>NC_056619.1:7730593-8400593 GCF_018340385.1 Cyprinus carpio | reverse complement strand
TATGGTGTGGCTGAAGAATAGTTTGATTATGTTAGTTATAAAAGTAACACTTTATGGAACATTGGTGTTTATAGAATTGTGTAAAAACACACCTTACTCTCAGTAAACTGCACATCCATTTTTTATTTATTTTTTTGTAAATGGTAGAGTAAATGCTTCAAAAGTCTCTGTTCAAACAGTAATAGCAGTGTTCAGTGTATCCTGTTCTTTTGTATATAATCTTCGAATAAAGCCCCTGTCTTTACAGTTCCTGTGAGGACCGGCAGTAAAAGAGACCGTCTCAGTCTTTCTCTCTCTAGTGGCTATGAGCTGGGTAACTGTATATTGTGTTTTGGACAAAAGCAGCCATAAGTGTGAAATCTCTAGGAATGAGATAAAGTGTACAGTATAATGTACGAAAGCCAAGGAAAGGGAATGAGAGTGTTTGAAACTGAAATGGTTTGCAATAATATGTCTTCACTTCGCTACAGGAAAAATAATAAACGTTAAAGTCCTTTTGTCGTTCAAGTGTCTTGAGAACCTTCTTTGATTCATCTTACTCCGAATACACATGTAAGGGTCAGCCATGTCAGCTGGACGTTCCTTGCGCTAATTTTATCTGTGTCGTAAAATAAGAGAGACACAGATCACGTAGAGTGAAAATATAAAAAGCATAATGACTGAATGCAAGCTACCTATTAGACTCTATCATGTGCTTTATAATTTCCCAGAATCTATTAAAAATCATGCTATGCTGTCATTCGGAGTATAATTCTATTCTGTGGACCTTGACCACCCTGGTCCAATCTGCCAAATGTCAGTGTGACTTTCCATAAATATAACAGAAATGTAACAGAAATCAATTGGCACTTCCTCTGCTGGCCGTTCTCAGGGTGCTAAAGGCTCTTTCCGATCGGTACGCTAGCATGCAGAGCACCAGAAAGTGAGCGTTTCATCAAAGACATGTCTTTTCGTCAATACGCTATTGGTTATGCGAAGAATAACATTATTTTACAAGTTCTGCATGATTGTCTTTGACGGGAAATGCATTTTTTGCAATGTTTTTGCGTGAATGTTGGTGCACATGAATGAGGTTGTGGATTCGGAGTGTTTTGAATGGAGACGGAGGAGGTGTTTGTGTGGCTGTGTTAATGTCTCGGAGGGTTAAAGGGGTTTGTGATTTGTCTCCTCAGAGACTGGTATCTGTTTTCTGCGCTCTTTCATTCCTTTTCTTTTTTTAAATGCTTTCCTTGAGGCGCACAGCTGTCTTGGCATGAAAATACTCCCTGTATCCTCAACTGACATTACAGACACAAATACTGCAAGTGTAATTTGTACAGACTGATACGCAGCGATCTGAGACCACTTGTGGAAACTGTTTGATTGTGCATTCTCAAATTGAATTCAATATAATTTTAGCATGACAGGGAAAATTTCAATGTTAAATAATGTGAATATCAGAATGTTAATAATTAGTACGTATGTCACTCTTTTGCTCGACTCCACAAGTTTGTGTGAAACCTGATGGTCTTGTTCTCCAGCATGATTTGAGAAGATCCAAAGATTATAAAAGAATCTTCAAATGAAGAACATCTGACCGTCATATGATCAGTGTCGCACATTTACTTATATGATTAGTAACCTAGAAATAGAATCTTAATCATTTTAAGTCATAATTTTATTTCCAGCTTTAAATTAAGTTTCTTTTGGAGCCTAGTGTCTTTTTGGAGATTTATGCAGGTTGATGTATATAGGGATGGTTAATGAGTTATTTACCCTTTGGCATTATTAAATTAAAGGTGATGATTTGTTCTTCTCCTTCAAGGTCCACAAACTTTTGAAAGTACAGTCTGTCATGTAGTTTTTCATACTGTACATTATAATGCTTAATTACAATATAATTGTTTTAAAAACTAATCAAGTTAAAAACATAATGTTTTATTTTATTTATTTACATGTATTTTTATTTGAACAAAATAGTATACAATTTTAATATCAGCCATTTACCAATTATTAACCAGAAAGTAAAAATGAATACCATAGCAGACAAAATTTTAACTTGGGTACATCACTATAATAAAGCGACTAGTTATTATATTTATATGGCGACAGCATGACTGTCAGTTCCTACTCTGTGCGCCTAGATAGCAACAACCACAGCGTAGCAGAATGAGAAACAAGCGACATGAGCTGCTTTGAATTTCACAAAGAGGAGTATTACAATATTAAAGAGTCGCTGTGTGTGATAATTCAGTGAAAGTGATGTTCTCAGCATGGATTTGCTCTTTGACTCAAAGATGTGACATCTTCACGTTCTCTTCAGCTCAGCCTGATTCCTCTGGTTATCGCTCTCTGGGTCTCCTCCGCTTGTTTATGCTCTCCAGTCCCCCCCTGGTTTGAGATTAGTCCCTGCTGTGTGCGTGGTGTGTGTATTTAGCTCATGGTGGGTAGCAGTGGGTGGGGTTTTATATTCCAGCACAGATTAGCAGCTGAGAAGGGGATTCCATCCTATTAAATTATTCATGCTCAAGAAATGATTACAGTGCATGAAACAGCATTGTGCATCAATAAAAGCCTTACCCTAGACACTGTGTGTGTGTGTGTGTGTGTGTGTGTGTGTGTGTGTGTGTGTGTGTGTGTGTGTGTGTGTGTGTGTGTGTGTGTGTGTGTGTGTGTGTGTGTGTGAAGACCCTAATTCACTGGGTTCAAATTAGATGGCGACCATAATATAAACTCAATGAGAGAGGCAGCTTATTCCAAGCACAATTCATCATCTCTCATTGTGGAAAGACGATGGTTTGATTTAACTTGGGTTGAGTTGTAGGGCAGAGCTTTTTAATCTTATAAACTCTCCGCCGAGGACCCAAATAAGATTTTTGGGGGGCAAATGCACTGAACAGACACTTTGCAAGTGCAAAAATGTGTCTGATTCACTATTGTCATTACATATATAAATCAGTACTGATACCCGTGGTTACGTGGATTTTATTTTTGGAGTTTGCATGCATTTTCTATTTATTATAAAAGCAGTTATTTATTAAAATATTAATAAAGCATTATAACTAGACATATATCTAAATGTTGGTTTGCATGGTATGCATTTTTTTCTAGAAAAGTAAGATGCAACCTAAAATATGGTAAAGTTTGCTGTGAAAATCTCAGATTTTGTGATTAAAAAGCCAAAAAATATCATGCTAAAATAAGTATAAAACTAGTAAAATTATAATATAAAAAGTCAAAATTAGGAGAAAAGAAATTATACAAAAAAAGTCATCATAAAAATTTAGAATTATAACAAGTCAAAATGAAGACTAATCTAATTTAAAAAATCTAAATTTCAACATAAAAAGGTATAGTTATGACATTAAATTGAATTTAAGATAAAAGACAATAACTATAACATTACATTTTACTAACTTTATTATGACTAAATTGCAAAATGTCATAATTATGACTTGTAATTTAACTTTTTTGTCATAATTTCAACATTTCATCTCATGACTTTTCAAATCATCAACATTTCAAGATTTGGACTGGTTTGTGGGTTACTCAAATTGAATGGTACTTAATCACTTAACTACTTTCTTGTCACAACATTCAGTGCACTTGTACATACAGTTCATTTCTGTTCTTCATTGTACAGTGTGAAAGTTTCTCCTCTGCCTCTAAGCTTGAGCGGTGATATTTATTGAGCAAAACGTGGAGTATTGGTGGTACAGTGTGTACCAAGAGGAACATTTCCACTCCGAGTTTAGAGCAGAACACTAATAAATGTCAGATTATTAAGAAACTCAACACTTCTGTAAATAAATAGCATCTCATATCTATCATTACATCAAACAACTATCTTTTCTAGCACCAGCAAACCAGTGGCACTTCTGCATACCATATTTCGGACTTTGTTAGCTGACTCCTTATGTTGAGTATATCTTTGCGTCCAGGTCATGCTGTAGCCTACATTTCATGTAATATTTTAAGTGCAAGAGAAGCTGCATATTTATATATAGGCCTAACTTACGGCTATAACAATTAAGGTCATTAATGATTTAGCATAAATAAGATCTCTCTGGTGAAACCACATGCTGACACAACCTCTAAATCTTTTCCCTACAGGTGCTACGAGGTGAAGTCAGTATAGTGTGAGCGGGAGCCCTGAGATGGCGACGCAGGGGCTGGCGGCCTGGCTCTTGGTGCTGCTGGCCGTATTGGCGGTGGCTCATGCCTCCATCTTCCAGTCCAATCAGAGACTGAAACCTCGGTTCCAGAGAGACCGGCGCAACATCCGCCCCAACATCATCCTCATCCTCACTGATGACCACAAAAATGAAACGGATGAATCCAAGAATATCATGAAACAAAATAAAAAAAAAACCTTTAACAGTAAACATATGTTTCAGGGATGTTGTTAGGCAGAGCATGCACTGGAATGCCTAAAACTCCCTTAACTATGATGATATGCTTTACATGGCAACCGCAATATGATAAAAGTCACCAGTTTTAAAGACTATCAAATCATCCACTGATTCTAATGAGAGTTTATCCAATCAGATTATTTAAATATACACTACTTGTCAAAAAATTTTATGGTAAGTTTTTTTATGCTTTTGTAATACTTTTATTCAGCAAGGATGCATTAAATAGATCAAAAGTGACAGTACAGACATTCAAGTAAATGCTTTCAAATAAATGCCATTCTTTTGAATTTTTATTCATAATAAGAAATGTTTTTGAGCAGTAAATCAGTATATTAGAATGATTTCTGAAACATCGTGTGACACTGAGGACTGGAGTTATGATGCTGAAAATTCAGCTTTGCGTCACAGAAATAAATTACATTTTAAAATATATTGAAATAGAAAACAGTTATTTTAAATTGTAATAATATTTCAAAATATTAGTGTTTTTATTTTATTTTTCATCTGAATGAATGCAGCGTAAAAGACTTCTTTCAAAAACATTTAAAAAAGCTAAATGTTCAGACAGCGTGTGGTATAATTAAGAATAGTGTATGGCTTTACTGAATGGTGAAAGGACAGGACAAATAGGACATAACAGAATTACCTTCAAAACTGTTTACAAGTTCTGGAAGCTGCCATTCAGTTAACGTCTCCTGTACAAAGCAATCCATCCATGCATAATCAGACCACCTAAAACACAAAAACACAGACTTTCACTTACAGCAAACAGTTTTATTTCTGATGCATTCTGTCGACCATCATTTCTTCTTTCAGTGTTCCACAAAAGAACGTCAAGCAATTTTGAGATGGCAGAAATTTAAGTTAGTCAAATCTTATTTTGGGGTAAACTATCCCTCAAAGTCAAAAATATATATTTAATTAATTATGGGTATCTGATCTTCAAAAAACAGAATTATTTTAGTTTTAAACCCCATAATCAGATTTAAAATCTTTTTTATATATATATCATTCAATTAAATGGTGTACATACAAGAGGGTGAGTAACTGATGACAAAATATCCATTTTCATGTGAACGTTTAAGGCATAGTAGCAAAGACTTTAGAAAGGGACTTTGATATTAGTGAATTACTGAAGGTTTACATATAGTGACAACTCCTGATGACAAATGCTGTCATGACATAAGGAATACTGTTTCTGGGTCCAAGCGTCCACTTGTTTCAGGTCTCAACAGCCATTTATGAGCACTATTTATTCGTATTACAAATAAAATAAGCTTTTATAAACTCACGGTGTACACTGTAGTCTCTGAGATCACAGCGTCCCGGATACCAATATTTGAACAATTTATAAATCGTTATGTCAAATAATAATTTGTGACTAATAATTTGTCAAATAATGTCAAATAATGTTCTTAGACCAGCGGTTCTTATGGTGCATTCAAGTCCTCCTGGGAAGTTCATATTTATGAGTTGACAAGTCGCAACTATGACGTCTATCTATTAGCTCACTATATGAAGCATGAAATTCACAGAAAGTCACAGAAAGAGAAACATTTTGCTGAAAAATGCACAATACATAATATTACAATCTAGGATGAAGTCATAACGTACATTAACAATAATTTGGGACAAATATAATGGAATGGAATGGAATGGAATATTATGTGAGTGGCGCTGAGGCACTCTGCGCGGCAGGATTTTGAACAGCACCCAAAGTCTCAGCTGGGATCTGAGGACAGTTGCTGGTGGTGCCGCCGGTGTGCAATTCATTCATAAAAAACTATTTGTGTGAATTTTACAGATGAGGTGCAGTGCGGTGCAGCCAATACAAACCTTTATTTCACCAGAAAAAAAAAAAACGCTTAAAGTCAGTCTGCTTGAAAAGTACCATCTAGAATTCCTCCTGCTGATGATCCAAAAAAAATGCCCGCGACAGATGACCCAGCAATTGGGTTGTTTTGACTCAGCACTGCAGTATGACAGGGGAAGGGCAGCTTTGAATATACTAGACAAAAGGTGGTTTTCTGAAATGTATTACCAGATATTTTCTTATGGGCGTTAATGGTCAAAAATCTAATTTTAATAATCTGAAAAGGCAGGGAATGCGCGTTTACATTACATTAATCTCGTTGCATTTAAACACCTTGAACTTAATTGACTTAATGGACTTTGAAGTAAATTATGTCATATAACAGTTAGTTAAGAAGAAACGTAAGACTTTGACCAAACGGGACGTTTAAAACATAAAAAAACAGTAGAAAACTTATTTACTGTCCAGCGGGCATTACAAACCAGCAAACCAGAACGAACAAACTTGCAGTGCATTTAATATCATGTAAACTTGACTGTTGTTGCACATTTTTGGCCTTTTTATAGCCCTCAGTGTTATGTTATGTGTATAAATATGTTAAAAAAAGT
Source organism: Cyprinus carpio (assembly GCF_018340385.1). Taxonomy (NCBI): domain Eukaryota; kingdom Metazoa; phylum Chordata; class Actinopteri; order Cypriniformes; family Cyprinidae; genus Cyprinus; species Cyprinus carpio. The sequence continues at coordinate 8,393,778 of NC_056619.1, read as the reverse complement.
ATGTTATATGAATAAATATATTGATACAAACCTTATTTCTCTGAATATTACAGTGTGTGTGTGTGGCATCCACCTCCACCTCGAATTCAGTCAGCTTACGCTAAGCCTGTGCTGAGTTGATTTCTGCTCCTTTAGTTAATTCAACATAAAAAACAAGTGACGTGACATACAGCCAAGTATGGTGACTCAGAATTCGTGCTCTGCATCTAAACCATCCAAAGTGCACACACACAGCAGTGAACACACACACACCGTGAACACACACCTGGAGCAGTGGCCAGCCATTTATGCTGCGGCACCCGGGGAGCAGTTGGGGGTTCGGTGCCTTGCTCAAGGGCACCTCAGTCGTGGTATTGCCGGCCCGAGACTCAAACCCACAACCTTAGGGTTAGGAATCAAACTCGTGACCATTAGGCCACGACTTCCCCCTGTAATATTTAACCAGTATAACCTGAGCTAAACACTTGTTAAAAAAAAATCACAGTCACATGTCATTTGCTTCTAAAACAAAGTAGATTCTCTAATGGTTTTAGCAAATAAGATCTCTCAGTCTAAAAGGGTTACAGGTATAAGATGGAACTAATGCTGAAAGAGCCTTTTCTTGTGTTGAATGTGTTTGTGTGTGAGAGCTCATTTATTTTTTACAGACTGTCTCTATGTGGTGAAAAAGAGACATCTTGGGCTTTGTCAGAGCGGAAGACAGAGATTCAATTAGGAAGGAAAGTCCCCACTCCTCTCAGCACTGGACAGTGTTGATTTCATATGCACACACACATGCGTGTGTAAACTGTAATTATGGATGTGGGAGACAGATGACTGTCTATGTCTCATCTCGTTTCCTCTCAAATGCTTGTCTGGGTGAATGCTGATTTATACAGTATCCATACTGACCTTTGTGTGTAAAGTGCACAGTATTTTTGCAGTGTGCACGTTTGTATGTGCTGACCTTTCTGCATGAATCTGTAGAGGTGTGGTGATCCTGTCTGAAAAGGCCAAAGCGAACTAGACTTCCTGTCTCTGATCATATCAATTGAGCCAATCAGGGTGTAGGTTGTGTGGGTTCACTTAGCTTTGTTCCCATAAGTTATAAAAAAAAAATAATAATAATAATGGGCTTTTTAAAACTGAAATTGTAAATTGCAAAATTGGCTTTTTGCAGTCTCTTAGGCTCACCAAGACTGTATTTATTTGATCAAAAATACAGTAAAATAGTCATTTATTACTGTGATACAAAGCTGAATTTTCAGCATCATTACTCTACAGTAGTCTTCATTGTCACATTATTCTTCAGAAATCATTATATTATGCTGATTTGCTGCTCAAGAAACATAATATTATCAGTGTTAAAAACAGCTGTGCTCCTTTTTTTTTGGTGGAAACCAAATAATTTAAAAGAACTCTTTTCTATTTGAAAATATTAGGGTTCTTTGATAAATAGAATGTTCAAAAGAGCAGCATCATTTCAAAATAGAATTTCCTGTACACCTTTGATTTAATGCGTCCTTGCTAAATTAAATAAATGAACAAATAAATCTTACTTACTCCAAACCTTTGAATGGTAGTGTAAAAACAATAGAAGTTCATGGTTTATCTTCATTCACATTTAAATAAACGTGTGTGTGTTGTTTATTTGAGCATGACAAGGTTGAATAAATGGTGAGGAAAAGGGGTTTTGAAAAATATATACTGTAATTGAGACTTTTATTAAATAGTGTGTGACTTGTGACTATAAAGACTGTATCATGTATCTCTAAACATAACACATTCATGCACACACACACTGCTGGTGTCACATGAACTCCCAGGTTGCAAACAACCAATACATTTCCTCTTAAAGGCTGGGATGTCACAAACAGAATTAATGAAAGAACTGATATCTTTATCCTGTCGATGTCTAGTGTTGTGTAGAGGAAGAGAAAAAGTAGAAGCCAGTTCTCTTTGAAGTACAGCAATCGGTAGAGCAGACTTTATGTCACCTTGAGTAATATATGATAGTATGATAATATGATAATATATGATATATGATGAATTCACTCTCTCTCTCATCCAGGCTCCATGCAAGTCATGAATAAGACCCGGCGGATCATGGAACAGGGTGGAACGCACTTCTCCAATGCGTTTGTCACCACGCCCATGTGCTGTCCGTCACGCTCCTCCATGCTGACGGGGAAATACGCCCACAACCACAACACCTACACCAACAACGAGAATTGCTCTTCGCCCTCCTGGCAGGCCCAACATGAGCCACGCACTTTTGGAGTTTACCTAAACAGCACTGGCTACAGGACAGGTGAAGACCATTCACAAACACACACTTAAAGGGTTACTTGGTTAAACTGCTGTGTTGTTGTCGCATGATATAGAGTCAAATAGAGTGGAGTACAGTAGTGTAGAGTGCAGTAGTGCTATGGGTTCAGCATAGAATAATGTAGACTAAAACAGAGTAGAGTAGAGTAAAGTAGGAGAATAGCCTAGAGATGAGTAGAAAATTGTAGACTAAAGTAGAGTAATATTGACTGAAGAAGAATAGAATAGAGTTCAGAAGAGTAGACTAAAGTAAAGGAAAATAGCCTAGAAATGAGTAGAATAATGTAGACTGAAGTAGAGTAGCATTGACTGAAGTGGAGTAGAATAGAGTTAACTAGACTATACTGAATTAAAGGTGAAGAGCCTTATAATGTAGAGTAGAATACTTATACTAACAGAGCAGAATATAGTTACATTGACTTGAGAAAAATTTATTAAAGCAGAGGACTAGACTAAAATAGTGCAGAATAAAAACTGAGTTGAGTAGATTATAATAAAGTAAAGCTGAAATTAGTAGAATAATGTAGACTAGATTGAAGTAGAATGGCATATACTGAAGTAGAGTGGAATAGAGTAGAATAGAATAGTGTAGAAATTAGTAGAATAATGTAGACTAGATTGAAGTTGAGTGGCATATACTGAAGTAGAGAGGAATAGAGTAGAATAGAATAGTGTAGAGATTAGTAGAATAATGTAGACTAGATTGAAGTAGAGTAGTATATACTAGATCAGAGTTGAGTAGACTAGAATAAAGAAAAAGAAAAGAGCTTAATGATCAATAGAATAATGTAGAATAGATTAAAGTAGAATAGCTTATTTCAGAGATTAGAATAGAGAATAGCCTCAAAATGCGTAGACCAGTGTATAAAAATGAAAAGTAGATTAAAATAAAATAAATTAAAATAGCTTCTACCAAAATAGAGCAGAATAGAGTGACATAGACTTGAGAAAAGTTATTTAATGCAGAGCAGACCAGACTAACATAAAGTAGAATAAAATAGACTTGAGTAGGCTTGACTAAAATAGAGGAGAACAGATGAGTAGGATAGAGTAGAACAATGTGGAGTAGATTAAAGTACACTAACATAGTCTAGAGTAGAATAAAGTAGAGCAGAATACATTTGAGTAGCCTACACTCAAATAGAGTAGAATAGAGTACCGTAGACAAAAGCAGAGTGGAATGAAATAGAGTCGCCTAAAGTAGAGTAGTGTAGTGAAGTTGAGTACTTTATATCTTTATAGCATAAACTTCATTGTTGGACTAGATTAGAGCCTAATCAGAGTGTAGCAGCTGTGGCTCTAAGATCACACTTTTATATCCTCATAGCTTTTGATGATTTCCATCTGAAAACCTCTGGATAGACACCAAAGCGCATGGCGCATAACTCTTCCTTACAATAACAACCTGACATTAATGTAAAATTCATTTAATAGATTGAGCTCTCATTCATTTGTGAGCTGTTTCATCAGTCAGAGTTGTGTCTGTTGGGTTTTTCACACACTCTCACCAGAGATTCAGTGTGACAGGCCCCCAGGTCACACACACACACACACACACACTGTCAAACACACTCTCACAGACTCTTGAACGAACATTGACATAATCTTCAACAGATGATTTTCATTAAACTAAAAACCTTTGGGCTGTAATAGATGATTTTGTCTAAGTGTGTGTGTGTGTGTGTGTGTGTGTGTGTGTGTGTGTGTGTGTGTGTGTGTGTGTGTGTGTGTGTGTGTGTGTGTGTGTGTGTGTGTGTGTGTGTGTGTGTGTGTGTGTGTGTGCAAAACTACCATGTGCATGTAAACATAGCATGTTGCCCCTGCACACACACACACCTGGCAGTGAGTCAGGCTTTTAGTGGTAACAGTGATCCATTAGAGCACACTTCCTCTAGGAGAGAGACCGGCTCTGACCAACATCCTCTCTAATGTAACATTTCCAACACAAATGTTCATCCGTCTTCACGTAGCTCCCTGTCTTCTATTTCTCTACATGCAGGTTCTGTCTATATGTGTAAATCTATAAATTTACACTACTTTATTGTACTCTACAGCGTCCTACACTACTCAATTCTACTCTTCTAGACTATTTAACATACCTACTGTACTCTATGCTGCTCTTCCTTACTCTGATCTTCTCCATATTCGATTCTATTCTGTTCTATTCTATTCTATTCCACTCTATTCTATTCTATTCTATTCTATTCTATTCTGTTCTGTTCTGTTCTACTGTTTTGCCATACTCTTCTCCATTTTGTTCATCTCTACTCAGCTATACCAATACACTATTCTACTCTACTCTGTTCTACTTTGCTAAGCTCTATTCTACAAGACTCTACTGTGCTCTTTACTCTATTGAACAATTCTATACTCTGCTCTGTTGTACTGTTTTTCTGCTCTACCTTATTCTATTCTTCTGTGGTCTTTTCTGTTCTGCTCTATTAAACTGCACAATATGGTTTTCTACTTATATATTTTACATACTATGTTATACTAACATACTAAAATACTTTATTCTACTGTACTATATTCTACTTTGTTCTGCTGTACTCGACTTTACCACGGCTTTACCTCTACTCTGTTATACGCTGTTTTGCTCTATTCTGTTGTACTATACTCTATTGAACTATATTTTTTTCTATTATGTTCTACTATACTCACCTCTACCTCACTGTACTCTTTTATACTCTACTGTGCTCTACTCTGTTTTGTTCTATTCTACTCAACTTTACCATACACTGTTCTACTCTACCGTTCTCTGCTCTACTTTGCTCTCTTCTACAATCTATTTTCTTTATGATACTGTAACTATACCCTTTTGTGTTTGTGTTTTCTCAGCATTCTTTGGGAAGTATCTGAATGAGTATAATGGTACTTACATTCCTCCGGGCTGGAAGGAGTGGGTCGCCATGGTGAAGAATTCCCGCTTCTACAACTACACTCTGTGCAGGAACGGTGTCCGAGAGAAACATGGATTTGAATATTCAAAGGTGTGTGTGCAAGGTGGCCAATCAAGTGGAACCTCGTCTTTTCAAATTGCATCACCTTTCTTCATTTCTTGTCATGTCTTCATCCATTCTTGAACAGTTTGAATGATATTCTGGTTAGTTTGATTAATAACAAAGTCAGACCCCTCTCTTTCTGTCTCTCACTCTCTTTCTCTCATTGGGTCTCTCTCGAAGTTCAGTGTCTTTTGTCAGGGTTCATCAGTCTCATCTAAGGAGCTGACATTCAAGCTCTGTGACAACAGAAAAGTTGCTTATGAGTGGGTTATATGTGTGTGCGTGATAAACTTTTGAATAACTGAGACTGAAATATTTTAAATTAGAAGATTAATCATCAGAGCTCTATGCCTCCTGTAGGACTACCTGACAGATCTCATAACCAATGACAGCATCAGTTACTTCCGCATGTCAAAGAAGATCTACCCTCACCGACCCATCATGATGGTGATCAGTCACGCTGCCCCTCATGGCCCGGAGGACTCGGCCCCTCAGTACACCACTGCCTTCCCCAACGCTTCACAGCACATGTGAGTCCAAACCGCCATTGCATGACATTTCATTTAAATAGTTGATCTGAAAAACTGCTTAATTGCAGAATATCTTAGTATTGGTATTCACTTGGTCTCTTTTTTGTCTTTATGGAAACATCACAAAAATTGCATGAACTCCACCACTGTGTGTAAAAACTGAATCATTTGGGATGATTCAAAAAGCATCTTAAGCTTCATTAGAAGAAAATCTGACTAGTTGTAAAAACGTGTTGTAGCGTATTGAGACCAAACTTGGTGTGTTTTATATTATCTATGACCTGAGAGTACAGTTTCTGCACAGCGCCATCTAGTGTTTTAGGAGATATGAAAAATTGCTTTTTTTGCTTATAATTTCTGAACAGATTGGCCAAAAATCATAAGACTGGTATTTGTAGATTGGGTAGACCATACCCAATTTTCTCATGTTGGCCATTTTGGGTGTCGGTAATTTTGAATTTTGTCATAAAATGCTATATTTTGCGAACGCATTGGTGTATCGTTACGAAACTCTGTATGTGTCTTCAACATCATGCCTTGAAGGTACTAAAAAGGTTTCAGAGCAGCTGAGAAGATTGATATAAATTAGGCCATAATCAGCCAAGTTTCCTGTCCACCATTTAGATTTTCTTTGAAAACATACTTTTTCAAATCCCTCCTAGAACGTTGGTCCGATATTTACAAATACAAATTCAGCTCAGATCATCTTTAGACCATGCTGGCAAAAAGTTATAGATTTAGTTTCGATAGACAAAATCTTATTAAAATATTAACACATAAACAAATTTGAGGCTGTAACTCTGCAAAGTTAATATATTAACACCAAACTTTGTGTGTGCCATTGTCATTTCACACTGAACACACTACATCAATTTGGTAACAGTGCCGCCTATTGTTCAAAGTGATAAACCATTAAATTCTATTACATATTACTACATTTTTAATAAAATCATCTTAAATTGGTCTGATGCTCGCTGCCTTGCTTGCTTCTGTAGTGCCTGGCTCCTTAATTGCTGCTTGCAGCTATATTCATTATTATTTTTTATGTTTCTGTGTTGTAATTTTTTCATAATTTTTACATTTCATTTAAAAGTTAAGCTCAGGGGAAAAAAATTCATTGAGGTCTCAGACTTTTGGACTATTGTACATACACAAAAACATGAAAAGGGTCAGTGATAGTGGAGATGAATAGGAAGAGAGCAGAGAAACAGCTGGAAATCATGGATTACACTGTGAATAGAAATCTTACTGCACTTTTCTCTATTTCTGTCACTCAAGTGCTCCTCGATAGAGATGTTATAATGGAAATAGTCCTCTTCGGTTCACGCTAATGTACCCACTGACTCACACACACTTGCTTTTCTCTGCCGGTCTCTCCTGCTCTCTTGCTAATTGGTCACCAGCTGGTACTAGACCTTTTTTCTCCAATGTCTCTTTCTCTCCTTTCGTTCATCTCATCCCTCCATTTCTGTCCCTCCAGCAGATAAATCCTCCTGTCTCTGTCTATGCTTTTCCCAGGGTCTGTAATCCTCCTGCCATTCTTCACACACACACACACACACACACACACACACACACAATCACACACATGCTGAGAACATGCATGATGATGAAAAGCATATTTGTACACACTCACATGTCTAGGTTAAATCCTGTCTACACGTGATCCAGTTGTTTTTAGGTAGCTGGATTTGCTAAATCTCTAGGACCCCACTCTCACTCTCTGTGTACACCAAGTAATCTCAAAATCTCATTTTATAATTCTCCATGTCTACTGTTGTGCCCGGTAACCTCATAAATTCAGCCTCTGGATACAGGAAATTCCTGGGCAGAGGTCAGATTCATGAAAATCTGCCCAAGAAGGTAGTTAAAAATGAAATATACATGAAATTTATATAATTTACATTTCTTAAAATAAATAAATAAATTTGTAAACTTGTTCAAATGTTTACAGTACAATTCTTCAAAAAAAAAATTTTTTTTAACTTTTCTGTGTAACAAACATGCGAATGGCATATGAAAATATACTGATTATATATGGCTTATTATGCCTACCTTCTTCTTTTGAAACACACACACAAAAAATGTCCTGCTCACCCATTTAATGACAGAAAATGGTGACTTCTCTGTAAATTTTTATTCTCTAAGCGGATGCAAATCTGTAGTAAAATATTCATATGCATCTCGTGGCGTATATTCCAAATGTACTTAATTAAACAAACAGAAGAAAGCTCTGTCTAGACTCTGCCCCGGTACAAGTTGTGTCGAGCCATTCATCTGTCTGGTTGTTTGATGTAAAACAAAATAAAATGTAGTTGCAATGAATCTGTTTAAGAATCCGTATGACTGCAGCAGCAGAGGACTATTATTCTGCCGCACAGAACTGCAGAAGAACTAATGACGGCACGGTTTGAACTTTGGCTGACCAATCAGGAGAAAGGGGCAATTAATTCCCACTCACATGTAGAAATAGAATATTCAAGCTGTTTCTTCATTTTTCTACCCCTGAACGAAAAACAAAAAATTAAGCCGAATTCTTGTTTTTACATTTTTTTTTTACAAAAAATAAAGAAAAAAAGCGAAAATTGAACAGTTTTCAAATTTTTCTACTTTCAATATTAAATAAAAAAAAAAAAAATCAAATGACCAAAAGATACACTGTGATACATAAGTTACCTTTAAATTTCAGCTCTAATAAACCAGATGTTATTATTCAGCTCTCTATAAACGTTAACAGTTAACAACAGTAAACTTTCTTTGCTCAGTACATGAATCTGACCACAGACTTAAAATGTACTATAAATTGCATACTGCCATATTTCATACATATAAAACAACACATACTGTAAAAAAACAAGCTTGAAGATTTACATTAATGTACTTGTATAGAATATATTTCATGCCCCAGATACATCCGACAGCACACACACAGATATATTATCTCACACCACAAATGAGCAAACAAAAGGCATCTAATGAACTAAATTCTCTCTCTGTCTGTCTCTCTCTCAGATTCGATTTGCTTTCAGGACATTGTGTCTCTAAGCACAAAACCACACGACCATGAGCTCCCATTTCTGTCACATTCAAGAAAGAAAAAGAGATGGAGAGAGCAAAGAGATACAGTACTGTCAATGAATATTACTGTCTTTCCTGAAATACTGAGGCGTCAGGAATGAAATCAGACAGAATGTTCACAAACATGCACATTCGCTTTCTCAAGCTGTCTGATGAGGGAGAAACCCAAAATAGATGAATAGATATCCATTTTTTAATTAGTAAATGGGAAGCTCTTCAAACATTGTGTGTGTGTGCAAGTGATAAGCTTTCAGTTTAACATGCGTTTGATTCACCATTAGAGTAGATATAAACCAGGAGATGCAAACCTGCCCACTTTATGACTCACATAAACATCCATCATCCCTTCAAAGTAACTGCTCGAGTCAGAGAGTCTGGAATTTAATGTGCTTTTATTATTTTTCTGATGTCATCTCGCTTTCACCAATAAAAAACAAACAGCCTTGCTCCTGTTTTGCTCCTCCAGTCTCTTTTTGCACACAAAGTCTTCATAAAACATGATTTATGATTCACATCCACCTCTTTAACATCGCCACCTGTCTGATTGTACCTATACTGCAAAGAAATATGTCACTTTTTTCACCCCTGTAGCCATAAAAAATGGCCGTGCTCCACACATGCATTGATATGCATGTATCATTCTCCTGCTGTCAGGAGAGAATGCCGCAGAGTTCTTCTCTTAACATCCCATGAAAAATTCCCGGGACCGCCCTCATTCTCTCCGTTCAATCCACTGCAAACCACCCTCCACCGTCCATAATGGCCTCCCGCTAGTCCTGTACTTCTCTGCTCCTTGCCCTCATACAGTGCTGTATGTAATTAACCCCTCGTTGCCCCTAAGACTGGCACAAGGCCACTGCAGAGATATTGTCCAAGTCCTCACAGACAGTCAGAGAGCGTATATTATTCAGTGGGAAAATCCCCCTGTTCTCATCGCCGCGTGATCCAGCTGCACCTGTTTCATCTCCATCTCTCCTGTGATGGAGGGAATAATGAAAATATGATCAGAAAAGAACAAGAGAGGGAGAAAGAGTGTTTTGAGAGGATTAAAAGGATTATGTGTAGACCAATAAAGAAGATGAAACCAGAGAGAGAGAGAGAAAGCGAATATGCTGTTTAAGGTCTACATAGGCAGCTGCCTTCTGAGGCCGTATTCTAACCATGATGGAATCTCAAGTGACTTATTTGGAGCACTCTATATAGGCAGCAACTGTGTAGCAAGTAGCATTCCTCACGTCAAGCACACCAGAGACTCAATTAACAATTAATTCTAGTCTGGTAGTCAAAATAGAAATAAAGAGCATAGCCTAGACACAAATATTAGGTTAAATGATGTGTAATAATTTTTATTCAACAATTTTCTGTATTATATAAAATATTTATATTTACTCCTTGTGCCGTTAAATCCACTTGAGTTTTATAATTAGCATGTTGCTAATGTCTTGATAGATAATAAACTTAAAAATACATAGGATACAAATATTTCTTGAAATAGTGTTGTGAATCAGCTTAGAACTATTTTTACTCTACACTTTTCTGTGTTGAGTATTATATTTATAATAGACTTTTCTGTTTACAGTCAATTCCAGTCTAGCATTAGCATGTTGCTAAGCTAGTGCCTTGATAGCATAATAAGCTTAAAAATACAGAGGACTTAATTACTGCACAGAAGTGTGTCCCTTACAAAAACTAACCATGGTTTTGCTGCATGGTACCCTGTTGAAAAAAAACAGCTAAAACCAGCCTAAGCTGGTTGGCTAGTTTTAACTGATCTAGGCTGGTCTAGGCTGGTCAGAAACACTATTGACTGAACAAACCTGAGCAATCGGGAAAGGAAGTGAATAAAAAGGATAAAGAAAGCAGCTGTGATTTTGACTGTAATTCATGTGTTTCGGTAAAACGCAGAAAATGCCCTTTTTGCCCATTTTAACACATTCAACCAAATAATCATCTACACAACAAAATCAATCCGGTTTAATGTGTTTTCAGCTCTGGAAGTGGTCCAAAATGGACAAGCTCAAAACGTTTTTGGCCCTGTTTACTTTTGACTGGATCGAAAAAACGCATCTTATTACTTGGTTTAAACGCGACCAGAGCAACAATGAATGAAGCATCATGTTCGTGAAATAAAGTAATGAACTGGGATTTGATAAAATGCAGGAAAAATAATCAATATAATCCATAGAAAAAGTCAATGAGTGAATCATTAAATTAATCTCAATGTATCTTTTTAGTAAAATCATTCAAATTGCAGATGAATCAAAATCAGCACTACTGTTTCTTAGCACTTGGAACAGCAGTAGGGAAATATTAGTTAAATTATGCATATTTTGTAACCTTAAAATAGGTCTAAGAAGACAGCACACTTTGAATCAGAGCTATTGTATAGACACAAAAAAAAGAAAAGAAACAAGTGTCAAAGGAACAGCAGTACACATTTTTTCAGGTCCCAGTACAGAAATAGATACACTAAACGGAGACAGAGAGTTACATCGTCCCTTGTTGTCGCTAAGTCGCTATCAGTTTAAATATACGGCACCCTCAAAACAAGGCCAGGCAGCAGGCGGATAAGTGCGATGATGCTCACATTGATTTGTCTGTAGAAGGACTTTAAGTAATGGCTGTAAACAACAGAGCTGGGGGCTTTTAATCACTGTAACTGTAAAGGCATGGCGTATAAGTGCTGTTTGTTTCTAATAGGTCTCTCACGCCTGTCACAGGAGCGAGGGGAGGAGCTACAAACACTCTTTTATCCCTGAATAATGGTTGAACGACTATTTCATTCACCGAATGTCAGTCTGTCAGTCAGCGCATGAGAAACCACGAGACTGTAAATTGCAATGTGTCATTTTTGAGGAGAAGGGAGAGAAAGCACACAGTCGATTGCTGTCATTTGTAATTCTGACCATGCAAACACACACAGATGCACATTCACGCAGACACATGCTTTCCTTCGACATCAGCAGAACAGAGTAGACAAACAGTGTCTGGAGATGCTCTGAAAACTTTCTCGATTTCCCTCTGTCATGCTTCAGCGGGTCCACTGACTGCGACTCTTTTCTTCTCCATTCAGAACGCCCAGTTATAACTACGCCCCTAATCCAGACAAACACTGGATTATGCGCTACACCGGCCCCATGAAGCCCATTCACATGGAGTTCACCAACATGCTGCAGCGCAAGAGACTGCAGACGCTGCTGTCCGTGGATGATAGTGTGGAGAAGGTACGTCAGTTATACGAGTTATGCAAATGACATGAATTACAAATAATATAAATATAATGCAATTATTTTAAATTATATATATATATAAACCATTCCAAACCAGTCTTAGCATTATTGGTAAGGAAAAGTTTACATATATTATTATATATTTTATATTGTATTTTTTATATTTCTATATTTTTTATTTTGATGGATGAATCATGTTCCCAAGATATTTCCTACCTTTATTCCATATATTCCATGGTACTGAATAATTCTAACACTTTTCTACATTTTCTAACACTTTAAGGCAATACTAAAGTGCTACAGTACGTGATATTGCAATCATTGGTATTTTAGTATTAATTATGTTTTCTTATGGTATTTACAGTATTACTGTTCTGAATATTCTATTATTTTAATATTTTCAGTTTAAAGTTTTAGTTGTTTTTTTGTGTGTGTGTGGGTGTGTTTTTATCATTTTATTGTTTTTATCTTTTTAAAATATATATATATATATATATATTAGTGTAATTAATTTATTTTTAATTGTCTATTTTTATTTCAGTTTTTATAATTTTAGTACTTTATTTTATTTCAGTAAGTTGCCTAGGCAATATTTCCAATCTTCATTTTAGTTTTTCATCTAATATTTTATATTTTATTTCAGCTTAATTTCAAATAACAAAATTATTTTTATTTGTTTTAATGAACAGTAACACTGTGAGTGCAGTGGTCCATTTCACATTAATTAATTAATTTATTCATTCATTCATGTAAATAAATGTACAGTTCTTGCTTAAGAAAATGAACTGCATCAAGCCATGGCAGCATACTTAACATTCAAAATCTCTTGGATTCACACTAAAAAGTCCCATGATGCTTTTGTCTTGTTTTTCTCCAGAATTTTTGTTTGACTGCAACCACGAAAAGACTGTTGTTCCTTATAAATGATTCTACCATTGGTATGTTTCTTCTGTCTGAATGCAGATATACAACATGTTGGTGGACACTGGGGAGCTGGACAACACATATGTGATCTACACAGCAGACCACGGATACCACATCGGTCAGTTCGGACTGGTCAAGGGCAAATCCATGCCCTACGAGTTTGACATCAGAGTTCCCTTTTACATCCGTGGCCCAAATGTGGAGGCAGGAGGCATGTGAGTGTGTATCCAATGACGCCATCCAAGAGACGAACCCTCAAAAAACATAGTGGTTTTAGATGGTAGTACCATGATAAGTCTATATTTATATTTATATTTATTCATATATTAATTTATATAAATACAAAATGTTTAGAGAATATAATTTCTCATTGCAATGCATTGCAAAATTGAAGCTCTTAAAATATTATTTCCCGAAAAAGTATATATTAAGTATCATATATAATTAGATAATTTAATATAACATTTATGTCTATAGTAATTCATCTTTGTTTAATGGTTTTTGTACAGAGGCCAAAGTAACTCTTAAATTAGGTCTGAACTTGATTTATGGGGTTTTAATGACTTTCCAATATCCTGCCATATAAAGAGAGAGAATGAAATCAGCACATGTTGCAGGCCATATTTGAACCTGCATCCCCACGGGAGCACCAGACCAGAGCTCTCTCTTTCTCTTTTATCAGCATTTAATATCATTAGTCACTAGTCTGGTTTACCACTGCTGTGTGATCTGGCTTCTCTCTTTCTCAGAAAAGCTGATTAACAGCAGTAAAGACCACTCATGTGAAGACCACAAGACTTTTTAATGTGAATGAAAGGCACAGAAAAGAGGATAAAGAGTTTGGCTAGGGACTCGGGGTGAGAAAGGCACAGCTGGGGCCAGTTCAGCATCAGATGAGCCTTCAGGCAATAAAAAGAGAGAGAGATGAGCCTAATTTACTTTTTGAAAACTGAGCGGATGTGATTGGATTAATCTCCACTGAGTTTCAGTCCACTGACTTCACAAGATTTGAAATGGTCAGTTAAAATTGACACTCATCAGTTTTGAATAATTTTTTTAATCAAAATGAACAGGCACAGTTAGGCACGTTGAGGGGTGTGATGTGTTCTTCAGCATCAGAAGGTGAATGTTTAATATATCAGGCAAAGAGGTTTATAATAGAACTCTCTGTTAGCTCAGGTCTTCTCAACCAGGGGCCTCAGCAAGATGATTTAAAATAGGACAAAACAAGCTTTAAAATAAACTAAAACAACTAAAAAGATGGATGGTATTTATAATAATAATAATAATAATAATAATAATAAACTTTAAAAGTTGCATCTCAAAGAGCTTTACAAAAATTAAAAATACATAAAAAAAATCAAAACAATTTTCAGAAAAAAATTACATAATATGAAATAAAAACGATTACAAAATATTTAGATTATTATAATTTATTTATTTATTTTATTTGTTCATTTTTATATAAGAACCAGCATTCACAAAATAAATATATGAGGGAATTGTAAAAGTGTGATTTCTAGACCTGAAAAATCATGGAAATTAATCAAATCCCTTAAAGCCTTTTTTCTTTTTCTTTTTTTTTTTACTATTTGTGAGTTTAAAATAATTTTAATCCCCAAAAAACAAACTCTGAGGAACATTCAGTTCTTGAACATTCAGTTCTTCTGAAATTATAGAATTGAATTATTTGATATTATTTTACATAATTATAATTATTTTATATAATTTTCTTCAAATTTAATATAACCTTAGTTAATAAGATAAGTAAATAATTTGTAATATAAATATATGTAATATAAATGTTTTATATATTTTTAATATTTTTTAATACAGTAATTAATTTGTTTAAATAGTCTATTTTTATTTCAGTATTAGTTTTTGTAATTTTAATACTTACATGTATTTTATTTCAGTTAGTTATTTCAGTTACTTGCCTAGGTAACATTTCAGATTTTTGTTAACCATTTTTGATCTAATATTTATATTTCAATTCATTTTATTTTATAACAGTTAATCTATTTATTTAGTTCATTCATTTATTGATTGATTGATTCATGTAAGTAAATTTGACTATTTATTTTACATAATTATAATTATGTTATATAATTTTTTTTCTAATGTAATATAATCTTAATACAGTTATTTAAATGATTTTATTATGTTAACACTCCTCTTGTTTTTAACTTAAAAAGTTTAAAAACAAGCAGCTCTGTCATTACAGCAGGAGCACTTGAAAATATCTTGCAATATTGTCTTGGACAGTGGGGGCCTCTCTTGGAGTCAGAAGGTTTGAGGACTACTGTGTTAGCGTTCACATTTATCTCAATGACAGTTGTTCAGATGGCACTTGCAGCTCTGCTAGTATGTGACCTGCATGCTGCCATATTTGTTCATGGACACTCAGCATGCATCCGATTTCCCATTACTTCACTGGGTGTTCAAACATCTTAAGTGACACCCCAAATCATACAGGCTCAGTCTGAAAGACACAGCACATGGCATAGGGAAGAAGTGTACATCGATATATGTAAACTTGTAGAAATGAGGAGATTTGCCCACCTGTCACTGCACATAATGACATTTCAGATACACATTACAAATGTATATTACATAGTACGTTTAAGAAAATTAGTAGTCACTATGCAGTGTATTCTATATTTAGTAGGAGAACTGCTGTATTCCATTTTGAGAAAGTCTTGGATCTCTTTATTTCTCTCACTGTCTGTATCTTATTATCATTCGGTGCTCACATGCTGCTCGTCTGGTTTCTGACCATTATGTCAAATGGTCGACCCCTTCTTCTGTTTCCATAGCAACCCCCACATCGTGTTGAACATAGACTTGGCGCCCACCATCCTGGACATCGCAGGGATGGACGTTCCCCCAGACATGGACGGCAAGTCCATCCTCAAGCTCCTGGACACAGACCGCATGATGAACAGGTGAGGATGTCTCCTGAAGTCTGACAGGTTTTTTTTTCTTTTTTTCTTTAAAGTTGAGTATTTCTGAAAAGGAAGGAGAAATAATATACGGTGCTTGTTAATTTCGATAAAGTCGTGGACACTGGAAGTGCTACATGAGTTTATTGATCAGTACTATTATTCACTGCTGGGGCTTCCTTGGTCACATCAGCAGAATAAAAAAGTCAAAACTGGTCAGTTGGTACGAGAATTGGCCAGATAACTTCATTAAAGAAAGTTTGGTATATTAAGGGGCGAATTCTGTTTTCCTTCATTTTATCATCATTCGATGAATAATTCCTGGCGTGATCAGTCAAAAATGTCTTTTACTATGGGTGTGAATATTTATGAACCTCTTGAATCGATCTGATTTACACAATTCAATTCCAAAATGATTTTTGATGATTTAAATTACGATAAATTTATACATTTAATTCCTTAGTTCTAAGTACTTTTTAAAACAATTACAAATTTACCAATAAATTAAAACAATCGAATGTTCGGTAATTGTCAAATAATTAAATATAGCTTCAAAACATCTAGAATCATTAAAAAAGAAAATAACAATGCAACTTACAATCTTTTTTCTTTTATATGATCCTTTATATGAACTTCAGTTCTCATAACGTGTACAATGCCTTTTTTGAACAAGAGGCAATCTATAATTAACCTGATTTACATATAAAGGAGGTATGTCTGTGATGAAAGGAATGACAGAAATGTAATTTACTGTGAATGCCCACAGCACATTGCTGTTTCAGCACATTTGGCACCTGGGTGAACTGGATTGTGGGTGGTTTGTGAATAAAACGCAGGTTAGCACTTGCAAAAGTGGCACAGCTGTTTAATAAATTCACTCCTCAGTGTTATATTTCTCAGTGCAGAATCAACACTTAAAAATAAAGGTTCTTTATTGGCATCAATGGTTCTATGAAGAACCTCGAACATCCAAGGAACCTTTCAAATGCAGGAAAGGTTCTTTATAGTTTAAAAAAGGTTCTGTAGATTTTTAAAATGTTCTTTAAAATGGTTCTTTTAGGAACTGTTCACTGAAAGGTTCTTTGGAGAACTGACTATGGTTCTTCTATGGCATCACTGCAAATACACCCTTTTGGAACCTTTATTTTTAAGAGTGAACAGCGCTAGTTAGTTCACTATATTACTTGATCAGTTTGTAATGCTGAGGTTCCTGAGGATAATGACACATTGCATTCGGAGCAGTTTGAACAACAACTCGCCTCACTTCACTGTCATTGAGTGGCAGCAGATGGCGGTCTGCCAGGCATCCTACTGGCACAGAGCCCCTCATCACCATGACACCTGCTGAAATCTCATCTCTGCACTCTTCCGCTAGCCCGCGTACCTCTTTTATTTCAGATGAGAGGAAGAGATGCATATCTCAGCAGGAGGTGTGGGGGACAGGAAATAAGAAATCCGGAGGAAAGAGGGGCTTTCAGGAAAAATGACTGGCAGGGAGATGGAGGGCTTGCACTTCCCTTGTGCTCTCAGTCAGCTCAGATAGACACTAATTAAATAAGGACCTCTATATTTCATCAGCTTCCACGTGCTGAGGTGTTCATGATGGTTTCAAGGGCATCTCTAAACAGTTGCTAGGGTCTCTGGGTGTTTACTAGGTGGTTGAGTAAACCTATCCCCAAGATATTCTGGTCCTAAATATGACTAATAATAAGCGTTTGTGATATGACAATAGTAAATCGTGAATGATTAAACTGTCTCCACAAACTGACTTTACAGCTATGGTTTATGGTGGTGCAGTTCAGTGCCTATTTTTTATTAGTATTGAAATAAAATAATGTGAAATATGATTTTGGTCATATTACCAACCGTTATTTTGGTCGAAATGCTATATTCTTCTATATTTCTATATTAAGGGCTATATTTCCTTAAACATGGAAATAAGTTTTGTTGTACTGCTCATTAACTTGCAAAAACCAACATCAAAAAGAATTGTGAACATAAATTGTGATCGTGTTATGGAAGCCTATTTCTGCCACTGAATAAAAATTTAAACTGGGTTATTGCAGCTCTTTATCTCACAATTATAAATAAAGTTATAAAGTCTGAATTGTGTGATATGGATAGACAATTTGCTAGAAATGAAGTCAGAATTGCGAGAAATGAAGTCAGAATTATGAGTTTATTTCTCACAATTCTGAGTTTACATCTTACAATTCCAACTTTTTTCCTCAGAATTGCATGATATAAACTTGCAGTTGCGAGTTGTAAAATAAGAATTGCGAGATAAATATCTTGCAGATAATTGCGAGTTTATATCTCACAACTTGACTTTATTTCTCAGAATTGCATCGCAGTTCTGACTTTATAACACGCAATTGTGAGTTTTTACCTCAGTGGGAGTTTATATCAAACAATTCTGACTTTATAACTCGTGATTCTGAGAAAATAAATCAGAATTGCGAGATGTAAACTCACAACTGCGAGAAAAAATGTCCGAATTTTGAGATAAAAAGCAATTACGTTGTTTTATTTTTTTATTCAGTGGCAGAAACAGGCTTTCATAATTCATTAATAAACAATTTTTTGTCATCTAGATCAAAGTGGTGTAACCAACATAACAGAACCTTAAAAACATAAAACAAGAAATGATATCACAGTGAGGACCCTGTTGGCCCTCATGGCTGTGTCAGCATCAGTAAGTCATATAAATATTAGATAATTTCACCTTTTTATGACAAGCAAGGCTAGCTCAGTTTGTTACTATTTAAAATAGTATTCAATTTATCCTTTTTTTTTAATGATTATTATCATGACGACCCAATAGCACACCACTTTTCTATAAACCCCATAATTTAGTATCATTCATGTCCACAACACAAATGGCATGAGGCAATGTACGCATAACTTTGGCTTTGGAGTTTGTGAACTGATGATGCCTTTGCAAGTACCACTAACAATAGGAGTCTGAATAGGAGAAAAGGCCAGCCAGAACATTCCTAAATCTGGCAGAAACTCCTGCGGAGATCAGAGAGGGTGTGTGAGAGCACCGATCGATAGCTCATATCTGCAGAGAAGGTCAGGAGGTGCACAGAACACTTATGTTTCCTCACCACCACATTTCCTTCTGTTTTTCATCAGGGATAGTAGAGGAGAAGAAAAAACACTTTAAATTGCAGGCTGGATTTCAGTTTAAGCTGTTTGTCATTGTTTTCAGCATTACGATTTTTCTCTCTTTTTCAATCTCGGCCTCAACTTTTTGCATTTACTCATCATTTGAGTCCATTGAGCAATGGCCAATTTCTGGACAATTTGCTGTTCCAGGTGATCAGTAACAGAGCCGGTAGATCAATATCCATCTGTCTCTCCTAATTGCAGGTTCCAGCTCAACAAGAAAGGAAAAGTGTGGAGGGACTCGTTCCTGGTGGAGAGAGGGTGAGTCAGTGCAAATTAAATGTGAAAACAGCCTGAGAGCTCTGGGTTTTTGGTGTGAAAGGTCAGCGTATGTTTATTCAGATAACAAGAGGTTTTTCTCTTCTTCTCTGGTGACAGAAAACTGCTGCATAAAGTGTTGAATGATGGGAAAGATATGGCCCAGGAGGAAAACTACCTGCCCAAATACCAGCGTGTTAAAGACCTGTGCCAGCGCGCAGAGTACCAGACGCCATGTGAACAGATCGGTCAGGTACAACAACATACCTGTACATACAGTGCAGAAGAATATATAGGCAGCAATCCACTTCTCCACATTACCAGGAGTCCAGTGTTTCAGACATTGGTTTGTTGATGCATGCATTCAGAGCAGCAGAGATGAAATTATCAAATGAAATGTCACAAGTAGCAACTTGATGTGATAGTGAAATTGCTGTGTAGATGATTTCTGGACATTCCATATCATAATGTTATTGTTTGCCTTTCAATTTGACTTGCAAATGAGCAAAAACTCTTCTGCTGACCTAAATATGTCACATAGACTATTTAAAACACTAAAATCTCATGTTCAATCGTTTGTGCATAACATAATAAATATTCATGAGCTATGCCTTCACCAGCTAATGCCATCAGAACCAGCACGTCTGTGAAATACTACTACCCACCACCCAGGAAAAACACCTTACCATTGTGATATTTCTAACAATACTTTACATTGATACTGTATGTTTATTTTTTTTAATAGTTCATAAAGTGTATTGTGCTCACCAAAGCTGTATTTTCAATTAAAAACAATAATAGTAAACAACAACAGCAATAATGATAAAATAATAAAACACATAAATCAAATATAAATAAAATGTAAAAAAAAAAATATATTATTTGAAATAGAAATCATTTGTAATATTATAAATGTCTTTACTGTCACTTTTAAACAATTTAATGAATCTTTGCTGAATTAAATCTTTTAAATCTTATCCCAAACTTTTGAATCTTGGTGTTAATAATAATAATAAGAAGAAGAAATGTTTCTTGAGCAGCAGATCAGTATATTAGAATGATTTCTGAAGCATCATGTGACACTCAAGACTGGAGTAATGATGCTGAAAATTCAGCTTTGGATCACATAAATAAATTACATTTTAAAATATATTACAATAGAAAAGACTTATTTTATAATGTAACAATATTTCACAATATTACTGTTTTTTATCAAATAATTGCAGCCTTGCTGAGCATATTATTTTCTTATCAGTCCTATTTATTGCAAACTTTTATCCACTAGTACAGTATGTACAGTAATTACAGAGGTACTACACTGAAGGTAATTACAGTAACCATAATATTGCCATGACACCATGTCCATAAACGTGTGTGTGTGTGTGTGTGTGTGTGTGTGTGTGTGTGTGTGTGTGTGTGTGTGTGTGTGTGTGTGTGTGTGTGTGTGTGTGTGTGTGTGTGTGTGTGTGTGTGTGTGTGTGTGTGTGTGTGAAGTGAGAACAGAGAGATGTCTGAGCTGTCAGATCAGACACCTGAAATTTCATGCTCTCACTTTAACAAGACTGGCCCACTGTAGTCCTCCAGGGACCTGCAGCCCATTCCTGCATTATCTATTCTCTCCATCCCTTTCTCTTTTCTCCATCTCTTTCTTTCGTTTTTTATGTCAGGCTTTATTCCTCCACCTGCTTTTCCGCTTTGATCAAGGAACAGTCTGTCATTGCCTACCTTCACACTTTTGCGAAGAAAGAAAATCTTCTAACTTTCAAACCAAGAAAAAGGGGAAATTGCACCTGCAGAAAGTGTTGTTTATGTGCACATGCTATCAGCAAAGTTTTAACACCTTATATACTTAAAGAGATAGTTCATCCCAAAATTAAATTCTGTCATCATTTCTCACCCTCATTTTAAAGAATGTTGTTAGTCAGAGAGTTGCTGGTAGCCATTGACTTCCATTGTTTTTTTGTTTGTTTGTTTTGTTTTTTTCATACTATGGAATTCAGTGGCTACCATCAACACTTTGGTTACATTTTTCAAAATATGTTCTTATGTGTACAACAGGAAAAAAGAAAGAGGATGAGGATTACTCATGAGGATGAGTAAATGACAGAATTTTCATTTTTGGGTGAAATATCCCTTTAACCTCTTAACTGTCACATATTTTAGTAATCATCCTAAATATAGATATATTTTGAAAGCTTAAACACTTAAAATTAAAATTAAAATTAATTAAGCAGTGTCAAGTGCCATGTTACAAATTTTGCTACAATATTTAATTATCAAAACTTTTTTAAAAATATTTGACAAAACACATGGTTGGAATGGTCTCCAGGTTCCACATTTGGTGATTATTTTGTGGTAGAAGTAATACTGTGACAGAAATGTATAACTTTTTGACAGGGAAATACTTCCAAAATTCAATGGAGTATGAGTGTCACCCAGTGACTATTTTTGATATAGCACCTAAACAAAATCTCACAGGAACCTCTTTTCTTTTTTTTCTTTTTTTTTTTTGTGATATCAACTTCAAATTTGGAACATAACAGAGTTAGAAACATGGCTTTGATTTTATTCCAATGTACTTTGTAAAATATTTATTTTATGAGAAAATATTTTTTTAGTGCAGCACATTTACTTCATTTTATGATACACATTGTTTCAAAGTAGTTTTACTTTACAGAAAATAATTATGTTCATATTTATTTTATCTTAATATCTTCATGCCTTACATTTGGATTTAGCCGATTGGAGCTGGTTTTTGCAATATAGTATATGCACTTTACATGAGTATGTATGTATGCAGATAAATTTGGATATTATGCACATCCAATCTTATATATTCGGCAATAGTATTGTTACATTATGCAATAAAAACAAAAGTCATGGAGTTGAAATTTGCTGTATCGATTTACATGAGTGTACTGTATGTATGCGGGTTAGTGGGATATAATATATATCCAACTTTATATATAGAGCTGTGCAATAACACACTCTACATTTTGTGATGATATAAAATAGCACTTGGTACAAAATGCTTGATTGGCCCTCATAGCTTCTTTCATTTACCAGCCATGTCTTTAACTACAAGGCCCCTAAAAGGCGACTAAAAAGAAAGGCATGTTTCTCTCATCTCTCTGATAGTGTGCAGCCCTGAGCACTCTGTAGCTTAAGTTCCTCATTAATGAGGCTTTTAACGAGGTGGATTTGTGATAATTACAGCTGCGTAAGAATGCCGACACGAGGCAGGGGGTTAATTTTCACCTTTTACTTCCGGAGTATAAGCACACTCATCCACGCACACAGTCATCATGGAGAAAAGTTAATGGGTGTTGATGGTGTCAAACAAATTGTGTTCGTGAGCAGACGCTGTCAAATACAGTTCAGAGGAACGAGCTAAGAATGTTTTATAAGAACGAGTAAGATATTTAGCCTCAAGTCACATCAAGAGAGCTGCCTTTCTATGGTATCATATGGTAATGCTACTCTACTTTGCATCATGTTTTTGAATGATAAAATATTATCTTAGTACCTTTTAAAAAAATCATGATATTACCCTGGTACCATGTCCAAGCAACTGTGGCAATATCATACCTTTTGTTTCTGTTATGTTACTGTATATGAATCATCTTTGAGAGTAAAACTGCATGATGTCCCTCTTTGTCTGTGTCTCTGCAGAAGTGGCAGTGTGTTGAAGATGCCACAGGGAAGCTGAGGTTGTCTAAATGCAAAGGCATGGCCAGTCTGTCTGCAGTGCGGAAGCCGTCTGTATCCAGCATCAAATCACAGATTTATCTGCAGAGCATGAGCGCTGATGTCAGCGTGAACTCTGAGCCTCAAGGCTGCAATTGTGAACCCACAAGCTACAGACTGAGCACCTTCTCCAAGAATAAACTGTTCTCCAAAAAGAGTGAGTATGACTAGATACTGAGCTACAAAACACACAGCAACAAGTCCTCCAAAAAATCATGCAGGAGGCATTAGCTGAATTATTCTCTGTGCCTCTGCTGCCCTCTAGTGGAGCTGAGGCGTAATAGAAAATCGACTTCTAATTAATATTATCAGAATTTCTGTACAATCCTTTGTTATTTTAATTGTCATGAATTTTTTAATATGTAAACAAATTCTTCTCAAAGACCTGACTTGATTTGTTTATATATATATATATATATATATATATATATATATATATATATATATATATATATATATATTATTTATATCAAATCAGGACTTTGAGCAGAATTTCTTTACATACTAAAAATTTCATGACAATTAAAAACAAAGGTCTCTCTATCTAATATAGTATCTAATATGGGAAAAAAATGCATTTTTGTCCTTGACAAGTGATAATGGCAAGCCCTGCATTTGATTGACAGAACTGAAATCCCTGAAGAGCTACTCCAGGAACCGCTTTGCCCGTGCTGTTTCCATGGAGATGGGAGGAGACCTGTACGCAGTGGACATGGATCACGAATACAGACCCTCAGGCCCCAGAAACCTCAGCCTCAGGCAGAACACAGCAGACGAGGACGAGTTCAGCGGTGTGGGACCCACTGCAGTCAGCCAGACCAACAACAGCCTGACTGTGCCCTCCTCTATTAAAGTCACTCACAGGTGAGGAGCGAGTGTGTGTGTGTGCTTCAGTAGAGAGACATTATGGACAAAAGAGGGAGTATATGCATCAAAGAGAATTTGTGTGTGTGTGTGTGTGTGTGTGTGTGTGTGTGTGTGTGTTTCAGATGTTCCATTTTGGCCAATGATACAGTAAAATGTGACGTCGGTCTGTACAAATCGCTGCAAGCATGGAAGGACCACAAGCTCCACATCGACCACGAAGTATGACACATTTATGATTTGCCCACATGCATTTTGGTCCAAATCTGTATGACTTTCTCTCTTCTGTGGAATATAAAAGGGGATGTTTAGTAGAAAGTTGTGAACAAAAAGTGAATAATGACCAGCTGCAAGCTCAAAAAAGACAAAAAAATTGCATAAGTTATATTGTTATGTACATTATCATTTCTTTTCCCAGATCGAAACACTCCAGACGAAGATTAAAAACCTTCGTGAGGTCAGAGGTCACCTGAAAAAGGCTCGACCTGAAGAGTGTGACTGCAACAAATACTAGTGAGAGTCACATCTGTCTGTTATTACCTCTTTACTGGTGATCTGTATTTGTCAAATTCTTATTAATTTTTAATACTTAAATCAATAATTAATGTATTTAATGTAATGTATAATTTCATTGTATATTCTATACAACAAATAAACATGAATTAAATAAACATTTTATAAAATATAAATTGCAATATGTAATTAATAGGTACTGTATGTTGCACAAATGATTACTTATACAGTACATTATATACATTATCTATACATTAATTATTTTAATATATGCTGGTTATAATCAGTTTGATGGCTCACTTAATTTTTCTTCTCTTTTAGTTACAAATCCAAGTACAAGAGTAAGCTGAGGAAATACAAAGCAGGAGGTGTCCATCCCTTCAGGTGGGTTTTTGTGTCTGAGTGTATGTATACATATGGATGCATGATTATGGTTTTGATGATTCTCTCTGTCTGTGTAGGAAAGGACAGGAGAAGGATAAGAAGGCCTGGTTGTTGTTGGAACAAAAGCGCGAAGAAGCTGAGGAAGTTACTGAAGCGCCTGCGTAACAATGACACCTGCAGCATGCCTGGCCTCACCTGCTTCACACACGACAACCAGCACTGGCAGACCGCTCCTTTCTGGACACGTAAGACACACACACACTGGAAAAAATATTGCTTTTACAACTGCATGCAAAGAATTAAATGCATCTGGATCTGATGCATAATGCAAACAGTGGAAGTAACGGGGTTCCCCTGCACATTGAAAAAAGAAGCTGAAGAAAAAGCCAGATTTGTTAAAAAGTGACACCAAGGGGTCCTGACCAAGCGTTCATATGTGACGAGCTATGAGTGAGAATGTGTTGACTGCACTGATGTGTCTCACACTATTTCATCTTTACTTCCAGTGGGGCCGTTTTGTGCGTGCACTAGTGCCAATAATAACACCTACTGGTGCATGAGGACCATTAATGAGACACACAACTTCCTGTTCTGTGAATTTGCCACTGGATTTCTGGAGTACTTTGACATCAACACGGATCCGTATCAGGTCAGTGCTCATACTGTATATACAGACAACATGAAATCACCATGGACCATGTTTACTTTCTTAATAAATGGTCCTATTCTTAGTGTACACTATTCATTAGTGCATTATGTATACATATATATATAAAAAACGCATAATTATGCTTCACAGTGTAATAGCTTATTCTGCCTCTGAAAACAATTTCTTAACCATGGCCACATGGACAGGGAAAAATAATATTGATCAAAAATATCATAGCCTGACATCAACCATCAAGTCAAATCTCGATGGATGACTTAGGTGTTTCTTCAACTATAGGCACATTTTCCCCTGTGGAAAATTAATAGGAAATCATTTAAATTATATTAATTAATAATTAATTGTTGATTATTAATTATTAAGAAGAAGAAGAATAAAGCACACTTTTCACACTCACATTAGTTGATTTTGACTAACAGTGTCCAACAGTGAACATGCATAGAATTCAGTCTTTTTCTTCTTCTTCTTCTGTATTCTGATGAATATTTGAATCATGGTGTCCTTTACACTACAGCTCAGATTATTGTATCACAACATTCTCGTGAATGGCATTTTGAACTTTTAAAATGGCGAACTCTTTTGTTTTGCTGAGGCTAATTTCATAGCTCATGTTTTTTAAATGAATCATTAATAAATATTAGTTAATAGTTTTGCAGGTTTTGCATAATTAAAAACAATTACAAATAAAATAATTCCCTGGCACAATTTTTGACAAATTAAAAAAAAACATCTCCGCAAAATAAATATTGAAATGGTAACAGAAACTGGAAATTCAAATGCTTTTTCATACTGCAACAATATTTAGTCAAAAAATTTTACCAAAAATGAATGTTATATTAATGTCTGTGTTATGTTGCGTCTCTGTGTGTGTGTGTGTAGTTGGTGAATGCAGTGAACACACTGGACCGGTATGTTCTCAACCAGCTGCATGTTGAGCTCATGGAGCTCAGGGGCTGTAAGGGACACAAGCAGTGTAACCCTCGCACACGCAGCCTCGACTTCGGTGAGTCACACACACTCGTATATGTGAAAATACCTCCACAGCGCGCACACACACACACACACAGACACACACACACACACACACACACACACATACTGTATGCATACACAGAGCTTGCAACACACTGACTGATACATGTGCCAAACACACACACACACTTCCCTCTGAAAGGATCAAGGCAAAGGATAACATGGAATTTCACATCTTCATCATCATCATCCTCACCTGATCCCTGGCCCTGCCTTGCTTCCTGTCCTCCTTGTTTTATATGCAAACAGAAACTCGTACCGTCAACTCCTGAGCTGCTGTCCTGAAGGGTAAATCTGTGCCACACAGCATGCTGTCTGAGGATAGCATGTCCTTAGTTGTATCTGACATGTAGTCCATGCTCTCAAAGTAACTCTGACTGAAATTCAGCAGAAATGATCATTCCAGTGATAAAAACAGAAGAGCCACATGTATTGAGTCACTTATTGATTCGCTCGAAATGAACTCAAGGACAGCTCGTGTTAAAGGAAGTCACCGGTGCCTGCAATCTGATTACATTTCTCAAGAGGTCACATTAAAATGCAAGAGTAGAATGAAAACTTAAAATGTTTATTTACATAAGCAATATATTCTAGCACAAACTTATAATACAAAAAAACAACAACAAAAACAACAAAAAAAAAAAAAAAACTAAAATTAATAATAATAAAATACAAATAAAAATGCATAGAAATGTTAATTTTTTATATATATATTTTTTTAAAATACACAACTGTTCAGATGGTTGGGGTTGGCAAGATATTTAATGGGTTTGAAAGAAGTTTATTATTACAGTTTAAAATAAATTTTTTGTATTTTGAAATGAAATTTATTCCTGTGATGGCAGAGCTGTATTTTCAGCTGCCAAGATATAATATAATATAATATAATATAATATAATATAATATAATATAATATAATATAATATAATATAATATAATATAATATAAATATAATATAATATAATATAATATAATATAATATAATATAATATAATATAATATAATATAATATAATATACTTTTTTTTCCATCAAAAAGGATAGAAAAAACTTGCTGGCCCCAAATGTTTAAAGAGTAATGCATCAACGGCAAAATAACCTTTTTTAAATGTAGTCAAGCTCATATTTTCTTATGTGTTAAATAGTTTCGCCACACAATGTGTCTGTGTTAGCATCTTCATAATTTGGTAAAAAAAATATATATTTTTGTTGTAATATTGTAAATATTTCTTAGACACTTGATCTTTGATATTAATAAGCATGGGAATTGCTTTTTCTTTCTTCTAAAAGTTAATCAACTGTGCACAACTTTCTTGTTAGTCGCAGCTTATTATTATTAGTTTGATTTGTTTGAGAACCGCAGCTTTACAGAACAGATTGAGCATGCCATAAAAAGTCGGTTGAGATTTTAATGTGCATCAAAGCCATCTGAAAGGGATCAGAATAGCAGTTTATCAGCTTAAGATGAACATTAATATTCTTCATCTGCATATTGAGCCTGCAGATTCATCATTTTCCAAAAGATGACTTTTATCGAGCTCATTTATTCCAACCCTCGCAACTCCATCCATAGCAATGGATGATCTTATCTTGGCACTGCGACCTTCCACATGACCCTTGGACAGAAGCCCAGAGTTGTTTTTCCAGTGATGCTTCCGTGAGGATCTTAAACATTAATGGGGCTGTACATCACATTGTTTTTACACTCTCTAACTAATGATATTGTCTCTTCTTCAGGGGATAAAGAGAGAAGCAGCTATGATGAATACAGGTATCACTGCCAAATGAATTTAATCCCGTTGTAGACTAGAAGGCTACTGTGAGATTATTTTGGATGAAGATACTAATCCACTTCTGCAGTTCTGTTGTAGACAGCTTGGAGCTTAAATGAATGTTGAATAGTCTGATGCACATCACACACACCTAAAGGCATCACAGGAATTCACACCTCAATGTGAAATCAAGGAGAAGACATTCTGTCATAGAGGGTGACGTAGAAACTAGAACCCATTTGCTGTTAAAGGAACGTTTCAGGTTAAATAAAAGTTAGGTTGTGCTCTAGAATAAGAAAAAAAAGTAATAATAATGACTTATTCTTCAGTTTGTAAAAATGAAAATCTAGTATAATATACACATACAATGGAAGTATTTGGGGCAAGATATTCTGGTATTTTTAAAGCAATTATATTAATTCATATCCTCTGTACAGAAATGCATTTGAGTTGTACATCTGTTTAAAACACCCTTTAATGGAGAGACCACTACTCTAGGCGGATGAACTTCCAGTTACTAACCTGTAGGTGGCGTATTCTGCATGTAAAGTCTCTTTCTGGTCTCCTTATATTTATGATGTGTAAGTTACTGAGCACAGAATATCCTGTCTTTGCTCCACAGACTTTAATTGTTAGGGTTTTACTGTAAACACAACTTTTGCTTGTTATAGATACATTTTGCATATACTGATAATTACGATGGCAAAACATTGTAGAATTCATCTGCCTATAATTAAAAAAAAAAACAATAT
Organism: Cyprinus carpio; assembly: GCF_018340385.1. Classification (NCBI taxonomy): domain Eukaryota; kingdom Metazoa; phylum Chordata; class Actinopteri; order Cypriniformes; family Cyprinidae; genus Cyprinus; species Cyprinus carpio. Next base: position 8,364,606 of record NC_056619.1, on the reverse strand, counting down.
GAAGGAAGATTTTCCACGCTATATAAAATAATGCTAATAACTGTTATAAAATGAACAACAAATATTTAATTATTATTTAATCAAATGAATAACTCAAAACTCATTACACTAAAACAAAAATAATAATTCATTGAATTTACTAAATTTTTAAGGTAAGTGGTTGCAATCTTTTTTCTTTTTTGCTACATTTAAATAAACAAATTTAGTTCACTGACTTTCGAAAAAAAAAAATAATGTAGGTAAAATAAATTGTTTGTAACCACTTACCTTAAAAAAAATTTAGTATCATTTTCTTCAGTGTACAACACACTGATGATTTTTATTTTCTTTAATTTATAGTATTGTTATTATAAAAATGTGTATTATGTACAAGAAATGGAGAAAGAAAGAAACTGAAATTGTTAACTGGTTAATCAGTAAAAGCAATAACAATCTCTGTCATTTTTACAAACTGATGAAGAAGTTGAAGTATTAATTACAGTCTGCTTGTTCCAACAGAAAAACATCATCAACAACAAAATCAATTAAAATAATACAATTAAACAATAACTAAGTCGAAATCTATCATTTTATGCATGCAAGATGGATTTCAAGAGAATTGAAGATCATATATGATTAACAAATGACCAGCCTAGGGATAAATGTATTATCACATAAAGGATTATTAATATCACACTACCATTCAAAAGTTTGGGGTCAGTAGGACTTGTATAATTTTATTTAGCAAGGATGCATTATTAAGAATTCTATTCCAAATACAGTACATGCTGTTCCTTTGAACTTTATTCTTCAGTAAAAAAAAAAAAAAAAAAAAAAAAAGTTTCCACGTGTTTCAATACTAAAATATATAAATTGTAATAATATTTCACAATATTACTGTTTTTCCTTGATTTTTGATCAAATAAATGGAGCCCTGGTGAGCATAGGAAAATTCTTTCAAAAATATTTTAAAAATCAAACCAACCCAAACTTGTGATCGGTAGTGTAGATATATGGGCCTTTTTCTAAGCTAGTTAGTTCTTACAAACCTCATGACCAACCAAACCCACCCACTCAGTATGTGGGTCCAATTGCAAACATTTAAACTCCCAGTTACTTCTTTGACAGATCAGATGTCTTCTCCTTCAGATTCTGTACTCTCTCTCTCTCTCTCTCTCTCTCTGTCTTTGCCTCTCTTGTTTTGTCTCCCTCTCTCTAACCCTGTTCTGTGCCTTGCATGTATTCAGCCTTGGGTGTTGTTGTGTGAATGTAAAAGCCTTTAAGTTCTCTGATTGGCTGTGTCTCAATCACATGCTTGAGTTTGGGGGCGGGGTAACAGTTTGTCTTATCGTTGCTTGTCGCATTAGGCAGTTTCAGCGCCGGAAATGGCCTAAAGTGAGGAAGCCTGTCTCCAAATCACTGTGAGTTTGGATAATAATTCTGCTTCTCGTCCATAGGATACAATGCCACCAAGCCACTACCTTGTCCGAATCACCGTTCTCTCGCTCTCTTTTTAATTTCCTTTCTCTTGAATGCATCTGCCTGGCCTGCATGATACAGCATTAGTTTGTAGAGGCGTCTATCTGCATGGAAACTGTTTGGAAAAATAACAGTTTTGTTTCTGAGCACGAGGGAAGATTCCCGTCACACGCCCCCCATCATCTTCACCTCATTTCATTTGAAGCCTGAAACATTTACGTTCTTCCTTCCTTCACCATCACAAGCCTTTTCAGGTTTTTTTTTTTATCGTAGTTTATTTTCTGTTTTTTCAATCACAAGCATCCATCTCCATTTCGATGCATCCACTTTTAATGAGCGCCTTAAATTGTTTCATCACTGGGCGAAAATGTTTAACAATTTTGGCCGTGTTCCCCCACAGAGGACAGATATGGGAAGGATGGGAAGGATAATTCATGGAACGAGGGCGCCCCGGAAGACACCAACATGTTTCCCGGCGAGCCGAACTGGTCCGAACTTGAACCTTTGTACAGACTTGATGAGCACGCCTACGATCTCAAACTCAACTTCACCCTCAGCCTCGAGGACTGGGCTCATTTCAGCCGCTCCGTGGACCAGATGTTCACGCTCCTCAGCAACGACAACCAGCCGTACTCTCCGCCCCGCCATGACGATGGACAAACAGGAAGAGGCCACGCCCTGGTGTCCTCCAGCCAATCCGTTTCAGCCATCTACCTAACTACTCTGGCCACGCCCGCTCTTTTATTGAAGGAAGCTGGCGCTGAGGTCTTAAGAGACGCTTTGGGGCTAAACCAAGTGGAACGTCCCTCTTCTTCTTCTCCTCCATCGCAGGTGGACAGTGCAGACTGGGACACTCCTCTTGGAGAACTGAAAGGGGACAGACAGAGAGAAGAGGAAGAGGAGGAGTTTGTTCAGAGACGGACAGGAAGGTTAAGCTCCACCCACTGTGAATGCAATGACAATTTGCAGGAAACGGTTTGACTCTCATGTAACGTTCCTCTCTCATACCCTCCCTCCTCCTCAGAGAGACATCGCAGAAAACTTCTAAATTTGATGGAAGTGAAGAAAGAGGATGTTTAATGCCAGCGTACAGTCCTTCGGTTTGTTTTTCTTCTCCCATATGTTCCCTCGCTCCATTATCAACTGGCCTCAGAAGCACGGCGACACCCAGCAATATTTCCATCTACAGTCGGACTGTTATCCCAACTTGTCCATGAGATCGGCTAGGCTTTGAACAGAGCACATTTTTATCTTTTAACTTTTTATCTTTACTCTGTTTTTATTCTTTCATCTTTTTTTGATGGGTATTTTGAAGGTTGGGGGTTAAAATTCATAGCAGTAAAACCTCACAAGGATTGAGCTGTTGTGACCATGCATACTTGATTCAGTTTGAAACCAGTTTTGCATCATAATTCTTGATGACTGCTTTTCTTATTTTGGTGTCTCCAGAGGGTGTCTCACTTTTTGGGACGATATCTTTTACAGCCTAATAACTTCACTGAACAACACCTCAAACAGGTCAATGATGAATGTGTGTTGTGTGTGTGTGAACACGCTGTATCTGAAGTCAAAAGTGAATTTGAGTGTGATAAAACAGAGCACTCTGATTTTATTTGTTGCTCCCAGTGTATGTTATTTAGATTTTTAATCTTAAATATTGGACAGATTTTTTTTTTTTTTTTTGGTTCAATAGAAATTAAATCTAAATTTCTTACAATTTCTTTGCTGTTATTGCAGCATAATGAGTTGAAGCAACTAACCACCAAAAACGAAAAAGAAAGAAAAACAGTTAATTTGATGTATTGGTCATTATTTGTATTTTACAAAATTGTATGTTTTCCCCAAGCACATAAGAAATTTTGATGTACTGAAACATGCCGCGTCATATTTGTAACCTTAGCTTGTTCTTAAAACTTTTGCTATACACAATGCTACTAATATCAGAGCAAATATATGAAATGGATGTATGTATTTTAATGTGTTTGCAATGTAAATGGTTAAAGGATATTTTTTATTACACATTTGAAATTAAACTGACCGCTAGACATAAAGATTTCACTCCAGCTTCAGGTTTATTTATGCAGCATATTTTTAACAGTTCTTTAATACACATATTCAGTTTTTTTTATGGTGACATATCTAAGATTGTTTAAATTATTAATCCACCTTCCTGATTTAGTTAATCCATTCCTGCTTCAAGATCAGTTTGTTTCTGATTGTGATTCTATTGTTCAAGAGGGTAATATTCTGATCCCTGATCAGTCCACTTACTCTTGGATACTTCATCAGTTCAGTTCATTGTGTTCACATATTTCATATCAATGTACAACATCCACCCCTCACCTCTCGTGGCTGTACTAAAAGCAGTTTTGTCTGAGATTGTGTATGGTTGTTTTAAAAACCACCATAATTATTGTAAAGATGTACTGTGCATAAACTGGAGGATAGGAGACAACTCGGAGAGAAGGAGAAATTTCCCTTTGGCACTCTCAAAGGGATAGCTGTTTTTGGAATAGGATTTTAAAATAAGATGAGATGGTTTTAACAAAGTCTTGTACAGTTCTATAGATTTATCATACCTATATTTTTGTTTTGGTTTACCAGTGAACATTTGATAGTGCTCATTACTTTGTGAATAAAGTGTTGAATGCCCAAATTACTGTGTATTGGTCTTTTTTCCCAACAAGTTTGTGCCATGTGTTACCTTGTGATATGCAGGGTTATGTTTAAAGGGGACATATTATGTCTATTACATATATGAAATATACTGTAAGTCTCAGATGTCCCCAAAATGTGCCTGTGAAGTTTCAGCTTAAAATACCCCACAGATCATTTATTATATCATTTTGAAAATGCCAATTTTGAGTTGAAGGCTGGAAGCAGAAATGCTGTTTTTCATGCAAGTATCTTTAAATGCAAACGAGCTGCTTCTCCCCACCCCCTTATTTACAGCTTGTGCCTCGGATGCTCTTCCAAAACATAAGTTTGGTTTTGATTATCGTGTCTGTCGTGCTTAAAACTTATTTGCATGCGTTTTAAAGACAGTTTAAACTTCTGATACACGGTTTTCTGCGCACACACATCCACAGAAGGCAGCTTTCACTATGATTGTCACATGACATGAATATTAAAACAAGTTCTCTTTCATGTTTTATTGTGCTTAAACGGTCAAATACACACATGGTTAATGTCAAAAACACACAGAATTTACATAAACACAGTCAGTTATGTCTATGAATGTAGAGTTAGGTGGTATTTCTCTTTAAGTCACCGGTACCCAAATGACGTGTCATCACTTTTAATTAGGTAAAGTAGTTTCGGGGAAATACATCAAATGGGTTTTAGATATTCTTTTGAAGATACATTTTCCCTAAAAATATTAACTTCATTGTAAGCTACTTACATAGATCACACCTGGTTCATTTAATAAGTTTGTTACAAAAATTAAACCGTCCTAAAAAAGTCTTGTTTTTGAATAAAATATGTAGATTTTTCCTAATAATGCATGAATGAAAATTATTTGATGTCTGCAGGTAACGCCAGAAGATGCAGAAATTTTGTGTATTAGGAGTGAGTCAATGAATCATTCAATTAACCGATTTATTCAAAACACTGATTCAGTCAGAAACCTTGTTTTTGGAGATACACAGCATGCTTATATCTGCCAATATTGTGTCTAAAATGTTAGTTTTAGACCTTAGTTAGAGCCATATTTACCGTAATGATGACAGGAATGAAAACAAGGCTGAGATAAAAGTACAGTGTATTCGGTGGATTGTTGGTTGGATCATGAAACTGACAAAAAAGAAAACAAAGAAGAAGTAGTCTCGGTTGAGAAAAACTCCATAAAATAAGCTTGAAGTGATCTAGAACCTTTAGAGACATCATAACCTATCCCTCACAGTTTTCATTTGCATTAAATTCAATATGGCGTCTAAGCTGAGAAGGTATTTTTCATTTATGGTTTATTTTTGTAAAAATCAATATTACAGTTGCAAATTGTGCTTATATTCGGAACAACAACACTCTTGTACACGAGATATATCATATGATTATTTGCTTGTATTATTAGGCCTATCATCAGCAGCATAAATTAACAGTATCATCCTCTACACCAGGGGTCACCAGACTTTATATTTAGTTTAGTTTATGTCACAATTCTGAGAAAAAAGGTCAGAAGCGTGTACTACCTAGACTCGCCAGTAGATGGCGCCACGCGTCAAACTGAGCGCCACCTGAATGAGCGCTCAGTGAAACTACAGCAGGCTGCAGTGGAGATCAGATTACTCGAGCATGGCCCGTGCTGAGGAGGGCGGGGGAATAACCCACTCCACTGTCTGTGTCAAACTCCAGCGGGACAGAGAGCCTGAACTCCACATTCACAGGCTCAGTGCAGTCTGCGCAGTTTGTGCCAGAGGACACATCTCACTGCTTTCACTTCCATTAGTCCAAACAATGTGAGGAACATGGCTGACAGAAGGTAAGACGGATCATTTTGCTGAGTTGTGGAAACATGTTGCAGTTGCACAAAGCTGTTGAGCTCAGTTTGCTGATAGTGAATCGCGTGGGTAACTTTGAAATAGAAACTATGTGTGTTCATTGTATCGGGGGTCTGCATGTCACATTATTGGGATGTTTTGATTAAATGAAATACAAACTACATCAGGTTATACAGTTGCTGTGTTTGTAAAGTCTTCGGCACGGACTGAGATGTTCAAACACGAGTGTATGGCATGATCAAATTCAGTCAAAACTAGTTTGAAACCGATTATGATGTTGCTTATCAATTTTAAAGTTATTTAATTAGTATATAAATTAACTTAAGAACTGTCAGGGTAATAACAGGAACAAGTCTTTTGTATAACTCATGAACATGTAAACAATGACTTTACCAATGAAAACTGACAGCAACATTTACTGTGTTCTATTGTGCTGTAGAGATTTTGTTTACAAAAATCTAATCGAATTTTATTTTTGTAGTTGTTTGTTTTTATTTTATTTCATTTTTTACATTGTCCATGGTGCCTTTTTGCTCTGTTTCTGTTTTACATTTTTATTATTGTTATTATTTATTTTTTACTTTTAGCAGATTTTTTAGCACACACACACACACACACACACACACACACACACACACATATATATATATATAATGGTGACGCATTGCTGCCACACACATATTATTTTTTTTCACTCAATTATGTCGCAATAACGAGATGTTATGTCGTTTTAATGAGATGTTTTCTTGTTAAAACAACATCTTTTCTCATAAAAACGAGATGTTGTTAAAACAACAATTATCTCGTTAAAACGGCTTCTTTTCTTGTAAAAACAAGATTTTTTTCTTAAAACGAGATGTTTTCTCATTAAAACATCTTTTCTCTTCAAAGCAACATTTTTTTCTCGTAACAACAACATATTGTGTCATTAAAACGATATGTTTTCCTGTTATAATAGATATATGCAAGGTGCGATTTGTGAAAAAGTGTTGGATGCTTTTGAAAACTTTTTTCTCTCTCCATAGGTGGAAGGCAAGGTTAAGGCTATAGCCCAAGTAACCTAATGTTAGTGTAATCTGTTAATAACGCACATCATAAACCCGTCTTTTTAGGCAAGTACCAGATAATAGGTGTCATGTCATGAAATGTTTTTAATATGATGGAAACTGTATGTAACGTGATCACAATCTATTCCAAACTTTGTAAGATAGGCCTGTTGATTGTAATGATTTCATTTCCACGGTTATTCAAGAAACAAATAAATTATATAGAGAAAGTGAGCAAAGAACAGTATCTTTGAAACTCTGAATCAGTTAAACCATTGAGTTGCAAAATGATTTGCAAAATGAGAAAATATGTTGTTTTAATGAGAAAAGATGTCATTTTATCAAGATAATTATATCGTTTTTATGACAACATCTCATCTTTATGAGAAAAGATGTTGTTTTAATGAGAAAACATCTCGTTATTAGGAGAACATATGTTTAATTTAATGAGAAAAGATGTCGTTAAAATGACATAACATCTTGTTATTACATCATAATTGAGTGGAAAAAAATAAAATGTGTGTGTGTATATATACAGTAGTCAACATTTGAAGTGGATCAAAAATATTCATCAAAGTTGTCCTAAGACAAGAACACATTTTGGTTTTAGGACAACTTTAATAAAAGGTTTTGATCCACTTCAAATGTTGACTAGTGTATATATACATGCTTTAGATGGCACAATGCAGTTTATTAACACTTAAAAATATTTAACATCTAATAAAAGAAAAAGGAAAAACTGGACAACACCCATTTCACTGAATGGAACTGCATTAGGTGTCCATCAAAATACATTGAAGGAAAGTGACACTAAGTTACGAGTAAAATATAGACACCTCAACTATATTTTCATGTCAGAAGTCTCTGTGATCTATATAAGATGTTCAGAGTAGTGATGGGTTGATTAGTGGGGCAGACTGATGAACAGATGCGATGCGGCGGTTACAGGCTGGTCCAGTGTCATCTTCCAGGTGTCAGGCTTAATGGAGTTAATAGGGTGGATTTTGACATGTTTTATTAATCATGTTGCAATGCCATACCCGTTTGCATTCTCAGAAGACCTTCTCTGAAGCCAGGACAAACACTGACAGCTTTTCAGAACTATTGAAATATTCACAAAGCCATATGGAGTTACTATTAGACTGGAGACTGAAAGTTTGATAATGTGTCCCAATTGCTTGCACACTTAGTTGTCCCTGCATGAATCATTTATGAATTAGCTAACCAAAGGAATAGTTTAGCTAAAATAAAAATCATGCCATCATTTTCTTATTCCCAATTTGTTCAGTTTGTTTTTGTTCTAAACCCAAATGTTTTTTTTTTTTTCTTTAAAACACAAAAGCAGTAATTTTGAAGAATGCCCAAGCTGCTGTTTTCCAGATAGTTAAAGTAAATGAGGAAGATGGCTGCTTGGCTTTAAAAATGACAAAACAAGCAACACAAAAGTAGTCCATGCAGCTTATGTACTATATTCCAAGTCTTCTCAAGCAGACTTCATTTCGAAGGCTTCTTGAAATGCGGTCCGAGTATCCTGGAACATGAAGGACACAACAAATGGATCCTTTGTGGCCCGGTTATCCCAATTGTCGTTGTGCGATGGTGACAGCAGGTCATTTTTTCTTCCTATTATTATTTTATTTATTAATTTATTTATTTTTGAGAGTAAAATGCCAGATTGCACTTTTAAGTGTATTGGTTTTCAGTGTACATGAATTTATTAAAATTTATACAATATAAAACATTATAAAATTCAAACTAAAGATGCATTTTTTTAATATATATATATTTTAATTTTTTTTTTTTTTTTTATTTTTTTACGCTAAATGACTGAAAAACGTCCTTTGAAGTGTTTAGCCTCTGAATTGGGACACAGCTAAAGTTTTCAAGATATTATTTGCTTCAAATATGCATGTCTGCTTTCAAATCTAATCAGTGTTTGACGTTAAATGACTGAAAATGAACGTTTTAATAACTAACTGTACTAATTTAAATTTGCAGTTGGAATTATTTAAAGGATTAGTTCACTTCCAGAATAAAAAAATTCTGATAATCTATTTACCTCCATGTCATCCAAGAATTTCTAAAACAAAAAAAAATAAATGTATATACTTTTTAACAACATAGGCTCGTCTTGCACTAGCTCTGTGACGTGCATGCGTGTCTTCACGCATTACGTAATCACGTTGGAAAGATCATGCGCAGTTAGTGCTTCTAATATGTACTTTGGTTTAAAAAGGTAGAGTAGAGCACAAAACGTATAATTTTCTCCAAATTCAAAACTCCAACTTGCACGATCGCTTTGTAAACACTGGGTGGGTCCTTCCGCCATTGAAGTCCACTATATGGAGAAAAATCCTGGAATGTTTTCCTCAAAAACCTTAATTTCTTTTTGACATGGACATCTTGGATGATAACAGATATGATAACATGATGGGGTGAGTAAATTATCAGGAAATGTTTTATTCTGGAATTTATTCTTATGCATATGTTCATCCGAGATGTGTTTAGGGTTGCCGTGTTAATTTTGATAGGATCACTTGTAAAGAAATTCATTTGTTTATGTTATTTGCCACTTTAACACATCCCTGGCTTTCTGTTTCCCATCACCAAGAAACACATGTTGGGCAACAGCCTTACCCTATTGGCTCTGTGTTTCTATAGCAACGTTTAACTAACTTTGTAGTTGCTTGAAAGAAATGGTGGAGCTCTTATTGGTTTGCGGTAAAGCCTTAATTACTAGTTGCTTTTTGGATCTTCTCAGATGAAATTACAAATTGGCTTGGCACTGCTAGAAAACATCTGAGGAACCCAAAACAAATGCTTTGTCCCTGAAGGAAACATCAAGATATTTCTCTGGTTTTGGATTTTTTTTTTATGTTACAGTCTACAGTATATTTATAAATAAGCAGATTCTGTATGAAGTTGAAGTTTATGAGTAAATCTTTTGAGCAGATGTTGGTTGTGTTCACCGTTCCATGCTTTAGCACTTAATATGGAATGGCAGAGAGATTGTGTTGAAATTAAATGGCCATTTGTGATAGATGTGGGCCAGATCAGATGGAAAATGAGTTTGTGGGAGTGTTTTCAATGCAAACTTGGCTCAGCTGTAACTGTAGGGTTTCTGTGTGAGATGATATATCTTGGCCTTTTCCATTCTGGAGAGAGGCCTAAACACAACACAAAGCTGTCTCTCCCCATTCTGTCTTCCTGTTGGCCAGTTTAGGAAACTCTTCCCAGAAGAGTTTTAGAAGACTTCCAACTGTTCATGGGACCTTCGTGATTCTTCCAGAGAATTGGGAAGGTGTGTTTCTCAATGTCGAGAGCACATCTTTGGCCTACATGACCATATCAGGCAAATTCTGTTGTGTAATGATGATTATGATGATGATTGATTTCATTCACTTTTGTTTGAGTTGGCTTATTGTTTTAATAAGAAACATGCTCATTTCAAATCTTTGTGCAACCATTTAGCCTCATTAGAGTCCATGCAGTTATATTATATTATATAATATTTATATTTTCTATGTTTTAGACTATATTTTTAGTATTTTATTTTATTTAACAGTATAAATGAAGAAGGGTTTCAAAGGGGCAGAACATTTCCAGAAACTTTGCAAAAATTTCCAACATTTTCTGAAAGTTTGCAAAAAAAATCCTGCAAAGTTTCCAAAACTGTACAGGAAATGTTCTGCTTCTTTGCATCCTTAAAAGGGAGCCCTTAAATTAGGCTAATTTTGGGTTCATCTGACTACCGTCAGACGTGTTTCTTAGGAGGTATTTCCAAAAGACATGTTTTTAAATTAAATGTCACTAATTGATTGGTCAGTTGACTAGTTGGTTGATAGTCATAACAGGACTCATCCCTAATAATTTAACAAAAGTTAGATGTAATGGAAAGACAAACAATATAAACAACCTCTTTATTTGTCAGTAAGATATATAGGATATATTTTATTTATATATTTTATAGTGCTGTTAAATGATTAATCGCGATTAATCACATACAAAATAAAAGTTTGTGTTTACATAATATATGTGCGTGTACTTTGTATATTTATTATGTGTATATAAATACACACATACATACATACTGCATATATTTTGAAAATATTTGCATGTATTTACATCTCTATGTGTATGTTCACATTCATATAATTTATATTTTATATAAATATATTTAATATGTAAATGTAACATATTTTCTTAAGTATATACATGCATGTGTGTGTTTATGTATACATAATAAATATACAGTACACACACATACTATGTAAACAAAAACTTTTATTTTGGATGCAATTAATCGCTATTAATCATTTGACAGCACTAATATTTTATTTCTGTACCATTATAGTATTAATTTATTTCATTTTTGTAGCGTTTCTATTTAATTTTAGTTTACTAATTGTATGTGCTTTTGTCTTTTTTAACAATTTGTTTAGGTTTATTTTTATTTCAGTTTTAGTTGTAGTAATTTTTGTATTTCAACTTCAACTTATTTTACTGCAGATGCACCATATCAAAATTATTTCTTCATTTAATATTTATAATATTTTTTTAGCTTTATTTAAAAACAACAAAAATTAATTTTCATCATTTAAGTTTTAGTTAACATTAACAACACTATAGTTCATAGTGTGTATAGGCCTGTATGTGTGTGCTGACAGCAGTTTTGGATTTAAAAGCCATACTAGATAACAGCTTCATCCAGCACAGATCTCTGCTCTGTGTCTGCAAACCATTCTGTGTTTTTTACAGCGTGCTGTCGAACACATTAGTCATAAAAGACTCTTTGTAAATCATTATAATAGCCATTGTAAATTAATGAAGAGGTCTGTTGAGGTTCACTTCACAAACAGCGCTAACACATATGACCCCATACAGTCTGTGTGTGTGTGTGTGTGTGTGTGTGTAGATGCCTTCACTGTCACACTAAACTGAGTCACATTTTAAAGCAGCATTCCCAGTGTAGGTGGATATCTGCTGAATATTAACCCAATAGAGCTAGAGTAAAAGCGTTTAGCCTGGAGTGGCAGTCATTAAGTGCACAGTAGGGCATGTCTGCGGCTGTCTGAAAATAACTCACAACCCCCACTGAGATGATAGGAAACTGAGCCAGACAGCGCTCCAAATCTAACCCAGCTCTCCCTCTAGCAAGGTGGGGTTTTCTTTACTAGTCAGATGGTGACGGCTGAAACTCTCTTAAAAACGGACACACGTCGGCCTGATAACATAACTATTTTACAAATTGGTGATATTGAATGAATTTGTACAATTTAATTTAAATTGAAAAAAAAGTAACTACTTTATGAATTGGCATTATCAAATGAATTTGTACGACTTAATTTAAAAAGATAAAAGTAACTTTTATGAATTGATTTCACGATAACAAATTGGCAATATTGAATGAATTTGCATGATTCAATTTAAAGTGGAAAACAACTAGATTACAAATTGGCGTAATGAAACATAACTGCTTTTCAAATTGGCGATATTAAATAAGTACGATTTGATTTTAAAGAAGGAAAAGTAACTTTTTTGGTGATATTGCATTTGCATGATTTGATTTAAAAACAAAAAAAACATAACTACTTTACAAACAGTCAATATCGAATAAACGTAAAAAACGTAACTATTTTATGAATTGGTAATATTGAATGAATTTGTATGACTTGACTTAAAAATAGAAAAACTACTTCACGGATTGGCGATATCAAATAAATTTTACCATTTGATTTAAAAAGAGAAAATAATAAATGTGTAGATTTGATTTAAAGAGAGAAACTGTTATTATTTGACAAGTTTGTAATATTGAATGAATTCGTCCAATTTAATATAAAGAGAGTAGGGGTGTGCGATATATCGTTTCAGCATCGATATCGCGATGTGAGCATCGGCGATAGTCACATCGCATGTTTAAGCGATGTTTACTAAGCGATGTTTAGTAGCCTATACTGATTGTTATTTTTCTACTGATTGTTTTCTTTGTTCACGCACAGACACCATGTCTACAGACTTTATGTCAGTATGTCATAAAGAGAACGAGGCATCAGTTTACTGTCGGGGATTTGTTGTCGTGCCACGCCGCATCCAGTGTAGACAGACAGCATCACTGATTATAATGGGTTCTATAGTATTTTATCATGTCGCACCATGCAGCTCGCGTCCGGTGTAGACACGGTGAGAGCTACGCAGATGCATGTAAACACTGAATTCTGTTTACTTCTATGTTTAATAATGACACATATGTGAGAAATTATGTCAAAATGCAAAGTCATCTGGTATTTTTTTTTTATATCGCAATATATATTGCAGAAATACAAAATATGTAAAAACATGCAGCCCTAAAAAAAGCGTGTTTTTTTATGAATAGGTGATATTTATTAAATGTAAGGTTTTGTAAAAAAAAAAAAAAATTACGTAAATGTAAAATAGTTCTGAATTGCTACGAGAGTTTGTTGACATACATTGAAAAACATTGGTCTATGATTTACTTTAGAAATTACTAATAAATTTCACAAATAATTACAAAGAAACGGCAAGTAACTCATTGAAGTAAAAGTGAAATTTCGAAGTAGTAAAACTGAAATAATATTTTCATTTAAAAACATTGTGAATTCAAAATTGATATACGTTCTACTTTTTAAATAAACATCCCTGGTCTTATTATTATGCAATTCATTATCCATGGCAAAATCTGATAGCTTTTTTTATTTTTCATAACCAGGGCAAACTAGATTTTTCCCTTTCTGGGGTGTTATGGGTTTCGTTTGTTTTTTTGTAGTGTGTTGTAGTGTGTTAAACTTAAAGATATTGCCCTTTTTTTCCAGTGTATAACCACAAGAAACCAACTGTAAGAGACATTAGTGCTAGCCCACCACTGCTTTCCAGTTCTCAGTGGTCTTTATGTTTCAGGAGAGCCTGTAATGAACATACCAATCAGTAGCACCAAGTCTCTCTTTTTTTAGTTGAAGGAAGTTCAACACATGCTCTTTACCTCGGATGAGTGGGGCTGTAGTCGCTTGGGGAAATACAACAAGGGGACAAGCACACAACACACACACCTGCCCTGGAGGCTCATCTCTGTGCTTTAGTCTTTTAAGTCCCTGTTAAATCCCTGTAGGAAAGCTTCATTTAATGAGACTGGCAGAAATTGAGTGTGTTTTGTCAGTATTCCCTAATGAACACAAGCCGTTCCTCATCTGTGCTAATGCACTTTTCCGAATCAGCCGGACCCATCTAAAACACTCACACTTGTCCTCTGATCCACCTCTTACACCCGGCCAGCCGCTCCACGCTGAAGTCCTCATCTGCCTGATAAGAGTGGTCATGACCTGAGAGAACTGTGGGCCAGGCAATCCCAAATGTGTGTTCAGATTAAGGAATTTGCTTGATTTAAGTGTAATCTTTCACTTTGTGAAGATTTGCATATTTAAATATTGCCAGAGAATGCAGTCACACAGTGATCCGACAAGTTGAACTTAGTTCTGGATGAAAGATCTTTAACTAGTCAGTAGAAAGCTTGACTTTTTATTCACATTCAATATCCTGCTCTTCTAATCACTAAGATTGGGGCAACTGAAATTCCCTTGACAAGCGATGGCTGGTTGATGGACTGATGTTGTGATTGGCAGCTGAAGGTCTGGAGAAATGTTAATATGTAAGGTATTGTGCTGCACTGTTTGCTGAGTAAATATGTCACTGATTATATGAATGAAGTCATAGTGAGGTCATAGAGGAAGTCATGGGAACAAGCTCTTGAGCAATTGAATTAGGTTACTCTTCTCATCCCATGGTGCAGTTTGATAACACAAAGAATGTGTTTCTTGCTTTAAAAAAAAATACTGACATTGCATTTTTTTTTTTTAGGCAAATTTTTTTCTGGCTTTTTAAAATATATGTTTTAATTTCTTTACTAAAAATTGTTTATTAGTTTTTTTTTAATAATTTTTTTTAGTGTTTTTAACCAAACAGTTAATGGTCCCCATTGACTTCCATAGTAAGAAAAAAAAATAAAAAATCAGTGGGGACAAGAAACTGTTTGGTTACCAACATTCTTGGCTGGTACGTGTTGAACGGGTGGACATACATCTGCCACATCCACCTTTTGTGTTTTTTTTCCCCCTATTTCTTCTTGAGGTTTTTCCTTTCTGATTGTGTCACAGTTTAAATGGTCTCCAGTGACCTCAGCCTGTGTCTGAACTGTTGGGCTCAGCGGTGGAGGATGGAGGACACGTCTGGCCTGTGCTCTTCATTCACACCGTGCCTCTTCCTTCCTGCCTGTCTCTGTCGGAGCAGTGGAGAGGTGTGGATTGAGTAGAAAAAAAGACAAAAAGGTGTAGGCCACAGTCCCACAAATAGCTCAGTGGGTGCTTTACTAAAACATAAATGTAAAATATAATTAAAAGTAGTTAATGCCAACATTTCCTGTCCTTGAGTTTTTTTTTTTCTTAACCACACTTTAGTGAGTCTAAAACTTTTATATTTTGGAATACATCCAGTCTGGAATTGTAAGCCATGTGATGAGGGGAAAAAATAGCATTAATTCTGCAATATTGAAGCTGTGGCCTAAGCATGTTTTTTGACACCTTATGCCTTGGTGCATGTTTAGGTAATTCAGATTTGAATTCAGCTTGCAACATTTTCTGATGTTTCAACATTCCAGTGTTTCAACTGTAGAAAGACGTCAATGAAACTGCTTGTAAACAATATGTCAGTTAATGTTGCTTTACTTTCTATAGTAAAAATAAAATTCTAGAGAGGATCATTTAGCTAAATATATGCACTATATATATATATATATATATATATATATATATATATATATATATATATATATATATATATATATATATATATATATATATATATGTATGTATGTATATATATGTATGTATGTATGTATGTGTATATATATGTTTATATATATATGTATATGTGTGTATATATATATATATATATATATATATATATTATTTTTTTTAAACTGTTATTTTTTTATATATTTGTATTAACTGACAGGGTTCTTTGAATAGTTTACAGTTTTAACTGAGAGAGACTTATTCTTAAGAAAAATTGACATACTATACTTGATAACCAAATGAACAGATATTAAATTAAATTGAATCAAAATTGGAATCAATACGTATCAAGAGCTTGTGAATTGAAATTGAATTATAAAATCTGAAACACCCAACCCTATTCCTGATCTCTTTCCACCATCACGGAAACCCTGAAAGGATCAGGAATGGTCATTGCCTAGAAATGAGCAAAATTCTAAAAAAGTCCTGGAAAATCATGAAAATTTCTCTCATGTTCAGTTTCTTGCACAAACCGATCATTTGGTTTCATAAGACCTTAAAATATTGTCAGGGGCCACGGGTATGAATTTTGTGTTCCTTTTTGTGCTTTTTTTACTCTCAAAAACTTGCAGCTGCTGACTTGCATTTTATGAATCACGAAGGACCACAGCTTCAGCTAAAAATCTTTCCTGTTCTACTCAAGAAAAAGGCACCTACATCTTGGATGGCCGGAGTTTGCTGTCTATCAGTTACCACTGAATTTTGCAACAGAAGGCGATGAAGTAAAATGCTGCTGCCCCGTGCATTACCCTTTAACCTTCGGGGCAGGAATGTGGATCTGTGCTGCTCTGAGATCCCTAATCAGGCATCTCACTCATTAACAGTGAATGGGAACCAGGCCATTTTCACAAACACTGCCATTGTCCGTGGTCAGGGAGTGTGGCTAGCACACACGCTAATGTTGGAATGCTAATTCCTTTAATTATGAGCGAGGCCACATTAGCAATAGCAACTAGCTAATTGCTTGAGTATGACTCAGCTCTCGTAAATTGAGTGGAAATAAAAAACTAAACGACTGAAATTGCATGTCGTTAGTGTATTTGAGTGAACATGCATCAGTGCTACTGCCAAATTGAGGTATATGTTTATCCAATTTCAAGCCATACTGGCCTGCTGTAACTCTGTGGGAGTTTACCGTTATTTCACCATGATTGTTAATCCAGCTGCCGTTTTAAATTAGGAAAGGAAGACAGGAGTGGGTGGCTGTCGGTTTTAGATCATCCTATCAGTTACTGTGTGCGTGAGGAGAGTGTGTGGTGTGAAGCTCTCTGGTAAAAAAAAAGTGTGAAAGTGACGTGACATTCAGCCAAGTATGGTGACCCATACTCAGAATTTGTGCTCTGCATTTAACCCATCCGAAGTGCACACACACAGAGCAGTGAACACACACACACTGTGACCACACACACCCGGAGCAGTGGGCAGCCATTTATGCTGCGGCGCCCGGGGAGCAGTTGGGGTTCAGTGCCTTGCTCAAGGGCACCTAAGTCGTGGTATTGAGGGTGGAGAGAGCGCTGTACATTCACTCCCCCCACCCACAATTCCTGCCGGCCCGAGACTCGAACTCACAACCCCCCTATAACGCACTTTCTCCTGCACACAACTGTGAAGTAGGCCTATCTACTCCTAGGTATATGTTTATATAAACTCTAGCCGACACTCTAGCCGAAACTCTAGCCGACACCACAACAGATGAAGTGGGCCCTTCCTCTGGGGCCGTGCTGATGGGATCTGATCCACCATTTCATATTCTATTGCAGAAGGTCTGTTCTAGAAGTCACCATCATCTCTCTCGAAATGTGCTTGCTTGTGCCTGTCTGTCTAAGTTTAGATAATGAGGAAAAACTGACGAAAAGACATGCTTCATGCAGACCCGTAAACATTGAAGGGGGACATTTACTCATCATTCGAGGGCTTTTCACATCTAATATTGATGTAAGTGCTTGCTATTTTAAAGGATAGTTCACAAAAAAAATAAAAATTTGCTGAAAATTTTCTCATCCTCAGGCCATCCAAGATGTAGATGAGTTTGTTTCTTCACAGGAACAGATTTGGAGAAATTTAGCTTTACTTTATCTGAGCACCAATTGATTATCTGCAGTGAATGGGTGCCGTCAGAATGAGAGTTGTGTGTTTGTAAGAAACAAATCCATCATTAATGCATTTTGACTTTAAATCATCACTTCTAGCTAAAATACCGGTCCATAATCCATAATAATGCTTCCTCCAGTGAAGTAGTCCATCCCATTTTGTCCTCTTACTGTACATCAAAAGTGTTTTGGACTGTTTGTAAACAGTGCTTGATTTGTGCATATTTCTCTCCTGATTCAGACAAGATGACTTTTTCACTGCAGAAAGCAATGTTATGCATAGAGATCTCATATTTTAACCGGGAACAATAGTTTAAAGTTAAAAATAATGTATTTGTTTGTTTTTATCAGCTGTTTAGTCTCTCATTCTGACGGCACCCATTCACTATAGAAGATCCATTGTTGAGCAAGTGATATAATGCTAAATTTCTTCAAATCTGTTCTAATGAAGAATCAAACTCATACTATACTGTTTAAAAATATTAATTTTAAGAAATATAGTTTAATTATTTTAATGAATACATTTTTAAATGCAGCAGAAATTGATGTAAGAAATGCTTAATCTTTTATGAAAACATAACGACTGATACACACACACACACACACTTGTCTTTTATGTTCTCTGTTTCACTTATTTTACAGTATTTCTTCCTTTGGTCTTTCTTTTCCCCTTTTGCCCCTTTTTCCGTCCAAGGCTTTCCAGACATGCATATGTAATTCCCCTCTTTGTTATGTGAGAGCGTGTCTAAAGCAACATGTAGTTCTCAGAAGCGGCCTGCGAGATCGTTTAGTGGACCTGAATGCTGTGTTTTTCTGGACTGACCTGCACTTGGCAGGTCGTAGTCGCTGGAAATTGGGGTGAACGCATTGTATGTTTTTCCTTGTAAATTAGAGTGTGTGTGTGTGTGTGTGTGTGTGTGTGTGTGTGTGTGTGTGTGTGTGTGTGTGTGTGTGTGTGTGTGTGTGTGTGTGTGTGTGAACATGTACCTGTTTTAGAAAGTGTTCTATAAATATTGTCTTGGAGGAAGAAGCATCACTTTGCATTTAATGTAGTTTAGTGGTCTAGACTGTAGGCTTGGACAGCCCATCTTTTCTAATCCCAGAGTCATTACGAGGTATTTTAAACCTCAGATCAGATTAAGACTGTATTAAATGAGGCGTTTAATTGCAAGGCCTGGATGGACAGACTAAAGGACTACTGTATGTTACTTTTTGAACTTGTAAAAAAAAACAGAACTGGCCCTCTTATTTATCTGTGTTTCTAATATGTATTAAAATTTGTGTATATATATATATATATATATATACACACACACACACACACACACATTTTTTTTTTACTGGTAAAATTTACCACCAGATGGAAAAAAAGACTTCATTATTCTAAAGTGTTTGGGGTGATTTTGTTGGAAAATGCATCTGCATAGAAAATAAAAAAACTAAGTTTAAAATGCTGACTAATGACGTTTTGCAAACCATCCTTTTAGAGTTAAACAATTTGGGAAAAACCTGAAAAATATGGTTGTTCACACTTGGTTTACTCTTTAAACAAACAAACTCAAATTCAAAGTAAAAAAAAAAAATCTCTTTCCACCTGAGTTTTACTGGCACATTCTCACTGTTTTGACCCATTCAATGTGACTATAATTTTTTTTTTATTGTGATTTATTATTAAATAAAAATATTAAAATGAAACATATATTGCAATAATATAAACTCTATAAACAGAGTATTTAATAGAAATAAATTAATTTTATTGTTCAACTGTAAAATTACAGTACTATTATTTATTTCTGAATTTCTACTTTCTTAAACATTAAACCAACAAACGGCAAATAATACATGCACTGCCAGTTTTAGAGTGAAGAGCGGCGCTGTGTTCATTTACACATGTACAGCTCATTATATGATGTTTCATTATTTCTGAAACAAACACTGGATCATAAGCTGTATGCATGAAAATAACACCGTGCATGCTTCATTCTGAAACTGGCAGAGTGAATATATATTTCATTTAATCACAACCTTTGCGATCTGACCATGTCATTTACTTAGTATGGCTGGAAGAGAGTCATGTAGGACGTTCATTGTATGGCTTCATCTTCTGTGTTCCAGAGAAGAAAGAGGGTAAATGAGGGTAAATGCTGACCAAAGTTTAATTTCCAGATGAACTTTCTCTTTAAATCAAAGCACGCTGGGTTCTAAACATGCTCGTTTGGTAATGAATAGTTATTTTGCTAGCTGTGCTCAGATGGGAGTTGCAGCAGCAGTGTGGTAATCCATCGTATTTCTGCCCTGCTGAAACCCACCCATAGTCCCCTCATGATTAAATCATGACTGGAATGAACTACTGTGACCTGTTGCGTTTTTTCGTTCGCTTTCTCTTTGATGGATTCAGGCTTAAGAGTGATGAGTGTGAGAAAATGGCTAGACTTAAACAAATCATCCGAAGGCACGGCTGTACTTCTGCAGCCAGGAATGACTGAATGTTCTGGCAAGATCTAGACATCCTCCTGAACTTCAGTCCAGAGTCTATCTCTCTGTTTCACATTCTTCACAATGTTTCTCTCTCTCACTCTGTTTATGGTTCGCACACGCTCTCTGTTCCATGTCAAACTTCTCCTTTCATCTTCAAACTCTTGTATTGTACCTCATCCTCTATGAGGCCACACCATCAGCAGTTTGGGCTCATCTAGAGGAAACACATTTTGTGTCAGAAGTGCTCTAGAAGAGTTAGTCACAATCTGCTCTGGTTTTTCATCCTCTTTCCTGTTTTATACAGCCCCCTGCAGAGAGACATTCAGCTGGTTTTCTTCTGTTTTCTTCCCATCTCTCTCTCAGCATGCAGGCTTGAACTGTTGTCCAGGTGGATGTTAGTCGGTGGTCCTTCTCTCTGTCCTGTCAATATGTTTTTGCTCTTATGATGAGGAGAACTGTTTTACTTTCACAGGTCTTTTACACTTGCATGAAAACATTATACAAGCTGTTAAACTGTCACATTACTATTGAGTCTAGTAGGTTTTATGGATTATATATCTTGGAGAAAAAAAGCATTCTGTAAAAATAGGGCTCAACTGTATTAATATGAATGAATTTTCTATATTGATTTACCTCTATTTTGAGTTTTGCACTTTATTGCACTGTGTTTATGGTTAATAGAAATGTCTTTAAAATGAATGGATAATGTCCTGGCAGAAAATTAACAGTACATTTTCTTTTCTTTTTTTCAGTCAGTCATTATTTTGTACACACATGTATATTTTTTATCTCTTAATTTCAAGGATTTGTACCTGACAAACAATTTAAAATCCTCCCCAGCAATCTCTATAAAGTGATTAAAAAATAAATAAATACTTATGCAGTCATTCTGCATGACTGGAAAAGTTATGGATATACTTTGGCTAAAACTGGTTGGAAATTTATTGCTGATATAAAATTCTGGCTGATAGACATAAGTAGATTTTTTTCCTGTTATGGGCTAATAAACTTTTATAGTATTTTGTCTAACAGAAAAACTAAAAACTTCAATCAATCATTTTAAATGCCACAAATAAATTTAGTCATCACAACACTATAAAGTGCAATATTCTGAGATTTATTGAAGATCACATTTTATAAGTGTAATTTAAATTATAATTATTTTTAAGGGTGTTAACATTAGAATACCGTATAGGTAATGTGAATAGGTAATATTGCATATCCAATGGAGAAAAAAAAGGTCTATAGCAAAATTTGTGTACATTTTTTTTTCACCTTAACAGCTTAAAACAATGAAAATTAACTTTATAATCAGGCATATATAAATATATGCAATGAAGTCAAGTGTCAACACATCATGGTGCCTCCAGCTCATGTAATCATGCATTTAAAAAAAATAAATACAAATTATATATATATATATATATATATATATATATATATATATATACATATATACATATACATATATATATATATATATATATATATATATATATATATATATATATATATATATATATATATATATATTATGAATATCAGGACCTTTCCCAGTCCCCACACACAGACATAACAGACTGATACACTGACTGACTAGGATGCATATACAATGAATGTCAACAGCAGGTGGGCTTTTTCTTTTTTTGATCAAGCCGGGCTCATAAGGACACACAAGATTGTATTTCACCTACTGAATAAGCAGAGAGAGAGAAAGAGAGAGGGAGGAAGTTTCCTGAAGTACGTTTTCCCTCTGAGGTCCCCAGCTGGAGAGAGATGTGCTGTAAGTCAGCAAATGTAAAAGCAAGAGTTCACACCTGGCTCTCTTCATCAAACAGGCGGTAATTAACCTTCATGATGACCTCTGTGTTTCTAGAGAAATCTGTTTAATGCACATGAACTTGCACATGTGCATGAGAATGCTGGAGCATCAATCATCATGAAGCTCATTCTGTGAGATTAAAGAGAAAAGAGAAATCTGTTGTTGTTTTTTTAAGATTAGTCTGAATAATCTTTACACTCTGCAATGGTATGATGTAATCCTGGCTTAATTTGCATATCCTTCAACCCATAAATGCATGTAAATACAGTCCATATGGCGCATTCAGTCCTATGTAAACCACAGTGGAGTGATGCAATAAGAAATGTAGTATGGAAAACAGATGATGGCTTTTTCATGTCTGATATGGAGCTCCAGAGCATCGCAAATGCTGTTGTCCATCATTTCCTGGAAACACAGGCTTTGGCAGCATACTGTTGACCAGATACAGTCAAACACTGATATTTTTAGACCCTACTGGAGGTCTCTGAGAGAGTATCTTGTGAATTGAGTATCATGTGAGCGTGCGTGGAAGAGACTGGAGGATGTGAAGAGGTCTTGGCGTGGGGTGGACACATTGGCTGTACATTTGGAGATGGACAGCTGGGAAAAATCACCCAATTTTTTTTATTTTTTAAGTTGTCTATCATTTTGAAGCATTAACATTTGCCAGTTTGCTGAGCCTCCAGAGTTTGTCAGTTTGTAGCATTTATTGTAGGCTTCTAGATGTTTCATATGTCAGTGGGCTTAATGAACCACTGATGGCATTAATTATCACTCATATTTTTAACGCAAATTCATCAGTCATACTTTAAAAGGGTAGTTTACCCAAAAATAAAAGTAAATTGTGTCATCATTTACTCACCCTCTAGTTGTGAGATCATTTGACAATCATTGGAGGAATATTGATAACCAAAGTTTTAGTCCCCGTTGACTCCGTTGAACCAAAACTGTACATAGCATTCTTCAAAATATCTTCTTTTGTGTTCCACAGAAAGAGAGTTGTAAAGCTTTGGAATGACGTAAGGGTGAGAAAGAGTAAGAGAATTTAAATTTTTGGGTGAACTCTTTAATAATATTAGCTAATGCAATTGCCATTGCAGTCTCATACCTAGTTGCATATTATTCATTTTTACTAAATGTAGGCCTAGTTGTAGAGGTTTATGCACATCTGTCAATCAAATATATATCTCTGTTTACCTGAATTTATTTAGTAGTCAAAAAAAATCAGGGCTCCAGTTGAGCCTCCTTCTCAAGCCCTTCCATATGCAGGCTAATCTATTTAATCTGGATCACTCAAAAGATTATGTACATTATGAACATGTGGCATATGAACTTGTGAATGTAACAGCTATGTATGTTATATAAACAGTGTATAAGAACATGGTGATAAATGTGCAAATGGCTTAATGATGAATATAATAATCAACAGATGGTGTGTTATAGCGGTGTAGTATTTCAGCTTTGAAATCGTGTTTGCAAAACACATTGTGCAGGTAAATGGGTAATATAATACCATAGAGTGCAAATTAGGAAAGTAAAGCAGGTTTAAAATGTAAATGTTTACATTATTTAATAATAGTTTAGTAATAAGTGTGTGTGTGTGTGTGTGTGTGTGTGT
Source organism: Cyprinus carpio (assembly GCF_018340385.1). Taxonomy (NCBI): domain Eukaryota; kingdom Metazoa; phylum Chordata; class Actinopteri; order Cypriniformes; family Cyprinidae; genus Cyprinus; species Cyprinus carpio. The sequence continues at coordinate 8,340,734 of NC_056619.1, read as the reverse complement.
GTGTGTGTGTGTGTGTTAAATTAAGTAAAACATTACAAAAATAACAAACTAGAATTTTTTTTACAGTACATAGCTAATATAATAAAATGTAAATTTAGTAAGTAAATCAATAAAAAACTGATTAAATATTCAATTATCCATACTTTTTATTTGATAACAGTTAAAAGGTAATTTTTTAAATAAATTATTAATTATTTTGAAAAGGAAAAATAAATACTAATTTAAGTAAGTTTAAGTAAAACAATATTAAATTATTTAAAACAATTTATAGCAATATAATACACAAGAATATAATAATATACATATAAATGATCACATATTAAATTATTTACACTTTGATGCAATTGTTAAATTTTACATTTCTGATCAATCTGTTGGTTTTATTTATTTATTTATTTTTTGGTCTGTTCAGCCGCTGCCTGGAGAGTGTGTTTGTACAAACATTAGAAACATTAAGAGCTGCATTCTTTCTTTGTAAATGTATAACAGTGAAGCATGTCAGATATGCCCAGATTAGTTTACTAACAAAGAATGAATAACCACACACTCACACACTTTGGGGTTTTCTGAAGGGTCTCTGTATTAGGTTTTAAAAGAAAAGTGTGAGAGTTTCATTTTTATGAGATTTATTTTAGATTTGGCATTTATGATCTGAGCCAGAGGTTTTGCTGTATAAAAGGCATTTTTGTTATGAGCTCTGGCCCGTGAGTGTATTCTCTGTGTTAGTAGGTGAACTGCAACAGCATGGCATCGAGCAACACTCCAAACTCACTTTTCATCTCTTACCACCCATTTGTTTTACAAGCGGCAGGTTGGTTCTTGTAAATGGCCCCGCCCTTTACAGAAAACACACACACGGCAGCAGCAGCAGTCCAAATGGCTGAAGGTGATTGAATGGCTGCCTGTGGAGACGTTTATTGACTTTCACAGCGGTGTGAATGAAGTCAGTTAGGGAGTGATGGAAGATCAGCCAATCACAAAAGCCCAGTGTTTGGTCAAGACCAATCCGGCTGGTTCATAACAAACGGCTTGTCAGATTGTGGAGCAGTGTCAGACAGGTTTTGTGAAAGAATGACTGATAAAATAGAGATAAATACATGCAACATTTAATCTGAAGAAACTTAGGTTTCTTCAGATCTTTAAAGGTTTGAAGTGTAATAAAATTGTCATCATTATATACCGTCATGACTTACTTTCTTCTGCAGAACACAAAATAAGTTTTGAACTTTGTTTTTAAGTCTATATCTGTTTATACACACCAAATTAAACTGTTTATAATAAACCATTAAAAAAAAAAAAAAGATTCATTGCTCAGACTGAAAAGCTGTTGTTCTGATTGAGCTTGATCTGAATTAAATTTCAGTCGGATTGAAAGAGATGGTATAGACCTTACACAAACTGATCAATAGAGAAAAAAACAACAACATGTAAACGCTTGAATCCAGTGATTTTCTCTCAATTTGATTCAAACATACTTGCTGTGATATGTTTGTTTGCATATATTTTACATCTTACAAATGTGTGTGTATTCACGCCTCACGTCTTTTGAATTGGTTAGTGGAGGAGAACAAATATTTAGTATTTGCTAAAAAACGCTTCTAACAAAAACTCATCTAACATTTAATAACCTCCCTCAATATAAAAACACCAAATATAAAAAATCAGCATCTAACTATTATCATGTAATGAACATGTATGTAATGCACATGTGAATGAATATAATGCAATGTTTCAGAATCTGTAATTGGACTGATGAAGACTAATGTAAAAATATATACAGAATGGTGTCCAATTTTGTTTTGGACCCCACTGACTTTCATTGTATGGACAAAATGTTTGAACTTCAACTCTAAGCTTGAGCAATATTAATAGTGAAGCTTGCCTTTACAAGCACCATTAAATCTACTTTAAACCGGTTTCATCATGCCAGGAAAATTTATTTGCATCTTGAAATTTGAACCGAGCAAGGTTGGATCAGAGGTGTGTCCGTGTGCCTCAGGTCTTGGCTTAAAAGACTATTACTAATTGTTTGAACATCGCACACACACACACACACACACACACACACACACACACACACACACACACACACACACACACACACACACACACACACACACACACAGACAGACAGACAGACAGACAGACACAGAGTTCTGGCAGTGACACACAGTTCAAAGTGCTCTGCTCTGGAATGTCATGCAGGTGTCCTTGGAGGTGAATGAGTGAATAGGGATTGCCCTTCAGTCACATAGTACAGCAGTAAGCATTCCTCTACTCTAGACCACACACACACACACATAGCCTTAATAATCTGAAGTGATCAGGCATTCCATAACTCACACACTCTAAATGAAAGGTTATTTGATTTTGCTAATCACAACCTAGAGATAATTCTTATGACGATTCCTCTGGCATCCATTATACTGTATATCTCTCTTATGGCTATGGGTGTATGAATGCTGTTTACATAATGCTGAGATTTATGCTTGATTTGCACAGCACAAAGCGTGTTAATACACAGTTCACTGGTAAAGCAGGGTTGTTTGATTCCACTTTCTTTGAAGACACACAACATGCCTGACAGAAATGTAAACACTCACAATATCATCTTTCCAGAACATACCCACAATGCACTGTGTCTTCACTTCTGACTGCATGTCATATCTCGTATTCTCGTTATGGGAAAAATCACAGGGCAACGTCCAGGAATCCACCATTTAATGTTAATCCAACCTTTTAACCCTATGAAGCCTACTGTAGCAAATTTCAAAGGCCTCTAAATTATCAACATGATTAAAACTTTGTTGAAGAACCTGTTGCACACAATCTACTACTTGCCATCTGTCACGTGATTGATAATATACTTTTTTTTTTTGCAAATAAAAGACCTTTGATTGTCATAATATAAACATCAGAGTGTGATACTCCTGTTTTTTTGCTGTGAAGTTTTTTGTACTGATTTTTATATCCAAAAAATAAGAATATTTTTTTTTATATATAAAATGAAAAGACAAAGTATCATCTTACCAAGACATTATTGGGAGATAAACTGATATTTATATTTAATGTACATAAGTAGTCTGCTATATTGTTATAAAGATCTCATTGATTCACATTACAAGCTATCAGAATCAATCTTAATTTTTGTTTCTGCTGTGATGTCAAAAGGTAAGGTTAGCGAGGGTCATTCAAAACAGAGGCAGATGGCCTAGTGTAAAATGGTGTGTGTGTCAGTGCTGTAGTTTGTGTTTATTTACATAATGTGAAGTGAATAGTGACTACAAAAGTGAGAAGAACAGGTGGGCCTGTTTCAGTTACCTTATAACACAACATCCCACACCTACTGCTTTACTTACTATAGAGGGGAACTTATACAGCTGTTGGTTTTGAGCTCATAAACTTGATATCCTCGAGCACATTTCAGATTCACCATCACCATATGTCTATCAGACAAGCCCTTCCGGTCAGAGTGGGTGGTTCCTGGCCAGAGTAAACTAAAGTGGGACAGACTTCATGCTAATAAAAGTCTGGTTGTATAAGACTAGTCTTATATCGACTTATCTGTCTGCAAATTACAGTTATGCCCATTATTGTTCTTTCCAGTTTTATTATCATTTTAGCTTGTTTATTATCTTATTATTATCTGTGTTAGTATTTCCCTTCACTTGCACTGGGTTTGCAGGGTTTTATAAGCTGTAAAGTTGTTTAACCAGTTCCTATCATGCCAATAAAACACACTGGAACTGAACTGCATAAAAGTGACAGAGTAGTGTTGAATGGTTGTGTATTAGAAAAGCACTGACATTTTTCTTAATGCATATTCATATACACACTGAAGTGTTATGTTAGTCAGCTCACATGCGGGACTGTCTGTCTGGCTTTGACTCAACTACACTCTCTGTCATATAGCAAAACAGACCTGATTTGAGATTTACACATCCCTCAGGTAATGATTTGGCCACCTGAAGGCACATCCTGACAAATAAATCACCTTTCAGAGCAGTGTTTGTTAGACTGAGCATCCTAATTCATGTAAATGGTTTTCCTCCCGTCTGCCTCTAGTGTTTCAGAGGTACTTGTCATTTATTGTCTGTTGTTTACCACTGTTTCATTTTTACGAAAGGGTGTAGTATTCTAAGTGCACACAAAGGAACCTGGTGAGAAATATAGGACGTTTAAGAGTGTGAGATAACAGAGTTCCGGCTGATTTTAAACAAACAGGTTGAACAACTGACAAAATCACCATAAAAACACCGTGAAAGTAGTCCTTGCAATTTGTGTACAGTATTTTAAGTCTTCTGAAGTCTTATGATCTGTATTTGTGTGAGGAACGGGGGTCAAGATAAGAAAAAGAAAAAAAGAAAAGAAATCTATTAGAAAACACATGTGCCAGGTTCTTGAAAATGTGCTCTTTATATTCATCACATGTGGTTTATATGGTTTTGAAATACTTTTATATAGAAGTCGACTGATATGGTTTTTTCTCTGGCCGATGTCAATATTTAGAAATCAGGGCAGCCGATGGCCAATATATGATGGCAATTCTTTTGGCCGATTTTCTTTTTTTTCCTCCCTTCATCTCATAAAAGAGAGTTTGAGTAAATGATTATTGCAGGGTACAAGATAGTAAAAGTAGTATTAGTAGTAGTAGTCTAATTCATAGTAATAATTAGGGCTGCACGATAAATCGCATGCGATATTTAATGCACATCTTGGCAGTAAAGCTGGTTCTGTAATTAGTAGTAAATCTCCATCACCTGCATGCTCTCACGTTGAGCAGCATTTACTACACAGATTTACTACAACCACGATCATATTTTGCGCATGTTTTGCGCAGCTTGTCAGTTAACAACCGCTCAGTGTAGTAAATGCTGCTCCATTTGAAAGCGCACAGGTAATGATTACAGAACCAGATTTACTGACAAGATGCGCATTAAATATTACATGCCATTTATCATGCAGCCCTAGTAATAATACTTGGCTCAAAACGTATGTACCTTCTCAAAAGAGTTCTGAAGCATGCTTTTTGTTTATGTTTGCTGACAGACACCAGTGTTTTTCATAGACTTGTAAATGCAAATTCATTCTCTGCCAGCAGGAGACACTGTTGGAGCGGGAGATATAGCGGTAATCAAATAAGCGCCGCGTTCAAAAAAGCTATCAGGAATTACAGGAAAGACAAAATTAAAATGATATTAAAGCTTTTCTGAAGACAGTCAGTTCTTTTCAAAAATACATTCATATAAAAACACCCATGCAGCATTTTAATTTTGAAACGTGCACTGCTCAGTTTATTCAACGAAGTATAAGCCTTTTGGAAAATCTATTTGTGGCAGTCAGTTTTGATATTGTGATGATTGGACAATGGAAAAAAACACGGATGACATCAGGCGCTTTTCGCTCAGAGTTGCTTTTTTTAACTTCAGGCACTCAGAGTGCTCCTTCAAAAACGTGAGTCCACAAGTCGTCAAATAACGCATGCGCATCCATAATAAAACGTGCCTCACGTGGCTCCGGGGGATGAATAAAGGCCTCCAGTAGCAAATCCATGTGATTTTGTAAGAAAAATATCCATATTTCACATGTAATAAACACTTTTCTCTCACTTCCGGTATCTGTCGTAGGTGGAAGCCACAATCTACTTTTATAGCATTTTCTAAAAATATTATTATTAATGTCTCTAAAAATGTAATTTGGTGTAACTGTCAAGTTAAAAGTTATAAAATGTTTCTTTACACATTTAAATACATGTGAGTGTACATATCTTAATCATTAATTTGAAATATATTTTAAGATAAATCTTAATTTATTTATTTTACAAATATCATGAATTTGAAATGACAAATTCATGTTGGTTTAAGCCAGTCTTTACAGCAGGGTGTGCTGTCAAATCAACAGGAACCTTTCATGCTTCTAATGTGAATGTAAGTGTTCATAGTAAAATTAAGACAGATGTAGAATAAAAAGAAGAGAAGTCCAGTTGATAGACACTGTGGTTACATGAGTGTTTACACACTCATATGCATATGATGCTGCCGTAGCGTGCATCTCCCAACCACAACCACAGTGTAAACAAATCAGATGCTACACTCATCTGATCCCAAACAGTCACGGGAGCCCGTCTGAGCTCTGCTCTCCATAGAGGAGTGTGCTGGAGGATTAAAAAAAGCCCTTACATCCTCAGACAGAGCTGCCCGTGATCATCCAGAGATCCAGCCCGTTCTTCCCTAAGCGCGCTGATAAAGTTTTTAACAGATGACAAGTTGCCCTGGGAAGAGGCACAGCTGTGAAGCTGGAGGGTGATTTGCATGTTTACTGGTGTGTGTGTGTGTGTGTGTGTGTGTGTGTGTGTGTGTGTGTGTGTGTGTGTGTGTGTGTGTGTGTGTGTGTGTTTGCTAGCACTACACACTGTTAGAGAGCACGCGTGTGTTCCCCACTCCTCCCATGGGGGAGAAAGTTAACATGATGGCTTCCTTTACTCTTTAGGAGAGAGAGAGAGAAGGATAGAAATAGACTTGTCACTTACTTTGATGGTTTGAAATACACGTTCAGAAATGTGGTGCGGGTTTCCCAGCAGTCGTTTACTCAAAGGCTTTATGATACTGGATATAATTCATGTGTTTGGGCCGTGTCCTCATGTCAGGCCCTGAGAGCCTGCTATTTGTGTGCAGACCACAGAAATGAAAGGAAAACAGTCACGTAAGGACACATTCACACTCACAAAATAATCACAGCAGGTGGTTTTTAAATATTTGCTTTTCAGCTTTAGATTTTTTTAGAAAATTATTGGTTGGAAAAACACAATTAAAATAAAAAAAAAACAAAAAAAATAACAAAAAAAACAAAAACAAAAAATAAATAATAAAATAAAATATAAAATGTGTTACTGAAACAAGAAGTTCGGACAAATTAAAATTTAAATTATTTAGTTTATTTATCGAAATGACTGTGTGAAATGTGTTATGTGCCAAAATATTATTATTAAATTTAACTGATAATTTTTTTTAAACATTTACACTACATTACATTAAATTAAACTTTAGTGTCTGAACTTACTGTTTCAAGAGAAAATGTCAAAAAAGGAAAATGTAAATGTAAATTATGATGTGCCGAAATATATATTGTTTATTAAATAAAATATTTTTTATTACATAACACATTTTATATCACAGATTTCTTATTTTATTATTATTATTTATATAAATAATTATTTATAATTATTATTATAATAATTAATTAATTACACTTTTCTCTCTTTGTTGTTCCCATAACTCTTTGTATCTGTGTTATATAATTATATAATTATCTGGACCAAATTATTTTGCATATAAAAATACAAAAGACAGGTCTCAGAATAGTAAAATAAGATTCAAATAAATTCTCTGGTGGGCAGTTGCAAACTTATATGCATGTACAGCAACAGCAGCTTGTCTCATTGTCTGCATGTCTGGACATGTTCAGAGGACTGACCACATACAACCACTGAATCTCATATGCAGACAAGCATTTAACACTGTTTCTCTAACAAGTTAAATGTTCATTAATGACACTCTGACCCCTTCTCACAAAAGGCAAGCAAAGAAAATAAAGTCTGGGATATTTCCAGGCTGTTTTGTGGCAGTGTCTCCAAAAGGACAAGCATATTTTTCTTTGAAGCACACACAGATACACAAAAGCACATGTGAAAGTTTATACTGAGTTTTTTTCCTAGCTCAATGCAGTCTTTATCTAGTCAGTGGGTTCTGGTGTATTTCTTAAACAATACGGCTCTGTTTACATCATGCGACTCTAAGATTTCTGTTGGCCAGAAGGTTTCAGAACCCTCCACATGTTTTCTGTGATTAATTTACCTGTAAACATGTGCATGAACTACAAGTAGCCCAAACCTACTCAAATAAACATGCACCAATTAGACATAATACATCCACAATTTATTATAATACATCCTATGCCTCTCAACTGTAATAAAGCGATTTCAGCATTTTATAATATGAATGATGAAACTACATCTGGTTTATTTTGTAAAATTCCATGTTTCGTAGTGACTTCAGTGTGATCGAAGATAACATGCTGCACTTAGTAATGAGCGCTTTCAAAACACTGCTTCATGAAGCTTCGAAATCTTTACGAAACATTTGTTTCAGTAAACAATGCTTCATTAATGTCACGACTTTCACTTTTTCGACTTTCATTATGTCATAACTGTTTCGAAATATTAATGGTTTGCCACTAGGGGGCGATCTCTAAATGCATGAATTATACATTTGTATAATAAAAACAAAAAGTTGTAGTTAGTAGTCTCTTATTGGCCTGATAAACCAAGCTCTCCATAAAACGAACAAAACAAGCCCTACAATTTAATACAATAACACACATTATACACTTAATATTTAATAGTATAGGATTTGTTAATTGCATGTAATAGATTACAGTTTCAATAAAACATGTGTTTGTGCATACTTAGGCTGTTTTCATTGCATTGATGTCATTTGGACCAGCAGGGGAACATTTTGAGCATTTCAAAACAATGGATCATTTTGCAATCATTTCGAAAAGATTCTATATGCGAGATTCGAAAAACTTAAAATGCTTCTCCCATCACTATCTGAGATGTATATGGTGTCTAAACACATGGAGAAGGGCACTTACAGTGCATTCAAGTCATAATTACGATATCAAGGCGAGATGTTATTTTGGTCAAATTCATGAGTAAAAGTCTTTGCACACTGAGTCTGAAATTTTCGTATGAAATTTTCACACGTTGAAAAATAAATACGACCTCACATTGTGTCAATCACATTTACACAATGCCTCCGAAACTTTCATCCATCATAAAAAAATCAGATCTGGTTCGATTTTATGCGTTTTTGCATCCGTAGCATGCATGCAAAAAACTGAAAAATGCATGCAAAAATTTCGAACTCAGTGTGCAATGGCCATAAGATGATGATTTAGCATTAGTTTACAAAAAAAAAATGATTCAATTTGAAGGTGGAGTAAATTTAATCGTCATATGATCTTTTGTAATTGTGCAATTCAATCGTTTGAATCCAATTCTGAAACTATAGGCTTAAACAAAGTGCAGTGTTTCCCACTCAAGACTTTGTGGTGCCGCTCATGTGCTTGCAACTCATAAATACGGTCTTCCCAGCATGACTTGAATGCGCTGTTAGTCACACAGATCACAACAACTTTTATGTTTTTCTGTGTCTCATCATCTCACAGACTCCTTTTCTATTCTCCCAAAACGTGCCCTTTAGCACAAAGTGTTTCTATTCTCGTCCTACTGGTCACGTGAGTGTGGGGGTCAGGGGCTTGTGGTCAGGTTTACAGGGCCGCTATGAGCTCACTGCTGACCCCCAAACACAGCAGATGGCCCTTACTGTGCATGCTGGGATAGGGTAGGGCTCACGACTCACTGTCCTGGAAAGACCCTCACAGTGGAGGTAGATATCTCACACACACACACACACACATGCTTCTTCTCATGTAGCCTCATTGAGTCAGAAGAGGAAGCTGCACACATGCAGAGTGATTGTCCCAGCTTTCAGCCGGTCTAGTCTGTTGTGTGTCTTTGTGGATTTGGATTCAGAACATTGGCTTAATGAGTTCAGCACAAGGTGAAGTGCGGCATAGACGTGTGCGAGGGTTCCTACAGGTACAGTCTGATGCTGTTTTGGTGTTTTGGTGTGAATGGGACGGTGAATAGTCAAAGCATGCTGGAACAGTTCGGATTGCTATACTTATTTGGATTGATCTGTTGACACAATATGAAGTACTGTTTAAGTACTAGACTGTTAATATAATAATGAGAGCATTTACATATTCAGCCTTAAGGTCATATTTTTACTGTTGCTTGGTGAATTTTTGTGGGCATTTCCAGTCATTTCAATAGGAATCTGCATGATTGAATTCACCACATTGACCATCAGAAAGCTTTACTTCGTACATTGCTTCACTATTGACAATGGAAAATATAACTTTTTGTAGTCACTGAATTTTTCACTGAAATTTTGCTAACACCTTTTACACTTTGCATGCTTAATAATTTGCTGTATAAGATCATGTAAATGCCTTAAACAGTAGTGGGTTATTGGTTAAATGGTTCAGATTCCTTTCCCTAGTTTTGCTGTGTATGTAAACACTACTAATTTGCACATGTCTGTTTATATTTTAAGAGCAAAATTGGACAGTACCTCAGTGATTTCCTTTTTTAGAGCTATTAGTTAGATCGATAGGTATTGTTATTTTGTTGTACATGCATTCGATCGGGGAACAAAATTGCAACAAAAAAATATTTATAAAAATATTTTACAGTTAACCATAAGCTTTATTTGGTATCATCTAAATAAGCTGGTTTTATTTATTCGAAATAAACCATTTAATATTTAAGAAGATTTTTTCCTATAATAAATCTGAATAGATACATTTTTTGGGTGACTCTAAAACTAAAGCGATAGTTCTTACAAAAATTTTAATTCTGTCATCATTTACTCACCTTCATGTTTTTCAAGCCTGTATGAATTAATTTCTTCTGTGGAACATAGTAGAAGATATTTTGAGATTCCACAGAATTTTTTTTGTACAAAAACCAAAACTATCTGGTTACCAAAATTCTTCAAAATATCTTATTTTATGTTCCACAGAAGAATGAAACTCATACAGGTTTGGAATGACATAAAGGTGAGTAAATGATGACAGAATTTTCATTTCTGGAAATAAATTAATTTCAAGGATCACATTTACAGTGTAGCTGTGTTGTGTGCCATGTTTGGGTTGTTGTTATAGTGGCCTCTGTGTCATCAACCCCTGAATGCATTAGGTTTCAAGAATGCAACAGGTGCGATTCAGGTTTTTCCTTTTGGCTTGAACTGAACAGGTGCTTTCTAGATGTTTCTCTGAGCCATGTAATTCCTGTAACAGTTTAATGTGTCAGACAGTGCTCTAAAGCAATCTCAGAGCTGATATCTGTTTCCTGTGCGTTCTGTGTGCAGTCGGCCATCTGTAGCAGAGAAAGATAGGTTTGTTAATCTCAAGCCTCAGATCCTTTGTTGTAACTCTAAGTGAGGGAAGATTAGAGCAGTGCTGAAGAGGCAGAGAGCCAGATTCCCTATCTATGTCCCATCACGAGTCCATGCTCTTGTCTCTGGGCCGTGTGCCCGGTTGCCCCTAAACAGTTCTGGCTCTTCAGGAAAACACTTTCATTACATTTTCCAAAAAACAGACTGTGGGAAAACTCGCATGCATGTATGTATGTCTGAACATCTCCAGTGTTAATGACAAATCCCACGAGATGAGTGATTGATGCTGCAGGTTCATCATATGCATGAGTGTGTGTTGAGTTTGAACCATGGTAAGTCACTGTAAGTTGAAAGGTTTTTGGCTCACACCTGCACACTCCTGTTCCTTATGTGGAGGCTGTATGGAAGTACAGTATGTGGGCCTGCTGAAGCTCTCCTCAGCTGTTAGAGCAAAGAGTCACAGAGAATCATGCTCTTATTTGTGCTCTCTAGCCTTAGTCTAAACAGGATTTATTTGAATGGTGATTAAAAGGGATAGTACAATTTGTGTAATTTTATATATCATATATTATTTTATAAATTCGTAAACTAAATAATAATTAAAAAATCTAATTAAAAAACAATAAAAAATAAACAATAATTAAAAAAATAATAATTTCTAGGGCTTAGAATGTTCCAATTCAACACTGTAGAAACAAAACTAAACTAAACAAAACACAAAATAAAAACTAACAACTAAAAAATTGTACATTTACAATGAAAAACAGCAGCTGTGGTTGCCAGAACTTTACTGTAAAAAAACACTGTAGCAACATTTTAGGTTCTACAGATTTTACTTCAATTTACAGAAAAAAAAAACTATTATGTTACCAATATAATGTCAATATACCAACCTATTGAAGTACTAATATCTGTGTTGTACCTTTGTAATATACTGATGGTAATATACAGGTGGAGATATACAGGTGGAAATTATACAATGACTTTACTTTTTCACTTCCAAAAACTGTACATTTAAAAGTATTTTATTGTAAAATTACATGAAATGAAAGGTTAGATCTATTACAGTTACTCACCATACAGAAACCTACTGTTAACCAGTTACCAGGTTTTTCCCTTAGCATTTTCACAGTCTTTTAATGTTAAAATCATGATCATTTCAACATGAACAAATGTTCCCCCATGCAGTAGTGGACCCTCGTGCATCGTAAGCAATGTTGAACAGCCGAGTCAATGAGTCAGAGAGAAAAGTGGAAGTGTAGCTTAGCCATAGAAATAAAACTTCAAATAAAAAATGATAAAACCAGGCTCCTTCCTCCACAGTCCCTCAATCACAGGTCTACATCTGTAAAAGGGTAAATCTGCTGAGCTAAAACACATGGATTAGATGTTGCAGGCAGGCCTATCTTCTGAATATCTCATTAAGACACAATTACATTTTCTTCTGCTGACCTGAGCTGAACCTCCACTCTCATTTTACATTTGCTTTTGTTAAAATTTTGTTTATTTCACAAGCTGGGATTTTCTCACACTGCATTTTCGTTATAAACAAGCTGCACTCAAAACCGCTTGCTTGATTTTCTTTACAGATTGCACTATTACACCCATATCCTAACTACATTAGCCATGTGTCCTCTCTCTAGGTCTGACTGGGTGGAGATCGTGGAGCCGCGCTCGAGGGAGCGCATGTATGTCAACCTGCTGACCGGCGAGTGCGGGTGGGAACTACCGCCCGGTGTCCCGGTCCGTCAGTCGGACGGCAACCAGTGGTGGGAGCTTTTTGACAGCAATAACAATCGGTTCTACTACTACAACTGCACAAGCCAGCAGACGGTCTGGCACAGGCCTCACGACTGTGACATAGTGCCTCTAGCACAGCTCCAAGCCATGAGGAGGAGCTCTGAGGCCGAGCTGAGGGGTCAAGGGAGGATCCAGAGAGGACCGGCGGATGGCAAGCGGACACCCCAACCTGGACTGGGGTCTTCTTCACTGGAGCAGGAGAGTGGGAGGGAGACACCATCGTCCAAGGGTAAAGGAGACAGTTTCGAGAGAAGGAACCAGGGAAATAGGTGAGGATGTGTGGAGCACTTCTTATGGTGGCAATTAAAGTGTCATTCCAAACATGTATGACTTGATTCTTCAGTGTTCCGATGTCCATCCATTGTGTGGACAAACAACATTCTTTAACTTATCCTCTTTGGTGTTCTGCAGAAGAGAGTCATACAGGTTTGAAATGACTTGACTGTGAATAAATGATGACACATTTTCCATTTTTGGATGAAAGACCTCTGCTCTCTGTGACGTACATGTTGATGTGTTTAATGGGTTTCATGGGATTAATGCCAGGGACTGCGTTTTAATCTATTTTAGAAGGTTATAGTGTGCTTACAGATTAACCTCTTAGTTAAGTTGCAGTCTCAGCAATTTGCCATTTTGTCTTGACTTTCTTGCTCTTGGCACTTTTACACTAGAGCTTTTTGGCTTTTGGAAATGTGGTTCGGTTGTAACATGCATTTAGGAACGCAACATGCACCATCTGTTTCACCAGCTTTGTAATGAGCAATGTTTATAAAACTGCCAACAAAAGAGAATCTTTAAGGAGTTCCTCCACCAAAATAAAAACTTGATGTTTAACGTTTAAAGGTTTAACGTTTGAAAATGAATAAATTAAGACTTAGAATCAGATTCTTATTACACTATCTTTATTAAATGCTCAAATATGATTGTGAATATAAAATCAAGTATTTTTTCTTTTTTTCACATGCTACATTCTCTCATCTGTATGAAATACCCCATCATGACAGTAGTTGAATGAAAAGTGAAAATTGACCATAGGAAGAAGAAAAGGTTTATGCTAATGTCCACTGTAGCGCCTCTTGTGGCCACACTTGTCGCTACACATGGATTGCATTATGAATTGCTTTGAATTACATTTCTGAATCTAATAGTATGTGGAATTGTGCTTGGATAGCTACAAGCATTTGTGTTCCCTCTATTGATTGATGAACTCAGAGTATGAATATGTCTGTCATTGGAAGCCATGGCTTATTGGATAAGGTCTTACCTGGTCTAACACACACATGATGTCACACATTGGCTTTCTGGGTCAACCCTGTAGTCTCTTTGCTGGTAAAAATAACATGCAGGGTCTGTTCTCCTAATATTTTCTTCATTTTGGACTCTTGAAGCTGTTTTGGCACAGATACGCTGTTCAGCTGGTCGAGCGCCAGCTACTGAGAACACTGTATGAGAGAGAGAGAGAGAGAGAGAGAGAGAGAGAGAGAGAGGGAAAGGTGCCTAGAAGACTTCTCTAACAAAATCTGCCTTAAATGGTCACACACTTTTCCTAGTGTGAAACACACACCCGTTAACGCACCCTGGAATGCTCTTTCTGTGCGGTACTTAAAATGCTGTGCTATACCTGTTTGCTAATTGTAGCTTCTTGGGTGGGTCACCCTCACACACACTTCCACCCACTTAAACTTCAGACCTGTTGGTTTTTCAGCAGCTGATTTTAGGGCACACAGTTGTTTCTTTCTTTCTTTTTTCTTTTTTAGGTTAACTACACCATTTTCATCCAGTTTTGTTATTGTTAACTACAACTAAAAATAGTTTTCAGTAATTAAAATAAAGCTGAGATAAAATGAATTATAAATATTAAATATAAAAAAATCTTAAATGCAAATTAAATATGTTGTTTTGATGACTAAGTACTAATATTACTAAAACTGACATAAACATAAATGCTATGAAAATGAATAAATGCTATAATGCTCTATTATGTAATAATTAATACAATAAAATAATATATTAAAAAAGTTTTTCTCTTCTAAAATGTTACAAATTTTAATATGATGTTTTGATGCCTAAGTTAAATAGGTAAATAGCCATAAGTTAAAGTGCTAAAAATACTAAATTTAAAGCTAAATAGAAATATTAAAAAACTAATAAAAATTATGAAAGCACATAACAAAAAAACTGAAAATATAAAAATAAAAGTAAAATTCTAAATGTGAGTAAATGATATAGTGGTCTATTAATAATAATGCATTTCTCAAGTATTCTTTCTTGCATGTTTTCGCTTCATCTTTTTTTTGTCTTTTGTGAGTTCTTTACATACAAAATTATCTATTAATTCTACGGACATTTCTGTTAACTCTAAAACACAATGCAATGAAGTTTAAAATTCAAAATACTGGAAAAACACCTGTAAAAAATAAAAACGTAAAAATTCCTTCAAATTATACAGTGCCCTGTTTTTGCAGATGTTTTTTCAGAGTGTGTGAGTATGTGTGTCTGTGCACACGCTAGTTCTCAGGAAAGCAAATTAGCAGCTCACACTCAATTAAAAGTAGGGCAAGTATTCCAGCCTGTACATATTTTTGGAGTGTGTGTGTGTGTGTGTGTGTGTGTGTGTGTGTGTGTGTGTGTGTGTGTGTGTGTGTGTGTGTGTGTGTGTGGTGCAGCTAGAGGACGTCCAGTGCCAGCTGCCGTCAGAAGGAGTGTAGCCCAGTGACGCTGAGTTGTTTTTGGGTAGAGTCATAGTGCACGTCCCTGAGGTCATGGAGGAAACCTGGTTCTCTATACTTGAACACGTGTTGCATGTCCTGTGGACGTCAGAGAGGGTAAGAGCTCTACTCTCGAGGGGTTCTTGGGCTGCGTTTTACCTAGTGAGCTGGTTTGGATAGCAGCATTTGGGCATCATTAGCCAAGTTCTCAATGTTGAAATGTTTCAAAGAAACACTTGATTTAATTTGAAACACGCATATGATGTCCAGAAATCTAGGCAGGTTTTGTTTTAAACACAGCATTTAGAATTAAGTTAGAGTTATGGGGTATTTGCTTTTTAGAAAACACTGGCTGCTGTTCTCCACCATCTGACTGTATGAGCTCTCGTGTGTGTGTGTGTGTGTGTGTTTATCCTTGGGTTAATCGGGTGTTGGCATCATGGGGGGCTCTTCCCCATCGCGTTTAACATATGGGCCATCTCTCTGGCTTAAAAAGTCAATGTGTGTGTTAATTTTTTGCCAGAGATGAACAAAGAGCACTTGTTTTGGCTCCGTAAACACTACAAATCCGTATTTGTGTTACACATTTTTGACTTTTGTGTATTCTGTACTCTTTGTAGACTTTGTTATTCTTATTTTGATGGGTTATTTTACTGTAATGCTATAGTATCTTTATGGGGTTGTTACTTTTTATGCTTGATAGCAAATGTTGATCACAAGCTATGATGTTTTGAATGCTGATCCCCATTATTCTGGATATAGTTCAGACAAAAATGAAAATGTGCTGAAAATGTACTCAAGCTCGGGCCATTTGAAATGCAAATGAGTTTGTTTTTTTCACTGGAACATATTTGGAGAAATGTATCATTACATCACTTGCTCACCAATGGATCCTCCGCAGTGAATGGGTGCCGTGAGAATGAGAGTCCAAACAGCTGATAAAAACCTCACAATAATCCACAAGTAATCCACATCACTCCACTCTTGAGAAGTGAAAAGTTGTGTTTTGGAAGAAACAAATCCATAATTAAGGTGTTTTAACTTTAAACCATTGCTTTTTCAGCAATTAACATTTTTGGGTGAATTATTAGTTTAACTAGCTTAACCAGCAAGACTTGATTGGTTGATTAGCATGCTGGTGAACAGCTGCCTATCCTAATTTACTAGCTTGACCAGCAGGGAACCTACTGAGCCGCCTACCTAGACAGCATTTTTGGCCATCATATGCTCATTTGCTGTTTTTTGAGACACAGATGTCATGTGCTTGGACATTACAAATAAAAAATTGCATTTTCTGATTTTTGAATGCCAAAATGATTGCATTTGCTGATTTTTCTCAAAAATTGTAATGATATTTGCTGTATTTTTTGTGGTGTTTTGCAGTGAAAACTCACCAACAAACATCATTAGTAATCGCATATTATTAATGTAATTATTATTATTTATGTAATTTGTCTTGCTGACAATAAGAGTACAATCAATACATATTTTGTGAATAATTACTGAAATCAGATGTGGAGTCCTGATACCTCTACATGACCGGGCAATCCTTGCTTTTACAATGTTGTGAACAATTTGTTTAGACTTATAGACTTAATGACTTTATAGACGAAATAGATTTTCAGGGTTTTTAAAAAAAAAAAAAATAATAATAATAATAAGACAAAAATCATGTTGCTGCCATAATGCAACAATTCGTTGAATTTACATTGATTCTCACAATTCGTCTGTAATGTGTTGAGTGTTAAGAGATTATTCTCAGAATGGGGTCCTGTGACTCAACTACTTGAGACAGAGGGAATTATGGGTGTCTACAATCTGTCTTTTTCACTCCCTCCATCGTTCCATCCCTCTTTCTCTTTCACTTTTTCTTTTCTTGCTGTGAGGTTTCTCTGGTAAAGAGGATTGAGGTGGGCAGCAGTAATCTGTCTCATACATGCTTGCATTATGTGCTCCTGTAGAAAGCAGAAATCCCTTCAGATTAGAGCTGAGAACAAAGAACTGGTTTAAAGCCTCATCCCCTTTACCAGACGCATCCCAGCAGAGAAAGACACGCACCCGAGGACACTGAGATGAGAGGAGCTCAGTGGATTAAGAGAACAGTGCTTGAAGGAATAGCTCAGCCAAAAATAAACAATTATGAAAAACCACTTTTATTGATCTTTTATAAGTTGCATGAACCTGTTTTATGTCAAGAGCTGACCGATGTTTTTCAGAATGTTCTACTAAACAGGAGAGTAACAGCAGATTGGTTTGGAACGGCGTGATGTTGAAATGTTTTCGTGAGTAGTTAGGTCTGTCTGTCTGTTTTCGGTATGTGGTACAGTACTTGATGTTTGAAGAACAGCATGACATCTGGTTTAATCTGTGGAGATCATCTCATGACAGACCGCCTCATGTTGTTTTTTTGTCATTGTTTTTATTTCTATCTCTGGATCCATCATCCTGTGTGCGGGTGCTTTAATTGGACGACGTGTCCTTTCAGATCTTGTCATGTTTTCCTCTGTGGGGGTGATGATATATCTAACATGCTCAGTGGCACATGGTCTTTAGAAAAGAGGAACAGGTAAACTGTACATGTTCACATATCTACACGTGTCTGAGACTGATCGCTAGTTTGCAAATACAGTGTAAGTAGTGCTCATACTAACAGGTTGGGATTTAAAGGGGTCATATGATGTTGCTAAAAAGAACATTATTTGGTGTATTTGGTGTAATTAAATGTGTTCATGCAGTTTAAGGTTCAAAAAACACATTATTTTCCATATAATGTACATTATTGTTTCTCCTCTATGCCCCGCCTTTCTGAAACGTGTCAATTTTTAAAAAGCTCATCGGTCTGAAAAGCAAGGTGTGCTCTGATTGGCCAGCTATCCAGTGCGTTGTGGTTGGCCGAATACCAAAACCGTCCGAAATAAATTTTATCACCCACACCATACTGTGATGCCATCTCCCAGCATGACCAGACAAAACCAATAAAACCCATTACAAACAAAGCATTTGTAGCGCCCAGTGGGGAGATAATTACTGATTACAATGACTTATACAGCCTTTTTACACGTTGTGTTGCATCGCTCCTCATAAACATAAAACCATGTCTGCATTTGTGATTGGAGAAATGACAAACAACAAGCGCTACTCTACACTGCTCAAAACTCACGTTTGAATCATCAGTGGCAAATCCTTTAAATATAAAAAACGTACTTACAGTCTGTGAGTCAGAACAGCCGGCATTGTAGTCTTCTCTTCCAGGATCAGGAAACAGTCCTCCATAAAATGTGCTGCACACATCTGAATATTAAAGTTGTGTCCTCTTTTGGAAGACCACACAAAGTGTTTTCGCTTTCACAACAAAGTTGTGTCCTCTTTTGGAAGACCAAACAAAGTAGTTTCGCTTACACAACGAAACACAGCGTCACACATGGCGGGCTTGAGTGAGCAGAGGCCAGCAGGCTTGAGAACGGCACGGCCGGAGGACTCTACGAAGGAGCGTCCGTTGGGCTTGCGGCAACCATATGTGACAACCCCAGGCTGCACTCCGCTTCGTCCACGGTGAAAGCCGATTCAGAGATCCACAGTGCAAAGTTTATGTATTTCCTCAGCGACCAGCACGGATGGATCAGCTCCAGGCATGACAAAGCAGATATCGTCCTCTTTTGGAAGGCCAAACAAAGTAGTTTCACTTTCACAGTGAAACACACACAGCGTCTATACGACATGGCGGCGGCGGCGGGGCAACAACAATACTACAGCGAGAATAAAAAGTTACTCCTTCTTTTTTTGCGTGAACATTTGGGCGGTGTTATGCAAATCTTCCCACATAGTGATGTGGACATGTGGGGGCGTGTTAGAATGAGCCATTTTAGGGGGGTGTGGTTGACTCTTAACTTTTAAAAAGAATATCTCTTTGCATTTGAGACTTTAGTCTTTGCAACTTCACAGATCTTCTTTATTCACCAAGAGCTCGTAACACTCCAAAGAGAAAGGAAAAGTCGCATCATATGACCCCTTTAATAATTTTAAATTAAGATTGATTATAATTATCATATTATAAACATTATTAATATTAATAATACAAATAAATGCTTATTAAACATTTGTGTCTATAACATTAACATACCGAAAATTATCTAACTACTTTAACATTTTTCAAATTATTTTACTTTATTATATTTTTTCATATTATAATATAATATTGTATTTTTTTTTATTTTTAATATTTCTTCATATATTGTACAAAACAATATAATATTATTATATTTTACATTATAAAAATAAATAATTTAATATTTTATATTGATTATAACTGCTATAAAAAAGTGTTATGTTCTTTGATTAATCAATGAAAAAATATATTACTTAAAACTGTTACATGATTCATCTGTGTCATGATTCATCAGTGTCTTGCCTTAATATCATTATATTGATTAAAATAATAATATTAAATAATGTGTTAAAAACGTATTTTAGCAGCCTAGTCATTGATTAAAATAATAATATTAAATAATGTGTTAAAATGTCAGCACTCTGCAGATCTGAACAGCACACCCTTTTCAGAACTTGTAGAGTAAAGCACACACAAAGCCCAGACACACACACACACACAAATACACACACACACAAACAAACACACACACACACACAGACACACACACACACACAGTACTCAGAGAGGTATTCACATGCTTCCTGGCCTAAGGAGGAGCAGTATACCCATGAACACAGAGACGCTCTGCTCACGTTCAAAACCAACTTCAGCAAATGCATAGCAGACTTTAAGTTGGGCTAACTGGTAATTACAGGAACACAGGTGAAGGAATGAAGGGAGGGATGGAAAAAACAAAGAGGTATGAGACCTTCTGCTTCTGCTAAAATGGAACAGGCAAGATTAGTAACATCAAGTACACACTAGTACTATTTACTCAGCAGTGTGTGGGCTGTATGCATGTTTGTGTGTGTGTATGTGTGTGGGCTATATGCATATGTGTGTGTGTGTGTGTGTGTGTGTGTGTGTGTGATTATAGGGCTGCAATAGATAAAGGAAGAATCAGAGACAGAGGGCGAGTACACATCTCAAAGGGCCACCCAGCGGGACACACACTCATGCTTTTTATACACTAGGGTCTGTCCTGGTAAACATGCTTGATGCCAGGGTGTCTGGAAAGAATTGAATTCTATTTTAAACTAATTATAAAATAGCATCACAACCAGTAACACCGCTAATAGTTTGGGGGCGGGGCTATCTGCTGATGTCATGTCAGGAAACCTGCTTTAAAATCCCCTATTTTATTATTATTTCACTAGAGGAGCAAATTTCAGCATATTTCCACAATAAATTATAAGTCACTATTAAAATATAACTAATTTCATAATTATAAATAGGCTAATAGGCCTGGGGAATATGGAAAAAGTTAAATCTTTGTTTTTTTTTCTCAGGACGTTTGATTGGTTCAAGAGCAATACACAGCATACGGTGATATGGAGAGACACAGAGGAGACCGTTGAAAAAGGAATTATTGAATAAAGTCATTATTTTTGTTTTCTTCGCTTACAAAAAGTGTTCCCGTCGCTTCATATAACCCAGATTGCACGTCTGATTGCAGATGGAGTATTCTGATGACAACTTTCATACTTTTTATGGGCCTTGACACTGTTATTTACTTGGCAGTCTATGGAACAGTCACAGGACTCCCAGTTTTCACCCAAACTATCTTAAATTGTGTTCAGAAGACGAATGGAGCTTTTACGGGTTTGGAACGACATGGGGGTAAGAGATTAATGACAAAATTTTCATTTTGGGGTGGAGTTAACTTAAAAAAAATACAAAAACCTAAAAAAAAATGAAATCTGACAAAACTGCACCATAAATACCTCCAGTAAGTTTCAGAACTCAAAACTTTGTCGTTAGTCTAAAAACAAAGGCAGTCTGCCAAAACGGCAGCATGTGGAATGTATGACTCTATGATGTAATAGTGTGGATAAGCACCGCCTCCACAGATGATCATCAACACCTGCTTCTACAGCGCTGCCTGTTTAGCCCCGCCCACCGATTCACACATTTAGTGTTTACGAGAGAGATGAACACGCAGGTCTACACAGAAACCAAACTATAAAAATTGCTCTGAAGACAAGAAGATGCTTTGCTGTGCCAAGCTTTGTAAAAAACAACTTTCCACAAACTACTTTATTAAACAAGGCTCAAATCAACGTGGAATAACCATAAATATAAAAAACATACACACCATAAAAACATGGACAGTTTTTCACCCTATATATTAGGGGAATGCGTTTTTGACTATTTAACGGGGTTTTACTGTAGCATATTTACAGTCTTTTTCAGTTAAATTCATGGTAATTTTTCACAGTGTATGTATTGAGTTATTTATGCGTTTTTGACCTAAATCAACGGCAGCATCTACGGTATCTATGAGGAATGCATGCTGTCAAACATACACAACTATTAGCCAATCATAGCAGTGGGTGTTTACTTCCAAGTCTACAATCCTCCACGCCTATCCAAACAGAGCCTTCTGATGAGGGGGGTTAAAAAATAGCCTGTTACTTCTAAATTTTGATGTTATTTTGATGCAAAAGCTTTATAACATTATAAGTGGACCTCAGAAAATAATACAAAATAAAAAACAAAGGCAGTTTATGACCCCTTTAAAAGGAGTAATAAAAGCACATTAAAATCATTGTGATATTCATGACATTTGTCAATTTTAAATTACCAACTAATTAATGTGGAATATATTATAGATACTCAATATACAAGGTTTGCTGATGTTTGTAGGTCTCGAGTGACATTAGGAGGGTCATTGAGTTCATAGAAACCCTCTCACTCAAGACCCACATGTTTTAGCTGTCTGTGTTTATGCCCGTCTGAATACTTGCCATATTTTCCTCTTCAGTGGCACATAGCCATGAGAAATGCATGTCTTCACCATGATACCCGTTCCCTGAGTGAGCAAAATGAAGAGAGACAAATGCATTACATTACCCCTGAAAAAGGGTGTCATTTGTTGATCACGTGTGTAAGTTTTTGTCTTGAGTGTGATGTGCTAGCATGAGCTTAGCTCTCACATTGACAAAGGGCCGTGCCAGACTTTTACACTCTAATGTGTTTGTCCTGCGTCACATCAGTCATGGCCTCATTCAGCTGTATCACTGTCACACAGCAACAATGACTCACTTCCTGTCATGAATTTGCCAATCCTAGATTTATATATAAATCAATGTTTTTTTTTTTTGTTGTTGTTGTTTTTTTAATTGCTTGAGCAAAGACTACTAGTTTACACTGACAGCGACTTTATTTCTGGAGGTTATCGGGTTGTTATACTGTTATCATTTCGATAAATCAAACAGATGCTGGTCAGGATGCTCAAACAAACAGCAATGTTTTGATAGCGGCAGAGTGTTTAGACTTCTTGGAGAAATCAACCAACTAATCACCATATGAATGGTTTACTTGTAGCTGTCTCTGCATGTTAAGATGAAATAGGAGAAAATATTTTAACATTTAACAAATAATTGTACATGTTCACAAACTACACACTTCACCTTAAAACACCTGACGAATTTGTCCCCTCGTTAAGTAAACATTAACAGTATTGCGTTTATATATTGAGCTGAATGAGTGAATTTTGGTTGTAATTGAAGTAAACAAAATACAATTTAATTAAAATTTTAATCAAGTCCTTTGAGGTCTTCTTTATGCTACTATGCTCTTAAAAGTTGACAATTTACTTTTAGTAGATGCATGGTTTTTTTCAGTTATGGTGATATTTTTATTTTATTTTTATAAATAGATTAAAATATGACTCATGTTCTGCACACGTGTATAGAAATCTAAACAAAAAATAAACACTTATAAAAAATGTTGCAATAAACGACTCCTTCCCTTGCCAAAAAGATGTATACTTACTAGGAAAACTTTTAAAAAATAATATACTTTCATGGAAATAATATACTTTAAAATAATATACTGAACTATGAACTGAATGTAATTTTTTGTACACTTAAATGAAAATGCATTTTACTGTTATTTAAATTTAGATTAAATACCATTCGCTGAGCATTTATGGTAAAGTAAAATGCATTTCTATTGAAACTTGAATGTCATTTATAAATATATTTTGTTTTTATCAAACCATTTTGTATGGTATTTCAGGTTCCCTCTGTTACAAAGTATTTTTTTCTTCCTAGACAAAATACTAAATTTAATTTAGACAACAAAACACTACACACCTATATTTTTGACAGCCGTCCCCTATGTCATAAGTTTTAAAGTTTTTGTGGCCGCTTATGCTCGCTCGCGTTAAAAATCGCAGCTGTTAGCTTACTGTTTCCTGTAAACCAAGAACCGAAAGCCTTTCGATAACAAGCTTGTTTTTGTTCCTCAACTATTTGATCCATCTCACAGTTCAGAGAAACTCTTCCTCTCGTCTCGCCCTGTCACCATTTCCACCACGCTAATTAAAACACCCTGACTGCTAACCCAATTTGACTCTCCATGACCAAATTGAGTTAGCTCACATTTCAAACGGATCTCAACTCTGTTTTCCTCTTCCTTCATTTTCAGCAGCTTCAAACATATTTTTCCCCTCAGAAGTTGTTGACACAGCGACGAGGATTGACAGAGAGCTCAGTATATGAAACTAAACACTGCGACTGCCAAATCGATTCTCCCGCAGGCATGTGTTGATGCGAGTGTTATGGAGCGTGTTTGTCAAATGTAGTGAGCGGTCTGGGTTGGATAAGGGTGTGTGAGTGCTGCCATATGGAATGTGGAGTATTTTCAGCTCACATTCCCCACATCAGGTCAATAAGGTCAGCCTGGAGGTCAGAGGTCAAAAGCTTTGACCTGGTGAAGTTAGATGAGGAAAGGAGAGTGATTTGTGTTCGGCCACACACACTCTCTATCATTCTCATGTTTATAGGTTGGAGTAATTGAGTATTTTAGTTGTACACTAAGTCTTTGCAAATGCACACACTTACACAAACAAGCACATGCATAGTTTTATATACTTTATGTTCACAACATTCCGAAAGCAGTGAATGCCGATGTCTCTTTGGATTCTATGCTTGACTTTCCCATGACAAATCCCTTTGGGACAACCCACCCCCGTTCCCCTTCTCTCCCTCCATCTTTCTCCTTCTCCTTCCCAAATAGATCTATTTTCCTAAGTGTTCTGTGGTAAATTAAGTGTCTGTGTGCTGTTTATTTGGGAAAAGTGTGTTTGGGGTGTGTTTTTGTGTGTGTGTGTGCGTGTGATGCTCAGACTCTCAGTCACATGATGACACCTACACAGATTTCACCACAACATAGCACAGCTGTATCTGTCTGTCTGCTGTTTTATCTGTCCTTCTCTGCGCCACTCAGTTGCTAGTTACAAAACAATCACCTCCAGCTCTTTGATAGAAGAAATAATTAAGATTAGTTAAACTTCAAGATAGGTTTCTGAAAACGTAGCTATAGCTCTGCTACAAGACACTTACAGAGTCAACTTAAGCCCCTTTCACACTGTGATTCCAGAAAATACACGGGTAATGTGTCCCGGCAGAACCTCAATATTCGCCAGATTACACACACATCACACGTTACCAGTAATTAACCAGAATAAAACACTACGCACACAAACAACTGAAGACACGTGACATCAGGGTGTGACGTGTAATGTACGAGTCGAAAACACTAGGCACATTAACTTTCACTGAAGCTGGCGACCGATCTCAGCTTCAGCGCGAATAGTGAGGAACTAACTGATCTCTGCTTCGTTACAGTTTGCACATACTGTATTTGTTTCGTCCCGAACGTTGATCTGCCTTCAAAATACCCGCTAAAGAGTCACGCGATAACATGCGTCATCACTACGACACACCCTTTACGGCATTAGTTCTGGCTTTAGCTCACACAGCGCTTGTTCCGGGACTGAACCCGGCAATGTTACTAGGTCCCCAACCCGGGATCAATCCCGGAATCAATCCCGGGACGTGTTTGCGTTCACACAGAAGGTGATCCGGCAATGTTCCGGCAATTTTCCGGGTCCAACGTGCAGTGTGAAAGGGGCTTTAAAGGGATAGTTCACCCTAAAATGTAAATGCTGTCATCATGTATTGTCATTCTAAAACTGTCTCTTTAAAGGGGCAATATTGTTTTTAAAATGTAACTATCCAATTATATAATGTCGAATTTTGTCAGTGCTGTTTGTCATTGTTTGGCAAGTGCTGTATTTTCTAATAAGACAATTAGGGCAAGCAGTTGTTTTATCCATTATTTTACATGCACCAACTGAATAAACCGGTTCAGTAGATGTTTTAATTCTACATGTGAGAGAAAGAACAGATATTAAAAAACCAGTTTACTAGAATCAGTTGTAATTAGCAGTGGAGTATTTGTACCTCAGGTGTCGACAGTGACGCTTCGCAAGTTAGTAGCATCACAAATTTTAGTTTAGCACTTGAGCCAGTCTGTTAATCTGATTGGTCGAGCAGCGTTCTAATAGTTCTGTTATATAGTCCACTTTTTGGTACACCTGACCAAATTGTTCTCTTGGCAGAGAAAAAATAAACAAAAAAGCTGCCTGTATTGTATTGATGCAGTTGTGCTGTTGTTCTGTTTATAAGAGACATATTTATGAAAATCGCATAAATTGTGATTGCGTTATTGTTTAGTTGTCTGTCACAACATATTATACACACTGTCCACAGATGTACACACTCACTGACAGATTTGATTCAGTTGTTGTGCATGAAGTAAGCACTGTACACGTGGGCCGGTTCAATGCATCTGTGATGTGTGTGATTTTGGGGGAGAGGAAGAGGAGATGTTGGAACCCTGTGAAACAAACTGCATGTTGTTTATCTATAAGAGCACATGAGCAAAACAGGATTATAGCGAGAGAGGAAGGCAGAGATGTAGTTTGAAGAACAAAAGCACATGTGACTGGCTTGCCCCCTCACACCCGCCCACTGACTATCTGTGTGTGTTTCCTCATTAGCCTCTGAGCTCCACTGAGAGCTTAAACTCACATTTCTCTCACTCCTGATTGGCTGTATTCATGTTTCATAAAAACTAATTTGTAACTGATCAAACTAACAGTTTCATCATTAGACAGATAGATAGATAGATAGATAGATAGATAGATAGATAGATAGATAGATAAAAAGAAAGATAGATAGATAGATAGATAGATAGATAGATAGATAGATAGATGGATAGATTGATATAGAGATGAATAGACAGAGAGATGGATAGATTGATATAGAGATGAATAGACAGAGAGATGGATAGATGGATAGAGAGATGGATAGATGGATGAATAGATGGATAGAGATGGATAGATGGATAGCAAGATGGATAGAGAGATGAATAGATGGATAGAGAGATGATATATGGCTGAATAGATGAATAGAGATGGATAACAAGATGGAT
This sequence comes from Cyprinus carpio, assembly GCF_018340385.1. NCBI lineage: Eukaryota > Metazoa > Chordata > Actinopteri > Cypriniformes > Cyprinidae > Cyprinus > Cyprinus carpio. Next base: position 8,313,768 of record NC_056619.1, on the reverse strand, counting down.
AGAGAGATGAATAGATGGATAGAGATGGATAGATGGATAGCAAGATGATAGAGAGATGAATAGATGGATAGAGATGGATAGAGAGATGAATAGATGGATTGAGCGATAAATAGATGGATAGAGAGATGGATAGATGGATGAATAGAGAGGCAACAGACTGATAGATGGATAAATAGATGATAGACTAAAAGATGGATAGAGAAATGGATAGATTGATATAGAGATGAATAGACAGAGAGATGGATAGATTGATATAGAGATGAATAGACAGAGAGATGGATAGATTGATATAGAGATGAATAGACAGAGAGATGGATAGATTGATAGAGAGATGAATAGATGGATAGAGAGATGGATAGATGGATGAATAGATGGATAGAGATGGATAGATGGATAGCAAGATGGATAGAAAGATGAATAGATGGATAGAGAGATGATATATGGCTGAATAGATGAATAGAGATGGATAACAAGATGGATAGAGAGATGAATAGATGGATAGAGATGGATAGATGGATAGCAAGATGATAGAGAGATGAATAGATGGATAGAGATGGATAGAGAGATGAATAGATGGATAGAGCGATAAATAGATGGATAGAGAGATGGATAGATGAATGAATAGATAAATAGAGATGGATAGATGGATAGCAAGATGGATAGAGATGGATAGATGGATAGCAAGATGGATAGAGAGATGAATAGATGGATAGCGAGATAGAGAGATGGATAGAGAAATAAATAGATGGATAGAGATGGATAGAGAGATAAATAGATGAATAGAGATGGATAGATGATAGCAAGATGGATAGATGGATAGATGGATAGCAAGATGGAAAGAGAGATTAATAGATGGATAGAGATGGATAGAGAGATAAATAGATGGATAGAGAGATGAATGGATGTAAATAGATAGATAAAAAAATGGATAGAGATAAAAATATATATATAGAGATGAATAGATGGATAGAGAGATGAATAGATGGATAGAGAGATGAATAACTCCTAAGTCTTCTTCGAGGTTTAAGAAAATCTCAAATATATGTTTATCAGTGGTCTGTGTATTTGATCAAGTGTTCAAGGTGGTAGATACTGTAACTACACCATAAAGCATCTTTCTTCTTTACTTCATTTCTACTAAACTGACTAAATGTAGTTTTTGCAAGAAATATATAAATTGCATTTGTTTTGTTTTGTTTTAGGACGACTTAAATATGTGACATAATAGTGTTTTCCCCATCTGCTGCATTGAGTTTTAATATAGAATGACCAGTCACGTGACATTAACATCTCAGATGATTGGCAGAAAAATGGGTTCACATACTTCCAGGGGTCCTGCTCCAGCTGAGCAAGTACCATTGAGATGAATTAAATTGCTATAGATCCTCAGGTATATTAGAGGTGAAGGTAAGGTGAGCTTCTGCATTTATTTGAATGTTTACATAAGTGTAATGAAGACAGTCAAAGAGGGAAAGAGCAGCGGGGTTTTTTCGTTTGTGTTTTCTCCATCACTATAATGCAGCACACACATAACTCTCTCTGCTCAGCTCAGTGTGAATGCTGCGCTGGTATTTCCTGTTTATGCTGTAGGAGAAACGCCCTTTGAACTTTTCCAACATGCACTCCCTCAGGACACCCCCGTTCTGCACTCTGGCCCCCTGTCCAGCCTCTCTCAGCATCCCTTTGTGTTCAGTGCAAAAAACACAATCAGCATGACGTTTGAAGTCTTTTGTGGTTGGGTTTGTGTGTTTGTGAATGAGTGTGTGTGAGAACCTCAACACCTGGGCATCACAGATGCTTTTCACCCCTCTGAAGATAAATGAGCTGCTGTATTCATTCGTAATCACAGATTAAGTCACTACTGCATGCTGAATACTACCAGGATGGCTTTTGGTTTAGTTATAGTAATGAGAAACTATGAGAGTGTTGAGAACAAATAATGGGAGGCCTTGTTTATATCTGATATGTAAGGAATCAAGTAACAAGAAGTAGATGTGAAAAATTTGTTGGTCTTTGGTTTGTCAAAATTATCGAAATGAAATAATAGTATTAATAAACGGTTACTAGATTGGTTACCAACTAATATTTTCACTATGAAACAATTTAAAAAGGTTTGTTTTCATTCTACTAAATTTTTCTTTGTTTTCAATCCACTAACAGTTATTCCCTGATCATGTTTTTAAACATTAAAGGATCCTGATATATGTTGTCTGTGATGCATCAGATGCATTAGTGCAAACACTTCAAATGCATGAAGTGCTTTCAAAAGTTTGGGATCAGTAAGATGTTATTTATTTGAAAGAAATCAATACTTTTATTCAGCAAGGATGCATTACACTGATCAATAGTGACAGTAAAGTTTTTAACACAGAAGATTTTAAATAAATGCTGCTCTTTTTACCTTTTTATTCAGCAAAGAATCCTAAACATTATCACTGTTTCCACTAAAATATTGAATAGCACAACTGTTTTCAACATTAATAATAATAATGTTTCTTAAGCAGCAAATCAGTATATTAGAATGATTTCTTAGGATCATGTGACTCTGAAAACTGGAGTAATGATGCTGAAAATTCAGCTTTGCATCACAGGAATAAATTACATTTTAAAATATATTCAAATAAAAAACAGTAGTTTTAAAAATAATGACTGTTTACTGTATTTTTTGATCAAATAAAGATTCTCCATTAAAAAAAAAACATAAGTAAAAACTCTTACCAACCCCAAACATATCAATAATCATGCACAATATATTCATATATATTTGAGAGCAAAAATATGGCAATTTTTACCCATCAGAGATCCTCCCTTAGATGAAATGTTAATATCAGGTGTAAAATTTGTCCAGAGTAATGAAAGACTGAAAACAGATAAATATAAGAGCAGGGAAATATCCATTACTGCCCACAATCAAACATAGTTACAGCGTTCAATCACACACTATAACATAACTTTATCCTAATATTTATACCAGCTAACTTTCTCAGCTGAGACAGAAGAATGATGTGTTTTGTTCCTTGTGTTGAGATTATTTACAGGCCTGCGACATTGTATTTACTCAACACCGTGAATAGATTGTTGACATTTGGCCATGAGACAGTAGACACAATGGGTGGGAAAGACCACAGCAGGCACAGAAACGGAGAGAGAAGTCTGTGCGTAAAAAGATTCAGATCAATAGGTGGACAGCCACTTGAATAAAACAAAGAGTTTGTTTTTCGAAATGAGCCCAGAGTGGAACTTAAGGAATGGAGAGTAGTGAAGTGCTTCTTTAGTTAATTCAGACCTCTCGGGGAGCTGAAGATGTATTGTTTCACACGCCGTGAGTCTGATCTGATCAAGTCGAGCGGATCGAGAACGGTCCAGGGGAGTGGCGATCCAAGTTCATGTGTGTAAGTGTGTGTGTGTGTGTGTTACGATGGCAAGACTCACATTCCTGCTACTGTAATCCCCCTCCCTCTCTCTCCTTGTCCTTCTCACCCTCCCTTCCTCCTTTCCTCCCTCGCTCTCTCACTGTCCCTCTCCGTACCACTCCGTAATTAAACGACCGCATGGTGACGGTAAGAATTTGAGCAGAAGTTAATAACCTACAGAATTACGGAAAGAGCTTGATTAACTAAAAATCGACATTTTGAACAGCAGACACTTGCCTCTTGTCCTCGATTTGGTTGTTTTCTTCTGCGTCTCCAGCTGAGGGAGGTGTCCTCTATATTCTCAGTCACCCTGAGCAACCTTACAGATCGCCGTGCCACCTTCGAGTATGCCAGGGGTAAGTATGTCTACTGACCGTACGCTCAAACATATGTTATGCATCACTGTCTCAGGTAAGTTAAGAAGGTCATGAGCAACAGGTGTATCTCAAAGGATGCAGTCGCTTGTTTTGAAAATATATGTTTGCTCATATATGGATATAAATGGCTGATTTGTTTCTTGTAATTTTGGCATAGTCATGTCTCCTCAGTGTGAAAAAGGTGCATGAGACTGCGCATATATAGTAGTGCTTATATAAAATGGTTAGAAGTTGCAGATTAACGTGTGCACACAGAGTAGCACTATAATCTGGATTAGTGGTCTGAAGCTAATTAATCAGGTCAAACAAAGATCAGCTAATGTTGATTTTACATTCTTGTGTGTTTGTGCGAGGGATGTTTATGGTTGCGGATTGGTGTGTGTGTGTGCACGTGCAGTCACGCTTTGGTTGCTGGAGTTCACAGTGGCTTTCTACAGGGTGCTTGAATTTCAAGTGTTTCGTTGCGTGATGAGGTTTTCACAGTATTGTTACAACATTTTTGTTAATGTTGCTGTAACATTTTGATAGTGTCAATATAGCAGTCCATAGTGGATTCCTGTTTTTCCACTCTGCTGGAACACACTGTCTGTTCAACCTTTCCTGTTGTGTTTCTCATACACACTCCACCGCAGTGGCCTGGATAGTGTGTGTGTGTGTCTGCACATTGTTGTTTATGCTTTAATCGAAATAGTTACAAGCAGTCCTCTGGTACGAAAACAATTTCCTTAGACTAATAAATATTAAAATTGTTATTGCTTACCTAAGGCTAAACACATTGTTTAATCAACTTTGTTTTTTACTTGCATGTAAGACCTATTCTTTGAAAGAAAACGAGAAAGAGGAAAGTACTATGCCAACCTTGGCATTGCAACCACACATTCCTGTCTATTAGATATGGATAGATTTACAGTTTCAACCCACGGGATATTGCCAGATATGCTTCATAGTAAGAATACTAGTAACATAATAAACGTTTTTAACTTCAACTTATTACAAAATAATTGAATTGTAAAATAGACTTTGTTTGGTTGATGCACATTCAAATGTTGATTTTTTTTTTTAAATGTGTCAATAAAAATTGTTCTGCTACTTTTCCAAATACTTGTTTGCTGAATATTTAATTTTTTTAGGGTATTGAGTTGTTAGCAGCATGTTGGAACTATTGATTCCAACTATTTGTGTGATGGGAGTTGCTGCTTATGTAGAGCAGTGTTGTAGTCGAAACCTTGGACAGCGTTCAAGACCATATTTTCTTGTCATGGACTTAAGAGCATGTAGACTCAATCCTCTTCTGGTGCTGGTCTTAACTATAACACGGATGAGGAACATTTTAAATCAGTCACAACCAATTCCATTTCAGTTTGGATGCTGTTTTTAAAAGCACAGCCTATATCGGTAGAAAATAACAACACAGCATGTGTTAACAGTATTCTCTATTTGTGTGTTTCAGGGACGCCGCTCAACGATGGCAGCCTGCTCCTGGATCCAAGGCTGCCATGTTGGTGAAAGTTAACAGCATTGGAAGAAACCAATCTCTGGGTCCAGCTACTGCCCACCAACTTCTCCACCTCAACCCCACCAACACTAGCACTTCACCCAAACCAGGTTACACAGCGCAACTTGACAGAACCGGTTTGCTCAGTAAAATGGCCGTTCCTGGAGACTCCAAGCAGGGTTACCACCTCAAAAAGGGGGATGCCAACTTCTGTCTGGTTTTGCCCTCTTCTAACTCTTCCTCTTACTCTGCCCACCAGCGCTCTGGTGTAGGTACACCTCGCCCCTCCTCTCCTCAATACGGAGCTACACCCTCAGCACCCATCTATGATGAACCTCCACCCATTGACCCACCAATTTACGATGAACCCCCAGTGGAAATGGAAGTAGAAGGTGCGCACCACTTACACCGAGTTCCCTACCCTACCAGTCACAGCCTGCCGAGAGGAACCCAGCCTCCTAAACTCCTCCAGTTCCCCCATTCCAAACACATCTGCAGCACCTCAGCTAGTGAATACAGTCCGGCCGGCCGGGAGTGCATCAAACACATGGTGAACGTGGATGCAACTGCATCCAAGCACCAGCCCCAGACATCTAACCCCATCGAGGAGCCTTCAAATACAGCCAGTCCTCAAATCCAGCCCCAGTCTCCAGTCCCTGCCCAGATTAAGAAGGAAGTCTCTGTAGAGAAAAAGCAGTCATGGAGGCTGTTGGAGCCCCGTCACAGCCGTCAAAGCAGTCTGGCCTCTCAGGAGTACCCAGGCCCTGCCGCCATCACATATCAGGACTCTGGCTATTCCACTGGGCCATCCCCAAGTCTGCGAAGGAAGAACCGACGTCGCGCAGCTCTGGGCACTGGGTCGGGTCGACCTGGGTCGGTGGGGAGCAGTGGGGAGTTGAATGCATTGAATGAGAAGCTGATGGCGGAAATGAGGGCGGTGGTAAACCGTTCCAATGCACTACATGGAAGCAAGGCCAGTCTGGACACTGAGATGGGCTCAGAGGCTTCTGGAAGTACTGCCCGCTCCCTGGTCAATTCATTGAAGATGGGTTCAAGAGGGGGTGAATCGAGGGAGGATGTGACATCAAGTAACCGTTCACTGTACATGGGCGGGGGCAACAACCACAGTGATGTCATTCTGTCACCACTGGTGACAGATGGGCTCGGAGGCCGGCAAAAGAGGACATATGAGAAAGTGGATTCGTTGGAGAAGAGCGTAACATCACAGACCAGCTTGTCATCCCCAGAACCACCAAGGTCACCCTCACAGGTACCAACATTTTTTGCTGCTGTCCACTTGCTTGAGTGTGTACGTCTGGAAATGTTGTTATGGTCGATCCATTGCAGCAATCTGGTTTGCTCCCTTTTCTACCAAGTTTTTATTTTGTTCCTTTTCTTTAATTACCCTTCCCTTTTTCCTGACTCCTCACATTCGATGGTCCCACTATGTCTAATAGAGTTCCTCGGAGTGGAAAAGCAAAGCAATGCTTTCCATCCGATCGTTGTAGAAACTACGCAGGAGATGGTGAGGCTTGGGGTTTCCTGGGCTGAAGAGGGTGTGAATGTTCCATTCTAAGGAGATTTACTTTGTCTGTCTGGCTATGTGTGTGTGTGTTGTGCTTAGATTAAGAGGATTGTACAAAGGCCAGTTGTTGTTTTTCTCATGAAAGCAAATGTGCAGGAATAAGGGGAAAATGGTGAGTTTAGTGAGCAAGAGATTGTTGGACAGGGAAATGTAAAGGAGTCAAAAGTAAAAGATCAGCTGTAATTGCATGTGTGTGTGTTTGTTTTTTTTTGTGGAAGATGTACATATGGGAATCGGGTAGCAAGTAGGTTAGTGTAGACTAGAACCAAATTACTTTTCCAGACCATCATCATGGAAGACTGTATTTAATGTAGAATATGTTTTATGTGAATGGACGCATACTAGTCATAATAAAGGCAGAAAGCCTATATCTTTTGTTTCCTGCCACCACTATTCAGGCCACTTTGTAGTGAACTTTATAGCAAAATTGCTGCTTTTTTAAGATACCCTCTCACAATTCTGGAACTACTGACACTGCAGACAGTGGAACTCGAGTAATCTGCTTCATTATACAATGGAAGTCAAGCAGGAACACTTAAGCCCAACATATACTTCATTTTTGTACGTTAGTGTATGCATACAGTCAAACACAAAGGCTTTTTAAGTATACTTCATTTTATACTGTGCGCGAACACTGGTGGTAGACATATTTGCTCTTGAAAGATTCATCTTAGTCCAGTGTCTGTGCTCTTTAGTATCTGTCTCTTTCGTTTAATTTTTTATTCTGAAACAGCAGCCTGGGCCAGTGTTGCCACCTTGTGGAACAACTGATTACTGCAAAACAAATTGAATGTGCATGTGTGACAAAAAGGTAAGGTAAGAATTGCGTTTTTCCTATTTAAAACAATGCGCTGAGTCAGACAATTTTATTTACAGTACACTGCGATAAATAGGCTATAGGCTTATCTGTTTCCACTAAAAATAGCTAAAAGGTGTTCACCTTTTCAGCAAAACTGCATAAATTTTATTTGATTTAAATTGTTTAAAACAATTGAAATACTATTTGGCCAGTGGAAAAAAATGAGGTCAAGTATATTCTAAAGTAGGCTATTTATATGAGAACAGTTTTGTTTTTATGGACATTTAGATATATTCTAAATCATAAGCTACTGGATGATTTTGACAATGAAAATTAATGTGGCACAAATGGCATTTAATCCGTACCTCATATTTCCTTACCATCTTATGCCTTTGACTGTGTTAAACATGGTGTCACGTGGATGGGAATATGCATGGAAATGATATGCAGGTAAGGTTATGAATCTTAAAACGAGACGTTGTAAGCTCCATATATGGTTGTTTTGGGGAGGAGACGGAGTGGAGATGCACGAATGCACAATCTTCCCCTGACTGGGATTTATTAAGGAATTTTTGCGCAGACTCTGTTCGTACGCAAAATCTAGCTTTTGTGCATATACTTGAAGAATGAAATCTACAGAAAGTTTTATACATGCCCCTGGTGCTATTTGCAGAATAATTGAGAAAGGAAAACAGAGACCGGGCCAGTCGCCTCATTTACACAGCCAGGTGTTGTGGTTGTACAAGGCAGTCGGCTCTTACAGCTCACTGTGATTTGGCACATTCAGGTAATGTGTTTCGATGTGTGTGCTGACAGTTCCATTTGTCATTAGTGCAGTGCTCCACATGTGGTTTGGCTTCTCCTGGGAAGCAAAAGTTGGAGTTAATATTATGGATCTTAATACACTAGGAGAGATTTGTCTTCAATCAAATGATCATTAACGATTAAAATAATTGCATCCGTAAAGCTAGGTTAAAATCACCTTTTCCTTAAGCACTGTGTAGTCCTGTGTTAATGTTTGTGAATGGATAATGTTTACTCAGTATTTCAAACATGGCCAAATTTAAACAATATGTCAGATTTAACAAAAATACACATTTACCTAGAGTATTCAGCCTCCTTTATATGTCTGCTGGCCCTTTGGCTGTCTTCTTGCCTTTGCATGCCTCATTACCTTCATCAGTCTTTTTTCTGTCTCTCTCATACAACTTACACATCTGATTAAAATACAACAATAAATGTAAAGGCAGAGTTGTGAGGTTGGAAACATTGACTCAGTGATTTGGTTCAGAGCAAGCTCATTACATCTTGATGTAGGCAGAACCTCACAAATGTCCAGAAGCATGAAGAAACACTCCATTCTTACAATTTAATATGACCACATTGTTAAATCTGTATCACTTAGGGTACAGTGTCACATTGACGTAATGCAAGGGGGTGCCAAGACATGAAAGGATACCCTTATGTTACAGGAATATACCACAAATGTAACGTGCTAGTCGATACAGATACTGCAAATACAGATTACATCTTGTTCATAACCTGTCATCTCTCACTGACCATTTTTGTAACCAAAGTAATGTCAGTATGATTGTGTTTGGTTGTGTCACATGCTTGGCTGACATCGCTAAAATACTCAAAGATCTCACATTTCTCTTGTTGTTTTTGTAGATTTCTCTGTCCACATTTAGCGTGAAACTGCAGCGCAATGTGACACGATCACATCTCAGTTTTTCGTAGTCAGCCATGATTAATTTAGTCCAATTTCTGGTTAGACACTGGTTATCACAGTCTGAGTATTTGTCTGGTCATGTGATTTCAAAATAGCTGCCTGACCCACTACTTCGGAACACAATTTAAGATATTTTGGATGAAAACCGGGAGGCTTGTGACTGTCCCATTGACTGACAAGTCAATTACACTAACAAATAACACAAAATCATAAAAGACAACCTCACAATAGTCAATCAACCATAACATTATCAACCGAAAATTAATAATGATACAAGAACACATTTTGTATGCAAATAAAACAAAAATAATGACTTTATTCAACAATTTGTCTCCTCTGTGTCTCTCCACATCACTGTAGCGCTTTTTTGGAGAATATGAGCTGAACGCAGGCAGCTAACACTCTTCTGTGTCAGCCACGACACAAGGATACACAGTTTTCTTTCAAATCAAAGCATAAATATACGTAGAAAACATATCCTTGTGGCGCGGCTGAAATGGGAATGAAAGGGCTTTTACATTTGCCAAAATAAAACTTTTTATATATTAAAACAAACAAGCAAGCCCAGATGAGAAAAAGTAACGCAAAAGTAACATAACATTATTTTCGGTAAAAAGTAACTAAGTAATGCAATCAGTTACTTTATCAAGGAGTAACACAATATTGCATTACTTTTAAAAGTAACTTTTCCCAACACTGTCTGTTACACTCGCATGTACGTTACAACAAGGAAGAAAATATCTGTTGCTGCTTTCATTCCATCATGACTGCTCCATCATGATATATATATATTTTTTTAGAAATACTATTCCTTTATATGTGTATGTGAAAATTTTTAAATGAGAGAAAAATTAGAGTTATTAAATTAATTTTCTTCAGTGTGGAACAAGTCGGACAGGGATTTTTTTAATTTTTTTTGTGCATTTATGAGTTAGGAAAAAGGGGGAAAGGAGGAGAGAGAAGAGGGGAGGCAGTAATGTTTGAAGTTGGGATGTGATTTCCATATTGGGTCACCTATTGAGGGAGCGAGCGTAATCCATGTGAGCGTTTCCAGGTTTCTGCAGGGGAACTGAGTAAGCCAATCAGATGCAACCTACGCAACACACGCACTCGGATTCAAGTTCCTGCGGCAGTCGTGATGATGCAAATAAACACTAGAACAGCTGCATCCATACTGACAACTTTCTGTTTCTCAATCTTTCTTTTTGTCTTCAGACAGGAACACTGGAATCCAAAACTCAACAGGACATCTCGCCCCAGGACTGTGACCATGACAGAGCAGGTCGTGGAACTGCCCACCTCACCCATAAAAACAACAACAACAGTCCCCCTCCTTCCCTTGCCAGAACTGGTTCTGGTTACCAGTACCCATACACCACCCTCTGCAAACCTACACCTGACGCCAACATGGAGGACTGGGCCAGCAAGAACCTTAACCAGCACACGCAGGGCCTGTTTCGCCGGCGCGTCTCCATTGCTAATATGCTCTCGTGGAACCGTGGCTCCATTAAGAAACCAATGCTGATCACCAGCGACCGGTTTGTCAAGAAGGAAGCCTGCGAGATGTTCAAGCTGGTCCAGGCCTACATGGGCGACAGGCCGGCCAGGTTGGACAAACGGCATGCGGCCCTTCAGGTGGTCACGAAGTGCTGGGGCATGCAGGGCTTGAGAGACGAACTGTACGTGCAGTTGGTGCGTCAGACCACCGGAAACTTGAGTTTGAGGAGCTTAGAGGCGGGCTGGGAGATGATGGCCATCAGCTTAGCGTTCTTCTCACCTTCGCCCAAGTTTAGGTGCTACTTGGAAGGCTACATCCAACGACACCTTGAGCCCAGTAATGATAAGAAAAGTAGGTCATTTCAAATATGTATTATAAATAAAGTTGTTTACTTTGAAGGTTTATGTCTAATGTAGTTGCATTCATACATGTATAAGTGTAGTTTAAGTGTCCAGATACTTAAGCTAAATAGGACTAGTGTATTTTTTGGATAGTCCAGTGTTTTTGTTTGTAGGACAGGGAAAGGACACACACAGGGGAGTGTTTATATTTTAGGCTGTCCCATTTGGATTCAAAGCCTGAAACACTTATATACATACAAACAGAGCAGACCGATATTGGTTACTCTGCTAAAATGATTATGGCATTGTGCCTACCCAAACAGGATTTAACGCTGTGGAGGAGAGAAAAATAAAACGCAGGGGTTACTGCAGGTCAGACGTCACAGGTCATGGAACAATAAAGTCATGTATTGTTCAGACAGACTGTCATATGAGTATTCAGAATTAACAGTTTTATTGTATCTGACAGTACTGCAGCACATCATGGAGCAGCAGGACATAAAAAACAAGAAGAATTCAAAATCCAGGAAGAAGAGGAGACAGAACAATGAGGAAGAAGAGGATGAGGGTGAGTTTATAGTGGAATGAGTCATTTGCACAGACAATCAGGGAAACGTGTACAGATATGAGAAAACTTGAGGAGAGATTTTGGCAGGGAGTTTAGAATTAAGGAATTGGCTTTCTTTCGAATTTATAAGCTGGTATTTAAATTGAATTGGCAACACCGGACAGGAATCTATCGTTCTTTCATTCTATCTATCTATCTATCTATCTATCTATCTATCTATCTATCTATCTATCTATCTATCTATCTATCTATCTATGTATGTATCCGTCTGTCTGCCTGTCTATCGTTCTATCTGTTGTTCTATAGTTGAATCCGTAGTGAATGCTGTTTCATGTTGTTTTTCGTGTTCTATAAGCTAAAGCATCCTTAATCTTTAACTGAAAGAGAGGCTTCTAAACACACCCACTCATATACAGTGTCAAGGGGGTTTGGTATACAATGTAAATAAGGGAATCTTCCTGTAACACAGTTGGCTGAGGAGGGAGAGTATTCATGATGCTTTGGGTCCGCTGGTGGAGGAGGACCACTCAAAGAGAGAGCAGCTGGCCGAGCACCGAAGGGGAGTATCCCCCTCCTCTCTCCCTTTCTCACTCTCTCTTTTAGAGGCAAGATTAAAGCTTTGAGCAACAAGACGTTCTGCGAGTCCCACGCTTCCCTGGCCCCTAGCCAGACTGCGCAGGCAAAGAGAGAGAGAGTTTGTGGGTTGAGAGGCAACAAAGATCCTGAGAACGTCTTTCAGTCTTGAAGTGAGAGTGATAGGAGATGAAAAGAGAAAGAAGAACAGGCGGATTGAGACAAAAAAAAGGAAAACGGGACATTTTGATCAGGTTACACCCTCAGTGGCTGCCATCCAACTTAACCCTCAGCTTGTTCTTTTATCTCTCTTCTATATTCCTGGCGCACACAGTGAGCCTTTCTCAAGAGCCATGCTCCAAAACAAAGAGTTTGACGAGACAGCTCTGCGTGGGCTCTTAATAATGCAGCTCCAGCCTGGCCTCGGTTAATTACAACTGTGCGCTGTCTTCACAGGGGCAGTGCCACGACACATGTGCTCACTACACTATCACCAGTTAAGTAATGACCACTGCCACTGTTTGAGATGGAAGGCTCAAATGTACTGTCATTACCAATATATCATTTAGTACTAAATACTTATTAAATGGACGGTACATCTGGAGCAAGCTGAAGTGTGCATGGATCACCTTTTGAGGGATTCGAACCGACGGACTTTGCCACAAGCCCCGATCTTTTAGTTCATTAACTGTTTTACATGTGATTCTCTAGCACAGGACTTTTCTTTTCTAGCAGCTGCTGGCTGAATCCAGTCCGTTTCATCATTTTATTACTACCCTCTGACTGACTTTGATAAAATCATTGCACTGACTGATTCATCACAGTGTGAACTCAGTGAGGAGCTCGAAAGCACTCAGCGGGCAACAATTAGCAGACTGCATTTCCTGTCTAAAATGGGAGTGAGTGTGTTGAACCCTCTAGTGTTGTTGTCCACTGGTGGAAACTTCTAGAAATACATATTCAATAAAGAAAAACTCAAAAAACAACTCTACACACCCAATTACAGTGCTAACACCTCAATTAAAACCTTAAATAAATCCTTAAATTACAATTTAAAAAAAAAAAAAAAAAAAAAAAAACCTTTTTTTGCTGGCGCAAGCTGTTAGTAAATCTGGCCCAATGAGTCTTATATTTCGCGAAATGCTCTTCTCTAGACTTAATTTCTCAAGTGAACTAACGAGCTGTAGATACTGATGACTTGCCTGAGGTAAATGAAATGCTACATGACAATTTATTTGAACTGAATTTCCTGAAAAAAAAAAAAACAGACATAATATGAAAGATGAGACTTTGTTACTTATCAAAAGTAACAGTAAATAAAACTGGAAGTTTCCAATTAAGTTTCACTCGTGCAGTAGTTTGCTGTAGTTGTCTACACATGCGTGCTATTCCCCATGAACCGCATAAGATGGGTTGAAGTTTCAATTGGATACAGCAACTATAAGTTTCATGTGCCATTGGCCTACAGTCAACAAGATCACGATCTTTGAAATTCATGGTAAAGATTAGAGGATTTGTGTGAGGACTTATGGTGGCATCCATGTTTGTAAGAGTGTTGAGCTCCAGTTAAGCCAGAAAAACAATGGCTTTTCAAATCCCAGTGTCCTGTGTGTATGTGGAAGCCAAATGTCAGGAATGTTGTTGTGTTTCTAGTGGATGGAAAATACAAAGGAAACAAACTGACTTGTATCACACTGCCTTCACTAAACAGTGTTCACTTCTCTTCAGTTCATGCTGACTGAAGTTCTGCCGGTTTACTTTAGTCATCCCAAGCATTGTTTTGGCTGCAGTGGAGCATTCCATGTGACATCTCTGCACCTTCCTGCTCTCTGACTGGATGCTGGGAATGTTCTGGAAGGGCAGAAGGAGTGTGGTTTTACCGTTGCAGGGCCTCACCAGCTGTCTACCAGCACCGTGTGCCCCCGGAGATGGCATTGTGGGAAGGGCTGGAGTTCACTGGCCCTTTTGAAATAGAATAAACACTCTCAGAGGACTTTATTATATGATGTGGCACTGTTGTTCTTTTTTTGTAAGGCTCTTTTACTCTCTCGCTCTTGCTGCAGGATGTTTTGTCGGGGTGTGACCTACTCCTGCCTCCTGTTAGAGGTGCATTGTGGGAAAAAGAAAAAAACCTGTATGGGCTAAAAGAACCGCCGTTACAACACTGGCACTATTTATATGCAAAACAGCCCTCATATCAGCTCGTTTCCTTTCTTATGGTAGCTGCTGAAGCGTTCAAACTGTCATTCTTTATCTTTAAGAGGCTGATGATAAAAGTGTGTTTAACTGATAAGACGCAACACACATTCACAAATGAGTCCAAGAAAAATATATATAAAAAAAACATCAAAAAAACAAATAAAATAAAAACACAATATGATGGTATAAATAAACACAAAATATAAATAAATATAAAAAAAAAATATACCAAACACACTACCTCTCAAATGTTTTTAGTCAGTTTTTAATAGATTTAAAAAAGTATTTTGCCAAGGTCAAAAATACAGTAAGTGATATGTTGAAATATAATTTAAAAACAACTTTTTTGTGTGTTTGAATACATTTTAAAATGTAATTTATTGCTGTGATCAGAGCTACATTACTCCAGTCTTCAGTGTCACATGATCCTTCAGAAATCATTCTAATACACTGATCTGCTGCTCGAGAAATAAACCATGATACATGAGTTGTTCAGGATACTTTTGATGGATAGAAAGTTTGAAAGAACAGCAAATATTTAAAAACATGAATATCCAAATAACTTTTAACAAATTTAATATCCTTGTTACTATCCATCAATAAAAAAAATCATAACCAAACAAAATGGTCACAAACCTCTAAAAGAATCATACAGACCCCAAAAATTTGAATGGTGCACTATTCCCATGTTATAAATTCACTGATTTTGGTCACAAACCTCTATAATACATAGTGATGGGGTACGAGGACTGATGAAAGAAGACGTTCATACATCAGGAAATGTAAGATTAAAAATGGCAAAGGGAAAGTAGAGAATAGAAGCCAGAAGTGAGAAGTGAGGCAGACTCTTGTGAAATATCTGACCTGCTTGTCTAACATGACATGAGTCATCAAAACAAGAGCAATAAATCTCATCGTCTTCGTGATTCACAGATTGTGCCTGATGGCAGTAGACAGTCTCATACAGAACCACCTGTTCCTGTCAGGTCTGACGACTGTGTGTGTTTATCTGTTTTATGAGGGTTTTCTTCAGACCATTAACTGAAAAAAACCTCATTTGTCTACGTATGGACTAGTTTTTAGTTAAAAGTACATCACTTTCCATTTCCTTGTAATTACTAATGGAATTTACTAGCAATTTCTGAGTGTAAATCTTCAAAGTAAATCATACACTGAATATCCTTTCTCCAAATTTGATGATGAGTTACTACAAGACGGTTTCTCCAGTACCTCAGCGTGCAAATGTTATAGATATGCCTACATAATCCGTCATATTAATCATGAAAACTTAGCTTTATGTTTGGACAGTCATTCAGCAGTCTCATGTGAGGTTTTGAACTTTGCAGAGTTGTTTCAAGTTGATGAAGGATTGCTGTTTTTGTTTTCATAGTGAGCTTGTTTGACCGAGCATTTTGTCTTTTTAGATTTTTATCGTCAACATTTTTCCCATATAAAACTGTTACTCCCTCTTCCCGTCCATATGTTTGTCTGAACGTGTGAGTAATGGCTGTGAAGCGCCCTGAAGCCTCTCCGTGTCTGCTCTTACTGTCTCTCAGGCTTCAGTTTCAGACTTCAGCCCAGTCAAAACTCTGTCACCTGTTCGCTGTAAATCTCTTTCAGACCCACGTAACCACATAAGGCTGTTCAGTCAAAGAATGAGTCACGTTCCCGAGAAAAAACAAGGGAGGGAAGCGCTGTGAGAGTGAGTTTAATGAAACAGATAGCGCCTCGCACTGCGGTGTAATTCTTAGAGGTCAGTGGGTATTAGCCAGAGTCACTAGTAGCTGTATCGCTTTCACTTTAATATCAGTGTGAGCGATATTTCATCTAGCGGAGTGTGGATGACAGGTTCCATTAGTACTTTAAACGCTGCTTTCCTGCCAGTTTTTCTTGTAACAGTTAAACTTCACGCCTCATGTACCTTGTAGCTGTGAGGAAACGTTCACATCTCACTCGAAATGTTCACTTCCAGCATTCTCCCAGCAGGACGTTGAGCATTCACGCTTAGCAAGAGTGAGGGTTTCAGTTTTCAGCTGCTGGAAAACACTTATATTACTCACTGCAGTTGGTCTTGAGTAAAAGAAGCAGCACGGGCAGGTTCTGGATTGGCGAGTAGCTATGTGCACAGCACTTATGCCTCATTGGTCTTTGTCTGTGTGTGACCTTCTGTGTTTGGTCTTATGTTTTTAACTTGATTGGTTAACCAAATGCATTTTTTCTGACCGTGCTGTCAAATGTTGTTGTTTGTGTTATTTCCGTCTCCAACTGTTGAAATGCCTGCAAAATCATATTACGCCCCTGTCACCCAAAGCTATTCTCTTTCATAACATGTTCAGCCATGAACTCTGAAACCTTAGACAATGAGTGGAGTGGATTGGCTTTGTTTCTAAAGACTTATTTATTGATAAATCCCTAAGGAAAGAATTTTATGCAAGTCACAAGGCTCATTCACAAGCCAAACTGTGTTTCTCCTTAAGGCCTTTGAATTGCAAATTTGACCAGAAAACAAACTTGCATTGGGTCACTCGGTGTTCAATTATGTCATTTCCTTTCAGAGTTCTGTCAATGGTCAGTAATACTGCATATTAATTGTCTTTGACAGGTCTTCCCATCAGCACTTACGCAAAGTACTGCTACCGTAAGCTGCAAAAAGTGGCCATTACCGGGGGCAAGAAGGTAAGAGGTGTTTTATTATATATATTTTAAATTGATTTAATTTATTATTATGGATTTTATAATAATGATAATATCAGTAGATGTTGGATTTATTTAATTGTACTGCACATTTTTCATATTTTCAATTTTAAATTACAACTACTGGCAATTAACTTTCACTTACAATAAATCTGCAAAGACTCAAATAATTACTAATAACTTTCTTAAAAGTAATCTTTAGCTATTTTAGCAGTTTTTTAAATGGTACACTAGAATGTAATGCCTAATTTCACTTGTAGCATTAAAAATGATTGGTTTTAGTTTTAAGTGTTTATTTTATTTATTTAGACAATATGTTATAAAGGGATAGATTATCAAATTCTGTCATTACTAATGTCATTCCAAACCTGTACAAGTTTTTCTTCTGTTCATCACAAAAGATATTTTGAAGAATGTTGACTTCCATTGCATTTTAGTCAGCAATTGTTTGGTTACACACATTACTCAAAATATATTTTTATGTTCAACAGAAGAAATAAACTCATACATATTTGGAACAACTTGAGGGTGAGTAAATAGTGTCAGATTATTAATCTTTTAGATGAACTATCCCTTTATAGCGGACATTTAATCGCATAAAAACAATTATCAGCTTTTCATATCATCACATTTTTAACTTTTAACTTAAAAAACAAGCATTGCTCCTCAGCTCAGATCTGAATCCAGCTGTTTAATTTTAATAGGCAGGCTATGGTTCTTCATCAGTTCTTGATTGCAGCATCGACTCTTAACATGCTCAGTGACTCCTAACCTGGTTTAACCAGACACACAGAAGTTGCATGATTGCATCATGTGATGTCAAATATAATTAAAAAGAGTTTTTCCTGGGAGTATTGTTTATTTATTGATGCCTGCCAGCACCGCTGTTATATTGTACCCAGGAGTCTCAAAATGGTCAAAAGACGCAGTATATGGTGCAGCCGTCTAAAATTGGTCACATCTGTGAGCAATCACAGCACCGGGCCTTTAGGAGCACTCCATGAGAGTTACTAATCCACTAACCCAAACTAAGAAGAAAAGGTTACAACAACCCCCCAGGCCCCAGTGAAAGACTTGTCCATGAGTTACGTCCATCCATACACACGCTTCACTGCTAACAGCACTGGCACTAGCAGAAGCTGTTTCCCCTCCCTATTTGTCCTTTCACCAGTCCCACCCTGTAATCAGCCATCCCACCTCTGTCTCCAGTGTTTTTACTGGGTGGGCTATTTTTACCTCTGCACCACACAGCTACATATTAACCCGCTCAGCGCTGATCTTTCATATTGAGTTACAGCTGAGCTGGTGTCCGTCTGTTCCACGTAGTTATGAGGGAGACACTTAGTCCAATCAACAGATGTTTCATGTGTCAGGTTGATATTCAAAACTTAATACAATTTTGTACTGGAATATTTCATTCTCATGTTTTTCTTTCTTTGTTTTCTATGCCAAGGATGCATTTTTAAAATCTTACCAATCCCAAACTTTGTACGAAACTGATAAGTTATATTGTTCATCGAGTCTATATAAATTTGATATCACTGCATTTTATTAGTTCTTTTAGTCAAATTGCAGTGACAAAGTATGTACAATATTTGTTTCATCTGTAGGGTCTGAGGAAACCCACTTTGGAGGAGATTGATCACGGTCGAAACGCCATCGTGACCCCGTCTCTGTTCGGCAGCGCTCTGGAGGAGATCATGGAGAGGCAGAGTGAGCTCTTCCCCGAGAGGAAACTGCCCTGGGTGCAGGTGCAGCTCTCTCAGTATGTGCTGGCCCTGGGTGGAGCCCAGACGGAGGGCATCTTCAGGTGGGACATAGACAGTGAATCAGGAAAGAGGGCTTATCATGGTGTTAAGTGTCTCATATGTAGCACATTATAATGTAATTCAAACTCTGCTAATTACTAAACTACATAGCCATCCTGAAGTATACAGTTTTTACTTTCTCATCTCTTCTTCATCATCCATGAAATTACACATAACAGTAGGGTTGCCAACTTCAGAAAACAAAAATACGGTACATAATATATATATATATATACATATATTTTATTATATATATATATATATATATATATATATATATATATATATATATATATATATATATATTAGTGCTGTCAAATGATTAATCGCATCCAAAATAAAAGTTTTTGTTTACATAATATATGTATGTGTGCTGTTTATTTGGCTTTTTCATGCCATCTTAAGCCTGTCACATTGGCTCCACCTTGTGGTCAAATGATCCAGCACACTATTCTCAGCTAGGTCCCACATGGTGCACTTGATGTGGCTTTTGTTTGTGCCATAAGGTCCTCAAGATTTTAGGCTGTCCCATTTGTCATTTTATGATTGAGTAGGCCCCTTCATTGCTACAGTGTAGCCAAAGTGTGGAGCACAAGAGCTGAGGGCAGCATTTAGGACAGGGTTCTTAGTGCTACTGAAGTGTCCAAACACTTATGGCTATTAAAAGAGGTAAATAGCTTTCAGAAACAGACGAATATGTGCATCATATGCAGTCTTGGCTGAAGCTGTTGTCTTCATTTTGTAGAGTACCAGGAGATATTGATGAGGTGAATGCTCTCAAGCTACAGGTGGACCAGTGGAAACTTCCAGACAACCTCTCTGATCCCAATGTCCCTGGTGAGAACATCAACATTTATACCTCAAACAGGAGAAAGTGAGACCTTTAGACCAGAGGTTTTCAGCCGTCCCCCGTTGTCTGACATTATATCCCCGAATATAAATAGGCTACAGTATTTCTGCTATAGTTCTGACAAAAAAAATATTGGCTGTTCAGTCCTTGCCTGTTAGCTTTTTATCCTCTATTATACTGCTAAAAGCTGATTAAATGAATTATAGCAGACACAGTATGCCTTAAATATGAACAGTGTCATTCTGTCAAATCCCCTGGAGCCACATTGAGATCCAAATATCTCTGGAACCAAACCATATAGAGCCTTACAAATGAAGATGCCAAAAGGAAAGTTTGTTAAGACCCAATATCTAAAAGGGCATTAAGATATCTTTAATACTTTTTGAGTTACAGGCATGCAAACTTTGCAGAAAAAACTTGAAAAGTGCCGTTTCTCCATTTTTGAATGGTCACCATTGGCACATAATACAACACAGATTGCTAAAGTCAACAGATTTTACTAACAGACTTACCAATCTCTGTGTAAAAATAAAGATGTTGCCATCTTTCTGACGTCATTTTTACCCCCCAGTAAATTGGCTCTGAATCTCAGGTGAAAACTGCGATTTTGACCCCCCTCTACCAAAAAGTGGATCACTCAGTAAATATTCATCCATGCCATCTAATATGTTGGCTTTCATCACTACACATGTTTATCTTTCTTCAGAAAAAATATTAGCAAAATCAAACATTTGAATATCTAAAATATTGGACAGATTTTTCAAATACCCTCTAGAATGACTACAATCCACTCACACTAATAACACTTGTCATTGATTATTAATAGAAAGTAGCGATTTAGACTTTTGCTTTAAAATTTAAATACAATTGTCAAGTTTGTTGATTTTGTGTGTGTGTGTTTCTGTAAGAACCAGGAAAGAAAATTGTTCATCAGACCGTATAATATAGTCTTTAAGACAGTACAATCATTCTCAATAACTTTTTGTTTGCATCCAAAAACATATTCTCTCTACTTAAAGCTGTAAATACTATAATATAATTGCATATCTTTGTGTGAAAGTGTGAATATTACTGAATTTGTATAAAATATGTACAAGCAGGACAGGAATGTAAGGTTTCTCTGTCTTTCTCTGCGTCAGCGTCTCTGTTGAAGCTGTGGTACAGAGAGCTGGAGGAGCCGGTGATTCCTCAGAGCTTCTATACGCAGTGCATCAGTCACTATGAAGATCCAGATGCAGCCATCAGTGTGGTTCAGTCGCTCCCGGAGCTCAACAGACTCGTGCTCTGCTACTTCATCAACTTCTTACAGGTAATGCCATTTGAACACAACTCTGCGGTGTGATACACAATAACAACACCGAGTATAACGCTCTGTCTTTCTCTCATTCCAGGTCTTTGCTCAGCCGGTGAATGTGAGTAGGACTAAGATGGACGTGAATAATTTGGCGATGGTCATGGCTCCAAACTGCCTGCGCTGTCAGTCTGACGATCCTCGAATCATCTTTGAGAATACGCGGAAAGAGATGTCCTTCCTCCGCATACTCATCGTCCACTTGGACACCAGCTTCATCAAGGGTTTAATCTAGTTATCTTGCAGCATAGCTCAGATTGAATCATTCAGGAGATAATAGGAATCAAGACCTTCTTCTGCTCAGAGAATCATCTTTAAGCTTCCTAATATTAGACCGGACAATGTCTCAACTAATCCAGTTTTGCCTCAATGTGAATCATCCCGAACTTGACTCTTATGACTCTTCTTGAAGCCAGACATTATTTGAACTGAATCAATTGACTGAATTTGATTCCGCAACTAAACAAATGCATGACGTTTGTTACTTCTTGTCTTTCATATTGATTAGCAGGGAAATACATCCTTTGGACAATCATAATCGTAATAACACACATGCAAAATGACCTGCAGCATATTTCCTTAATTTAATATGGTATGAGTGTTCTGATTATTTAATAGCAACTGTTTGTAAGCTCATGTATGAGTGCGGGGAGAATTTCTGACTTCAGTTTTGTGTATAAGGCTGAGCGTAAAGAGCTGTGGACCTCAAAGACAGCTCTAAAATACTAGTGGTCAAGCTTTGAGCTTGAGGTATGGTGCCTTACACGGAGAATGATCGCTGATGTATAAGATGCATAAGTGCCCATAAACACACCCTCCACGTTTCTGCATTGTCAGACTCCAAATGAATTGTTACCACAAGCAATTTTCATTCGGTCTCTCACAGTAGTTTTCCCAGTCGTCCCATCTAGATTTAGAAAATTATATTTCCAGATGTGGTTTGGCTACATCCAAGATGATTATGCAAAACTATTTTGTAGCAAATTAAACCAGGAACCACTCCTCTTACAAGGTAGCTGCTGCTCATTGGCACACTGAAAGTGCAAAATCGCATACTTCCCTACTACATAGTATGCAAAAAACAGTATGTGAGGTGAGTAGTGTGTCTGAAATCAGTTTTCAAAAAACAGTAGGCAAAAAGTTCCCTGGATGACCTACTACTTCCACCAGGATCCTGAAGTGTGCATTTGATGGACACTTTATCATCCCATTAGGCCACAGGAGAAGATTTATGAATGGCAGGGAAGCAGTGCTGGTAGGTCATGTGACAGTAACAGCATGGTGGATGTAGTACATATAAATTTCATTTCGAACATGCCTTCGGTTTCAGTTGATCCAGCAGCTCCAACATCATGGGGTGGCCAAAAATGTTAAACACTTAGGCCAGAAACATACTGTACACTATATGCAAATACAAAAAAAAACACAAATATTTGGTCAAGGCTGACATGCGGTCTTGTCGTACAAATGTAATTTCTTTGCCACTGACACTTTTACACTCTTATATTTCCTGAAACACCTCTCCTGTCTGCCATTCGTTAAACGAACACATAGCTTCGCCCCAAGCTCACACCATTGGTAGAGCTGTTGCCGTGTCAGACTGGTAGTTTAAATGTTTAAACATGTTTACATTTTTTCAGGGGAATCAATCAACAAATAACTGACTTAAACTTGTCTCTGCACTATTTTGGGATATAGGAAAGTACTTAAACCTCAATAAGATGACAATGATTTTTGCGTTACTGTGGCCATACTAAATTCACTCAAAGTGGAGATATATACCCTTTATATAACTCTCTACTCTCATTCACGATTTCCTAAATATAGTCCACTGATATAGTCCACTTTAAGAAGTGAATGAATACTAGTGAGCTGGAAGCGTACGCCATTAGATGCGGGAATACATTCACATGACACTTAACGTTGCAGTGCATTATGGGATTGAGCACTCTAATGTCCACGATGGTTTTGGACACCACTGCATGCTGGCAAATGGCAGTCCTCTCAAATCCTCTCAGACCCAGATTACCTTCAGACGGTGGGCCGTTAGACTGATGTGCTCAGATTCTCTTCAAAATGACTCATTAGGTTGTGTGTAGGAGATGACAGTGAATCGTGATATGAATGATGTGTGTTTAAATTTGCATAGTTTCATAAAGAACTCCGTAATAAAATTTGTATAACTCTACAGAAGTGGTTGGGAGTTTCACTTCCTTAATTCATCTCTGTCTTTCGACCTGAATCACAATAAGCACAGTACTAGAGAATTCTGTGCCACAAAGTATCAGATCGTATTTTTCAGATCGTATTTCTTCATTTCAGCCCAAAACCAACAGAATGATTGGCTCATATGGTGCTTAGTTTGTAGTATTATGAAAATAGAAGGATATTCACTTGTTTGGTCACTGTATTGCAAAAAAAAAAAAAGAATTAGAATAGAAAGGAAAATGGCTACTTTGAGCTCTACTGACTTCTTGTGGGGAAGTCAGCAGTCTTCTCCAGTACTGTTATCAACTGAAATAATGCAACTTTGTCATAATCTGGAAACAATACTAAAGCTCAAACAACAATGAATGACCTGTTGCCACGCATATGACCTGTTTCTGGGTATTGAGCTGTATTTGTTCTGCACCAAACAGAACACTTTTCTTTCCAGGTCCAGGTTTTTTTTCTTTTTTTTTTTCAGTTTCTTTGTGAACAGGCTCAAATTTCATTCCCTGGGACTTCTCACGCCAGTCAAAGAGCAATGCTGTTCATGCAGTGTCTTTGTCAGCTCTTACCTGTCAGGCCATTGCCCTTGTCGTCTTTGCTCAGTATGGGTGGTCATCGAAGCATAATCATATGTGATGTGTTATGGGTAGGCTGCTTCGATGTCAGTTTGATTGCGCAATCGAGCCAATGGTGGTCTATTTTGTGTGCAGGGCTATTAAAGAAACACGGAAAGGAAGGGACAAAATCATACAGACAATCACTTGAGAACACATACTGGACATATTTTACATTTCTGAATTTAAGGTTGACTGTGACTTGCATATTCAATGTGTTGATATGACAGGTATCTTATACTAACACCTAGTGGTGTAAATACAACATCACAGCACAGCAACAGATTAACTGCTGATTACAGTCTAGAAACGCTCTCTTCAGTTTGTGAATGAAAGAGTACAATAAGAGTACTTTTTAACTGGTTAATGATCGCAAAATGTCCTAACATGATGACTGACTCCATCAAAAATAAATTATTAGATTAGGGTTTAGCAAACTAGGGAACTACATGAGGTTTGTGAGTTGATGAAAAGCTATTATATAAGTTATTTATTTATTATTTATTTATGTTCATCTATTTTTTTTAAATGATAGACATGAAACTAGATGTTACAAGGGCCATATTTCAGTAACTAAGATTTTGATTTTAAATGTCAGTGTTTTCTCTATCATTGGTTTTGTATGTTGTTTTCAAACAACCTTATATTAAAATAATGTCCCACTAAATATTTTACTGAAACGCATATGACAGGTGACATTGTGACAACTTACCCCACGCATACAGTTTAACTGTATCGACGTTTTTTTAAAAAAAAAAAAACATGAAACAAAATAAATACAAAAATAACTTTTCTATGAACTTGCCATATGCGTTTTAAACTAGATATTTATTTTATTTTTTTGTTTTGTTCATTGACCTATAGGCCTATACCGTGACCAAGATAATTTGGGATGTAAATACGTGTAAATAAATTAAGGCAATACGTTTACGTTAGTCTCTTGTATACAGAAGTATTCATAATCAGTGTTGATGTATCTTATTCTTTAACTCGTGTCAGGGAAGACACCTGCCTTTGTGTAATAACAGCGAAAGCTATCTTCAGAGAGCAAGCGACAAAACTGCTCTGAACTTCACATAATTTACAAGAATACAGCTTCTGTCCTGCCGGCCTGAACTGTTCCGTCACCTTATGATGGGAAGCGTGTAAAACGAGAAGAAGACGCAGAACAATCTCCATCAAGCGAGGAGGAAACTGCAAGGAAAACTCGGTGCACGCATGCGCAGACAGACTCCACCTCGCGGACACCGGCCTTGCTGCTCGCGCCGGAGAAAACAAGCTGCGTGGACGCGCTCGCAAAGCATGCGACTCAAAGCACTCCTCACGCATTTGGACTTGCTTTCGGAGTACATTTATCAGCAATAAAGGTAAACGGCGCTGTGATTGTCTGTTGCAAAATACTAGGTAGCTGTCTTGGACGTTTTATTTGTTGTAATTGTGGAATGCATAATGTTTGTGTGATGATGATGTTGTTGTGTTACAAGGAAACTTGGCTCCATGCATGTGTTCCCCTGTTTGATGCTAATGGGACACATGAGAGTGATTTTGTCGAATGGTGCATTAATAGAATGTGTCGGCAGCTCTGGTCATGCTTCTTAAGCAGATCGCGATTAATACGCGTTTAGGCTTCTTAAATAGCTGGAAGACTTTTGTTCGCTTCGTATTTACGGTAACGTTAGTCCCATGCAGCACGGAGTAGGCCGAGCGGAGGCCGCTGAGCTTCAGAGTTTGAATGACAGTTGCGCGAACCAATCAGAACGCTGGAGCTCGCGTCAGTCAGGGCTCTCGCCCAATCAAATTGTTTGCTGTTGTTGCGCATCGTTGTCGGCAACTGAACAATGTAATGTCAAAACAGCAATTTAAGATGCCAAGCGAATTACTTAAACTTTGTTTTGAGGGCTTGCCTCGTCGTTGTGAAGTGCAGGTCGTATCGCATAGCGGTTTTGTTCGCCTGCTGTCTTAAACTAAACAGCAGTCAGCGTCAAGTTCGCATAACGTACAACGTTGCACCCACGTTTTCTCCGCATGCTAAGTGCAGGAACAGTCGAGCGCCTGAATTCTTTGATATTTGCGTAGATATTTCCCTCCTTGTACCCAAAAACATGTTTCTTTTCAGTCTGTGGTTTGATGTACTGATTGCGACTTGTTAGGACAGGCGTGTAGAAATGAGCCGCTGGCCTGACAATAATAACAACGAGGAGGAAACGTATCGCGCGCCATTTGCGTCACGCAGCGCTCTAGAGCCTGTAGATTGCTGTGCGCGTGACCGTTAAACGGAAGAGCGGTGGGGTTTGTGTGAATGCATTGATTTAACCAAATGTGCCGGTTTCCCGCGGTCATGACGTATTTAAAATACATGCACCCTGTAGGAAAGTGTCTGTCCGCGCGAGAGTGAGTTATGAAACTCATGCGCGTGTTCACGTGATCATGATGAAGAACGGCGCGAGTGATGTCAGTGTTTCCTGGGTCTGTGATGCTTCGAGTTCCCTTGGCCTTCTTCCACTCTCCAGGCTGGCAAAATGAGCTCATTTAGATTTAAACGTTTTTCCTCACTCTACCAGCTTTGGGAAAGTGCTTAAGGGGACTCACAAAAATGAATTACCTCCTCACCCTCACGTCGTTTCCTAATATTACATAATGCATTTTAATTAATCTGAAATGCACTATTAACCACGTCACTGCTGAGATGGGGATACAGTCTTATGAAAATGTTAATTACTGTAAACTAAATGTCTTTTGTTTCCCCCCTGCACAAGCACAGCTTCTACACGTGGGTTATTTATTAGACAAAATATTAATAATTACTATGCATTTTATTATTATTATTATTATTATTATTATTATTATTATAGTGTCTTGTTGAACAACAGTTATGTAACTTATTACTTCCAGAAAGATAAGACATTGTTATTGTTTTTATTAATGTATTTATTATCATGCAAAACAATAAAAATTGGAACCTACTAATAAAACAAAACCTAATTAATTTAAAAAAAAAAAAATATATACAATGACAAATTTACAGGTCATGTCCAAATATGAGGTCATGTAAGCAAACAAGTAGGCCTGTGTCCACCAGTATGCTGTTGGTTTGAATGAGGAGGTTACTGAATGTGCTGAGTTTGAGTCTGTGTACTTGAATATCTCCCGTTTGCCCCTTTCCTTATTTTTACGTAACCTGTTTTTTTTCTCTTCTGTGGTTATTTTGCTTAGGACATTTTGTTTATTACAGGCTTTTTTTAATGTGTATTTTTTTAATAAATATTTATCTTAAAGATTTATCGATCATGAGTGAGCTCAGTGATAGTCCGTAATCGTTTAGACCCGTCATTGGACGTCTTTGCATAATTACTGTTTATGGATCCTTCTGCTGTTCAGGGGTTGTATGATTTCTAAATTATTGTTTTAAAATCATGTTTTGCATTGTGAAGTTTTGATCAACTAACTTAAAAAAAACACATGTATTGTAGCTTCAGAATCGATCGCTGTTAAGAACCTGATAATCACTTCCTGAGTGTTGTTGTGTTTTGTTTATTGTGCATGACAAATCACACTGAAGCACAAGATTTGTGCATGCTGTAAACAAACCAGCATGAGAGATGTGGTAAATATGGCATATTATAGCTCTTTTGTTGGTTTTGATTGCTTCTGTTGTCCTCATTTGTAAGTGCATTAAAGGATTTCAACCTGTCGAGGAACCCTGCATTACACCCTAGATAGCAGAGACCCAGTATCAGTATTCTGTATGGAATGTTATAAACCATATTATCTAATCTGTGATTGTGATTGCAAACTGCTTTTTGGAGGTGAAAAATGACAGTTCCAATCACCCAAAAGTTCATTCAGTCATTGAAATTATTTAGCAAAAGTACATAACCAATGCACAGCTGAAACCTGGCACTAATGAAAATTTGTATTGGGGACAAGATAAGCTTTGAAATAATCAGCTTTGAAATAAAAGTCTAATCATATTGTTGGGAAAAAGCGCTGGAAAAGGTCTCTCTTATGTAGTATATTGTTGAGCACCTTGGTTAGGTTAGGTGCTGTCCGAGAAACCCTTACCACCCACCACCTCATACCCCGTCCTGTCTTAAGTCTTATAGGTTGGTGTGCGAGTGTGTGACCAGCATGTCAAAGAGCCCTCCTCACAGGCGTGGGATCACGTTCGAGGTGGGAGCGCAGCTGGAGGCCAGGGACAGTCTGAAGAACTGGTCAGTGTCTTTCCTCTGCTTCCGTTCACTCGGTCTGATTGAAATTCAGATGCTTCACCAGCGCTGATGTCACTAGTTCCGTTGCATTCCAGGATTTATGAAAAGTTCTAAATTTAGCGTTTTAAATCATGTTGTGCTTGTTGAGTATTTATTTATTTCTTCATTCTCCCCTCAAACATTTTACAACCTTCAGAGACCCAGATGTGATGTGTTACTAATCTGAAATGACTCTGTCTGTTTTGTGTTGACAGGTATGCAGCTAGCATTGAGAAGATCGACTATGAAGACGAGAAGGTTTTGATCCACTACAGGCAGTGGAGTCACCGTTATGATGAATGGTTTGACTGGAGCAGTCCGTACCTCAGACCCGTGGAACGAATCCAGCTGAGGAAACGAGGTCTCCCTGAACGGCAGAGCGCTCCAGTAAGCACTTCCTGTCGAACTGTGCTGAGTCACTCACAGTCTGCATGGCCACAGTTGTTCTCTGACTAATGTTGCAAGATTATATATAGGTATGTTTCTCTTCTCAGGGCTTTCATGTCAACCAGAAAGTTCTTGCCAGCTGGTCAGACTGTCGGTACTACCCTGCTAAGATCCTGTCCCGGGATAAAGATGGTGTGTACTCACAGCACTCACATCATTAATTAATAATATCATCTTAAAAAACAACAAGAAAAAATCAGCCAAAACATAACAGTTTACCTTTGTCTTATGCTTAAAAATAAAAAAAAAATAATAAAAAATAATAATTCTATATATTATATTATGATTATAATTTCTTTAAAAACAATTATTTATATTATTAAAATTATATTTCATTTTTTAATGAAGGAATTAATACTTTTATTGAGCAAAGATGCATTACACTGATCCATTTCCATAAAAAATACTAAGTAGCTAAATGTTTTCAACATTGGTTATAATAATAATAATAATAAATGTTTAAATGATTGTGAGACTCAAGAAAATGAGTGAAATCACTTTATAAAAAATTATAATAAAATAAAAATAATAATAAATTATTATAAATAATAATACAAATATGTAAGATATTAAATTGTTATATTTCACAGTATTATTGTTTTTACTGTATTTTAACCCTAAACTTTTGTACAGTAATACATAAATATGAATATTAAACAAATTGTATATTTAACTGTGCTGATCATTTGACATATTTTACATGTGGCTTCAACTTAATTAAACACGGATAACATTGAATAACACACTTAAATGAAAGTTTTACATTTAGAAGATTTTTCATAATGTTACTTATAATGTTGTGATGCCTACATTCACTTGTAGCATTTAAAACAATTGATTAAAGTTATTAATTATGATTTGTATACAATACTATATCATTTTAATATCCGACATATATCAGTATCGGTGCATCTGTTTGCAGCTCTGTATTTTACATGTACACACATCACATTATGAAAGTGTTGAGCATTACAAATGGCTGTGCTTCTGTGCTGTCTCAGGTTTCTACACAGTGAAGTTTTTTGATGGAGTCATAAAGACAGTGAAGGGGATTAAGGTGAAGCCGTTCCGCAAGGTATGAGAAGTGATTGCCTCCGCTCTAATAATGATTAAACCAGGCCATTAAAATACAGGATTAATGAGTTTGTCTTTATCTACAGAGCTCTGAAGGCAAGACCAATCAGCAGACTCGAAAGCGGGGCGATCAGAACGGGAAAAAGTGGAAGGCCAAGGAGAACGGCAACAGCAGAAGTAACGGCTCGAGACACAGCACGTCTGACCAGGATGGAGAGAGCAAATCGGAGGAGGATGAAGACGACGCCACAGTGATGGATGAGTCCAGAAATCTCCAGAATGGTGGAGAGAGTGAAAGCTCTGAAACTAAGATATTGAACGAGTCAGAGCCGAGTTCTGCTGAGCATGACCAAAAACAGCCCAGTGAAGAAAACAGGACAGAACCGCTTGAAAATGGAGAAGCGAACACACCAGAGGAGAAAGAGATGAATGGAGGACAGGAGGAGTCCCAAGCACTTCAAAATGGCGTTGACAGGAACGACGGAGACAAGAGAGAGAAGGAAGAAGCGACAGATGAAAGCCCCGGTCTGCCCAGAAGGACACGGAGTAAGGTGGCAGATGGTGAGTCTGGTTTAGAGGAACATGGTGGTGTTACATCTGAACATTTGATTTTGTTTTGATTCAGTTCCAAGAGTTAGATTCAACCTCACACACTCCAACGGACAGCATTTGCTGAGTAGCTCTCTAGCTAATAGAAAGACAGTATCAAGAGAGGAGATATACATATGAATGGGAAGCTGAAGTTTATATCTGTAGGACGGGGAGTCCTGCCTTTCAGTTAAAAGAGCAAATTGCTTTGTTGATAGAAAATTAAAAAGAAGTTTTTGTTTGCACCAGAACATGCATGTCTGTTAGCTGGACCAGTGATTTGAGCTATAGAAGCTAATATGTGATGCCTTTGTTGTCAGTCTGCTGTTGGTTTGACATGGAGATTTGGTCGTTACTTAATAATGTTACAAAATATTTCTATTTCAAATAAATGCTGTTCTTTTGAACCTTCCATTCATCAAAGAATCCTTAAAAGAATGTATCACAGTTTCCATCAAAATAGTAAGCAGCGCAGTTGTTTTCATCATTGATAATAGTAAGAAATAAATAGAAAACGGTTATATAAAATAGTGATTTCTGAAGGATCATGTGACACTGAAGACTGGAGTAATTATGCTGAAAATTCAGTTTTGAACCACAGAAATAAGTTGGATTTTAAAATGTTCAAATAGAAAACGGTTATTTTAAATTGTAATAATAGTTATAATATTCAGGGATGTGATTTTTTTTTTCATATAAATACGTATTTCCGTATTTTCTGACCTCTGAGGGACGACCCATGTGATTCGCGTAGATACGAGGGTTTTTTTACTGCATGATGATTGAAATCGCGCAAATGACCTTAAGCTATTACCTAAATAAACTGTGAAAAGAAACATCATGGACCTGAGAGCACTGCACGAGAAACGTTTATAAATCTGTTGTTGTTTACAAAGAAGTTTCAGCGTCACATGATCCTTCAGAAATCATTCTAATATGCTGATTTGCTGCTTAAGAAACATTTCTCATTGTTATAAGTGTTAGAAACAGTTTTGCTGCTTAATATTTTTTGTGGAAACAATGATACCCCTCAAAAATTTGTATAAGATTTAAAAAAGAGAAATTAATAATTTTATTCATCATGCGTGAAAGTGACAAAAAGTGAGTGAAGGCATTTAAAATGATTTCTATTTAATAAATGCATTAACAAATTTAATTAATACATTTGATCAATGCAAAAAATGCTGTTCATTAAACTTTATCTATCAAAAAATCAAAAAATAAAGTGCATCATCATTTCCACACAAAATATGAAGCAGCAAAAAACATTGATAATAATCAGAAATGTTTCTTGAGAGTCAAATAAAATACCTTGATTAATGAAGAAAATTCTGCTTTGGAAAACTGGGAGTAGTGATGAAGAAAATTAACAATAGGATAAAAGAATAACAGGAATAAAATTACATTTTATCAAAATATTAAAATTGAAAACTTTTGTATTTGTAATAATATTTCACAATATTTCTTTCTTTTTTTAACTTTATTTTGATCAAATAAATTCAGCTTTGATGAACAGAAGATAGTTATTTCAAAATCATTAATAATTGTAATGTTTCCAAACTTTTTGCAGGTACTTTAATATATTATAGTAAAGTAGGCCTCTATAGAATTATTATTATTATAGTACTTTATTATAATATATTATTACATTGTTGTCATGATTATTAAATGCTGCTTTATATTTTTTACAGGACAGTATGTATTCTTACAATATCTTTTAATGTGCTAAAATATGTATTTTTAATAATAAGTGCTGGGGGTGTGGTTTGTGGGCGTGGCTCGGGGCGTGGTCAGATTTTCCTTATTTTTTTTGTCTCTAGCTGATCACATGCCTAAATAATAACTGTTTTATTATATTTTTTTGATCAAATAAATTAGTGAGCATAAGAGACTTAATACAAAAACATTTTTAAAATCTTATTGAACTTACCGATACTATCTAAACAGAAAATAACTGAGGAAAAACAAAAAAGATCAAAATTGCAACTAAGTTATATATTTTTGCTGGTGGCAATGAATTTTTAACCAGGTCAAGAGTTAACTTAGTAGTTTGGTAAGTTTTTCCTGTAAAGACTGAAAGTAGAGGATTGTTGGGTGATTTATCTCGTGTATTGGACTCAGACTTGATGATTCAATTTCTTGGCTTGTGTCTCTCACAGGAAAAGATGTGGAAAAGTCCAACGGTCCAGAACTGAGGAAGAGACGTGCATCAACGGGACAGATGCCACCGTCCAAAAGGAGCAGAGCCAATTCAAGCACAGGTTCATTCTCTTTTATTATCCTTCGTTTTTGTTGTTCCAGCTGCTGTTCTTTATGCTAGTTGGTGATTAAACCATCTGACAGGACACTGTGCCTCTGATCCCCTCATAGACAGAAACAGTCGATCCCAAATCAAACCGGACTCTGTCTCGGAGACTTCAGACAGTAAGGATGGCTCAACCAGTCCTGCAGAAAATGCAGCACCTAAAGAGGAGGCAGCATCCACCCCTGATCTCGGTAAACATCCTCCTCTGTTTCAGTTTGATCATCAAATGTGTTTGCTTAGACTGAATCATTATTGCTATTGGGATTTATTGCATGAGGCACCACTCCCATTTTCTTCAGAATATGTACAAATCTTGTTAATTCGACATTTATGCAGATATGTGATGTGCTAACTGATGCATTGCTTTCTCAGCTGCAGCAGTCAAACAGCCACAAACAATCCACCTTCCAACCACAAACAAGTATAGCAGAGAACCACGTGAGTACACCACCCTCGCTTTCACTCTCTCTCGCCGATACAGTGTAAAAACCTGCCGGTATGTGACCTCATTGCCCTTTTCCTCCCTCAGTGTACAGGGTCATCAAAAACCAGCCGCCCCCTATCCTGTCCATTGAGCTGGACCACAACCCGTTCAAATGCAAGATCGCAGGCTGCCTCAAGTCTTTCCGCAAGGCGTCTCTGCTGCACTACCACATGAAGTACTATCACGCACAGAGCGAGCCAAGCCCCCCTGGCTGCGCCCAGACGCACTCCTCAGACAAACAGAACCAAAGCCAGGAGACCCCTCGCAGGCGCCGGACCGTCTCGTCTTCCCACCGTTAGTGCACACTTCATCTATCAGTATTCACTTTAGCTGTTTGTGTGGGTGTTTGTTTTTGTTTGGGTTGCTGGTGAAATCCGGTCACATTTTGTCCATTTACTTAGCATTATAAACATGCCCATATAATGCTTGTTTACAAGGTCATCACCTTATTTTTGGGGGGTCTGCTAGGAGGCATTTACAAGATTTAAAGTTTTTTTTTTTTTTTTTTCTCATACTGAACATTGCTGCAGCACCTGTTTTCAATCTCTGCCTCAAATGCTCTGTTTTACTTCCAGTCTGTGATGCATGACAGTTATGTACTAAAAATGTAGTCTAAAAATGTTTTTTAAGTTAATGTATGGGTGACAACAATCTCAAAACGATTCCTGTCCACACAAATCCGTGAAAATGACTAAAAATGTTGCATTATTCATGCCACGTCAAACCCGTTTTCAAACGTTTGCATTTTCAGGCTCCCAAAAATGCTGTTGTTATGACATACATGAAATGCTTGCGAAATGCATAAAAAGTTTTCAATTTTTAGTTGAAAACGGTTGTCTTAATGAGAAAAACAGAAATGTGAGATGTAAAATCAGAATTCAGAGAAAATGCATACAGAATTGTGAAGTGTAAACTTACAATAATGAGTTTATAAGTCACAATTTTTGGAAGAAAGTAAAAAATATAAACTCAAAATAACAAGAAAAAAAAGTCACAATTGTGAAATTGTGGGGGGGGACAGAATTGCGAGACGTCAACTTACAATTTTGAGTTCATAAGTAAATTTTCAGACAAAAGAAAAAAATATATATATATATAAAAAAAACTCAAAATTACAAGAAAAACAGTAAATCACAATTACCTTTTTTATTTTGGAAATGTAAACCCAGAATTCTGAGCAGTCCATAGAATAGTGGATGTAATTGCGAGTTAAAGTCATAATTGCACATTTACAAGTAAAAAAATCTGAATTGCTAACTCCGTTCTGTGGAAACAAAAGTGAATTGTGAGATGTAGACCCACAGTTGTTTGAATTGTACGAAAATTGTGAGATTTAAACTGAATTCTGAGGGGGGAAGCATTAGTAAGTGTCCGTTTTATGAACTTCCTCCCGCAGATACTCCCTCTCCTCTGAGTGACAGTAAATCAGGTCGCACTCTATCGCCCCCTGCTGTCGCCATGCACCGGCAGCGCTCGGCCACGCTGGGCGCAGAGAGGAGCAAAGAGAACCAACACTTCAACCGCTCGCTGCATGACGACAGAGACTGGGTTGCCAAGGAAACAGGTATTGGAGAACATCCTGATCATTCCATGCTCATGCTGATTCCTCTGCATATTACCACAATTGGGCCATGACTGTAATAGAGATTGATTTTCTCATCTGAAGGAGCGAAAGAACGGGAGAGGCTGAGGGAGAAGCGGCAGAGGGATTTCTTCCGCATCAAACTGAAGAAAAAGAAGAAGAAGAAAAAAGGAAGTCGAAGTCAGGTGAGACGGCTGTTTTAGGGCAGTGGTGTCTCTGTGTCTTCAGCTCTCTGCTGTTCCCTCTGTTTGTCTGCTGCAGCTGCAAACTTTTCTAAAGTATTTCTCATTTATGTAAAATTACTGCGGACCAGTAATGATGTCATGCTCTAGGGTTTCTTTTTGGCATATATAACAAACTATTTATGACAAGGTATGCATTTAAAAGTAAAAATAATATCTTCTTATGCCATGCTAAAAACCATCCAGCTTTTTAAACTCATTATTTTTAAAATATCCCTTAAACTCATCCTTTTTTAAATGAACAAATTAATTAATATATTTAAGACTATTTAACCAATGATTTAAAATGTAGTTAAAATAATAGTAATTATTAAAAATAAATTGATATTTAAAACAATTTACGATTTTTAAAATGTTTAAATAAAATAATAAAAATGTTTTTATAATTGTTTTAAATGCACATTTTAAATAGCATTTTAAAGAATATTAGCAAGTTTGTTTGTTTTTTTTTTTTTTTTTTTTTTTTTTCATTTACCATTCGAGATTAAAAAAAAAAAAATGCTGTTGGACATTTCACTCATGGAGGCAACCAATCAGCTTTTGATTCATTTTCAAGAGCCACTCCCTCTCCCACATGCCACTCAAAGTAGATGCAAGATGATGTACAGATTCTCTTTTAAATGAAACACACTCATTTTACCCAGTATTTATTCAATCAACTTATTTATGAATTTTGAATATAGAAACTGTCAGTCATTTTCAACACATTTAAATCACAGCACAATGTGTCAGCGTTGGGACACCAAATCTATGTGTCATTCATCTTGAGTTATTAATAGACTCTTAAACTGCGGAGCTGCCCACGCAATGAGTGTTTTGGTTGCCAATCCCCCTTGACAGCATCAAGAAGATCAGATCTACAAGCAGCCTCGTCAGTGAGGAACAACTGTGTTTAACCCTGTGTGGCGTCTGCTCTTCCTCCTCTGACAGACTGTTACAGCACTGAGGAGAGCATTGGCCTAAAGCCTCTCCCCTGCAATCTGAATTCGGCCCACAAATTGCCCCTCTCCCTCACACACCGATCCTACACGGGACAGTGCCCCGAAAAGATGCTCAGCCAGGGTGGGTACCACAGAGCGCAGGTCCTCCGAACTCCTCACCGCTGCCTGCTTTGTGTTTTTCTCCTGCTTTGATGTCTTTCAGTGTCTTGACTGATTGTCACCGTCAGATGTGTTTAGTCATTCCTGCTCTTCAGATTTTTCTCTGTAGTGTTTTGTGTGTTTAACGTGTGTGCATGTGTGTTTAGAGTAGCTGATTGTCTCGCATGGATGACTGTGTTATAAAAACAGATCAGATCGGCTGCTTTAGTGTGTATTGTGGTCTTCTTGTTTCCTCCAGGTGAAGACAGCAGCAGTGATTTGTCCTCAGACAGTCCTGTATGGAGTGAGGACGAGTCTGACGCTGAGCTGGATCTGAACGTGCCCCTCTCAGAGCAGGGTGTGGAAACAGTCACTCAAGGCTCTGAGATCGTACGCTGTATTTGTGAAGTGCAGGAGGAGAACGACTTCATGATACAGGTGAACTACCGCCTTCTGAAATCTGACCAGACCTCCATTTGATACATTTGTTGACAAACCAACCTCAAATGAAAAAGTCTGTTTTGACCATAAACTTGATTGTATTGCCTATAAAACAAACATTAGAACTTTCACATATACTTTATTTTTATTTTTTTATATATATACACAGGTATTTCACTGTAATTGAATAATACATTTCTTATACATTACATTATTAGTGTGTGTGTGTGTGTGTGTGTGTGGGTATATATATATATATATATATATATATATATATATATATATATATATATATATATATATATATATATATATATCTATGTATATATATATATATATATATATATATATATATATATATATATATATATATATATATATATATATATATATATATAGACTGTATATAGATAGATAGATATTGATTTATTTATATGTATAATTACATAATCAATATTAAATATTTGCATTACTAAAGTTTTGTATACAAAAATATCAGAAAAAATGCCATCTTTTTATCTACAAAAATACAAATATAAATAATCTAAAAAAGACAGTAGCATCATTGCTCAGGTCAGTTCAGTGATAATTCAGTTCAGATAAAAAAAAGAAAAATCAGTTTTGAAAGTAGTTCAATTCAGTTATAAGCAGTTCCACACAAGGCAGCAATGATTCAGTTCAGTATCAGTGCTGATACAAGACGCAAATCAGCTGTAAATGTTGAGCTCTGCAGAGAACAATGATCATTCAGCTTAAAGGGTTAGTTCACCCAAAAATGAAAATTCTATCATTAATTACTCATCTTCATGTCGTTCCAAACCTGTAAAACCTTCGTTTATCTTCGGAACACAAATTAAGATATTTTTGATGAAATCCGAGAGCTCTCTGACCCTCCAGAGACAATAACACAACTGACACGTTGAAGGCCCAGAAAGCAAGTAAGAATATTGTTAAAATAGTCCATGTGACATCAGTGGTTCAACCTTAATTTTATGTAGCAACGAGAATGCTTTTTGTGCGCAAAGAGAACAAAAATAACGACTTCCTTTAATTTCTTCATTTCTGTGTCGGTCTTCGATGTGTTTTCACAAGAGTACCATGACGCATAACCCTATCCCTTTAATGCAGATTTGTTCTCATCCGATGGTGCCAGTTTTATGTTTCCTGGAAGTCATTATAGTATAACGAAAAAAATCAGTGCGCCGAATCTAAAACAGTTAAGCACTGGCACAATTACTTGACTTATTTTGTGAATTATTAATTATTTAATGTGGTGAGACAAGTTCAGCAGTTGTCTGAGAGACTGAAGGATGTTTCCTGTGCTCTCTGCAGTGTGATGAGTGTTTGTGCTGGCAGCATGGGACGTGTATGGGACTGTATGAGGACAGTGTGCCAGACAGCTACAGCTGCTACATCTGCAGAGACCCACCAGGTGAGACACCAGAACTTCCCCAAACCATCTCAGTTTAGCACATGGTAGTTTTGTTATTCATCTATCTGATCTGTGTGTGTTGGCAAAAAAGAACAAGGATCAAAATATAACAACCACTTCAATAGATTTTGTTGTCTGGCTTTGTGTTAATCTTTAAATATGCATGTTTCTGTATGCAGCCCAGAGGCAGAGTCAAAGGTACTGGTATGATAAAGACTGGCTGAGCAGCGGTCACATGTATGGCTTGTCTTTCCTGGAGGAGAACTACTCCCACCAGAACAGTAAGAAAGTGGCAACTGCCCATCAGCTTCTGGGGGACGTCCACCGTGTGTTTGAGGTCCTGAATGGCCTGCAGCTGAAGATGAGCATCTTACAGTAAGTAATTCCCCTGCTTGTATGCTCTCGATGCGACCAGCTGTTTGATTAATAAAGTGAAAGATTGAGGTATGACTCAAAGCTGCCCTCTTTTTAGGACACAAGCTCATCCAGACCTGAAGTTCTGGCGGCAGCCCTGGAAGTCTGCAGACGGCCTACGGAGGAAGACGGCAGGTGACTCGGGCATAGCTACTCCCTTCCCTTCCTCACCCCCTTCGAATGAGTTTGAGACATTGAAGAGCGAAGTCCCATCGCCTGTGGAGACGCATTGCTCTTTCCAGGACTCATACATTAGCAGCGAGCACTGCTACCAGAAGCCCCGTACGTACTACCCGGCGGTGGAGAGAAGACTTGTGGTGGAGACACGGTGCGGTTCTGAGCTGGAGGACAGTCTTAGGAGCACCGAGGACCTACTAGAGATGGCCGAGCAGAGGTACGGCACACTGCTGGACCACGAACAGCACAAGCTTCAGCTGGCTGACCGCTCCTTTAGTAAGGTAAGTTACAAGCAACTTGTTAATTTTCTGCCAAATGCACACTACAAAAAATAAGCTTGTTGGCCAGTGTACATTTAAAGACTCACATGTTATGTTTTGTTAGTGCACACAGTATACAACCAATCTGAGAATTCATGTTGCAGCATTGTCAGAATTGAAATGTTTTCAAATCAATTTGAGAACTTGTTTTAAAATTAATCAATTCAAAGTTTGATTTTAATGTGTTTGAAATCTGTTTTCATACAAGTTGATAATCTATTTTCAAAGCAGTTGGAGGACGGTTTTAAAACCTTTTATTTAGTCTGTTTTCAAAATCGTTTGAGTTCTATTTTCGAACCAGTTCTAACCAGTTCAAAGTCTGTTTTCAGAACGGTTGATTTGTCTGTCTTCAAGCCAGCTTGATGTTTATCATCCAGACAGTTCAAAGTCTGATATTAAAAATGGTTTGAAATGTTTTTATACCAGTTGATAATCTGTTTTCATACCAGTTAGAAATCGGTTTTCAAATCAGTTTGATATCTTGTCAAGGCAGTTCAAGGTCTTTTTCAAAGTGTTTTCACAATGGTTAAAATGTTTTTTTTAAACCAATTTGTTGTCTGTTGTCAAATCAGCTCAAAGTCCATTTTCAAACCAGTTCACAATCTGTCATAGGCCCTGTTTACATCTGGTCACTACATGCGGTTTTTGTGGTTGGATATCTATCTGATTTGTTAAAATGGTTCAATTTACACTTAAATAAATGCGTCTCCACAAAACGGATATCTTCAGTTCCCGCGCTATGTGCAAATTTAACTGCGTTCACGTCAACGAAAGCAATAGATACGTGCTGCGTTTTATTTATCATCAGCTAATTTCAAGATCAAAAAACGCAACAGCGGCGAGAGTGGCATCAGCACTTCAAAAATGTTATGCTTAATACTTTTAATGAAGATAATTGTGTGCGGTGTCTGCGGCTTACTTTCAGTTTCCTTGCGTTGCATTTGCGCTGTCATATCTGACTATAACACGTCATATAGCCTATAAAACACTCACACATTTATTATTTTTATATTTTGGTGGTTTCAATAACCAGATGCATTTACACTTGTCCAGTTTTCATCTTAAATGCGTCCTCCTGAAGTGGTTTGAGCGATCAGATTTAAATCCATCTCTACAGTGTTTTGGAGGACATTTACACCTGGTATTTTCACAATCGGATAGCTATCCAATCAGAGAAAGCGCATAACATAACCAGGTGTAAACAGGCCTATATTGTCAGCAAATAGTTGCAATTTCCACTCAGTAGATCGCCATATTTCATGCATTGTTTTGCTGTGCATATAAAAACTGAACTAATTTGTTTTGGACTGCAGACAAATGTCTCATTGATGACACATTTAGATCATGCTTCATTCATTCTTCATCATCAATAACTGAGAAAACATCAGTACACACCAAACATGTGTCTCACTGGTTTCTCTCGTCAGGAGCTGGAGTGCCGTATGAAACGACTGGTTTCCACAGAGCAGGAAAAGAGCTGTGTGGTAGAAATCAAGGAAGAGGAGCCTGACCCTGTGACCGCTGACCCAAAGCCTGACCCTGACCTTGTGCTGCACCAGCAGTGGCAGCTGAACCTGCTGGAGCACATTGAAGCCGTGCAGGATGAGGTGACGCACAGAATGGACCTTATCGAGCGAGAACTAGACGGTGAGACACTTACAAAACACATTTCCTGGTTTAAAATCAATAAACTGTAAACATAATTTCAGATTGATTTACTTGATTTCTTTATTTGTGATAACATGTCGATATCGTTATGCAGTGCTGGAGAGTTGGCTAGACTACACAGGTGAGCTGGAACCTCCAGATCCTCTTGCGCGCCTCCCTCAGCTGAAACATCGCATCAGACAGCTCCTGACTGACCTGGGAACGGTCCAGCAGATCGCACTCTGCTCCTCGTCCTCTTGAGGGCGCCGGAGAACATGCAAACAGTTCACACTCAATTGAATGCACACAGAGTTCCTTAAAACTGCTGAAATACTTACATGTGCCTGTGTTTTGAGAGGAAACCCTTAAATGATTCAAGCTGACGTCAGTGTGACAGTTTCTGTGGCACATGCGTGTTGGAGTGATGGGTCTGGTCAGCAGTTTAACAGTAGTGACCGGTTAGAAAAGACTGATGGAAATTGAGGCTAACCATACCTGATGCAAACAACAGGTTGTGTTTTTTGTTTTTTTTTGTGGAATATAAT
The DNA here is from genome assembly GCF_018340385.1 of Cyprinus carpio. Taxonomy (NCBI): domain Eukaryota; kingdom Metazoa; phylum Chordata; class Actinopteri; order Cypriniformes; family Cyprinidae; genus Cyprinus; species Cyprinus carpio. The sequence goes on along the minus strand of NC_056619.1, from coordinate 8,272,636 downwards.
GCTTCATTGTAGCACTTAGCTATGTCTGTCATAGACTTAGGAGGTATTTTGTTATTGTTTATTTCCATGTAATTTTCTCTGTATTCTTCACATGCTAAATAATTGTTTTCTGTTAATTCATAAGTGTTTAATAAGTGATCATTTTTGACTCTCTTGGCACTTCTTTGCTCTGGGTGAAGAGCTTAAGGACCCTAATGGTATTTTACTGTAGTTAAAGAAAAAATGTTACATATGAGTATAACAATATGAAAAAATATATTTTAATCTGAAAAATATGTGCATTTTACTTTTATATTTGTACTAAGAAGTCATGTTATCTTGTAAATAACCCAACCAATTGCAACAGTTTTTGATCTAAACTGTTGCATTTACAGTAAAGACTTTCTGTAAACTCTGATCTGTTGTGAATACTGTAGTTGTGGGCTTCCTGCCTATAACCCTCTAATTTTTTGACAATTGATGTTGCTTTCATTTCAAAGCAGTGAACTTTGTTTCCACTGGTACAAAAAACAAGCACAGAAAGTTGTTCTCTTGCAAACTGAATCTTTGTTTGTATATTTCTTTCTTTTTTTTTTCAATGTTTCACTGTTTCTGATACCGTTTTGTTGATTTTTCTGTTGCTTTCAAGTCTACAAGATTGATTTTGATTAAGACATTAGATGCATTTAAGTTATTGTAATTGTGAATTTAAGTTATTGATTCTGCCACCTTTTTACATCTGTCTGTTGGTTTTATTTTATACAGTGTGAGTATTGTATGTTCAGAAAGAGAACGAGAGAAAAGCTGGGGTCTTTTTAGTGTTCTCACCCTGTGGTGCATTTTTTCCTCTCTCTCTCTCTCGACTATTACTGTTTTTAAAAAAAATCTAACTGTGCTTGATCTATTATTTCAGGCCAATCTGAGTGTCATTCACCCTCAAACACGCAAACTACATTTGTTATAAAATCCTGCCAACAGGTATTTGGAGGGCTTGTGTTTTGTTGTTAACTTTCTCTGTACAGCTAGTGAGCAACTGACAGTCCATTGATTGTTTTTCAGTATTGTGTATTATATTTTTAAATCTGCCCTGTTGCTTTCCAGGCATTGAAAATCTAGCTATGATTTACAAGTATTGCAGTCCTTTTATTTTTACGTTTAATTTTTCCATCATTGGAATCTTTTTACGTTGGGGTCCCTGGGAATCTATAATATATACACATAATCCAACTGCAAGAAAATAAATGCAAACATTTAAACTCCAAGTTGTTTGTTTTTACTCTGCTTATTCCTAGATTTTTTAATGCTTTATTGCAAGGTTGTAGAATAACACAGTGGTTCTCAACCACATTCCTAGAGGACCCCCATCACCGCACATTTTGCATGTCTCCTTAATCAAACACACCTGATTCAGGTCACCTGCTCATTAGTAGAGACTCACAGACTTGAAATGGGTGTGTCAGACAAAGGAGACATGCAAAAAGTGCAGTGATGGGGGTCCTCCAGGAATGTAGTTGAGAACCACAAATTATAGTTAACACTTAAATAATGTTTAAGTGATTGTAAATTATTTTAAATCATAAATCTACAACAATCCCTTATGAAAATTAACCATGGTTTTACTACCAAAAAAAAAGTAAAACTGGTTATACAAATGGTAATGAATACGCCCAAAAAACATGGTTACCACACTTTTACTATAATAAAATCATGGTTAATTTTCCTAAGGGAATAATGACAACAATGTATTTTTCTTTAACCCTCTGTTGCTCTTCGGTCTCTTTGACAACATTTTTCTGTTTTGATTTTTTTTAAATTACAGCTTCATCTGAATGGTATGAAACTTTGGATTGTGAACACACATACAAAAGGAAGGCATGATTTGAGCAGGCTAAAAAAAAATTAAATAGTCAATAGTCTTCGGTCAAAAATGACCAACCATAGGAAATGAATGGGAAATTGACAAAAATCAGATAATTTTTGTGTGTACAATCTACAAATCTGTCACAATGCAGAAAAAAGTACACAGCAATAACAGAGTGAAAAAAACATCAAGAGTGCAAAACAAACACATCCACTCACACGCACACCTATGAAGTGTGTGAATGTAACACAGCAAATATGTAAAATAGAAGCAATAATTAAACTACAATGCAGTAAAAATTGGACAACAAGGAAGGGGTTGCACTTTAAAACATCAAGAGTGCAAAACAGACACATACACTCACACACACACACACACACACATAGACATACACAATTATGCACATTCAAATGAACTGGTATGGCTATAACCATACAAAACGAGTTGGAAAACTGAAATCACATCAGACACAGAAGTATTAAGCTCTGATAAAACATTCCTGGTCATTTTTGTTGCATTTTTATGGAATTTTAATGTTTTGTGTAACAAAATGCATTCTCTGTGTTCAGGTTTGACTGTAGTAATAATAATTCAAAAACCGATGCTTCAAAGCAACATTTTAAATAAAAAAAAATTAAAAATCTAAACCTTTACAAAAAATTGTCTTTAAGAATGTCTAAATATATATCTAAACCCAGAACTTAATAAAAATAAGTAAAAACAATTAGAGAATTTATAGGCTTTTATATAGAGCTTTATAGCAGGAATCTATGAGACACTAAACCATGGAATTGCAGATGTTTTTCTTATCTTACTCCCACCAGATGGCTCTAATCTCTAATCTAATCTAAAATTGGATTTTAAAGGCATTGACTCTATTTTCACATGAAATACTGAATTTATTGAAAAGTAATAGTTTTTTTTATACCTAGCCTATATTTTCAATGGCAAGAAATTGATCATAATTATTTCATAAATATTAATTAGTACAATTAAATTATCTGCTAAATACAAAATAAAAAAGAATAAATATTATAGAACAAACAATATGTTACAATTGGTTTATTCACTTTTGAAGATGGAGATCACAAGTGTGACTCACAAAAGAGGAGCACCACAGGGTTAAAAAAAAGCACTTAAATACACGGTTAAATGTCATTACATCTAGCCACTGTAGCCTATTACTAAAAATGTGAAGTTAGTAATGTTTCTTGTAAGTCGTCACCTGTCCAGAGGCTGCGCGCGCGCGAGCTCCTCCTCCGTCAGCGCGAGAAAGCTAGAGCTGCGCCACTCCGCTCGCGCTCTCTCCAGTGACCACAACACGCCGCACAAGTGTCTCCGGCTGCGTTCAGTTCCGATCCAGACCAGCACATTTCGATCCTCGTGAACGGTGAGTAGTGATATCTTTTCGTGTTTAAGTCCTGGTGTTTGAATGTATTTCATGAAGTTCGTCAGTTCTTGCGCGAGCGCTCTGTGCTGAACGCGAGCTAACAGCAGACTAGCGCGAGAGAACGACCGAATGAGACGAAACGGGACGCGCAGTCCATAATACTTAAAAATAGAGCTGTTTTGTCGAGAACAGACGTGTAGGAAGGTAACGATGTCATTATCGCCTCTTTCCCCGTTACCGCTTGAAGCGTCGATGTGCCAAAGTCTGATAACCGTCTTCAGCAGCAGCTAACGTTAGTCCTGTCATATCCAGTGCACATGACTATTCGACTAAACATGGTACATGTGATTCATGGTTTGAGTGTTGTTTTTAGTTAGTGTTGTGTTTTGTCTGTTTGAACGTGTTAACCGCTGTTTAGCACTCTGAAGTGAGGAGTTTAACGAGCCACCGAGCACTTCCATGATCCAGGATCAGCCCCGTTTGGACTTTACTCTCTTCAGACACGGAGAGACTTGCTGAACATAAATCTCTGTTCTATCTGAAATGTGTCCCTAGAAGATACAACTTGGATCAGTTTTAAATAAATGATGCTGTGTTACCGTAGATGCAACAGGGCTGATCGTTGGGCTTCTTTGCACATATTTTATAAAAGGGTTTTTAACCCAGTTTCCCAAAATACTTCAAGTGAAACAACACAGCAAAGCCATCTGATTAGTGACACGAGTCCAGATGCTCTTCACCAACAAGTGGGCCAAATTGAAAAATTCCTTGGGCGGTGTTGGCCGAGCTAGAGTTTTTGTTGTTGTTTTAACCAACTGAGGCGTCTAGCTATAGATAGCAAGTGTATGATGTATTTAAGCAATAATACTGTATGCCTTTAAGTGATTTAGTTTTTAGAGCTTTGATATGTTAACTTTAAATCTGCCAGGGCAAAATAGATTTACCTAATTTACTCTAGTTATTTGTAGTGTAGTAAAAAAACAAAACAAAAAACAACGGCACTCCAGTATAAAGTTTGCTCATCCCTGCTCGAGTTCAACAACCTCTTGTCATGGCAGTGCTATGAATTTTTCATACTTCAGAGCTTAGGTTGTTGTGTCGTTGAAAAACAAATATTGACTTTCTACTGAAATTGTTCTTTGTTTTGTTACATTTTATGGATCACAGTCATAGAGGAATGACATTTCAGTGAGAAACTGATGACAGAATTTCATTTTTGGGTGATCTGTTCCTTTAAGTGTTTGGAAAGTATAAAGATCGTTTTAAGGAATAGTTCACCTACTCACTCTCAGGCCATTCAAGATGTAAATTAGAGTTTTTCTTCATCAGAAAAGATTTGGAAGAATGTAGCATTACATCACTTGCTCACCAAATGACCCACTGCAGTGAATGGGTGCCGTCAGAATCCAAACAGCTAGTCCAAATCCACACAGTCCATCAATTAATGTCTTGTGAAGCAAAAAGCTGCACATTTTTAAGAAATAAATCCATTATTAAGATGTTTTAACTTTGCTGCAAAGGAGGCTATATTTGGGAGCTGAAGAGTGTCAGATTCCTTCATCAGATCTTGAACCTACAATCAATTAGTATATGTTAAATAAGTGGCAAGAAGAGTGGGATACATGTTCAAACAATGAATTCTGAAATTCTTTAAAAATCTTGGATAATTTGGATTAATTTGAACTGTTTTTGTGTTTGCTCTGTTTTTATTTTGTGTAACGCTTGTATTATTCTAGATCAGTTTTGCCATGAAGATAACCTTATATGCTGCATATGGCAATAAAAATTAGGGATGCACCGATGTATCGGCTGTCGATATTTACATTTACATTTAGTCATTTTGCAGGCACTTTTATCCAAAGCGACTTACAGTTGGGGAATACATAAAGCGATTCTTCTTAAAGAGGCAAACAGACACAGGAAGTTCTTGTAATACCCCATTTTAGGCATTGTTCAAATAAGTACACGCTAGAAAGATAAGGAATAAAGAATAAATAAAGAGAAAGTCAATTTTATTTTTAATGATGTATTCAAGTAGCTTCGAAAGAGATTGATTTTCAGCTGTCGCTTGAAGATTGTCAGGGATTCAGTATTCCGGATAGGGGTGGGAAGATCATTCCACCAGCCAGGAATGGTGAACGAGAATGTTCTGGAAAATGATTTTGAGATTCTCTGTGATGGTACCACGAGTGGTCGCTCACTAGCGGATCTCAGACTTCTGGAGGGGATGTAGATCTGTAGAAGTGAGTGGAAGTAGGCAGGTGCTGAGCCTGAGGTTGTTCTATATGCAAGCATCAATGTCTTGAACTTAATGCGAGCCGCATCCGGTAGCCCGTGCAAGGAGATAAAGAGAAGTGTAACATGGGCTCTTTTGGGCTCATTGAAAACCAGTCGTGCTGCTGCATTCTGAATCATTTGTAGAGGTTTGATTGTGCTTGATGGAAGTCCAGCCAGAAGAGCATTGCAGTAGTCCAGCCTAGAAATGACAAGGGCCTGGACAAGAAGTTGTGCATCATGCTCCTTAAGAAAGGGCCTGATCTTTCTGTTGTTGTGCAATGCAAACCTGCAAGATCGAGCAGTCTTTGCAATGTGGTCTTTGAAGGTCAGCTGGTCATCAAAGGTTACACCAAGATTTCTGACTGAAGAAGATGGTGTACTTGTAGAAGAACCTAGCTGGATGGTGAAATCATGCTGTAGAGTTGGAGTGGCAGGGAAGACAAGAAGCCGATATTTATCGGCCGATTTTTGCTCAATTTACAACCATCGGCATATCGGCTAGCTACATAAGGAAAAAGGCAGATATAACAAACCGATAATTTATTAATTAACTGTGTGAAGGCACTGAGCTGCATAATGTCTGTTGCATAATCCTAGCGCTTCTGTCTGCACTTTAATGCTAATCAAATAACAAAAGACACAAGATCACAGACTATTCTTGACTAAATAACTTTTGTGTAGCTTAAGTGTAGCGGACCTCATCTGAATGATGACCAAAACTTTACTGATGTTTAAAGTTTATTGCGTCCGTTTTCAGAAAAATCACCATAAGAGCTAAACAAAACACAGCATAAGAAGTGCACATTAAACTCTCTCTCCGTTGCATTATCATCAACATATAGCAAATTACACAAAACACTTATTACAACTAACAGTAAACAAATAAACAGATCTCATTTCGGGGGGTGCTTAATAAACTGACAAACTTTAAATCCGAAGAACTGCGTGCTTTCATTACCCATATAGCTCCACAGACTAGAAAACCCATCAAAATAAGAGTCACACCTTAGTAAAGGAGATCTCATACATATTTAAACTTACAAAAAATATTAAGATGCATACAAAAACAAATTAGAAGATTAATCATAATAAAGCCTGTTACAATAAAGAAGGATTAATATGTATTTAATTTATACAGTGGAGTGTTATTTTACATTTGTTTACTTTATTTCTGTACCTGAAAACTGTTAAACCCTAAAAAGCACTGCTTATTAAATAACATGTATCTTTGTTCTGTTGTATTTATGTAGGCCTGCTGAATCTTACATGGATCCAATCCATGTTCATTAGAAATTATTTGATTATGCAGCAATAAAACTGCTAGTATAATTTAATGCAGGTGTTTTTGAACTTTGCTGATTTAAAACATGATCAAAATACGATCTATTATGATGCCAGTAGTGTTGTCACAGTACCAAAATTTCAGTATTCGGTACCGATACCACCAGTAAAAATCCACGGTTCTCGGTACCAATTTCGGTACCAAAGCAAAACACAAAAACATGCTAGTTAAAAAATTTGACTATACTTTCATTTAATCCAAACTGTGTACATATTTAATTTTAAAGGGCTTTTGAATTTTAAAGCCAAGAATAACAACTAAGCTAGCTTAAAAAGAAAAAAAGCCCAGAACTGCTTTTCTGAATGATATGACCCAAACCATTTGTACATTCTCTAACATGCATATTTTAGATTCACAATTCATTTAAAATATGAATTGAAAATATCCTCTAGTGTGTAAAAATAATAAATATCATCATGTCCTCCTGTTTTTACCCTAAAAAAAGTTATAGGAGCATTAAATAGTTAATAAAGAAACTTCTACTACTGTCTTAACTTGTAAACAGTGCTTGATCCGTGCATATTTCTCTTCTGATTCAGATTTTATATATCTAGCATTAGCCAACATGCGATTTTTTTCTCTCTCTCTCTCTCTCTCTCTCTCTCTCTCTTTCTTTTCCACGATGTAAGCTATGCTAATGCAGTGGAGGTGTTTCTCTGTCATGGCTGCAGGAGCTGGTGTTTTATGCACTAATGGAGCACTCGGATGCATAGATTATGAAACTGTATCCAGACTTTTTTTTTCCTTCCTTGGTAGGCACCTGAAACATGAAGAGGTCTTGCTCAACAGAGCACTGAAATCGTGATGTATTTTATAGGCCATATTGGAAGTTTGCATCACCCTGGTTCCCTTCATAAAAAAATAAAAAAATTTTTTCCATTTACTTTAGGAAACGGGCTATAAATGAACTACACCATGATTGCATGACTTCAGTGTCACTACCATTAAAGGTATAGTTCACCCAAAAATGTCATTATTTACTCACCCTCATGTTGTTCCAAACCCCTAAGACCTTCAGGATGAGGAGAAGAATTGTTGAATAGAGTTGTTATTTTAGTTTTCTTTGCGCACAAAAAGTATTTTTGTTGCTTTGTAGCTCTAATGTCAAAATCTCTGATGTCAAATTGACTATTTTACTGATGTCCTTGCTACGTTTCTGGACCTGGGAACATTGCAGTTGTGTTGCTCTAAGGAGGATTCTCCCATATTTCATCATAAATATCTTAATCTGTGTTCCGTAGATGAATGGAAGTCTTATGGGTTTGTAATGATATGAGGGTGAGTAATTAATGACAGAATTGTAATTTTTGGGTGAACTATCTCTTTAAGCTTTCAACTCTCTTTCAGTCTTGATTTATAAAACAAAACAAAATCCTGAAAGTTTAAGTTAGAATAGTTTGCAACAGTGTGATTACAAACACTTACTCTTGTATGATGGAGTCTGATGAGATAAAATACAAAGTCGTTTCTGAGTTTTGGCCTTAAAATAACATATCATCCTTGCAGCACACTGTCATTTAATGGGAAAAGAAAACCACAAGTAGGCCAGTGGGTTTTTCCTTGGGTCTTTTTCTGATAATCGTTGGATTCTGTTTTGTTTATTAGAGGAGCCGAAGTTTCCCACAATGCTGTTGTCGTTGTTGTTGGGTTTTTTATATATATATATATTTTTTTTATGTAGATAGTAGGAAGGGATATCTGCATATGTATATCCCAAGGACATCACTAAACAGATCACATTTGTTTTCCCTGTTGTTCTATTGATGGTTTACTCTGCCTTACCTCCTCCCATTGCTATGCCAAACAACCTCACTGGGTGACAGCGGTTGTGTGTTTTCTCTGGTTCCTTAATTTCCATTGGCTGTGCTCCCCACAGTCCTCGATCAGTCCACGCCTGCTTCTATTTCTGGCGGTGTCCCCCATGGGATGAAGGAGCTCATGGCCCCTACTGGATTCCTGGAGAAGCAGACTGCTGTAACTAAGGTTCCTCACGGGCTTGTTTATCTGTCAGCACCTATCTAATCACTTTACAGGAAAAGAAAGTAGTTGTCAGTCAGCAATCCAGCTAGAAATGGAAGCTTGCGGAATGCATTTTCTTTCATAATCCTAATTTTATTAATAGGCTGTTTTTTAGAAAATCCCTTGATTTCATTGTCTTGGCACTCAAGCCTGCCATCAGAATGCTGTTACACGCTTTTGTCTAATTAGCAGCATGTTCAGTTGTTTTAGTCTTTTAATTGACTTAATAATCCTTTTGTTACAGACATACTCAGAGCTAACACATAAAACCAGCTGGCACGACAGGCCCTGTGGATCAGCATATCGTTTCAGACATGAATGAGTGTCGCTAAGCTTTGTTTGATCTGGGAACGGCTAGTCTCAGCCTCAGACATCACGCCCACGGACCGTTGGCTAAATGTCTGATGCATATGGGACACGAAAGCAGAAACACAGGAGTGTCGAAGTCGTCATTGGATTGGTTGAATTCTACAGGATTTCCGGGAGACGTGTGTCGCATTCTTTAACGTTCTGTCCGGAAACAAAGATGCAAGATGCCGTGACACCAAACCCCCTCACGAAAGAAAACCGTATTGTTTACAACTGTGACGACGAGCACTTCTCATGATCCACTAAACACTGGAGTTTCAAAAGTATGTGAAATATGTAAAGTTTGCAGCATATAATCTTTACAATATGTCAGAGAGTTTTACACACCACTCTGTTATTGTGGTGACATTTCCACGCCCCGAAACATGATGCTGAACGAAACAATCTGTGACAGGTTGTTTGACATGTCGGTCAAACGGCCTTGTGGGCGGGCCTTGGCCAATGAAAGCTGCCATGAATTCCAGAACTTCAGCCGTCAGTCTGAATGTCTGGCTACGCGAGACTAGGGAATGGCTGTCTAGGTGGTACAGCGTGTAGGACATGATTCAGTTCTTTTGCACCATTAAGGCCCCGATATACTTCAAACGAAGTTCGTTTTCGTTCTTCGTTTGGGGGCAAAAAAATTTTCGAAAAGGCTGAGCGACGGTATACTATTTTCGAACATTCCGACACCCTAGACCTGCACCAATCGTCATAAAAATAAAGTAAACATGACTCGCACATATCCCCTGAACACAACAACGATGAAATGATGAGTGTGAGACGGGCACCAATGGTAAGAATATTATAGACAAAAGAATAATGATTAGCAGCAGTTCAGAGTCAAGTGTCATGTGTCATGTTTGCAATACAAAAGAACCACAATCAGTCCTTTATGGGAAGTGTGAATGTCTCATAGTCTGTAAAACTTTAGCATGATGTGGAAAAAAAATATTGGAGTCAGTTTGTTACTTTATTTTCTTAGCGTTCATTTATTATATTAAACTGGATAAATTATTACACCTTTTTATATTTTATGCGGTGTCATGATTTACTTTTGATAAAAACAAAGGTTTATTATTGTATGTTCGTTTGGCATTTCATATATTGTATACCCTTTAAATTCGCTAACTGAAAGAACAACAGCAGCAGTATGGTGTAACATTTATTTGAAACACATGTATTTAGTACTTGCTACCTTATATCTTTACTCTTTCTTTCATTCTTTTCATGGCTTTGGAAAACTTGTCTCGGGTGTTTCTCTGCATTGCTTTTTGCATAACTCCGGGTTATCGACACCAAGTTTCTCCGCGAGTGATTGTACAGGTGCAGATATATTTTGTGTCAGCTCAGCTATTCGACACTCCAGTATATTCATGTTGCTAGTGACTAGACCAGAGATATTGTTCTCTTTTGCATGCCCTCCGTGGAATGAGAAACGAACCGGGAAAAAAAATTGTACATCAAAGAAGGTGGAGTTTCAGAACACACCCACCGACTGCGTAACAGCCACGGACCAATAGAAACACATAGGTGTTTAGGAGCCGAAACAAACTCCCCCAGAAAGTTTGCTTTGGTCAGCTGTTTCGAACTGCCGAAACGATCTCAAAACGAACTTTGTTTCAGCCTGATTTTGTTCGAAATTACGTCATATCAGTTCATTCTTCGATTTCGTTTGAAGTATATCGGGGCTTTTAGGATAAATGAGAACCCCATCACTGCATGCCTCACATTAACTATGTGCTGTTAAAGGGGTGGTTGATTGTGGTGCGGTACCGGCACAACATCAGGATGTCTGTCAGCTAGTGTTGTCAAAAGACCCGGTACTTCGGTACCAAGTCGGTACTAAAAAAATGAAAATGTTACGGTACTAGGTTTTTTCAAGTACCGGTGGTACTGAGTACCCGGTCAACCCAGTTCTTGATGCGCTATCCTCATAAAAGGATAGCGTGGCAACGTCAAAAGGAGGAAACGCACCAAACTAACAAAACACCACAAAGACAGACCCCCTAGATCAAATGAAAGAGTTGAAGCAGGTAAGTTTCATTGTTTTCCCATATATTGATTTATTTGTGGCGGCCCTCACAGTATCAGAACTCACCACCTCAAATAGATTTTCCAAAAGGCTTTGACTTCATTGAATAAACATGAGCTCTGCACATGTCAAAGTCAAAACTCAGTACAGAAGTTTTTATATCACTGTATTTCTGAAAGTCTTCAGAAAATGATGGATTTCATTTTCATTTCATCTTGCCTGTAATGCCTGAGCAGTGTTTGTGAGCGCAGGCTCAGTGCTTATTCGATTACAGCAGTTACTGTGGAAACAACCATCTTCTCGTCCTGCTGGCAGAGAATGAATTTGCATATATATGACGCCACAAATAGAGTGCAAGGCTGTGGGAAACACAGCTTCTGTTATGAATATTATAAAATATTTTAATTTGAATGTCGGATTGAAATGAACGCTGTTATTAGAGTAGTTAACTGTAAGCATAAGTGTCTAACGCTAATATAATGAGCATTAGAATTAAGTTTCTTTATGAACTATTTAATGCTATAACTTTTATTAGGGTAAAAAAAAAAAAACAGGAGGACGTGATGATATTCACTATTTTTACACACCAGAGGCATTTAAATGAATTGTGAATCTAAAATATGCGCATTAGAGAATGTACTAATGGTTAACATTGTTTGTGTCATATCAGTCAGAAAAGCAGTTCTGGGTTTCTTTTTTTTTAAATGACAGTATTTTAATTAGCATGATTTTGTGTTTTGCTTTGGTACCAAAATTGGTACCAAGAACCTTGGATTTTGACTGGTATTGGTATTGGTGACAACACTACTATCAGCCATCGGTGATGGACGATGGCATCATCTATTGGCCCAACCCTAGTTCACGTAAAAATCAATTCATATATGAATCACAATTCTGTCTTCTAACGATTCTAATGGATTCACAAGTTTCAAAATCAATGTTTTAAAGCAGCGGTTCTTAAGACCTGTTCCTCACATTGCCCTGCTATGCACACACTCTGCATCTCTCTCTCAAATTGATAAGCAGTATAGACAAAGCCATTGTTTACAATGCAACCCGTTTAGACACGCACTAGAGGCCGTTTAGCCAATCACAACACATTGGGCTAGCTAACCAATCAGAGCCCATTGCATATTTCTGAGGGAGGGGCTTCATAAAAGCAGGAAATGGTCAGCACATTTATAGGAGAAGGGACAGAGCAGTGTGAAATAAAGGTAAATTATGTGGGAAAAAGGTTTTTTTTTTTTTTTTTTTTTTTTTTTTTTTTTTTTTTTTTTAAACAAAGGATTAACACATGTTAGACTGCACCCCATAAACACAATCAAGCCTAGAAAAAACTGTCAACCACCCCTTTAACAGAAGGATTACCTTGATATTTACATGTGTACACCACCCTTCGTTTAGCTCAATTGGACTTGATTTATGCGTGTTTAAGTGTTTAATAACCAATATGCCAAAATTATTTCTTCTTTTTTAACACAAAAATAGCAATTAAACATTAGGCTAGAAAAAACATACATGCATATGCACAGTTATAATTATAAAATTTTTTATATTAATGTTATGTATTTTAAAATTGTTAATCTCAATTGCTGCAAATTTGTTTTTCATATTTTGAGGCTCTGTTAATACAGTACATACATTAAAGATTGGCTACTTTACCTATCAATACCAAATGTTGCTGTTTATCAGTAAGCACAATATTAAATAAATTATCAGAAGTCAGTGTCTTAATACTGATGTATAAAAAAAAAAAAAAAAAAATCAGTCTCTGTGTACTTATATATATATATATATATTATATATATATATATATATAAGCCTAATTAATTAGATTTCATACTTGTAAGAAGGTAGTTTCACAGTGGTTGGATCTTATAAGTTGCAATGAAAAATTAGAAGAGATCATATTTTCTTCAGTATAACTTGACTGATATCCAAGTGAAATAGTTTATCAGAAAAAAAATAGGATGGGTCTTGTTTCAGTCTGTTTGTTGTTGTTGTTTGGATCACAGATCTGAATGTGAGCTTGCAGTCAATTGTAAGAAACCGGTGGCATTTATGGAGACTAAATGACTGGAGAAGTACAGGATATGTCACATTCATAGAGAATTCTGATATTTCACTGAAAGATTGAGTTAAGACTTGACTTGGGGGAAGATAAGAAGCTTATACATGGATGAAATTGTTCACAGAATTCAATATCGGTAACATAGAACAATTACATTTCATATGTCTCCTTTCATGCTTGCAACTCATAATTGCTTTAGCTTTCCAGGAAGGGGACCCCTCAGGACTGGGTCCCTTGGCACTTTATCTGTAACTACAGTTAGTGAGGCACTACAAGACAGAGCATAAAAAATGGCGAAGCAAATAAAAAAAAAAATTGTGGGAGCTGTAGTTTCTTTAAACATGCCTCACCATTTGGTGACCAGTCCCTCTGTCATTAAATGTGATTGTCCTGTCAGTCATCTTGCCTTCCAATCTCTATTGGATGACAATACAGTTGTTAACTTACAGCTGTTAGAGAGAACATTTCTCAAGAAAAGACTTATATTCTCATCATTTCAAAGGACTTTTTAAAAAAAAAAAAAAAAAATTGTGCTCACTGCTCGGGTGAATTGAATATAACATGCAGTCCTTTTGTCCTGCAGTCCTAGCTTGTCCTCTCTCTATCTTTTTCTGTATTCCAACCTTGCTGAAATTGTAGATGTGGCGGGGCTGTTCTGAAAGGGCTGGTTTACTGAGGTCCAGTTACCTGATCCTGGTCCCTGATCCCAGAAAGTAGATACTCGCCATCCAAGGAAGAGCTTCTGTTGCATTATGCTGCACATAAGCCTCTTTTTCTCTTTTTATCCTGTAGACATTGACTTCTCATACTACAGAAAAAAATACTCTCTTACTCTAGATCAAAAAGGGTATAAGGATGCTTTGCCTTTGAAATGAGCTTCTGTCCATGTGAACACAAGTGTGTGTCTGGTCTGTATTTTTAAGTAATGAAGGTGGTGAGCTAGTAAAGTGATCATGATCTCTGCTCTATAGTGGCTGCTGTGATGGAATTGGAGAGCAGCTCTATTCTGTACTTCTGGTTTTAGATTTTAACATTTGCAGTTTAACCTGTTAGCCAGCACCCCCAATTATGGGACTCACAGCTGAAAATGCCCTACCTAACTTAAAATTGCAACAGTTCCTTACTTCAGGGTGCTACACACACATTTTTTTGGAAAGAAGACTCTTTGGGCTTTACCTTTCATCATCCAGAGTTGATAATGCTCAAAAAGATTAAAAGTTATAGACAAGGGCCTTGATCTACCACGCTGATTTTTTTTATTTCATTTAAAAATACATGAAATCAGTCCTGGAGCAATCTAAAAATGTAATGGGTTGAAAGTCACATGTCTCATGAGTTTCTATTTCCATGAAAAATGAGATTCACAGATCTGAAGAAGATATTTCATTCTGATACTATGTCTAGCCCCCATTAAAAAATATTTACCAAATGTACTGAAGGGTTCTACAAACTATTTTAGACATTAAAAACACCACTGCATAGTTTTTCAGTTATAAAACAATAGACAGAATCTTAGACATCATACAAGTGATTTATTTGAGCACTAGAAAAATACAAGTATAATTTGAGGAATAAAAATAAGAAAAATAAAAAATTATTAACTATGTATGCCAATTATAGTACATCCTGAGATTGCTCGAAATACAGCATTTACACTGATAGATGCTCATATAGTCAATTATCATGTGCTGACATGCTGATGTTCAGTTATAGAGATTGTAATCATACAGATGTGCCATAAGGTCAATAATCACACTCGATTCATATAGACAATGTTCACATTGATAGCTGTGATTACACAGTAATAACATGCTGATTTGCGCTCAAACAGTTGGTACTCATGCAGATACAGCCACATTCCCCACAAAACACGCACACAAATATATAAAAAATGTTGAAAAAAAAAAAAAAAGAAAATATTATTTGTGCAAAAAGCCGATCGCTAAGTTACGCCCCCATCAGATGACAGGTGCATCACGGCGAGCATCACGAACCGTCACAAGAGAGCAGCAGAATTCAAATAAACAATCTTTTATTTATCTATTTTTTTATGTTTTTTTTAGTGGATGGTCTCATTCTGTTTGTGACATTGTATGCTACAAAACCATGCTGTTTTTTACTACCAAGACGCAGTTTTTTGAGCATGAGATAATCCATAACAGACACAAACAATACCGTCCCTAAAGAACTAAAACATAAACAAAGGAATTACTATCCATATTACAACCTTATTGCTTCGTTGGACTAAGCATGCTCTTTGGGATGTTGTTCAGTGGACCCTTACCTTAAACCAGGATTTACAGCTGTGGATGCGTTTATGACTCGTTATAACGATGAATCTGGTATGTACTACTACTTTTTGATTCTTCATGTTTTGATGTGTACTGCTTACAGAAATTTAGCAAATACATTCTTTAGAAGCTTTCCATTGAAAAACAGAGATCTTTCGTCGATGCTTGAGCCTTAGATCTTTATAATGATATATAGTTTGTCAAGATTAATTTTGTCCCATTTCATTTCCCATTTCACTCCCCCGCATTTAGTCATATTTTAGCATTCCTGGCACTTGTGAACATGAAAGAGTGCTGAAAGCTAATCACAGTAAAATTATTAACACACAACCGGCACTTGTGAACATGAAAGAGTGCTGAAAGCTAATCACAGTTAAAGTGTTTTCACACTGTCAGCTCTGTTTATAGCCATGTGCCTGTAGAATGAGTAATGCTGAACACGCAACTTCTGCATCGATTTACACACATATCATAAAAATCGATTTACACTCATTTCATACACTTGGTCTGGTATACAACTGATCTGGATTTATACATGAACTGCTCCTAAAACTTGATGTGAATTGAAGTTAAAAAGACAACAACATTCAGTTTCAATTTGTGAATAAGTATTTTGCTTCCCTCTCAAAATAATGATTCATGAATCAGACTTAAATTCTTCATGAACACAATCCCTTTAACTACCACAAAAAGTGGTAGTTAAAGGGATTGTTTACCCAAATATGAAAATTGTCATTGTTTTCTCACCTCCAAGTCGTCCAAACCTATTTCTTTTATTGAGCACAAAAGGGAACAGCTTATGAGTAAATGAGTCAACTATATAATTAATTTTTTATTATATTCGTTTTTTTGTTTGTTTTTTTTGGGTGAACTATATAATTAAGGTTTTAACAAGATCATTTAAGGTACACCTGGCATACAAAGCTTTCACATGTCTTGATTTGTAGCCTTTTGAGCCATTTTTGACATTTTAGAGTTTTAGCATGGTAAGGTACACTACAGGTCAAAAGTTTGGGATCAGTAAGACTTGTAATGTTTTTTAAAGAAGTCTCTTATGCTTATCAAGGCTGCATTTATTTGATCAAAAATACAGAAAAAAAAAACCCACTAATCTTGCTAAATGTTATTACAATATAAAATGATAGTTTCTATTTTAATATCCTTTAAAGTATAATTTATTTCTGTGATGCAAAGCTGAATTTCCATCAGCCATTACTCCAGTATAAAGTGTCACATTATCCTTAAGAAGTCATTCTAATATGCCGATTTATTATTAAAATTATCAATGTTGTCAACAGTTGTGCTGCCAAATATTTTTTGGGAAACTGCAAATCTTTTTCAGGATTCTTTGATGAATAAGAAGTTAAAGAACAGCATTTATTCAAAATGTAAATCTTTTCTAACAATATAAATCTTTGCTATTACTTCTTAACAATTTAACACATCCTTGCTGCATAAAAGTTTTAATTTCTTACTAAAAAAAAGAAAGAATAAAAATTTACTGACCCCAAACTTTTGAACTGTAGTGTACATTGCTAGAAAAGATTTCTATTTTAAATAAATGCTCTTCTTTTTAACTTTTTATTCATCAAAGAATCCTGAAAAAAAAAGTATCAATAAAGCAATAAAGCAGCATATTAGAATGATTTCTGAAGTATCATGTGACACTGACTGAAGACTGGCTGTTTCATGGCACTCAGCGGGTGTTGCATGCATCAGTCCAAAAGAAGTGGTAAATAAAAAGCGCCCATCCATAAAAAAAATTGTCTCACATGAATCTGGGGGGTGAACAAAGGCCTTCTGTAGCGAATCAGTGCATTTTTGTAAGAAAAATATCCTTATTCAAAACGTAATCACTTTAATGTAGCTTGTGCTAGGGGTGTAAGAAAATATCAGTACACATGAGTATCGCAATATTTTGTTTGGCGATACTGTATCGATTCTCAAAAACGGAATATCGATATTTAAAAAAAAATCCTACAAGATTCATGCCAGTTGTTTCGTTTTCAGTTTGTATCCTGACCGCTAAATAGCAGTCTTCATCTCTGAACTTAAACGGTGACCAGAAATACTAGCATAACTGCATACCACTATCATTAGCATTAATATAGTTCGCTGCCAGTAATAGAGGATGAAAGAATTGTTCCAGTTCCCGCCTCGGTACTGAGAATGTTCAGCATCTGTATTTATTTTATTGTTTTATAATTGTTTGGTTTCTTTTTTTTTTCAGAAAAAAATTCATATCTAATTTACATAAAAAAAATTCAGATCTTTTTTTCAGATCAAAATGTTATGACATTGTATGTCACAATTGTAAAATGTGAACCTTTAAAGCAGGGTGTAAAAATATATAGGTTCTTTTTATAAAATACATTTTATACATTTAACTAAAGAATCCTGCAAGCACTTGAATTTTCCCCCCTTTACTCATACTGCACAAAAAGTGTTTTAATAACATTGAATGTTACAGGGACTGATTATTGCAAATGCAGATCCCAGTGTTTTCTGGTTAAACAATTTTGTGGTTCTTAATGACAGCTTTGCTAAAAATATATCTTATTCCCAAAATAAGAAATATCCCAATATATCGCCTTGCTTACAGTATTGCAATATATCGTATCGCGATAGTGTTGCTTTCGTCAATGAAAATTATGACCAAATATCGTCGTCAACTAACCTTTATCATGTGACGAAGACGAGACGAGATGCAACATAAATGCTGGCCATGTGACGATGACTATAATTAAATGTACAATGCAATATCGTTGATGAATAAAAACGAGACTAAATATGGTTTACAAAATAAAAAACTATGCTAAAATGTCTCTTCATTTTCGTTGACCAAAAATGAGACGAAACGTTTTAACATTATTTTGTCTCGTTTAGTCTTCCTCAAGTCCCACTCGCGGCATTATTTATTTAGAAGTTGACAACAAACAATGTGTTAAGCGGGATTTATACTATCACCTGGCTCCGCTGACTGCGAGCGCACCTTCCCAAACAGACGAGGCTTTTATACTTGTCACGTTCGCCGTTGTGCTATTCTTTGAAACGACAGGGGAGCGACGAGGAGTAATTGTCCTCTAAGACCGTTGGGAATCACTGGTGAGAAGTCATTTGCCAGTATGGCCAGTCCAAGTCTTGTGATGAATGAGTTGATGAATTAATAATTTCTTTATGTACAAACTTAACACAATCTTAAACTATTGGCTTTATTTCACATCAAACACAAGACAACTTTAAGCAAATGGTGTATAATTAATATCTAAATTAATTCTTATTCTATTTTATACAATAAAAAAAAAAAAACATACTTCAAATAAGAAGCCTTGGACAAACTATGCATGGAGTTTGAACTTCACATTAAAAAAAAAACGTTTTCCGTCAAAAAGCACCTGATGAAGTTTGAACTACATATTAAACTGCTTATGTTTCACACAAACGCTGGCACAGACGTGCATGTTCAGCTAGAATCGCCCTGAACTCATGCATGTTCGGATGTGGAGCTATGAGGAAAGTTACAAAAAATGCCATGCACTCCGCCACGCAAATAGTTCACACTCACTCAAAGCGAACTTCCAGCAACACCGCGATGACGTCATATTTTCCGCGCTCACCCAAGCGAAATTGCTGACGCGTCGAGTATAAATCAGCCTTGACACAGAGAAAGGGGCTGATGGCCGGCCAGCCGGGGTTCGTCTTTGGGAGAAAAATTTGCAGATTATTATTATTATTATTGTTTCTATTTATTTAAATTTATGCATGTGTACTTCTAACATATTTGGTTGGTAAAATAAATGTAAATTCAAATCAGAGAATAAATAGTGTCTGGAATGGATGTATTCTTGAGTCTATAAGGTAACAATAATACAATAAGATAACCTTGTTTAAAATGGGTTTGGCTAAAAGAAAACTTTGGTTTTGTCTATACTTCTAGGTACTTGTACTATATTGACTGGGTTAAATAGAATTGCATTACTAAAAAGAGACTAAAATACCATTTTCGTCGACTAAAACTAGACTAAAATGTCATCAGTTTTCGTCGACTAAAACTAGACTAGACTAAAAAGAGTATGAACGTGACTAAAACTAATAAAAACTAAAATGACAGCTTTACACAAAGACTAGACTAAGACTAGTCAACAGTTGTACTCGGAAGTAGCTCCAGGCAGATGAACCCCTGTATCTTGATGCGTATCATATCGCCAGATTCTTGCCGATACACAGCCCTAGCTTGTGTCAACAGTTGTACTCGGAAGTAGCTCCAGGCAGATGATGTATGAGGTCAGCACTGCGCATGCGCTAGTGAGTCTCGTGAAAGCCAACATTTTTTAACAGGAGCAAATGAAGCAAAGTTTCCTTACTTTAGCAATGGAAAACCAGTCTCCTCTTGGCTTATATCGAAATCCTCCGACATTCTTCTTTACAAATCCTCGTTTTATACTTCTAATTAGTGACCATTGTTTTGTTTTCGATCTCTCACCTGCACTTCCGCATGCGTCACTTTTGAGCGGTGCATGCGCAAAGCCGACCTCCATACGTCATCCGCCTGGAACTGCTTCCTTGTACAACAGTGAGCGCAAGCTACATTAAAGTGATAATTACGTTTTGAATATGGATATTTGTCTTACAAAAATGCATCGATTCCCTACAGAAGGCCTTTGTTCATCCCCCGAAGCAGTGTTTTTTTTTTTTTTTTTTTTTTTTATGGATGGGCGCTTTTTATTTACCACTTTTGGACTGATGCATGCAACACCCACTGAGTGCCATGAATCCACATTTAATATAACCCCAACTGGATTCGTCTGAAAGAAGAAAGTCATATACACATAGGATGACACGAGGGTGAGTAATTTATGGGCTAATTTTCATTTTTGGGTGAACTAACACTGTAATGACTTGCTACTGTCAATACATCCACAACATGCAGGGAGATGAAACTCTAAAAGTGCTGATCTTCTTAGCTGGTAAAACATCTTTGTGTCTACAGAATGTCACTAAAATGTTACATTCTGTAGTTTTGTCCCATATTCATCTTTTAATCATATTTACAGATTTCTTGACTCCACAGCAAAAAGAACAATTTTGTCTTACCATGTGTAATGATTTAGGGTTTCTGAAGCGCACTGCAACTGCTACAACAAGCACTAGTTGAGTATTTGAATGTTGAGCAGCAAGCTTTTTGGCTGCTGTGCTGATACAAAAAGAACTAATCAGCTGCACCATGTGTAATGATTTAATTTTGTTAGTTTGAGTTAGAACCTGTTGCACTGCGCCATCTAGAGTTTCATGACAAAACTTTGGATTTATGACATTTTTGTCTTAATCTTTAAGCTGTTTCTTACGTAAACATGGTAAATATCTGCTGTCTGTGTCAGCAGCAGTGTGAACATAGATTTGAATGTTCCCTATGATATTTTTCAAAGGTTTAATAGACATGGGTGAATCATTGTTATTTAGAAATTAGATTGCGTAAGTGTTTAAATCCAGATTTTTTTTTTTTTTAAGATTACTCATGCAGCTCTAGATATTGGCATCTGCCATCAAAAAACCTATATTGATTGACTGCATGAAAGAATGTCATTCTTTGGAAATGCATTGTTTGGTGATTAAATAATGACGTTTCTTAGGTTTATAAGTTTTAGGATTTGTTCATGCAGAAAACTCAACAATCAAATTGTGCCAAGCCCAATCAATGTTTAAGAGTTAAAGATAATAATGTGGGTAGTGGTCCATATTTTGTCAGCAATAAAACTTGATTGGTGGCTTTGGCAAAACCATATAATCTTAAGGAACCATTTAGTTGCAAGCCAACCTCAGTCTGTAATCTCACCACTAATGCAGTAGTCTCATACTCGTCCTCTGAGTAATAATTCAGAAGCTTTGTCTTCGAACCTTAGGAGCTGCTGCCATGAATCATGGGTAATTAGCTTCACGGCAGTGCCTCTTTTGTCTTTGGATCTCTGACCTCAAGCAGTAACATGGCACAGCATTTCCGGCATTGTTTCTGTTCATCTATCGTAATACATGCCCAAAATCGACCCAAGTGGCCCAGTTTGTGCGGGTGTCAGGAGACAGCCAGAGTCTGCTCCAAAGCTTTGGTAAGCCCATAGTGCATCACATCTGCTTGTTCTCTGTCCATGGTGTCTCTGGTTAGAGGGGCAGGCGGTCTCACAGCAGCTGCTCCATTCTGCCACTGGCAGGATTCCACTAATGAGATCTCTAACAGAATGACACTAGAGACCTTAATGAACAACAGCATGCACAGGAGACAAATGGGAGAGCAGACTTGTGGAACAGAGCTGTTCTTTAGTTTGCAGTGAAGAACAATATGACTGCAGTCTTAAACAGAATTTGTTTTACCAGATATTTCCGTTCATCATATGTATTCCAGTGACCGGTGACAGGTGGTGCTGCTTTATGAAATATAGAGTAGAAGGAAAGCATTACCGTCATAATTTCAGGCCAGCAGGAGTATTGGACCTTGCCGGTTAATTCCTGCCATGCAGTGGACTTCTCCCTGCCAGTGCTGTGCTGCATGCGGTGTGGATGCTGGGACGTCTCTGTGGCCTGGCGCACACTCCCTGGCCAAGTTATTGCTTGGCTGACACTCTCCCCCTTTTGCCCGGTTTGCCACTGTATTACAGAGTTTATGCCAGTGCACACACTGTAAACAGTGTGGGTTGTTTTCATTGTGCAATTTCTGTGGTTTTATTTCTTTCCAGAGATGCAGTTTGTTCCTTTGTTTTTTGAGTGAGTGCATGGTAGGGCTGTAACAGTACACAAAATGACATTTCAGGAATTTATTTATTTTCTATGAAACCAAGCTACAGCTCGGTCTTAAAACAAGTCTGGCAATACTGCTGCCACCAGCTGCAACACAGTCTTTATACCGCAGTTTATGGTTCTGTTGTAAATGGGGGAAGAAATTTGAAGTGCTTCCACTTTTGGATATAAAATATTCACTTCTGTTTGTCAACCAATAATCCTTTTAGGGATGTTAATTTTCGATCTTTTTTTTATGATCAATCGTCGTTTAAATTAACAATCAATTAATCTATTATTCGTTAACCTTAATGAGCAAACATTTATGCTGTTGTAAAATAAAGCAAACAAACAGAATGTGCATTGTCATCCTTTCCTTTCCGTGAATTTGTTTATGGAGCGCCGCCACACTTCTGTTTTAAATCCTTTATCTTAAGTCAGATATATTTGACATATTTGTTTATTTTTATTTTTATGAAAACAAATTATTTTTATTTTAGGCCTATTACTTACATAGGCTATACATTTTCCTTAAAGCATCCCATTTTGTCCCAGGGATTGAAAACCTGTGCCCTAGGCTAGTTAGGTCCATGCAGAAACTTGTGAACGATGCTCGGGCGTCACCGTTTAGTGACATCGTTGAATGTTAAGGGAAAACGTATTGTCAGTGTCGGTCACAGCGCCTTTTAATTGCTGTTTTGAATCCAGCAATTATTTTTAACAAATTACAAGATCTGATTATGACAAGTGTGGTATAAAAGCTTTGTTCATTAGAGTAATAATAGGTTAGCTGGAAAATGTTACATCGCGACCATGCTTTTGGATGCCATTCGAGCCCATAGCCTACATTTACGCGGCTTTGTTCTGGTTTGCCAGTTGGTCACAAATTTCCACAAACTCAATAATATTTAGGCATTCTTTCTTTTCCTAAATCCTCACCGTCTAACCCTCTAATTTCGCAGGTTTATTTTATTGTCTTTCACTTTTAATCACTCTTCGCATCACTTGGTAAACATGCGGAAAGGGAAATTAAAGATTCGATTTATTAATTTGTTCCCTCATTTCAGTTAAATCATGGGTTATTTAAGGAACAGAATTAATGAAACATGGACAGTTACCACAAATTAAGTCACGCGGCCCAAAATTAAATAGGTTCATCGACATCGCAGGTCGCAAATCGCAGGTAGATCGCATCTCTTATCGACAATTAATCGATCATCGATTAATCGTTAACATCCCTAATTCCTTTAGTGGAGTCTGCGAAGTTTAACAGAGACTCCCTTGCTGTCAGGATGCAATATGGACAGACTTGTATTAATTTCAAACATTTACAAATAAGTACACAATTGTAAGATGTAAGACATACAAAGGAACAAACAGGTATGAAATACATTAAATGGCACCCAAGCTGCTTTAAACTGTAAAGTTAGTTAAGCACTTAATATAAAGCACTGGGATTGTGTCCTTTTTCCAAAGCAGCTCACTCTGATGTTATGAAATCATCTGAAAAATAACAGCAAACAAAGTATATTGACATACACGGTGTCGTCCCATACCAGGGGGACACTCAGAGTTTCAAATTAGGTTCTGTATACAGTAGTTACTTATATGGAGTGGTTAAAACAGCAGTGCAGTCTTTCAGTATATGCATACCGAAACAAAATACTTGTACCAAAACATATTACAAATGCATGTAACGTTTCACGTGGAGCTTGTATTTGTAGTAAAAAATTTGATCTGTTGTGAGCGTATTCACAACACTGCAGTGACGCCGCTGACGTACGACGCTGCTGACATACGACGCTGCTGACGTGTTATCTATGTTATTGGGCGCACCAGAAAACACGTCAGCATTATAATACGTCAACAGTCACAGCAGTCGCGTTCACAACAGACCCGGAAGAGAAGACAATCCTGAATAAAGTCGTAATATTTGTTATTTTTGGAGCAAAATGTATTTTCGATGCTTTAATAAATTATAACGGACCCTCTGATGTCACATGGACTACTTTGATAATGTTTTTATTACCTTTCTGGACATGGACAGTATACCGTACACACATTTTCAATGGAGGGACAGAAAGCTGTCGGACTAAATCTAAAATATCTTAAACTGTGTTCTGAAGACAAAGGTCTTCCGGGTTTGGAACGACATGAGGGTGAGTCATTAATTTGTTCAAACGTAAATCTACAAAACAACTATAAAATAAATCCTACACAATCAAAAAAAGGACATCAGTAAAATAGACCATGTGACATCATTGGTTCAACCGTAAATTTACGAAGCTACGAGAATATTTTTTGTGCGCAAGGAAAATCAAAAATAACGACTTCATTCAACAGTTCTTCTCCTCATCCTATCTGCAGTGACGCGTTGCTATGAGAGTATCACAACGCATTCGCTTGCTTCCTGTTCGTGTAAACAACGCATGTGCATGTTACATAAGCAGCAGCATCATGTGCATGTGTTGTTTACATGATCCAGAAGTGCGTGGATGCGTTGTGATACTGTCTCCGTAATGGCGGTTCACCGACAGAATTAAAAGTAATTTAGTACAGAAAAGCATTGGTTACAAAAAGTTTAAAATACAAAAATTTTTTTGGGTTGTATTCAATCACAAACTTAATCTCAAGAATCCCAGAATGCACTGACAATCTATACAAACTTAATATTTGACCCAGAATTTCTGTTATGTATAGGTTTATATTGTAGTAAATTAACAAATAAAATCATCTGTTAAAACTTAATATTTGACCCAGAATTTCTGTTATGTATAGGTTTATATTGTGTCTTTATTCTTGTCACCTGTATTAAAACTAGTCACGATTTGAATCTGCTGTGCATATTTGTATTAGTTCCTTCATTTTAGTTTGGACGCTTCTGTTGAAGTTGATGTGGACTTTAAGCAGCGAGGCAACTTGGTAGATTTTGTAACTGAGCTGCAATTTGCTAAAATTAAATAGCTGAGTCATATTTCATAACCCTCATCAAATTCATAGGAAAATAAGCCTCTACAGCAGAACAAGAGTAATGTCAAGACTAGGTCAGCTTGTTTTTTGCACCCATTAAACAACATCTAGTGTATAAACAGGTCACAGTTTATCTGTTGAAGATGTAGGGCTGATGTGACTCATGGCCAACCTGCTGAGAAATATGATGGCGGTGGTGGTAATTTTGCTATGATGGATCACAGTGATGGTCAAAATGATAATGATGTTAGTATGCTTAGAGATACTTTGGGAGAAGGATGGAGTAATTACTGCCATTCCCTCTCCTCTTGATGAATTATAAGCTGGCTGTGATGATGGCAAATGGGTGGGCTTAAGCATGCTAATAATCAAATGGGCGGAGCTGATGGACATGGACTTGAGAATAAGGCAGCTGTTCAAACCAATTTTCTCTTGACACTAGTAGCTTCTCTACTCGAGCCATTGTTAACAAGTGTTGTAGCAGCCATGAAGAAAAACAGTTCATGCTGAATGTTTATGAAGACGTAGAAATTCTCAATTCCAAATTTTTTTTAAAAAATAATCAAAAACCTGTTGTCTCTCTATCCTGTTTCTTTTGTAGAAGGTGCAAGGCAATTTTATTTTATTTTTTTATTGAAGAATATTCTGGCTATATTTTTAAGTGTATGGGTTTAAGGTAAATTCTTAAGAAAGTCAGTCATATTTGGAACAGCATGAAAGTGAGGAAAATAATTACATTTTTGGGTGAACATCTCTTTCCTAATGTGGAGCGAGTGGGTGAAAATACCTTTCTTTCTGATTGAGCTGACTCGATTTGAAATTGAATCAGGTCCATTTCAATTCAAATCTTGTGTAAGAACCCAAAGCATGTTAAACTCCCATCAACTCAAATCTGCTGTTGAAGGGTGAGATTTCCGTTTCTCTGTGAGCTGATTAGAGCGCAGACAGATTAGTGCAGCTAATACGTACGCTGTTGGTTAGTGTATTTTGTTTGCTTTAGTTTATTTGAATGCATTAATCAGGCTTTGTTTGCATTTCTCAGCATCATACTATGGTCAACACATTCTTTGTTTGTTTGTTTTCTGTGAATACTTCTAATAACCAAGCCAGCAAACCTTAGGCATAGTTTAGCTTTGTATTTGGATTTAAATAGATCTTTCTTTGTTCTTTAATTTATTCCATATTTTAAAGCTTCTCATTTGTGCATCTGAAATTGCCCCATGATTCTGCCCATGCATAACCTCTGCTCACTTGTTGATGACGAACATCCGTAGTCATAGTAACGGTGTAGCTGCTGTAGCAGGTCGGTTCTGTCTGGGATGTTGGGAGATTAAATCACCAGCTCCAGGCACTTAGATTTTATTCTGGGAAAGACCAGGAGTGGTCTGACTTAAGTTTGAAGTTGAGACACAAGAGGTAATTTGGATACCTATATTGTTCGCATTTCATTATTTTTGCAATGCTGTATAATGTAGAAATGGGGGGGGGTACATTTAATTTTTCCTCTGTGCTGTAGAGAGAGACGACAGTAAAGCACTGGGAGGAGAGAGAGAACGGCATCGGCAAATGGCCTCGAGACAGGAATCGAACTCAGGTCGCCGTGAGCCCAGATGCATTGTATGTCGACGCACTAACCACGAGACTATTGGCGCCGACAAAATTAGGGTGATTTTGTTCATGCGAACTCTCAATGCTGGAACATGAGCAGTTATTTATTCCATCATCACCTTGGTGAGACCTGAACAGCACACGTTGGTATCTGCGTTTAAGTACAAGTTCAAGTTGAGCTTTATTGTCATTCTGCTACATGTGTGGACATACAGTGGAACGAAATGTCGTGCCTCACAGGACCACGGTGCTGCATAAATACAGACATATAACAATGAAGTAAAACGGTATAAACCTATACACAACTAACCTACTGACAGATTTTGACTATAAATATACTATATATAAATGTTTACCTATACATAAACTAAAAAAGCAGGTAATAAGAATGCTTCACATAATACTATACCTATACACAACTAACCTTCTGACAGATTTTGACTTTAAATAGACCTGAGAGGGGGAGTTTTCAGGAGTGATGATATTACTGCGCCGAAGTCAAAATTCTTAAAAGCTCACCTCCACACAACATTATAATCATATTTATACACTTCATAAAAAACCACCACTTATTATTTTTCAACAATCTTAACCCAATAAACAACCAATTAAAAAACAAAAACCCGCGCAAATATTAAGCTTTATCTGAGGTGTTGTGTTTAAATGGACATATTCACACAAACATTGTGTCTTGGTAAGTATCCTATAGCAGACATAGCCGGCTGAACGTACTTTATCAGTGCATTCTCTTAAAGTGACAGCACTTTCTTAATATTAATCAAACAGCAACAACAAAGAAATCAATCACTGCTCTTGATTGAATAGCTTTTGTAACTTAAATAAAGATTCATCTTTAATTTATACAGTCAAATATGCAGTGCTGTTTTACATTTCATTACTTTATGCAATTTATGTACCTGAAAACTAATGTTAGACCTACCTAAAAAAAAAATCTGAAAATCACTGTTTATTTTATTTGTATCTTTACTCTATTGTATTTATTTGTGCAGTTGCTTGTAGTTAGATTATTCTTATTTTCTTTATTTTTATTTGATAGTATAATTTTTGCCTAAAGATAGCACAGTGGTTCCCAAAGTGGGGGTCGCGAGATGATTTCTAAATGTGGAAAAAATGGAAAAAATATATAGGCCCTATATATTTTTGTTGCAATTAATTTAACCCTTTCGCACGTACGATCACACCGGTGTGATCAGTCTAGGCTGGTCCCTGGAGTGTACGATCACACCGGTCAGTGCATGACGTGAAATTCAAATGTGCTCTCGCGCGCTGGCTGGAACTGAGCCAGAGACAGGCGCGCTCAGAGCTGTCATCAGAACTTTTCAGTGTTTTCAACCACATAATGTTTATTTTAGGTTTCAGACATATAAGTACTAAAAAAAACAATACATTTAGAGTTTGTAAAATACACACTGATGTCAAAGGACGAGGCAATAATAATCCTTTCCATTATAATTAGACACGTTTTATTCATATCAGATACACATTGTGTAAGTAACTTTAAAGTTTACTCTATTATTCTCCCAGTTCACCAGCCACTTACTTTTATGTATTTCGGGAGAAGTGGATGAATTCACGTGTTGTAAATCCAACAGATCCGATTCTCTGAACTGCGTCTGCAGCACAAACTAAGATGGCGGCGCCCATCGCGCATACAGCTCAACTAACGCAATCGTTATAAAGGTGTTTAAACATGAACCAAGCAGCGCATTTATCATGGGGGTCGCGGACTTAAAAGTTTGGGAACCCCTGAGATAGCACATACTGAACCATACCGAAACCGGCACTCTAAAACCGTGAAACAAACCGAACCGTGAGTACATTGAACCGTTCCACCTCTAGTTAATTTGTGCGATGATAACCTACCAGCAATGTTAATTTTTTTTTTTTTTTTTATATATATTAGTATGAGTACATTACAATATAAATTTATTAGAATAAGTACATTATTATTTATGGGCTGAAAAAAAAAAATGCAGACAATCAGAATATTGTACCTGGTGGGGAGTGCCCAATGTAAACATGAAACATTTGCCATTACCTGTATAGTACTGTGGTACAGTTATGGAGGCCCTTCATAATGCAGAGGTCAACTCCCTGTTCTGCCAGTAGTTAGAAATGGCCCTATAGTATGCAGTGTTTAATAAGCAGTTGTTTTACTAAATTCTGCTGCGGAGAAATTCAGTGCAGTCCTGTCTCACGATACATACATAAATGAAACTGTGCTTCTGCACCATTCTTTCACAAAGACATGCAGAACCTGCCTGTTTGAATGGTATATTTGCAGCTTAATATTTACTGACACTAGTACAGTATATTGTGTTTTGTTTTAAGTGTACTGACCTACTTTTCATATATCCATACAAATTTTACCGAATTCTGTGACATATCGCAATATATAATAAATTCCATTTTTATGACTGGATTCTGTGATTCCGTCCGTGTTTTTTAATAATTACATTTTTTGGATCACAGAAATCAAGGCCCCTGCATTTACTGCCAAATAACAAATCATGAGCTGAAGGTGCGCAAGTGAACACAATGCCGCGTGTCACTCTGAAACACACAGCACATACAGTTTTATTTAATAAAATCGCAGCCATTTCACAGCATCAGGGCATAATCACAGGCACACTGACTGTATATGACATGACGTGAATCATAACGTACTGCCTCAATCTCAGTTTGAAATGCCATCTTTACTTTCGAGCTGTTCATCTACAAAATAAAGTTATGCTGTTTCCATCTCAAGTGCAAATGGATTTCAGACAAGACTGAAATTAATGGAAAGAGACCAGCGCTTTGGTCATAATAGAGGTTTCACAAAGTGATAATTGTGGCGTTTTAACGTAATTGTTCACAGTGCTGATAATTGGGGCCAATGACCTTTTAGTTCATGTAGCTCATAAAACAACATTTAAAATTAGAAACCAGAGAGCCTCCGAACAGTTGGTTCATGATTTCTCTTAACTATCATTACAATTTTCCTCATGTTTTATAAGAACTACCCACTGTCTCTTTGAAGCAACTCACAAGTTTGCAATTATCTCTCTACTTCACAGTCCTATAACGTCATTACTAATTATAAGAGTAAATTACAGTTGGAATGGTAAGGACTGGAAGGCTCTTGAATGAAAGAGAAGAAAGGAAGGTTATTTTTTCTTTCCACTGATTACGTGATGTGTTCAGAGAGGCGCGAGTCGAGCAGTTAAGCAAGAAAGGAGCCCTTCAGTTGTTTTCTAAGACCTGAACCCACACACATTCACCAACGGCCTGTAATTAGCGTTTCACACACAGCAAATGAATCCAAATTAGCTGGAATAAAATAGATCCTAGAGAAGTTACATGTGCACCCATATAAAATGTACAGGTTTAGTAGTCACACTGTTGCAAGATTTTCCATCCTGTCTGACCCATGCATTTACTCCTGCTGAGCACCAGCTCCAGCACAGTCACTGTCACTGTACTGCTGGATAAAGATGGAAGACGCTCTGGTAGTTGTAATGGATTTAGTCTAACAAGCTTAATGTGTAATACTTGTACAGACCTTTGTGCTCTCTCATTATTGCAGGATATACATGAAAATATTTTAGAAATGTAAGTTTTATGTAGAGATTTGAAATGATCTAGAAAATAAATTTAACCGTTTTGTCATAATTTTGGCTGTTGCGTTGTCAGTTGTATTTTTTTTTTTTTTTAATCTTTTTTTTTTTTATAAAAAAAAAAAAAAAAAAAACAGTTTACATTCACTTAACCAACTGGGTATTTTGATAGAATTTTGTTAAGCTGCCCACAAAAGTAGTCATTCATTTGAAGCATTAGTCGACTAATCGCACATATATTAATAAACCATTTAAATAATTAAAATGAGCCTTTAATTTCCTACATAGCCTAATAAGCACTCAAGTACACGCATAAAGCTTGCCACAGCAAACCGGCAAATGTAATGATTATGAATGTGTCAGGGAAAAACAGTAAGGAGACTGCATTAACATTTCAATAATTTGATAAACTAGTGCTTTCTTTGTTTTCGGCTTAAGAGATTAAGTCGGTGACACTGACTCGTCATCTTCACACTAGTGGACGCGCATGTAAGCATGTTTCATACGAATTACATAATCTGAGAATTTGTATTCCATTTGAATTGATTTATTTGAAAGTAGACATTTCACTCTCTATAGATTATGGCTGCTCGATTATGGCAAAAATCATAATCACAATTATTTCGGTCCGTATTGTAATCACGATTATTTAACACTATTATGAGTGGGCCATATGACCAAAACTTTATATGAGGGATTTTATTTAAAGATTTATATATATTTTCTCTTTACATTAATTTATTACGTGACTGACAAAGGTTTACATGAATAATCACAAAGCGGCACATTTTAACACATTTTTGCGTGTATTTGACCATTTAAGTGCACACCTTGAGCTAAAAGATAAATTTACATGTCCATGTCCTGTTCTTTGTCTGAACGCATAAATTACACAGAAATCCTCCTGAAGAAGCCCAAGTTCTCTTTCACACTTTTAAAAACATGAATAAATCTAACATACTTCAATAAATCAAGCACGTCCCATTTTAAAAAGTCACGTTACATGATTTTACTGATCTTGGAAGATCACAAGCTCACATCGTTTTTATGGGGTTTATGATTCAAAAAAGGAAAAACTATGTGCCTGGGGTCCTTGTAATACTGATATCAGGTACCCTGAGTAGTGGTCGACCGATATTGTTTTTTTGACAGCCGATATCTTGGAAAGCAGGGGGGCTGATAGCTGACACAAAGTGGATATAATTATTTTTTATTATTATTATTCATATTTAAGAAATTTGAAATTATTTGGCAATGGATAAAAAAAATTGTAAAATAAACATACTTATACTGTAGATGACAAAATATTTTTCACAAATGAATAAATACTTAAAAATATAATTAAAAAGGAAGTGAACACTGTAACCAACAGGGCACTCAGTATTCTGGGAAGTTTGTGTGCATTGGGAATCATATTTTTAAAATAATGCCAGGGTAACACTGATTTTACATACAGCACACAGAGAAAATGACATGACAGTGGACAAATGCATAAAGCGCAGCATAATTTGAAAACACAAGTTTAAAGTTTAAAGCATTCAATTCACACGGACCGACCGTCACACAGAGAACACGCGATCATGCTGGATAAAAATGCACACTTCACAAGATCTCACAGTTGGATTCAGCTAAGTTTGCAAGGTTTGTGACATTAAATGTTCATTAGCCATTCAAAGATTTGTTTAAATTATATAAATGCGTATTTGCTTAATGCTGACGGCGAACGAGAGAGTATTATAATGTTTGCCTTTCTATTACTAATAATATAAAAGCAATAGTTATAATACTTTCTGTATACATTAATTCCTTTGTTTAACTGCTCTATCAGATTATTAGACAGACTTCTATCCGTATTAGACAGAACTTTTAACAACGACAGTAAACAAGAGAATGTGAGCACTGTGTGCTCGCCTCAAACACATCGGCCAAGCAATAAAACTTATCGGCCGATGGCCTTGGCGATATATCGGTCGACCACTGATCCTGATAGGATGGGCAATGAAATTTATTTTATTCTATATACTAAACCCAAACAAAACAGAACAAAATATCCCTAAGCATTCACCCTCAATCCCAATGAAGACAAAAAAAATAAAATTTTCAAGTTGTCATAGTCTCATTAAGTTACCATTTTCATGTGCTCAAGCAGAACGTTAATGTCATCCTGTGCTTCAGCAAGGTATCTCTGGCTAAAACTAGCTAATGTTAAAGTTAGTGACTCCATGCTAACGTACAATCCTAAATAGCAAACTGTGCTTGCTTCTTGTACAGAGTAGTAGGGCTGGGTATCGATTCAGATGTCCCGATTCGATTCGTTTCTTGGTTTGATTCTCAATTTTTTTTATTACATTTAGTGAATGTAATTTTAATACAAATGCTCCAGCACTCTGCCATTCATATTCAAATGAAATATTACTATTGGCATGTTCTATAACAAACACAATTAACAGAGCACATTTTGTTACATTTCACAGGAAAATTATTTGTTGGATAAGAACAGTCAGTGCTCTGATTGTTCTTTGAGAAGCTCTGAAGCAGCTCATCTGGCAGCTCTCCTCCCAAAATAGTACACTCTGTTTCCATCGATTCAGGAGGAGATGCTAGATGTGTTTATCCTGTTCTCAGAAAGCCATAATGGTAAAGCACTGAAGAATATCAAAAAATAAAATTAGAAACTTATAAGCGTAAGGCTGTCTCTCTTGTCTCACTAAGTCTTTGACAGTTCACTGACCCTACACACTGTGACAGATCGACATTTTCCCTCTGAGTAACTCCACTAATCCATCTAACACACACACATGGCCCTCTGTCTCTGACTGTGACCTTGTCAACACTTGTCAGCCCTCCCGCAGATGCCAGCTGCAGCCCAGTGTTCACCTTACATCCTCTCTTCTCGCATCCTCACCACCATTGACAGTCAGTCAAGGTCCAGGGCAACTTACTGTAGGCAAAATTAGTCCACATGACCTGGCATGCATGTGATTTAGGGCAGCAGAGAGATTTTACTGAATGCCAAGTCATTACAGGTGGCCAAAGCCTTTAAACGGAGAAGCAGACACCTGGACATTGTAGCACAAGCTGTACAGAACATTAACACTGTCTTGGGGCAGCAAGTCCCTCCCTTTGTCTCAAAGCACACAGTCTTACAAGAAGGGAAGATGATTGGGTGGTTTCAGGTCTAAAAAGACAGAAAAACATTCCACACTACCAAAGTTTGGAGTTTGATTGATTGATGTAATGTTTTTGAAAGAAGTCTCTAATGCGAAACTTTATTTCACTTTATATTAAAAATAGTTAAAACAATAATGTTGTGAAATATTAATATAATTCAAAATAACTGTTTTCTATTTGAATATATCTTAAAATGTAATTTATTCCTATGATGTAAAGCTGAATGTTCAGCATTACTCCAGTCTTCAGTGTCACATGATTCTTCAGAAATCATTCTGATATGGTGATTTGCTGCTCAAGAAACATTTTAAAAACTGTTAAAAACAGACCCCAAACTTTCAAACAGTAGTATGTAAATTCAAACTGTGTGCTGTTGCCTTTCAAAATGTGTCTAAACACATTATATTCTCAACCCTAATATACAATATATAAGCTGTAATGGCCCATTCTAGTAGGATTTGCCCACTTTTCATAACCCAATTAATTCCCAGTGGATACCTAACATGTTTTTTTTTCTTATTGAAAATCCTGTTTTACTAGGAAATGAGTCACGTTACAGCAGTAAAATCAGTTTCTGATGTTGTCTCATGTCTTTAAGTATGCCCAAAGGGACTGTGTGCTTTTAATGTGTTGGCCAAACATTCATAACTGCATTTGCATGCTTGCGTTCTGCCCTAAAATGCAGTAGCACATTTGATCGCGGATGGAGAGCAGCTCAGGCGACACAAAGCCTTTATTTCAGCAACACCAAGCTTCAGTAAGTCACACAGTGCCATTATAAGGGTGACAAAAGCCTACACAATGCCCTTCCTAAAACAATTTCATGCATTGACCTTCAGAATGGCCACAGAGAGTTAAACCATGAATTAAACATGAGCTCATCTGAATTCAGTTAACAAGGACAATGGGGGTTTGGTGGCGGTTGTTAGGCGGGATGTTAAACATCAATATTCTCTCTCTCTCTCTCTCTGTGCCCTGTTTACTGTAATTCTGTATTCATGAGCATTTGGCATGCTGAGCCATGTTCCCTGTTGGTCAATAAGTCAATGCTGACTGTGATGATGTACTAATCCATGTCTGTCCTGTCTCTCTCTCTCTCTCTCTCTGTAGTGACGGCCAGCTGTCAGGTTTGAGGATGGATGAGTTACAGGATGTGCAGTTGACTGAGATCAAACCCCTCTTGACAGACAAGGTGAGTTCGCACATATTCGTCTGGTTGTGAACGCCAGTGCTGCCCCTCTCTGTCTTTAACTACATCTCACCCCTCCACTCCAGTTCAAGTTCAAGTTGCTTTATTGGCATGACATTTGAGTTTCAGTATTGCCAAAGCATTTAAATACAGAATAAAATATGATAGCATCATCAAAGTAAAAGGAAATAAATCAATACAATACAATAAAAATAACAACAGCAGATAATATTTCTAATATTAATAATATTAATTATAATTATATACAATTAAGAATATCAAATAAAGCAGTTGAATACAATAAATTAGCCATTTCGTATGGTGTGTATCGTGTATAAATATTTTGCAGCTACTTTGACTGCCATCTCATTCTCTCCAAGTATATAGTGTAGTTTCTCCGAGTCATTTAGAGTCAAAAATGAACAATTCAGTGCTTCAAATTGTGGAATGAATTTTTCCCTTGTAGTGGTGCATTTGGGGCAGACAAGAAGGAAGTGTTTCTCATCCTCTATTTGATTCAGCTCACAGTGTTTGCACAGTTGCTGTTCTCTGGGTATCCAGGATTTTTTATGTCTACTTATCTCTATTTCCAAATCATGATCGCTGAGTCGATATTTTGAAAGGATTTGTCTTTCTTTTAATTGCTTGATTGATAAGTAATTTGCCAATTTTGTGGTTCTCTTTAGGGCCGAATAACACTGGAGTTTGGTTTGGAGGTCAAGTTCATTTTTTAATATTTCATCATAATTATACTTCAGATTTTTGTCAATTTGTTTATGAATGTTGAGGTTGTGGATGGAGCCAGATTCAGCTTGAGTTTCCTTCATTAGTTGAAGCACAAGTGTATTTAGAGGATGAGACACTGTGGGGGATTTATTGGCAAGAAGGGCTTTATATTGAACAGATTCAGTGTCAGATTGAGTCAGGTGATGCCAGAATTGAACAGCTCTTTTTTTAATTTCAGTGTGTAAGGGGTATAAGCCCAGTTCAGCCCTACAGGCATTATTAGAAGTGCTTCTGTTTACCCTTAGGATGTTTTTGGCAAATTCGAATTGTGTTCTTTCTATTAAACTTTTATCCCAGTTTTCAAATTTTAATATTGGTCCCCAAATTTCACTCCTGTACAGTAGGATTGGTTTGATGATTGCGTGATATAATTTAATCCATGTTCTAATTGGTAGTTTTAATTGGCCAAACTGTGCTTTTATGGCATAAAATGCCCTCCGGGCCTTCACAGCCAGACTGAAGCCCCCTCACTCCAGTTCTCTCACTCTGACTCGATCCCGGGCTCCTCAAGGTGCTCGTCTCAGGGCCCGTTACCCTTGCATACCGAGCTGTACCAGAGCAGTGAGATCAGAGAGATGATGTATAATGTCATCAGGTCCTAATCTCACAGCCTAAACCAGTATCAAACAGAGCCTGAAATGAGCAGCTGTTAGAAAGTCCTCAAGAACAAGAGCGTATTCATGTGTGTACTATATAAAGTATGCATACCTCCTCATGTTTGCTCAATAAGGCTCTGTAAAGCCTGACATATGAAAAATAGTTGTTGTTATTTATTTATTTATTTTAATTTGTAATGGTTTATTGAAACTTGAAAAAATTTGCATGTATTTTTTTCTTTTTTCTTGAGCATCATAATTGATACATCAGGCTTTTATATATTAATATGATAAATAAGAAAATACAGCTCATACTCCGAGGAAAAACACATCAGTTTTATTCAGGTAGGTTGTGGACCGCTACAACACTACCCACCAAACAAATCTGCTCTATAAAAAGATGTTTTGAAAATGTTTCCTTCTCTTAAAAGACCATGTGATTTTTGTGACTCCTCCTGGTGGTCACTCCACTGCTTGACCAACAGTGTTGTTCAGTTTAGAAGAAATAAATAGAAACTTTGGTCCTATTTGTAACTAAAATCTGTCCTCCAAATGTCCTCCATGCTCTGTTGAATTAAAAACATCTGCATACTCCTAATTCATTTTAGATTATGGAGGGAGTTACAATTCTATTTATATGCACGTCATGTTCTGCCAGTCCCATTCTATACTAGTGCTGTCAAATGATAATCGCAATTAATCACTTACAAAATAAATTGTTTTGTTTGCATAATATGTGTGTGTTCTGTGTGTGTATATATATATATATATATATTATTTATATATATAAATATACACAAAATGCATTAGTATATATATATATATTAGAATAGAAAATATATATCCATGTATATATATATTTATATATCATATAATATATTATATTATATAATAAATATATTTTATATAAATAACACACACATGCAGTAAATATTTAGAAATATTTCCATGTCATATTTATATTCATAAATTTATTTAAAATTTCTATTTAAATATATACATTTTTTCTGAAATATATACAGTACATGCATATGTGTGTGTATTTATATATACATAATAAATATGCCTAGCACACATACATGTATTATGTAAACAAAAACTTTTATTTTGGATGTGATTAATCGTTTGACAGCACTATTCTGTACATACAAAGTTCAGTTATTTACAGAATTAAATTCTTCAGAATTCAGTCCCAAAAGCTACAGCATATTACAAAACATGCCCCCTCTGGAATTAACATGCAAAGTAGCTTTGATTTTAAAATATTAAAAAAATGATACATTTAATTTATAATAATATATAATTTATTTTATAAAGTAAACTGTTCAAAAAAAATTTAATTAACTTTGGGTAACTCATACATGCAAACTCAGGCACAACAATTAAGGCAGGAGGTGAATCATCTCGCAGCACTGTAATTTGTCCTTTCTTTAACAGAATATAATTAAGTGGTCAGTGCCAGGTATAACGTGGGTCAATGTGTCTTGCATGACCTGGTATTTTAACATCACATGCTTAATCCTTTCAGCTGATCTCTTTCTCTCTCTTTCCACACAGAATGGACAGAACTTCCAGGACTTTGATTGTCAGGTAAGAGTCTCTGGTGGTCATTAGGCCTGTATGTACTGCATATGACCTCCTGAAGCGTTCACCCGCAGTCATTAATTGACTCTTCCTGTGCCGCTGATTTATTTCCCAGTGCTGTGTGATGGTGAAGGTTCCTTGACCTGTACTTCACGGTGGTGCAGTGAGATTCACTCTGGTGTCTCTTTGTTGTGCTGTGGATGTGTGGGAGGGTTTGTGGGTGGTGAGTTGAGCTGGAGGAGAGCAAGTCTTGTACACAACTGTGTTATTTGTAGGGCTGGACCAGAATATTCGATTATTTGAATATTCGTTCAGTGGGTTGGCATTCGATTTTCAATTTTGAGATTTGAATATTCTTTTTCTTTTTTTCGAACACCTGGCATCCCCCGCGAAACGGTTCTCATTCGCGCTTGAATATGAATTGCCCATGAGTGAACGTTATGAATGTCATGATTCAGTTCATCAGAAAGAGAAGACAAAAATGCAGACCTCAGCTGTGTGGGAGCACTTTAAAATGAGTGAGGACAAGACAAAGACAGTGTGCCAGATATGTGGTTTGAAACTGGCCTACCTCAACAGCATATCATGTTTGATAAATCACCCGCGTTCTGTAAGTAGTACACTTATACTGTATATTATATTGTTGGTGTAAAAAAACAAAAACAAAAACGAGCTGCTTTTATCCGCCATCTTAATCAGTAATTTTACACATGATAAAAACGTGCACTTAATTTGCTTGGAAAACACTTGCATATACGGCAGTCATAAAAAATGTACAGTAGCCCAGCCTAATAATAATTTGTCTATATTAGAAGTATTGCTCTTAACAGACCTGTGTGTTTTGTATCACTAGTGCAGTATTCATTCTCGGAGCATATAAGCCCTGCCCACATTAGGAGCGCCGCTTCCGGCTCACGCTGTTCTGTAGTTTATTAAAAGTTTATTAATTCTGAACGGACACACAGAGATTCCTGCCTTTATTACACTGTGTCTACACTGGACTCGACAGTTGTCATGTCACGCCGCAACAGCTTAAGTATGTCTACACTGGATGCGACAAAGCAACCGTTGAAAATCATTTGAAGTTTGTGTCAGTACATCATAAATAGAACGTAGCAGTTTACTGTCGGGAATTTGTCACGCCACGCCACGCCAGCGCAGAGTCCGGTGTAGACACGGTGTTGAGAGAAGAATATGTTCAGCCCCTCCCTCCGAAGCTTCGAATATTCAGTGTTAATTACTACTGAAGTGTCAAAAAATGGTATTCGGAACAGCCCTAATTATTTGCTGAATAGCAAGATTTGACTCGGGGATGTAAGCACACTTCATTATCATACTTTTATTCCACTATTATGTCTCCTCATTTCATTCTTTTTTTTTTATTGGTATTTTCTCCAGTGGCAGTCAATCAGTGATTTATACATGTAATTTTATTTTTATTATGCTTTCAGCACATTTAACGGCCCATTTCGGTCAATTAGGGCTGGGCAAAAAACATTTATTTTTCGATTAATCGTATTTTAAAATGACATAGATTCGATATTGATTCTCAAAAGCCGGGAATCTATCTTTTCTGGTATTTATTTCAGCAAACATTTAAAACAAGATCTGATTAATGTGAATCTTATCATTATTCTGGCATTTGTATATAAGACTATATTGAATGTTATCAAAAAATCAAGAGCTTGCGAATTGAAATCGAATCAAATCGGGACATCTGATTCAATCCCCAGTCCTACAGTCGATTGTGTTTGCTCTTCTGCCGTAGGCTCTACAAGTGTAAGTGTGATCCTGTCTTTTCCAGACCACAGCACATTGCTGTCAGTGCTGCTCACCAGCTCTTCATTATTCAGTGTCCTGTCCATTCTCCGTTGTCTCAGACCTGATCAGATTGACATCTGATCCTCAGCAGGTTTAGGGCAGTTGTAGCCCAATTTCAGCCAGGAAAAAGAAAGTCCTATTAAGGGACATGAGGAAATTCTCAAGACATTTAAAAGTGTCCCTCTTTGAGAGGAGGTGTCACAGGCATAAGTTATTTTGCTTAGATTTAACTAATTCGATTTTCCACAGTGTCTTGTAGATTCCAGAAAACAGTCAGTTTTCAGAAAACATGTTAAATAATATTTACTGCCAAAAAGTTTACTGTCAAAAGTTTGGAATCAGCAAGATCTTTTGCTCAAGTCTGCATTTATTTGATCAAAAATAGGGAAAAAAACAGTAATATTGTGAAATATTATTATAATTTAAAACGACAGTTTTCTGTTTTATTATACATTAAAATATAATTTATTCCTGTTAATTTTCATCAGCCATTACTCCAGTCTTCAGTGTCGCATGATCCTTCAGGAATCATTCTGATTTATCAATATGCTGATTTATTATCAGTGTTGGAAACACTTGTGCTGCTTAATTGTTTGTTTTTTTTTTGATACTTTTTTCAGGATTCTTCGATTAATAAAAGATAAAAAGAACAGCATATTCAAAATAAAAATCTTTTTTTTTAATGGGATGTCTTCCACTTTATATCAATTTAACACATCCTTGCTGAATGAAAGTATTAATTTCTTTAAAAAAATAAATAAATAAAATACTGATACCAAACATTTGAATGGCAGTGTATATTAGTTTTCCTTGTGACATTTTGCTCATAAAACAATTTTATATTTATTTAAATTATTTAATTTTATTTATTATGTTCTAATTTAAATATTTACTTATTGTACTTTTATTTTTATTTTTTTTCTGGTAAACCTTTTTTAGTTATTATTTTACAGAAATAATACATTTTATGTTCTTTTTAACAATTTATTAACTGAAATAATAGTCACAATACAAAATAAAACCCTTTTTGTGTATTTCCATATTAAGAATGTTCTTTTTGCATGAAAAGACAATTAAAATGTATAGTCTGTACACCTATAGTAATTCCCCTTCACAGTTCAGTCTCAGAGTTCAGGTCTTCAGCTCCTGAAGTATTAAAGAGGCTCATTTATCTGGGGTTTGGTCTGTACCCTTTAGTGAAGCTCATTTAAAGTATTTTTGGAGTGCTGTAAATTACACGGTAATTTATCGAAATGTGAGGATCTAGGATCATACCAGTGTTCACAGGTTTAAATGTATCCTCGGTCTGCAGGATTGTCAGCTGGTTGAATGGATCAGCGTCTCAGGCGAGAATTACATCACATTCACACATTCACACACCTGAGAGGAAGATGAATGTGTTAGTAGTCACACAAATCAAGTATAAACAAGAGATGGGTGAATAGAGTCATGAACTACAGTGATTCTACATGTGCCGTTTGTCTTCTGTGTTGCAGTGTAAAAGTTGTTTTTTTTTCTCCTTCATTTCTTTTGGTAACTATGCAACAGGATGACTTGAACTATTACATAATGTACCGTCTCTGAACTCCTGCAAAGGGAGAAAGAAAACAAACAAACAAACGAACTAAATAAACTAAATCAATAAACAAAACAAACAACTGAATAAACAGTCCAGCCGGAATGGTTCCTTGAAGCCCCATGATGCCTGATGACATTACTATTTTTTTTAGCGTTTATAGTTCTCGGTATGCTAATGTCATTAGGCTGAGCAGTTGCTATGGTGACGGTGTGTGGATGATGTAAGCTGACACCTGTTGGGCTCCTCCTGCAGAGGGCAGTGTAAATACATATAACAGTCAAGCTGTTCTTCCCCCCACAAAAAAAAAAAAAAAAAAAAACATTACGTTTGATGGTTGTTTATCTCGGTTTGGTTTGTTCTGTATGTTTCAGAATTTTATTTTTTTTATTAAATGAGCAACTTTAGCTAAATTATGCTCTTTGGTCTTCTGGCAGTGTTATTAACTATGCAGGCTTGTTCTTCTCTCTCTGTGTCTGGCTGATTGAAGTGTGATGGTGCAGCATTGGCTCTGTTTGGCATTGGGTCAGATAGCACACGGGGCAGCAGATGTATTTATTCAGGCGTGACGCTCACTCTGCCGGAAAAGGACTGACACAAGGGATGACCATTTACTCTCATTACCATCAAATTTGCTGTATGCAAATGTTTTTACTCTCTAATGCTTGTAAACACAAAAACATGTTTACAGGTTACAGAGTTAATCTCTTGCAGCACTTATGTAATTCACAAAGCTGGTGATATAAAGTGTGTTAGACTGCACTTCCTGCCTTTTTTCACAGTTACTACATAATTTGTCTCCTTCATATTTTATTTATTTTTTGTACATTTTCATCATAACACTTTTACTTCCTTTTAGGGTTGCATGATTTAATCAGATTTTATTGATTTATTTTTATATATAATTGCAATCTCAGTATTGACCAAAATAAACTTGATTATGATTAAGCAGCCCTACTTCATCACAAGATATAGTCTCTTGACGTTTAATATATAGTTTAATATATATATATTTATACCTTGAATACAGACTGGCCAAAATCAATATCATGCTAAAATACGCAGCACTAACATAAATATCAAAACTAGTGTGTGTGTGTGTGTGCATGTGTGTATAAATATATAAATGTGTATACAGTAGTCAACA
Source organism: Cyprinus carpio (assembly GCF_018340385.1). Classification (NCBI taxonomy): domain Eukaryota; kingdom Metazoa; phylum Chordata; class Actinopteri; order Cypriniformes; family Cyprinidae; genus Cyprinus; species Cyprinus carpio. Next base: position 8,230,190 of record NC_056619.1, on the reverse strand, counting down.
ATTGTGGTTCAAAACCTTTCATCAACGTTGGCCTAAAACCAAAATGTGTTCTTGTCTTAGCAACTTTTTGAGGACTTCAACTTTGACTACTGTTATATATTATATATATTGATATCTATATATAATATATATATATACTACTATATATATATATATATATATAATATCAGTACTGTGTTATTATATTAGTATGATTTAAATCAGTACTGTGTATTTTAGTATGATATAGATTTTGGCCAGTCCGTATTCAGGATCAGAATTTCTATCAGCACCAAGTAGTCTTTCATCCATATTTTTAAGTTTTTCTTTTTTATATTCTTTTTTCATAACTATTGAATTAACTAATGTTAACAAAACCTAATATTAACAAATTGTTGTGTTTCCAAGTATGCTTTGCTCAATAGACATTTTTGTGAAGCAGTTAGACAGGATTGTGGAGATACACACTGCCCTCTGTGGGTCGTGAGGTGTATTGAATTCCCTTTTAACATTTTTGATAGTTGTCAGACAGTGTTGAGACAGAGCTGACATTTTAATATCTGAGATCAAAACCCTCTGCCTCTCTCATCTCTGAAAGCGTAGCAGATTTGGAGCATCCTCAACTGCTGCTGTGGCAGGATACACCTGCTGCTTGATGTGGCCGCTCTCAAGCACACGCGCTTGCGTGCAGTTAGACTGATCAGGGGTGTGTTCCAGTGCTGGGGTGTACACGCGTGGGCCGCTGCACGGGGGGCTTTCTTCACACATTGCAATCGCAGGGAAATCCTTGTTCCCCTTCACCCACTCTCTCATCCATCAGAACCTCAGGTGCATCCTAGGACAAGGTTACACCATCTAAAATGTCAAGGGTTAACCTGTGTTTCTGGGTTATGCTCATATTTATTAACGGTAGGTATGTTCAAAGATCAGGGAAGAATCTTACTGCCACTTATATAATAGATAACTTCAACATTACTATGCAGGTCTTATTTTTGTGTGCTTGGGATCCTCATGGCTTTTGTAGCAGTTCACATGCTTTTTGTCAGTTTTTATAGTTCAGACAGTTCGAACATTGTGCATCACAGAATGTGATATGATTTTAATGATTAACAAATAAAAACTGCCATAAGTTTCAGACTCTGACATTTAAATAAAATGTAAATAAAAAGAATAAGAAAACTAAATAAAATATACTTTTATATATTTTGCATGATTTTTTTAGCGTCAGGTTTTTACAAAAAACAAAAATACAAAAAACTTAATTCCATTGCATAAGTACTCAATGTTATCTGGGACAGTTGAAATGTAGCTCAGGAGCATTCATGCTGCTTGTAGATGTTACTACACCTCAAGTGAAGTTAACCTGTGGCAAATTCAAATGAATGGGTATGATTTGGAAAGGTGTGCATCTTTTAATAAAAGGTCTAACAGCTGAAAAGGCATATCAGAGCAAAAACCAAGCCCTGAGGTCAAAAGAACTGCCTGTAGAGCTCAGAAACAGGATTGTGTCAAGCCACACATCTGGGGAAGAGTTCAGAAAAAAATTCTGCTGCATTAAAGGTTTACAGAAGCATGTACCCTCCATTATCCTGAATGGAAGAAGAACCTGGACTCTTCCTAGAGCTGGCCTCCAGGCCAAACTGAGCAATTGATGGAGAAGGGCTTTGGCTAGTAGAGACTAGGCATGGGCCGATTACCGGTTTCAAGGTTTACCGCGATTTGAAAATTTCACGGTTTCAAAACCACTAATATTTTCCATTATACCGCTCCTGCGGTATGCGCTGTTCTCCATGTCTCCTCAGAGACTGAAAGAGTAGGAATCCCTCAGACTGAGTGCAGTGTAGAGAGTAACACTGACCCCTCCTCCTCCTGTTGGTGCGAGCGAGCGGTCAGTCACGTGTGTGTGTGTGTGTGTGTGTGTGTGTGTGTAGGATGACCGAACTCAAGGCCCAGGTACACTTCACATTCAGCGTTTCTTTCCGTCTCGCGCACAGCTTTCAAAAGTTTACTCAACCGCAGATGAGGGTAGACGGATGAGCTCGACACATGCGCAGTACCACGGGGTGCACGGCTGTCAATGAGCACTCTTGATGACCAAAATAACGTAATGCCGATGGTGCGCGGACGGCCGAAATATACTATGGCTGTTACGCAATCAGCAACCAGCCATTTTTTGCCTTACTGCAACTCTCTGTTCTGGACTTGCACAAACTGCGTTCCAATGCAATCATTTTCCAAAATGTCATTTATGTGAAAATATGAAGTCTGTTAACGCCCGTTAACACAGGCCAGAGACGCTGAAGACGGACACACAGAGAAAAATACTGTAGCAGGCAGATCACTCACTGTTCATGATGCACTATTGGAAGAAAGTGCTCAATATTGATTTGGGGGTTTATGTGAATGTGTTTCCGAGGGAAGCTGACTGTCTTCTCAAAAGTTTACGTGGTATTTTCTTTTCCTCTCGTCTCTGTATAGTTCATATTAAAGCAGTTTCTTTGTTTAAAGAGGTAACCAAGGAAACACTGTATCTGGCGCCTCCTGCTGTCAGAGAGTAAATATGCATCTCATTCAGAGCTTCTGCTGTTTGTTTCATTCATGTAGTTTAATTTCACGCTTGTCAGAACATTCCGTTTTTGCTTCAAATTGGGTTATTATTTAATCAAATTATGCGTATGATTATTATTATATAACTAAATGATATGAAATGATATAAATGATATGTATATGAATTATATAACTAAAATTGGTGACTAATTACAGATTTATTTTAAATAAAGATATAACTCCTTCTTACTTAAAATAACAACATACCAAGAGTAATTCTACTGTTCCTAATATTCTGTATGTTGCTCAAAAACAAAATATATTGTGTCCAGTGGAAACAACCCCCAGTCATTTAAAAATAACACATTCAGAGCTGTAACAACAATACCGTGATATCATGAAACCTTGATATTTTTGCTTAAGGTTATCATACCATCAAAATCTCATACTGGCCCATGCCTAGTGGAGACCAAGAACAAGATGGACTCTAGTTGAGCTCCATGATCATATATGGAGATAGGAGAAACCTACAGAAGGACAAACACCACTGCAACACTCCACCAATCTGGGATTTAAGTTGTGAAAATTGTTTTTGCTTTGACATTATGGTATATGGAGTGTATATTAATGTGAAAAAAAGTAATTTAAAGCAATTTAACATAAGACAGCAACAAAACGTGAAAAAAACAACAACGAAGGGGTATGAATACTTTCGCAAGGCACTGTATGTGTGTATATACTGTACACGTATAGTTTTACTTTTTGCAAAGAACATGAATAGGTTCACGTACACAGCTTCATCTCTGTTATGCTGTTCTTATCTGGTGACTATCAGCATTGTTGCATGACACTAATGATCTGAGATGACCCATTTTACAAACCATTTGTCTTGTTTTGTTGTTGAATTGCGATGTGCACAATCTGATGTGATCTAGGTCAAGTTTACCTTGCCTGTAGCTTTACGTTTGTATGATGCTGTGAACACTTCAGTGTTTCCACGTCAGGTTACAATTAACACTGAATATATGAATGATTGATAATATCTAAATCTTCCTAGTTGTGTTACGGTCAGTTTTCTGTCTCTAATCAGACTAAATCCTTCGTCAAACAGCAGCAGTATCAGATGTGGTTGCATATGTCTATCTAACACAGATGACTGGGTGTGAAGCCAGGATGACTTTCTTGTTGAATGGTAAGAGCAGCATTATTCTGTGAGAGCTGGGAATGAGATTACACCCTTCACATTTACTTACACACTCTCCCTGTCATCTTCCCTCCCTCTGTTTCATTTAAGGCTCATCTGTGTTGTCGTCCTCACAGTGACCCATCATTCCCTGTTCACGGACAGTTCTCGTAATCAGAGTAGAGCACACTCGTGTTCTTTTTACCCTTAATTGCTTTCATGCCATTAATTTCTTTCATGATTCTGATCCACAGTATGGTTGCAGAATGTTTTTGGCAATGGTATGAATGCTGTTTCTAGGCAACAAATCGTACAATCTGAACATTAGAGATGGAGAAAGGTGTTTCTTGGGTAGTAACATGAAGAAAACATTTTTTTTTTTTTTTTGGCAGAAGAACCGGGCTTCAATAGATACCTGTATAGTCTGCTTAATTTCTGCATTATATCTGAGAGATAAGCTGTACTCATCCATTTCAGACATACAAACTGGGCGTGTTTGCCATTCAGGAGACTTATTTGGAGGCTCAGATTTACTCATCCATAAATGGCACATAAAAACTTGTTGGTCACTTCATGTTTGGAGATTCTTGTTCACTTGGCAGCTTTTTCTGGCCAAGACAAATGTTTGACTCATCAAGACTTGATTACACGGTTTGCCATTTTTAAAAAGCCCTTGTAAAAAACTAAAAAGAGCACTTTTAAAAAGAATATACTGAAGTGTGAACACTTTAATTGCATGTTGATTGCAGTTAAATGAAAATAGAATATAGTTTACATTGACATTAAATGAAACTTTAGAGTGCTTTTTAAAGTTATCTTTATATATTTTTTTAATTACACTTATCTTTGAAAAATGGTTAAATGTAGTGGCAAGTATTTGATGAACTAAAATACACTTTAATGTAATTGCTGAATTTCTAATTACACATTTTTTAACACTGTTGTCATTTAGTATATTTCAAATATATTACATTTAACATACGAATTGGTTTAGAATGGTAGTCAACACATCAAAATATGTGTACTACTTTAAAGTATGACAGAAGATTAAAACATGAATTAAAATGCACAGTGTACTTTCAAGTAAAACTTAAAGTGCACATTGCACTTACATGTGTGCTTATGTCTGTTAAGCTAAAGTAAATCTACTAAAGTAACTCATTACTTTAACATTTACAGTTAAACATCTGAGTTATTTTTTGTTTTTTTTATTACAAGTTACTTTGTTTTTCCTTTTTTCGTTGACACCTCTCCTGTCATCATATTGAGAGAATTTGGGAGTAAGATGCAAAGACAGACGCACTCTCTTCAGCCTGAGGCTTATTAATTTCACTTTTGGTGTGAGAGGGCCTTTATAGTTGCCAAAAAATAACAACTTTTGGGTTTTTTGTTATTTAAAAAAAAAAAAAGAAAGAAAGAAAAAACAAATAAGCAAGCCCAGCCCAGATTACAAAAAGTAACACAAAAATAACTTGCACTACTTTCCATAAAGAGTAACTGAGTAATACAATTAATTATTTTTTCATGGAGTAACGCAATATTGTAATGCATTACTTTAAAAAGTAACTTTCTCTAACTTTGATTTTCAAGCATTTAAAAAAAAAAAAAAATTTATGTACTTTAAGATTTGAAGTACACTCAGGTGCACATTATTTTCACAAGGGCGCTTCCACACTAGTCAGAAGTAATCTGTTCCACATGTCAAACTTTAAAATTATCATTTACCTAAATGTGTTGGAAACTTTTGTCGTTGTAGAGAGGGATATTGTGCCTACAATGTCATTGTAAGCCCTCGATGCAAGCCAGAAATGGCTTTGTATACTAATGCACAATCTCTGAGGTTATCCAACAGCAGAACAGATATGCTTGAGATATTCAGCTCTGTAGTATCACCTTCTCATCTTGTCTTGGTTAAATTGAAAGCACCGCTTCCTTTTTCCTCCTCACAGTTCCCCAGCGCTGCAGCCAGGCTGTGCTCTCCGGACAGGAAAATCAGAAGAGGTTAAGTTTAGGATTACAAAACTGCACTGTTGCAGACGATCCCATTTCCCACGGCAGAGCCTGAAATATCCTTTCCTTTCACAGTTTATATCTTGAACCACAATAGCAGAGACATTTGGAAATATAAATGCATGTTTTGTCACCACATGGACTTGTCCATGTTTGTCACTATGGCAACATCAACTTGGATGTTACCGCATGTTGCATTCACTTTAGGATGGATTTATCCACTTCTATTAATCACATTTCCCAATAATCACCCTTATCAACTCACCCACCGAAACAAAAGCAGAGATTTACACACCCCACCCCCTCCACCTGACCCTGTAAATCCAATTAGAGCAGCTTGAGTGCCCTCCTCTCTCTCAAACACACTCTCCAGGCATTTACACGTCTGCTTTGCTTTGGATCTCTCTTTTATACTCCCATTTTACCAACGTTGGCTTCTATTGAGAGGGGAAAAGGCTTTTATTTGTTATTGGTGGGTGTTCAAAGCCGTCGGTCTTGCTTCTGTTAATCGCGGCTGTGCCCTCCCTTGCCTCGTGCCACCGCCCCTCTCTCTGAGGAGAGTGAGAAGTGGGAACAGGAGAAACGTCTGTTCTGTGATCGCTGGATGAAACATGACGGCAGTGCTGGACATCAACCAGGTTTCCTGTGCAGTGAGCAGTGTGGTGAGTGTTAACAGAAAGACTGTGTTTTGTGTCTGAGTAGCCTGTTGCTTTCCCTCCGAAGCAGCAGCGGGAACTTTGCAGACGTGATCTGCTCACGCTCTCACATCTGTGCCTGAGTGCTGATGGAGTTTGAGTCGTGTCGTAGGTAGTGTGGGTGAAGGATGGGCGTTACCTGCCTTTTGTCTGATAGTGGTTTATATATGTGTGCGCCGTCATGCGCTTTCAGGTGTCTGTAAGTGTCAAAGGGAGGCCTATGAGTGTGTGTGTGTGTTAGGGTGATGACAGTGAAGCATGCTGTATGATGCTCACTCTGTTGGGTGGAGGCAGAGCTTTAAAGATTATTTTATCACTGGTGGTGTTGATGCACTATGTATAATTTATGGTGCATTTTAGTATGTGTCGCACATCCAAACCTTTGGGTAGCGATGTCTTTAAAAGAGGGAGCAAGGATTTTCCAAAAAGAATTTGTGCCTTTATGTAAATTGCACTCCCTCTTGTTGCTGCTGATGATAATGATAATAATAATAATAATAATAATAATAATAATTATTATTATTATTTTTATTATTATTATTATTATTGAATGGCGTGAACCAAATGAATCTGCCAAATGCATACAATGAAGAAATACATAAATGTAAAGAAATGGTGATTAACATTAATAATGTAACACTTTACAGTGAGGTTTCATTTGTTGGCATTAGTTATATTAGTTAACAAACAATACTCATACACCATTTATTAATCTTAGTTCAGCATTTAATACATAAACAAATACATATTAGATTAACAAATGAGACCGTATTGTAAAGTGTTACTATTACTACCACTCATAATGTACATGTGTTGTGGTATAGCATATGTAATTCATAATGCATATATAATATAATTAATTTACTTTACACACATTCCAGGTTTTTGTTGTGCATGTTATAAATAAGCTGCATTTTTTTTATAATGCTCTACATTTTCAGCAACTTTGCTTTCGCCTGACATCACAAATCTGTCTTCTTCAGATAATAATAATAATAATTATTATAATTATGATCATTCTTTCCTGTATTTCAGCCAGCAAACAATAATCTAACAGTCATGTATAGCTGTTTATGCATTGTAATCTATATGCAAATCAAAATCTGCAAACTGCATAAAAGTAATGATAAAAATATGCTGTGTAAAATACAGTAGTCTAATTCAATTTAATTCAAGTTTATTTGTATAGCGCTTTTTACAATACAGATCGTTGCAAAGCAACTTTACAGAAAAATAAGTTTCTACAATATTTAGTAGTAGTTTATCAGTGGTGACTGTCAGTTTATGTGCATACGGCAGAAATGTTCGGAGAAATCAATGAAAAACTTAATCAAACAGACGAACACTATTAACAGCAATTATTATATGATGCAATCAAAATTATATCAAAATGTGGTAGTTCTGTATGTTGTCTCTGGGTTAGCATCATTTGAGGTCCTCTGAGGGGTTGGCATCATCTCTTCTCAGGTGTTCTGGATCCAGACTGGAGCTTGTGTCAATCCTAGTTACCACGGGATGTCAATCTCGTGGCAGAAACAGAGAAACAAATAGAGACATAATTAGCGTAGCTGCTGTTCCAGCCGAGTAAAATTAACCCAAGCTAAATAATGATAATAATAATAATTCACATTTGATCAGATATAACTGCAGTACAAGATTATGAGATGCATTATTTGAATGCTTGGCCAAAGAGATGAGTTTTTAATCTAGATTTAAACAGAGGAAGTGTGTCTGAACCCCGAACATTATCAGGAAGGCTCTTCCAGAGTTAGAAAAAAATATCCATATTATTCCCTCCGGTCCGCTAATGTCACCAACACTTCGTGGCCTAATATGCCTACGCTTGATTGATTTACGTTAGATGCATGCATTTATGAGTTACGTTAAGTGTTTCCCCGCATAAGGTACTTTGTGTTGTATGTTGCCATGACGTTCACATGCACACGAAACTACTAGGATGGTACTTCATAGTTTTACAGACACACCGTGAAATTAATGTTGAATTGCTTTGCTTGTTAAGATAATGTAAACCCATGAGCCAAGAAAAACTTAAAAGCATATTCATATATATTTAAACTTCTGGTTACATGAGCCAAAGCTCTTTTCAGTAAAATTCATGCAAAATAGGGTTGCCAACCACTCCGAATAGCTTAATATGGTAAAATTTATTCAGGATGCTTTTTGTATAACACGCGTGACATTTTTTGTATGACACTGAACTTTATTTTTTAGAATAATTGTACATAGGTGAAGCAAAACAAATGTGATTATTTCTGAGAACATTTTATACACCTTTTATACACATACTTAACTGTAGACATGGAATAACATACTCTGTGTGGTACAAAACAAATATTTTGAGCGTCCCTTATTCTGTCCCTTATTTTCCTGTAAGGAATCACAGTTGCATCATATTTTAATTTTCTGAAGTTGGCAACCCTAATGCAAAAGTAAATATCAGATCATTTTAGAATACAGGATGTACTGAATATTCTTCAGTTTTATGCAAAACAGAAATATGACAAATAGAGTATCAGATCTCTGTCATATGGGCAAAAAATAAATGCAAAAAAAAAAAAAAAAAGCTTTTTTGCACAGTTGTGTTTGACACATGAAAACTGTAACAATGTATCTTACAAGGTAACACGATGCAACCTTGCTCTCACTTGAAAAGTGTCCAAGTCTTGAATTTGAGGGTATTGGAATTGGAAAGTCCTTGAAAGCTCCTTGAATTTGAAGTTAACCAATGTGTGGGAACCCTGTATACAGTACCTATACTGCTGTCTATGCTATTAATATGACCAAAAGAATAAAATAAAAGCAGAGAATTACTTACTGCTCTGGACTGAATAACATCTATAGAAGACGACATTTCTTACTTGAATGCTTTAAATCACATCCTTACTGTTTTACTTTTGAACAGACCTTTAAAAAATGTCTTGCAGGATGTGCGCACTGCGCAGGTGTAGTAACTTCTTCTTAATAGCTGCTTTTGTCTCTGCTGTTTACAGACAAACAGAAGACAGGTACTTGTGTTTGGATGAGATTTGAACTTTTTACTGCTGCCAGCCTCTTTATCAAGTTCACCTTGTTCTCTTTCTTCCATCCCTATCAGATTACCGCGGTCTCTGACAGAGCCCTGACTCGTTTCTGAGCTGCCCTCAGGCACATCTACCTTTAGCTTGATCTGCGCTGCCTGCTTTTCCATTTCTGTCCTGCTGCTGCTGGTTGGCTGCTGTGGTGTGGTGTTGTCTTGGTAACGGAGTCTTATTGTTGCTAGGTTCTTGGATTAAGAGGAAAAAGACCAATAGCAATTGACCATGCAGTGTCAGATGTGATTATACTGTTGCTGTTTTAAGTACTTTTGTGATTTTAATTTTCTTGGTTATACAAAAAAGTGACTTTCCTGTTTGATAAACTATAGTTTCAAGTAGCAAAACAATTTTATACAATGTTTGTATTGCATGCATACATTTTGTTTTTGTTAATAAATACTTTTATTTAGAAAGGATGCTTTAAATCGATTAAAAGTGGCAGTAAAGACATTATGTTGCAAAAGATTTCCATTTCAGAATAGTCCTATTCTTTAGAATTTTCTATGCAAATTATCCTGGAAAAAATGTTTTCTGTTTTCAGCATTGATGATAATAATAAGAAATTCTGAAGGATCATATGACACTTGAGACTGGAGTAATGATGCAGAAAATTCAGCTTTGCATCAAAGGAATAAATCTTTTTTTTTTTTTCATTATAATATTTTGGAATATTAGTGTTTTTACTGTTACTATCTATATTTGATCAAATAAATTCAGCCTCAGTGAGCATAAGAACCTTTACAAAATGTTACCGACCATGAATTAATCGACCAGAAGCAATAAGCATTTAGCATCACAACGAAAATATAAAAAATGCATAGTCGTCAGTTCACAAATGCTTTTTTCAGACAAAACCATTTTATTTCAGATGGACAAGCAGTTGTGCAACGTCAAATAGAAACTGGGTGTCTTCCAACTGATGGAGCATTGCAACGGCTGTTTCCATCGTAGACCGCTTTGATTATAAAGGGGAGTGAACACGTTTTGTCATGTCATAGTGTGTCGCTCACGTCCAGTGTAGAAATGGCAGCACTGTAGAAACACCTGTTTCTGGAGACTGTTTGAACGGTGCATCTAGACATCACACAGCAGTCACCTAACATGAGATCAGGGAGAGCAATATGTGTGCACACAAACATAACCGCCTCGTCTATTTTTAAATCTGCTACCTTTAGTGGGTGCTGTGTGGTTTGCTTCAGGTGTCAGCTGCTAGTATGGTTTCTAGATCTTCTGCTTAAGACATCACTATTCTACACTACATTACTTGTGTAGAGAGAGATGGGTTTTTTTTCTTATATATACAAACATGCATGATGCATCTTTGGTTAAGGTCACTATAGCCATGTGTTTATGTAAGTGTGTGGAGTCTGCAGGTTTGCATCAGAACAGTGTCCGTCTCCTCCAGTGCCGGTCAGAGCTGCGTTTGGTTCTTTTGGTCCTCATGCTGTGTGTGGAATGAGATTAGAGCCGGACCTGCTGCTCTTCTGGCCTTAGGAGTCCTTGAGTAGTGCTGTTAGCCTCTCACCTCATTCTTGTGGTTCAAGCCTCATCCTGTTTGTGTCGTCTTGTAGCTGAGCTGTCCATTTCAGATTTTTACTTTGACTTATAGGCCTAATGCTGTGGTTGTTGTGGTGATGTGGAACAACAAACATCATCAAGGGTAGGCCAAAACCTACACCACAGCAAAACACAAGGGGGTGTTTGAATCAGACGTTGACCTTCAGTTTTTTTGGAAACAGGCTAAAAGAAACCTTTGAGTTAATTATTACCCGATTTAGAGATGCTATTTGACTGGAAGAGCAGATATTTCCTTACAAGGAATGAGTTTAAAGGCCACTCATGTAAACCTTTCAGTCTGTGTTTTAATGCAGACACTGCAGGAATGATTTCAAACAGCTCTATGCTCAAACAGTTGACACCTTTGCACTTCTGTTATTAATTCACATGTCATCTTCTGATTGGTTGCAGGAGCATGACATTGAGACTCCTCACGGTGTCCTTCATGTGACTTTGAGAGGGACTCCTAAAGGCAACAGACCGGTCATTCTCACCTATCATGACATTGGACTCAACCGTAAGTTGTCCCATATATTTTCAAAGTTCCTGTCTTTCAGTGGCTAAATGTATTATTATACAGCTCACATACTTGAAGGGGAGAGGGATTGGTTTTTAAGATTTCTGTTCTTGGAGGAACCAGAGGTGTAAATTCCAGGGGTCAGAAAGTAAAAGTCCTGCCATATGTTTATTCGACTCATGAACTCAACCAGCTGATTTCACTAATTAGTTCTACCTCCTGGCTGAAAAACTGCTAATTAGCAAATCCAGGTGATTGGAACAAAATACTGAAGAGGACTTTTACTTTCTGAACCTGGACTTTACAACTTTGAGAGGAAACACCATCTTGGTGTCTGAATATGCCTGCTTCCCTGTTATATAATAGAAGATAAACTCATAGTTTTAATACATATAATAGGCAAAAAGCACCTGGATAACCTACAGTATATCTAATGCCGAGATTCTGAAGTGTGCTTTCAGTTTACACAGAAGAGGAGTTGATGGTTAGTGAATGACCAAAAGGTGCAATTGACTCTTCACCTGGAGTTTGATTGACAGGGGATCAGACCAGTCATAAAAAAGGAGTGTATTGATGTTTTTCTGCGGTTTACACAAGATACCTCCTGATGTTCTTTCATGTTTATTTCATGCTTTAACTAGTAAATATGAAAAGATTATCGGTTCACGTGCCGCTTGAACTGAGGCACTACGGCGATCTGTCACGACACATTAAAGAGCCACAAAACAGTATTTATAGTTTGAATTTATTAAATGACAAAATTTGAAAGCTGAGACTTTTTCATACCAAAAGTAACCTGATCTGTTTTGTCTGTCGGTGCGTTGTCAGTTTCCTCTTTGCTCCACTGCTTGTAACATGTGACGCAATAGTGCAATGGCTTGTTGGACACTGCAACAGTAACTAAGAGGGGCGGGGTCTTTGCGAAGGTTGACGCCGTAGGCCATATGACAATATGACTGATGCAGTACATCCCTAATACATTTTTATAACGCACATTCTTACTACTACATGTATATATGGAGAATTTTAACAGTTGCTAAGTTCATTCATAACATGTAGTTCTGGACAGATGTGATTTCAGTTGCACATCAACGCTATGCATTGTCTAATGTCTAATGTCCAACTGAAAGCAGGAAAAGGTAAAATGTAAAAAAATGTGGACAGGAAATTTGTGTTGAAACCAAGTTTAGGTAGAATGGGCCATCTGTTTTTTGTTTATTTATTTATTTTTTATTTATTTTTTTTGTTAATTTTGGACTTTTATCTAGGGTCAGAGTGGATTTATTATCATTTCATATCTATACAGCTTGTACACAGCGAAACAAAAACACGTTCCCCCAGGACCATCTTGCTACATAAGACAACAATGGAGTAAAAAACTGAACTGTACAAAAATTATTATTATAATTATTATAATTATATTAAATCGACTAAACCAAAGAGATAAATAAGAAAAAAAACGGGTAAAAAATTAAAATGTATACACAGACTACACTAATATACATGTACATGTGTGCATACTGAGGCCCCGTCCACACAGAGACACGTTTAGCTGTATAAGTAATCATTTTGAATCGTATCGGCATTTCGTCCAGACGGATCTGGTGTTTGGGAGTTGTGAAATGGCTATTTTTTTTAAACCGGGTCACAGAGCGGATAAATCTGTAAATGACACCTTTGCATTTTCATGTGTACAGCCAATCAGTATATTTTGTGAAACGATGATGTCATCACCCTACATCTACGTCATGTAACAGCAACAAAAACATGAACAAACACTGAACGAATGTCTTTTTATTAACTAACACTAACACAGATTAATAAATGTATTGTTCCATGTTGATTTACTTGTAGTTGTGTTAAGTTTGTATACAGCACGCAAGGTTTATGCGCATGCTCCAAGTCTTCTTCTCTGTTTTTAGTGTATCTCTGTGGCAGAATTACAGCACCACATACTGGTCTGGCATGTATACGACATCGTTTTGACTCGGTGTTGAGTTAACAGTTCAAACAGCATGAGATGGTATAATTAAAAAAAAAAAAAAAAAAAAAAAAAAACACGGTCACAGTAAAAGAGACAAGGCACAGTAGTGATGTGAAGGTTTTTTTTGGGATTTGCAAAGTATTCACATGCATCTGATTCAGGTATGGAGGGTACCATTTTTCTCTTTGATAATAATTTATGAAAAAATGTTTGAGAAGTGTCTTTGTTTTTCTCTTGCGATGCAGATAAGTCATGTTTCAACACACTGTTTAACTTCGAGGACATGCAGGAGATCACCCAGCACTTTGCTGTGGTCCATGTTGACGCTCCAGGCCAGCAAGAATCTGCCCCTCCTTTCCCCACCGGGTAAGACAAACTATAAAACCAATTCTAACATTAACTGTTCTGTAATTATAGACAGCATGCAAAGCAGTGCACTGATGAGGCTCCATCTATTCAACCATGTTGAAAACTCACACATTTACTACTGACCCAGTGTTTTCACACTCACAACAAAAAATTATTTAAGCTAGACTAATTTGTCACTCTCGCCTTCCTCTTTCCCTCAGGTACCAGTACCCAACCATGGATGAGCTTGCCGAGATGCTGCCCTCAGTTCTGACCCAGCTGAAGTGAGTCCAGACCTCAATCAGTCTGTACATGATCAATAACGCAATAAAATGAAATAAAAATAAATGCCACATGTTTAAGAAATCATGATTGCTTCTATTAAAGCCTCAAATAATTTGTGTATTTTTATCAGAATATTTGCCAATTAATACGCAGTATATGAATGATTGTGCATTAATGAACAGGATCAACAGTGTGATTGGTATCGGTGTGGGCGCGGGAGCTTATATCCTCACTAGACTGGCTGTAAGTAAATTATCTTCCCTTTTATTTTGCTATAATGACCGATCACTCATTGTATGTTGCAGTATCTAACCGTTAGTTGGAGTAGCTTGTAAAAACACACTATTAGATGTTTAATTGAGCATCTGAGTGAAGTTCAGGTCCTCAGAGATGAAGATCCTTGAAGTATGTCTGCAGTAAAACCATCTGTCCTCGGTTTTCAATAAATCCCCCACACCTCCTCTGAGACTCATAGTTCACACATGCATTCACACTCTCACCCTACACAAAGCTCTTATTCACCATCTCCGCACAAACATGAACGCTGAGGATAGATACCTTCATAAACACATTCAAACACACACTCACTCTCATGTTTCCTGCTGGTTATTATCAAGGTATAAAGTGATAAGGGGTATTTTTCTCAAATTAACTAAAGAATGTGGCTGTCTTTCACTACTGACTCTATTACTTCAGTCCAGCTCCTCACACTTTCATCCATCTAACAGCTTGCATTGCACATTTATCATATTTCTGCCACTTGCTTATTGGGTTCTGTGATGTCAGATGGCCGATTTGAACAAACACACCTACGCAGCTCTGCAGAACAACTTCAGCACCGTAAACTTATAATCATTTGAATTACAATTTGCTTGTCACATGCTTGTCCGTAGACGTGTGGTCACGTGAGTGCTGCCTCGAGGGCTTGCATTTCTCTGAATGTCTGTTGCAGAGTGTTATGCAGAGAGGAAAAAGAAGAGGTGTGAAACTTTTTTCCATCGCGATCACGGTTACAAGACTTTTGATTAGTTCACGTGGCTGCCTGTAGCTGAATTTCTTTGTTAAAACCAAGTGTGAGCCCTGGCAGTAAGTTAGCACTTTGGACACTGAGATAATGAGAACTTGATTTAGGTGTTGATGTATAGGTCACGTATAGGTAGATGTTTTTGTTTGGTCACCACTGAGGTGTTAAAGTTGACTTTCTCAGACCTGTAAAGCAATTTGTAAAGTGATCCCTTTCCCACGGCTTTTCTTTGTTACATTCTCAAGCCATTTTCTGTAACAGGCCTATTTCAGTGTTAAAATATACTCAACAAGACCAAATGTTGGCCAAAATCTGATTTTATCTGTCACGAACTAGACCTTGTAAAGTGGCACTCCATACTAGAATGGAGACTCAAACGAGTGTTTTTCAGTCAGTGATCTACTCAAATCCCATTCCTTTAATATTTATTACATTACTGTTAAACATAAGCAAGATTTATCTACCACTGTAGTTTAAAATTATGCATAAAGAAATAGTTCACCTAAAAATAAATATATGATGAAGGTCATCATATATTGACCTTCATTTGTTGCAAAACTGTATGACTTTCTTCTGTGGAAATTAATTCAGTCATTCATGCATTGAAGGGGACATCAGATGCCCATTTTCCATAAGTTGATATGATTTTTTAGGGTCTTAAAGGGTTAGTTCACCCAAAAATGAAAATTAGCCTGTGATGTACTCATCCTCGAGACATTCTAGGTGTATATGACTTTCTTCTTTCAGAGGAATCCAATCGGAGTTATATTAAAAATTGTCCTGGCCCCGCCAAGCTTTACAATGGGGGTAAGCAGGTGCTTTTTGTCAACAGTCCAGAAGACGTTAAATAAAGTGCGCACATCCGTAATAAAACGTGCCTCACATGGCTCTGGGGGGTGAATAAATGCCTCATGTAACAAATCTGCACGTTTTATTATGGATGTTTTATTACAGTCTTCAAATTATCTTTGTTTGTTCAGAATAAGAAATGAGGTCATACAGGTTTGGAACAGCATGAGGGTGACAATGGCAAGACTTTTCATTTTTGGTTGAACTATCCCTTTAAACAGCTATTTGCCTTTTAGTATAATTAAACTTTAACCAGTAACGAGTAAAATTGGTAATGTCCACCAAAAAGGAAAGATATTTAAAACCCATAAATAACAAAACACGAATAATAACAAAAAAAAAAAAATACACTTAAGAACAATATAAAATAATACACTGAATACTCACAAATTAAATTCTAAACAAATTTTACTCTCGTATTCAGTAATCCCACTCAAAACACTAAATCAAGTTTTCTCTGGTATTTTGTGCTCCCAGGCCAATCACAATGTGTTTGACTGTCACATGACACTGACAAGTCTATAGGAAGCACTACCACAAGAAGTCAGGAATCTGTCTCATTAGTCTGTTCGATGGTCTACATGTCAAGCACCTGATCCTCTCAGTCAGTAGTAGCTCTGAGTGTTAAAGTCAGTATGAGCCATAATGATGGACTAATCCACGTAATCTTACCATTCTCTTAGCTGAATGAGCCTGCTCTGGTGGAGGGGTTGGTTCTCATCAATGTGGACCCCTGTGCTAAGGGCTGGATCGACTGGGCTGCCTCTAAGGTAAAATGTTGAATGCACTGTAAAATCACCATGCATAAAATTATTAAAAAAATAAATAAATGACAAAATAAAACAACAAAAAAAAAATGACACACAAACTAACCCGATCAACAACCAAATGTACCGTTAAAAAAAAAAAATCACTGTAATAGGCACATAATGCTTTAGTCTGCCACAGTAGTCTTTTACAATAATCTTAGTATTATCTTGGATGCTTTTCTTAAAAAAAAAAAAAAAAAAAAAAAGATACAATTTTAGTTACATTCACATTTTAGTGTAATCACCAATGTTTGCAATTAATTCTTTTTCTTTTCTTTATACACTATTATGTGTAATTAAGATATCCTATCCTTTCATTATTAGCCAAAAGCTAACCCTGACCATTCCTCCATACTTAAGATTTCTCAGCAGATTAGCGTAGTTGATCTTCTTAAAGATTTCCCTGTTGTAAAGCTCATAATAACCTTACAGGTCAGAATGCTAATGCTACAATAATTAAAGGTGTTCAAGTCAGTGGAGGTGCTGGGAACACAATTTGTTTAATCTTCAAACATTGTGGTTTTCACTAAACATTTGCATGTGTTTTTGTGCTGTAGTTATCTGGATGGACCAGCAATCTAGTAGACATTGTGATGGCACACCATTTCAGCACGGTAGGCCTTAAATATGACACTCACCTCCGCATCTATAAGATGATTCACTCAGAACAAAAACATTTCTCTTAGAGTCTTTTCATGAGTTTTTGTACCTCAGGACGAGCTGACAGAGAACCAGGAGATCATTCAAACATATCGTCTGCACATCGCCCAGGACATCAATCAGGACAACCTGGCTCTCTTCTGCCACTCCTACAACAGGTGACATTATCAGCTCATGTTCTGATCATTGTCATATGAGCTGATCTTGATAAACATTTTCATTTGAATATTATAGTCGGCGAGATCTGGAGATTGAGAGGCCTGTCCTGGGACTTAATGAAAATACGGTCAAAACGCTGAAGTAGGTTGTTTGGTTGTCTGCTTTTGTCTATTTTGACTGTAAATCATCCTTCCCTCCCTTACACATACATTTATTTCTTCCCTTACCTTACAGTTTACCTGCCCTGCCAATCTAATCTTACACGACACCTCACCGTAGGTAGAGGCTGTGGTGAGTGACTAATCAAGAACATTGCCGTTGCATCTATGGGTAATGGTAGAGAACACCGTGTGCTTTCTAAAAGGCCCATTATGCTCATTATCTCTCCATACATTTCCGTTCAGAGTGTACCTATGACATCACATCCTAAAAGGGACTGTGCATCATGAAGTCTTATGCACTTGTGCTTGTTGTAAAGCACTCCTGAATAACTATAATATGCTTCTGGTCTTGGACCCTGATTGTCCAAAACAGCAATTCCATCTGTTCTTAAATCCTTAATGCAGTTACAGCTTAATGTGCACTTAGTGAACACACCTTCTGAGTTTGCCTAAGTGTGGCACTTTAAAGCGAGACTGAGCTACTAATGCTGAGGAATACGTTTGGTTTAGTGTAGAGTTGTTTGGTTTATCTGTCTATACGTTCCATTTTGTTTCTAAACTGACGAGGTGGGATTTTTTCTGTTTTTTTTACAGGTTGAATGCAACTCAAGGCTAAATCCAACCAAGACTACTTTACTCAAGGCATGTCAGCTTTTTTTCTCCTAGAGCAATGTTTTAATTTATGTACTCAAACTCTCACCTTTGTGTAGACAGAATGAGGTTTTGAGTTGTCAAGAAAGCACCTCACTGTGCTCTTTTACACAAAAGAGAGAGTGGTTCACAGTAAATGTTGCACCACACAAACTCATCTCTGCATGTGCTGAGAGTTTGGGTCGCTTGTAACTTACATTTTGAAAATGTACAATTTTTAATTATAAATCTGTCAACAAATAAAATGTTTGAGGTCTCGCTATTGCTAATCCTGTCAGAAGTCAGTCAGTCATTCATGAAGAATCTGAGATAGACAAAATCCAGAAGAACTGTGGCAACATCTCCAAGACGTTTAAAGAAACCCACCTGCAAAGCTACCTGAAAAACAATGCGCAAGTGCACCTAGAATAAAAGCCGTTTTAAATGCAAAGGGTGGTCACACTAAATATTATTTAATTTAGTTAATAGAATTTAATTGATCAAAAAAATCTTTGTATCACATTATCTCTGAAAGCATTCTCACATTCTAAAACTTTTCACAGTACTGTAGCTTTGCAGGTAGGTCTCTTCAATCAAATGTCTTGGAGACATTGCCACAGTTCTTCTGGATTTAGTCTGTCTCAGGTTTTTTTTTTCTGTCTTTTTTTTTCTTTTCTTCTTCTTCTAATTCCAGTCAGATTGAATATCCAAAGATCAGACCTCTGTGTGGAGCACTAGCTGTTCTCAGACTCCTTGTGCAAACAAAAGTCTCACTAGATTATTACAATTAATGGCAAAAGGAATGTTTGGAAATATGTTTGATATTTCCTACTGACACACTGCAGCAAAAGATAAAAAATAACTGCCTAATAACTATTTTTTGTTGGTGAAATGCATTTTTTTGTTTGTTTTAAATACACTCTCCATCTGATGTCACATCTTATTAACATTCCTCTTCATCTGGGGTCACATCTTTGTGACATTTTTCAAGTTTCCATCTCTGTTGATTATTGTACTTCTGTATGTCTCAGTTGATTATTCTTCCCTTCCTCTCTCTGTAGATGGCAGATTGTGGTGGACTTCCCCAAGTTGTCCAAGTAAGAATAAAAGACAACACTATTGTGTCTGCCACAGCATCAGTTTGATGTCATTTAGACTTGTATTAAATGTGGATGTTTTCTATTTTCAGCCGGGTAAACTCGCGGAGGCTTTCAAGTACTTTGTCCAGGGAATGGGCTACAGTAAGTATCTGTCCTGTTTGCTTTTCATAGGCCACTTTAATGTTAAGCGTTTAATCGTATCATCGTCCTCAGTTATATACCTTCACTGTTTGTATGAATTTTGTCTCTTGTTTGCATTATTGTCTGAAAGCATCTTGTTGTTAGAGATGTCAGCTTCATGTCATGTTGGTCAACGAGTTGCGTACTATATGTCTCCTGTGGTTTAATAATGTATGTCATATATACTCACACAACTCAAAACATCTAAAACAGCTGCAGGAATATGACACATTGATGGGTGTAGGTGTGCGAGAGAAAACTGCCTGTTCAAAGCAAGACCACAAGGCACCAGATGTTATGAATCTTGATAAGAACTGTAATTTATCCACTGCTGATCTGGCTTTATTACTCGTAGCATCAGCCCAGTATTCTTGAGTTAAGCAGGTTTCAGATCAGCCGTCCGCTGCACTAACACATGACTTGTCTCCTGTGTGGCTGTGCAGTGCTGCGTTCTTCAGCGTGTAAGTACACTAGTCTTCCTCTAAGAGCATGCTGTGTGGCATGAGCCCTGTGTGATAACCTTCTCTGATCTTCAGGATAAATATCTCTCGTGCCCTAAAAGATCCTTTGACTGAACAGAGGTTTGCATAGCATGGAAACTTTATTCCTGCAATACCTCAAACCTCCATGAATCTGTATCCAGGGCCTCAGCTTCATTCAGCTCTAATGTTTATATGGTTATTTTCAGAATAGGCCTTTATTCTGATAAACATTAAATGAAATGTTTGTGTGTGTGGTATTTAAAGGTGTGTGATTTCTAGTGGTGCAACAGATCACAAAACTCACAGTTCGAATATTAAGAATTTCGAGTCAAAAACTTACCTTAAAAACTTCTGTACCACAAAAAAAACAACAAAAAAAAAAAACTAACATTTACAACTAAAACCAAAATCTAACTACAACTACACCACAACAAAAACAAAAACCACTACTATTAATAGTTTATTAAAGTCGGTAAACTAATTACACAAATTAAAAGCATAGATGAATACAACAGACTTACAAATAAAGTCAGTAACTGTAGTATACAGGTGCAGAAATGTAAAAATTAAGTTTAAAATAATACAATAGGTCTCATTGCATAAGTTAAATACAGATTCATCTTTGTTAAAGCTGTGGGGGTGTTTGATTAGCAGAGAGAAGCAGTTGATTATAGGCTGCTGTCACTTTAAGACCAAATGCACAGACTTAATACTGATATACATCCGCTTTGTTTCTCAGCTGTTTACGTTCACTTAAGACGTTACCAGAATACTTGCTAAAAAATGTATATTAAAACAAAACTTTGTTTTTAAAAATACACACACAACACAGAGTTTTACAAAACAACCACCACACTAGTGGTATTCACAGCTATGTATTACTATTGTGAATTGTTGCTTTGATTAGTGCCTGTTAAAACAGCAGCAATATTTATTAGCCATTAAAAAATTAACCAAAAAAAGGAGGTCACAGTTGTCATGAATGCATCTCTTCCTGAATGAAGTACACTACCGATCAAAGGTTTGCGGCTGCTAAGATTTTTGAGTATGTTTTGGAAAGAAGTCTCTTACACTCACCAATTCAGCATTTATTTGGTCAAACATACAGTAGATACTGTAATATTGAGATATTTTTCCAAAGAACTGATTTGATTTTAATATATTTTAAAATGTAATTTCTTCCTGTGATGGTAAAGCTGAAATTTCAGCATCATTACTCCAATCTTCAGTGTAACATGATTCTTCAGAAATCATTCTAATATGCTGATTTGCTGCATAAATAGCATTTCTTATTATTATTGTTGAAAACAGCTGTTTCTTGATATTTTTATGGAAACCTTGATGCTTTTTTCAAAAATTTTAAATAGAAAGTTCAAGAATAGCATTTATTTGAATTAGATCTATTTTATAACATTATAAATGTCTTTACTGTCACCTTTGATCAGTTTAATGCATCCTTGCTGAATAGAAATAGTCATCTTAATAGTAATCCGAAATCTTAATCAACCCAAATTTTTAGTGTACCAATGTTAAGCTCTTGTTCTGACATTCCAGAAAGTGTTTCTGACTTACTCAACACAATTACACTAGCAACGGTCACTGCTGATTAAGTGTGTTCTGAGAGTGTGAGTAGCATGATCGTAAGCAGCTTGACTCATTTGAAAATGCTCACATTTTGATGCGATTAGCCACATTCCTCCTCCATAGGTCACTAATCTAATCCTGAGATCTGTTGACCTTTTTGTAAGTCTCTACTCTTGTGTTTCTTCTGAAAAATACAGCCCGACCATCCGGAAACCACCCCTTTGTTAAGGGTCGCCAATTGAATAGCCCTGTTCTAGACCATTTAATTCAGAATGTAATCAAAACACTTTGATTCTGCTGTGGTGTTATTTATAAGGATTAGAGGTGTAAAAATGTCTCTGACTTCATTGTTCTTGAAATAAAGTGATTCTGAAATTTGGACACTTCAGTTCAATGATATATATACATTTTTTTTTTTTTTTTCAGTTTATTGTATTAACTATTTAATATATGTATACTGACTAAAACAGCAGACTTAGTTTTTATATTTACAGTTTATGAATTTTAAAAGCAATGCATTTTGTAGTATTACAGTAATGATCAACTATTAAAATCCATAATCAGTATATGAGCACTAGTGCATGTTTACACCCAAAATGTTTGAAAGGTTGATAGTAGGATATTAGGTTTTTTGTTGTTGTTTATTTTGATTTGTATTTTTGTGCAAAAAAAAAAAAAAAAAAAAAACCCGCACACAGACCTTCCTACTCATTGACAAAGAAACCCTATTCTGCATGTTGCCTATTAGCAAATAAGATTAGAAAATAGGTACTTCTGTACTTATCATCCTTTTTTCTTTATACAGTAGTAGTATTTGTTAGTGCAGACTTCATGCACGTAAATTGTAGGTTCAAGCTAGAAAAGCACCTAACATACTGTATATGATTGTAATTCTTCTTTTGTCTCAGTGGAAATATTAGTGAATGCAGAATGAGTCATTAACAGAGCATAATGCTCATTGGCTGATTCTGTCATTGACATTTGCATTTCAGTAAAGGGTAGGGTATCCTGTCATTTCCACCTTGTGTTTTGAGTTGGTTAAGTGTGTTTGTCATTCTCTTTTTGTTCTGTTCTTTGTTACTGTTTTGGGTGTGTTTCATCTTTAACAAACCCACAAGTGTACACTCTGGTGAGGGACTATCCCAGGAGACAATTTCCCTTTTAGAGAGCTTCTCTCACTTTCTCTATACTTTCAAATTTAAACTCTTTCACCACGGTCTTAAAATCATATTAACCAAGACTACTATTTAATGGTTTGGGTTAAAAAAACATTTTTTTGTCTTCTCTGTCCACATGTTTGTTTGATTTGTAGTGAATATCATTGATGCTTCAAGGATATTCACCTTAAAATAATCTGTTATGTAAAAAAGAGAACCATAAGTTCACTTTGCCACTGGCTGCCACTATTCTTGCATTTTAAATAATTTGGACTACTAACTTACTGTCAAGGCTATTCCCATCACCTGGTCTAATGTCCCCAACTTTCCTTGCGTCTTCTCCTGTAGCTTCTGCTTAATATTTCCTTCTCTCTATCCTCCCTCTGTTAGAAAGAACTATCAAGTAATCTCTCCCTTTCCTCTGTCCCATCTTTTTCCACCTCCTTTTGCTTTCCCTTTCTTCCTTCTTGACCCTTACATCCAATGCCAACAGTCCCTCATGTGCTACTCAGCCACCTGAACAGCGAATCAGGTATCAGGAGATCAACCAGCAACTTTAGCTGAGCCTAAGTTCGTCATCTCAACCTCCCGTGCTTGCTGTCCTCACTGTCTGTCCGTCTTTGTCCCTCCCGTCCAAATCACATACATACCAATGTCTTTTTGTCTGCATCACGGCGTGTAAAGCATGGTAAATGGACATTTGTTGTCAATGTTTGTGTATGATTATAAGCAGTCTGAGAGAATGTGTTTGTGCACACTGTCCACTAACAACAGAGGTCTTATTATATTATTTTTAAAGAAACATAACTTTACTTTGCATGCCATATTCTGCATTGTCTGAAGTTGACTATTCATTTTGCTGCAATAGTAAAAATGAATTTGAGCTTGATCCTCACCAGAGGGTTCTCTTTCCTTCATGGGAGAATAATGACTGCAGTGTCCAAGTGGGGCGGTTGTGTCACCTCAGGATTCAGAGATTTATTAATAGAGTGCTGCAGGAATAAGTGCTAAAACACAGAAACGAGTTAGCATTATCATTGTCCCAATGTCAATGGGATTTTGAATGGGTTTTTGATTAAATGCCTGAAATGAGGTCTGTGGTTAACACAAGCTCAATATATTTCCAT
Source organism: Cyprinus carpio (assembly GCF_018340385.1). Classification (NCBI taxonomy): domain Eukaryota; kingdom Metazoa; phylum Chordata; class Actinopteri; order Cypriniformes; family Cyprinidae; genus Cyprinus; species Cyprinus carpio. The sequence goes on along the minus strand of NC_056619.1, from coordinate 8,206,068 downwards.
ATATTACAATATCAATAACAATACACCACTCATGATTTGCTTAAGCTTTTATGTGTCTTAAAAGGTGGTGGTTAAATGGGACTACAGAGGTCGTCACAGCGTGGTCAACTCGTCTACTAACTAGTCCGCATTTACAGCCTGGTTGTTTAGAATAGCTCTTGCAAACAATTACAACTCAAATTTTAAAGATTGAAACAGTTGTTGAAAGTTTAGTGGTGGTGACGTTGAAGTCATGAAACTATGAAGTTTGCTAATATAGCCCAACTTTAGCTTTACTTCTGCCAGTTGTATTTATGGTGTTCATGTTTGTGAAAAATATTTTGATGAACAAAATGTGTAAGAATCATGAAAATTTGTTAGTCACAGAGCTTATTTTCTGCAATAATCCAAAAGTCAAAGGAAAAATCATATTGGATTTATCAAGGGATGCTACTTCCACGCTAGCCTACAAAAATGCACCATCCCTGCAGCACTGTTTAGGCCTGAGTATTAAGAAAAGACCTCGCTCTTAAGCCCCAAATATACTTAGTTTTTGTTTCCCGTGCTAGCATATGCGTATAGTTGAACGTGCAGCCTTTCAAAGTATACTTCATTTAATGTTGTGTACAAAGGCGAGCGGGCAGCCGACAAATGCGCTCTTGAAAGCTTCATCCATGCCGTGTCTGCTCTATTTTTCCCCGTAAATTATGACCGATAAAATATATTTTTGAACTCTTTTAAACCAAAGCTGAGCTCTCTTGAGTGCTTGTCAATGTGAGCGCCTGTTGTTGTTGCAAAAATCAGGTGGTGCCCATACTATTCTGATGACACATTTCATGTCACATGCACTGTACACTGTCCCTCGTGTACGTGTAAAAAAGTGAAATATACTTTAAGCTTTAGAGTAACTATCCCAAAAACCAAAAAATCATACAATCCAACCAAAACAATACAGAGAAAGTTTGGTTTTGTTTTGAATAATGAACCCACGAACCATACCCGAGTTCACCTAAAAAGTACTAAAGTATGCAATCGTATTAAATCACTAAAGTGAACCACTATTAAGGACATATGTATTGGTGTACTTATTTGTTTACTCACTTGCTTTCCTGACTGATGCGCTGCAAGCAGAGAGAATTTGTTTCTCATTTCAGCTTGCAGGAATTGACTCCCACATTCTTCTGAACCTACTTACGCATTACAGACGTAACAAATAGATGCATGTGCCATTATGTGTTGGCACTTTGGAGACTCTAATACCTGGCAACAGGTTAAACAACTGCCACTCTGATGATGCAATTGTATCACGGTTTGGAACCAAAAACTACTGTGTGAACACATCAGTGGGGGCAGGGGAAGGGGGTTCAGTCAGACTCTGGATCGGACCAAGAATTGAACCAAGTGAAAGCACCCAAATACTGTTACTTGTGGGCTTTTGAGATATTTCTGTAATGTGAATAAAAAAATAACATACAACAATACTAGTTTAGTTTAGTTAATAAACACAATTTACTTAAATGAGACAGTACTTTTTAGTGAATCAAATAAATGCAGCATGAATAAAATAAGCAAGTTAACTCTTTCCCTGCCAGAATTTTTTTTTAAAATTGCCAGATACCACCAGCATTTTTGATGCTTTTTTACTACAGAATATTTTGTTGTATAAATATCTGAACATGCAATACATCAAAATAAAGAACAGACAACTTTTTAACAAAATCTGTTTTATTTTAGCTTCAAGCCTTTTTTTTTTTTCTCATAAAAAAAGCACCATTTTGAGCAAAAAGCTGAGAAAATCAAATTTTTTATCAAATACTACATCTGGATCACATTCAGTACGATGATCAAAGCAAAAATGCAGTAGATGGCTTCCATCAGCACTCCCAAGGCTTGCACAGTCCTTTACCACTTCCTGGATTCACATTTCACTCGGTAGCTTTAGGCAATTTTCATTTATATGCTGTTTATTGTTGACAGTCGCATTATTTTTCATATGCATATGCTTATATATGAGATTGCTCATTTCAGTGTCCTCCTCACCTGTGTTTTTGATCGGGACATTGTAGACTTATTCAGGAAATGCGCAATAGAGTGTATAACAGTGAAAACAAACAGTCAATTCTGTGTTTGGCAAGGAAAGAGTTAAAGGGGTCATATGATGCTGCTCCTAAAAAAGAACATTATTTTGTGTATTTGTTGTAATGAAATGTTTATGCCGTTTAAGGTTTAAAAAAACACATTATTTTCCACATACTGTACATTATTATTTCTCCTTTGTGCCCCGCCTTCTGAAACGCATTGATTTTCACAAGACTCATCTCTCTGAAAAGCGAGGTGTGCTGTGATTGGCCAGCTGTCCAGAGCGTTGTGATTGGCTGAATGCCTCAAGCGTAAGACGGAAATGTTACGCCTCTTAACATATTGTGATGCCTTGTCCGGCCGGAGCGACGAGACAAAAACATAAAACCCATTATAAACGTGATATAAACATGATTTCTAGTCGTGTTTTCTTTCGGAAGGCAAAAACAAAGTAGTTTTGCTTTCACAGTAAAACACACAGCGTCTATACGACGGTGGCGGCAACAACAACACTACAGCGAGAATCAAAGGTATGCCTTCTTTCTTTGCGTGAACATCTGGGTGGCATTATGCAAATCTTCCCACATAGTGACGTAGAGATGTGGGGGCGTGTTAGAACGAGCCGTTTCGGGGGGAGTGGACAAGTCTTAACTTTTATAAAGAATATTTATTTGGATTTGAGACTTTAGTCTTTGCAAATTCACAGACCTTCTTTATTCACCAAGAGCTTGTAACTCTCCAAAGAGAAAGAAAAATCTGAAATCGTATCATATGACCCCTTTGATGGTTTGAGTCAGTCTGAAACACAATATGTAACAAATTCCCTCTCTGTGGCAGTATAGAATGAAATGGCCTTTTATGCATTAAACTCAGAATTTAATTGAAACAGAATTTGATTGAATCTGTTTGATATCTTTTTTGCAGCAAATCTCAGTCAGTGGTGTGCATACTTTCAGAAGTATGTGAATCGGGATTCAGCTTACTATTCTCATTAACCATAAACCAAATTGCCATCATATCTCAGTCAGTCCAGCTTTAGTTGAGCAGTCAGCAGTGTGCAGATGTGCAGGAGTCACTCAGTTTGAGGAGACTCATTATTCTCCCTCTCTTGGATCTTCATATGTTTGGATCCGAATGCTGAGAGTGCAAATCTGACTATCCTGTGAAGCACATACCCCTCACTCAGGATCGTCCCAACAGTCAAAAGCAGCAGCAGCATTAGTGCATACATGTTTTCACCTCCATTCGATTTCTCTCTTCTCTCTCTCAGTGCCCACTGCCAGTATGACCCGATTGGCTCGATCTCGCACTCACTCTGCCTCCAGCATGGGCTCGGCAGACAGCTCACGCAGCCGCACACATACCAGTTCACAGATGGAGGGCGCCACCGGCGGCCCGGTCCACGACAACCAGAACAGACCACAAACCATGGAGGTGTCCTGCTAAAGCACCCAGAATCAAGCCACCATTTGACCTGGGATCATCAGCTTGTTGAACCTCTGCACCTCAGGCGGCTTTCTGTCCACTTTGGGGTTTTGTTTCCACTCCGTCTTTGTCTTTCATTCTGTTTGTTCTCTAGTGGCCAGGGAGCGCTGGTCTAATGAAGGGATGCATTGTTTGATGTCTAGTAAACCATGTATTTTACATATTGGAATATTTTTCCACTGCATGCAAGCATACTAATCTTTCGCTGATGTTTTTACCTGAATTTAATTGGCTTACTACTTTATTACTCCATTCTTTTATATTTGTCGTCCATTGGAGATTAATTTCCATTCTCAATATGCTTATATATATTTTGCTGGAGGCTGTTGTATATTGAACATTTGGAGGGTATTGTCGTCTGTAGCAGGAGAGTTTTCGTTCCCTCTCTTGCTCTCTCTAAGGTCTTCCTGCCCCTTGTGTTTCCTACAGAGATGACCAAACTACTTCATTTCCTACTTATTTAATTTTTTCTTCAGTACTTAATTTTCTAGACTGCATTGTCTCTTTTAGAGGGTTTCTACTGCTTTCACTGTATGTCATTGGCTATTATGGTATGATTTTAATTGACTGCCAGTTGTAGCCTTGAATAAAATCTACTGATTTAGCATGTCCCTATTTAAAGTGTACAATAGACATTTATATTAGTATTAATTATATTAAGATATTTCTGCAAATGGTTAATTCAGTTTGATTGAATTTAATCAATCTGATTCTGTTTACATGGAGAGTTTTAGACCAGAAACCCCTAATTGCAAAGACTTTGCTTAGATTTGCACTTAAGTTCATGTAAATTATTTTTTCACAGCCTGTGCTTGGGAGATCAGCTACACCAAAACAAGCCAGTAACTGAAGCTAAGATCTGTAGCCTGTTCAAATAACAGTTATATTTACCATATAGGGCATCTAGAGGTATAAAACAGCATGATTCCTCTAAATGCACTGTACAGTAGTAACTGGTAAATGATCTGTATGCTTTTGGCTTAAGATTCTCCATTCTTTCCGTACAACAGGCTGATGTTCCAATAACTTCTTATTATTTTGACAGCTCTGTAAGTTTCTGTAGTTTTATTGTTCTTGGTCTTTGTTATTTCAATGGATGGCAATTCCCTGTTGATTGCTGACTGTACCGCCGCCTTGAGTGAGTTTGTGATAATGCTTTGTGCTTTGTCCTCCAAGCATTTAGGGGGCGCTGTACTGCATACTGTCTGCTGAGTGTATTGATTTGTATGAATATTGAAATAAAGTAGTTGTAAATAAAAATGGTATCTGTTTTTATTTGCTAAGTTGATTTTAAGGCAAGACACTTCATGGGTAGTGTACTTTTTGTACAATAAGAAATGTGAAATGTTACGTTTGTGAATGCACATGAGGCATTCCATAGGTGTCTGCCATTTTTAGTCTTTCTAGAATAAAATCTACTGATTAGCATGTAGTTAGCATTAAGCATTTAGCATTAAAGTGTACTATAGTCATTTATATTAGTATTAATTATGTTAAGATATTTCTGCAAATGGTTAATTCAGTTTGATTGAATTTAATCAATCTGATTCTGTTTACATGGAGAGTTTTAGACCAGAAACCCCTAATTGCAAAGACTTTGCTTAGATTTACACTTAAGTTCATATAAATTATTTTTTCACAGCCTGTGCTTGGGAAATCAGCTACACCAAAACAAGTCAGTATCTGAAGCTAAGATCTGTAGCGTGTTCAAATAACAGTTGTAATTGCACTAATTTGATCATTTTTCAAAAGAAAATACAGTGGGGTAAAGAGAAAAAAACTTCATATGAATATTATTTTAGAAATAAATTCTAAAATCAGGGGAATCTTATATGAACACCTCTGATTTAAAAAAAAAAAAAAAAAAAAAAAAAAAAAAAAACTGATTATAAAACTGAAAAGACTGAGGGTGAAAAAAAAAACTACCTAAACTGAAATCGAAAAAAAACAACTGGAAAAAGAATAGCCCAAGCCGCAATGCGCCACAGCATAAGGGGTTATCCAAGCATTAATGGCAATGAAAGCCCTTAAACTTGAGCACAACCTAGTATGAGGTGTTTCTTGAAGGTTATAGTACATTACAGAATGATCATGTGACCTGATTGAGAGAAACTGTTTCCATTGCAGTTTTGCGATATATATTACTTTTTCGAATTGCCTGAAAAACCACCTCATATCTTCTTTTGTGTTCTGTAGAAGAAAGTCATACTAGTTGTGAAATGACATGAAATTGAGGAAATAACAGCTTGTTCATTTTTGGGTGCCTTTGAAGAGCTAAGCGAATGTAGAAAACAGTCAAAGAATACTAAACCTGTTTTGGGGCCAATAAAACCTTTACTAATATTATAATTGTACCTCAGGGAAAAACAAAGTATAATGTGACCCAAATTGCTTCCAAGCACTTCATGCACTGCAAGATCAACATGCAATTCTGTGCACTACCCATCACAGTTTTTCTGTCACCTCAGCCAGCTGTGAAAGTTTCCGATCAAACGCAAGTTTAAAGGTTGTATTGATTGCATGTGGTCAGAGATGACACATCTGAAAGCTATTTATAGAAACTGTGGCATACACACTTTAAGTACTTAACACAACATTGACCACAGTAGAGAGGATCAGTCGATAAGAGATTTGTGTCGTCTTTCCATATGATGTGCAAAATCATTCAACTAGATCAACTCAACTTATATGTTTGTCATTTTCACTTACCGTACAGATTTGCTGATTTGCTTCGTCTGAAATTGGCACATGGTGAACTTTGGTAACTTGCTAGGATGACAGCCTACTAAAACTATAATTAACTCAGTCCTTTTGTCATGGGAATTAGCACTGGAACATTTTCAGTGACATCACTTTAACAAACACAGTTTTCAAATAAAAACAGCAAACATTTTATGCATTTGGGCCATTCATTTAAACGACAATGGTGTTTTGGGAGCCTGAAAATGCAAAACTTTGAAAACTGCAAGTTTATGCGTATTTGTGAATACAGTGTCAAATAAAAATGTGAATTTCGAATGTTCGTCAAATTTAAAATAAAAACCCACACAAGGCTGCCTTAACGCACACCTAAAATTCGAATGCAACGTGTTTTTGCATTGAAATTTTAGGTGTGCATTAAGGCAGCCTTATCAGTTGCGCATGAGATGTGATGTAAGTGTCATCGCATTGTAATGTTTTTGTTGTTCAGAAAAAGACAACATCAATGAGGAGAAGATCTTGTTTACATCAAAACTGAAACCAAGCCGTTCTCAAAGAAACAATAATCACAAAATATTCCACATATAAAGCTATCACCAGTGCACTCGCCATGCAAAATTAATGCAAGTTCAACTTTAAAAAAAACTGGCGGTTTTAAATGAAAAAAAAAGTACCTTGTGTTATTGGCTTTGACCCTTTGTATTAAAATATGCATACATATGTGATGTTTATGCATACTTTTCACACACAATATTTGGCTTATTAACATTATTTTAATCATGCATACTTTTCACACACAGTCATGTTATTTTATTCCATTGAATAAACGTACATTGGTAATATTTTGCTCGATGCACCCTCTTGTGGCCTCAGGAGAAAAGCCAAAAGTTTTTCCCCCCTAAACTGAAATTATGGCTATTGAATTTGAATATTATTTGAATATTGCTAATATTTAAGTATAAAATTCAAATGTAGTTTTTTAGCCATTTTGACAGCCCTAGTGCGCAGGTGTATAGTGTTTCTTTACAGTGACATCGCCATCTACTGACCAGGCATGCATAATACAGCGTTTTTCGTCATTTTCACGGATCCATGTGAATGGGGATCGTTTTAATGGCATTGCCGTCTGTACGCAAAACTTTTCAAAAACAAAAAGAAAAGTTTTTCTGTTGTTTTTTTTTTCACAATCATTGTTGTGTAAACGTACCTTAAATGCCTAACATGCAAAATTCTGTGAAACTGTCCATCTCTATCTCTGTATCTGATCTAATGATTTAGTTTCCATGGCAGTTATTGCTGTTGCAATTGGTTTTGGTGCATTTGGGAATATGTGAAATTAAAACTAGCACTAGGCAGTTTCTGAACCTTTCTGAAACCTTCCTGAAATTTCTGAAGCTGCTTCCGTTGGTGTCTGTATTACTGCATCAGTGAGCCCATGACATCATGACATCTCCACTAACATCTGTGTTGTTTACAGTTTGATCTTTCAAAACACCTTCTCCAGTCTGTTCCTTCTCTCAGGCATCTGTGCGTCAGCAAAGGAGTGACAGTTAGACCTGTTCGTCACAGGAAACTACAAGTATCTAGTAAATAAAGCTGCCTGCCTCTGTGTGCAATGCTAAGACACTGAGACGACCACAGCAGCATCCCGCAGTGACACTTCACCTGCAACTGAGCTCAACTTCTCAGCACCTCAAGAAAACAAGCCTCTGATCTTTACGGAAATCACTCCAAATAGTTGGCTATCTGAGTTTTCAGGCTGTTGCACATTCAAAAGCAGATGTGCAGTTAAGGATTGTGCTCACGAATAAGGATTGTCATCATTGCTAGCCTGAGGACCACTAAGTAACAAAAAGACATTAACAAAATTTCTCCAAATTTCCATATTTCTGTGAGCTTTGCAGAGTGCATCGAAATCTATCGAAAGCTGTGAGGTTTATCGAAAGCACCTTGCACAATATTATAATACAAAGTAATGTTTAATGTTCACATGTGAATATTGATTTATAGTAATTAAAATACTATTTTTTGGTTGGAATAAAGACAATTTTAACATTTTCTTAAGGAAAATATTTTAAAATACTGTGTGTTATGTGACTGGTCTAAAAGTATATATGTGTGTAATGTTGAAACAAGGAGCTCTAAACTTCAAAGTCGTAATCTTGAATCTTGAATCAAAGTCAGAATCAGCTTGAAAAGCGTGCGCTTGCTTCAAAGGCATTTCAAAGACATTTTCGTTGTGAGATGTGTTTGCTATGATTATTAAAATGTGTTTGTTATGAAACTTTCGAACAACCTTTCTAGCAATTAGTTTATAATTCAGACTTGAGAACTCTTAAAGACGTATTGAATAGTTTAAGCATTGAGAAAAAGATATTTGACGCTCAAGTCGCAACAGGAAGTTGGTAACCTTGCTCTAATCTTTGACCAAATGTGCCTTATCTCCATACACTGAGAAAAAAATATGTTGGTGGTGAGACCATTTTCACTCAGAAATTGCAAGTAAATTTCACAAATAATTTCAAAGAAACAGCAAGTAACACTGAAATAAAAATTTGAAGTAGAAGGACTGATATCCTGTAAAATAATCTACAACAATCTCTAATAATCTACAAGTCATTTATTTTTGTTTTTTAATGCAATATAACATTAAACATTATTCAGAAATGTAGAATATGTCTTTAAATGGCTGCTGTTTAGCTGTTAGTTTGCGTGTGATCGTGCCTGAATGATGTACACCAGTATAGCCGTGTTCATATGTAGCACATTTTAATCAGCTGCGCATGTGTTATTTTGGTGCCCGGGGTATGAGGTCTGTAATTTGGACCTGGAGACCCTGATAACCTAGTGAGACCCATCTGTGTTACCAGGTGACCATCTGCTCCATAATAATGTCATATAGCTGTGGGGCCAGTGCCACTGCATTACAATATGATATGGAAAAATACCCCTCGAAGATCACTAATGAAAGCTAATAGAACAGTAGGCTTCTGAAATCATGTTGAAATCATAGCCCTGGTGACATCATGTGTGTTCACTGAACTTGTTAATAGCAGCAATTAAATTACAGGGTTATTACAATGTAATAAAGTGTTATTACAATGTAATAACATGCAATAAGAGTATAGATGTAGAAATACTAAAAAAAAAGATTGTTGTATGTCTTGATGGTATTTTAGCACATGAAAAAACCATTACGCATAAATGTTCTCGGAAAATATGTAGCTTGTTTTGATCAGACTATCAAGTTCATCAAAGCAGCTGATTTCCTTTAAATGGTTTACAGTGATCATTTTTCATATCGACCCCGTGGGAACACAATGGAAGACTGCTGAACTTTACAGTCGCTTCATCAGAGTCATATGAGAACATGAGTCACATTATATAATCGTTTCATCGAAGCTTGTAATATTGACCTGTTATTTGCATACTGAATCATTTTAATCTATTGATTTTTTTTCTGTATATGTTTATTACTCAGGCGCACGTGTATTGCGTGCTGTGTATAACTGCGGCTTGTACTGTTGTGATGTAACTGAGCATGATAGAAAATAGTAGAATGTTCTCAGCGTTTTACCAGATCTATTTTTAGAATGGCAACTCCTTTTTTAACCAAGGTAAATAAGTGCGTGATACTGAAAGTGCGGATGGAAAGTTTTTCATCAAAGTACACAAGTGGTTTGTCAGCATCCTTCCTCCTTACGTTCAAAGTGTGACAAAAGAAAGCCATGGCATGATCAAATTGTACATCAGATTTGGGGGGGGGTTACTTTAAAGAAGAACAGATTCAGTACCAAAGAAATCTCACTCTTCTGTTTTTAGATTGTGGTTCCCATCAGCACTGTGTGCCTGAACTCTCCAGAGCAGCATGGGCAGTCGGCCAAGTAAAGACCGCCGTGGATCAGGCGCACATGCTGTTCTCTTGGACACGGAGGAAGGCACTGACCCGTTGACCATGGGTGAGTTCAGCACTTTATATATGCATGAGGTGATTTTAGAAATGCAGCTCTAAATGCAAATAAGTCTAACAGTGAAGCTCATTCAGATGTGTGTATGGATTCACAGCCATGTTTTATTAACTGTTGCAGCTGTAGCATTTAGAGGTCATTAACTAGCGCTCATAGTACAGGGTAAGAATTTAATCTGAATGATATTCTGTAAAAAACAGACTGTAAAAAATATCTTGTTTGCTGAGTTTTTTAAGAATTTCACTGTAAAAAAAAATATATACGACTTGGGTATTATCATTAGTTCTTAGGTATTACAGAATGGCAGCTGTATATTTTATGAACTGATAAAATATTAATACATCAATTAAATCACTTCAACTACTAAAATCTGATTTTTACATTAAAATATACTGATAACCACCATAATAATACTCATACAGTATATACACTTGCACAGAGTCATACATACATGATAAAACGTCAAGTGTAAAATGTAGGAACCAGTGCTATATCAATAAAATATCTGATTTAAAACAAAAATATAACAGTGTTATTATCAAAAACTAAAACTGAAACCATAAAAGAAATCCATTACTTGGAATGAAATATACATTTTCATTTGGTTTATGTGCTAAAATAACTCAAACTAAATAATAAAAGTAGATAGACATTTAAAAAGACACTAATAAAGGACGAAAAAAGCTCTAACAAAATTACTTTTAACTAAAATTAAAATGCAAAAAATGAAATCTTATTCAAAGACTTTTGGAAAAGCCATTTAATTGTTTTCCACCATCAATTGTAAGGTGGCTTATATTTTAGCTTACCAAAAATAATAATAATACTGTTAAATTATGTGCATTAAAACTAAATTAAATGGTAAATCATACTTTTTTACATTTTAAAATTGCACATATAATTTTCACTACAAATGTTGACAACTTTTTTTAATGACATTTTTAATCATGTGTCTTGTCGATGAGCTCTCGTCATATATTATAATATGCTGAACCAGCTGGACTAAAGGGGATGTTTTGATCTGTGTGCAGATGGCGGTAGATTCGTGGTGGTGTCCCTGTACGACTATCCGTCCAGAGGACCGGGTGACTGCGCCATCAGAGTGGGAGAGAGGCTCAACATTTTGTCAGAGTAAGTGTACTGCTGTTGCTCAGTGGCTCCTCATCATAAGCTGATCGGGCTGATTATCTGATGATATAATGTGTGTTACAGTGAGGGAGAGTGGTGGAAAGTCAGTTCATCAGCAACGGGAAATGAGAGCTACATCCCCAGCAATTACACCGCCAAAGTGTACAACAGGTGAGCTGAACTTTGAAAATCGCCTCTTTTTCTTGGTTTAGAGTGTGCGTACAGTGTGTACAGTCATGACATCACACCCACGGTCAGGTGGTCTGGCGGAGTGTGTTCCGTAAGTGACATCATCGTTATTCCTCCAGAGGCGGTGATGAAGACAGTTTTAGTTTCTGTAGAGTGGGCTCGCGGGGATGTACTGTACCTCTCATCACATGATGCTCTGACTCTACCTACTACTTTTCCCTCGGCTCTGTCACTCATCTCTGTGTGTGTGTGTGTGTTCGTGCAGGTGGCAGTTTGTCGGTCTCAGCAAACAGAAAGCAGAGGAACTGCTGATGCTCCCCCATAATCAGCCCGGATCCTTCCTTATCAGAGAGAGCGAGACCTACCCAGGTAGTAATCGTTGATTTTGGTAACACTTAAGTGTAGGGAACAATTCTCAATGTTAACTAGTTGCTTTTATTAGCATGCATCCCTAATACTACCCAATACCAAAACTTAACATCGACATTACTAAGTTTTAATAAGCAGCAATTTAGGAGTTTATTGAGGCAAAAGTCATCGTTAATAGTTTGTTAAAGGCACAATATGTAAGATATGTATAATAAATTATCCAAAAACTACTTGCACAGTGTGATTATATATTTCATGCAGTTATCCCAGAAGTTCCCAAGGATTTGTAAATCCAGAGAAATTCCGATTTTAAATAATGACTCCTCTCTGGTCATTGTCGCCTATCAATGATGTAATATCCGCACTATCCTCTATCCTCAGTTTCCGCTTGTAGACACGAGTGTGTTGAGCTCATGAATGCAATGGCCAATCAGAGGCGTTCAGATTAGTCTTTGTTCAGTGCACATGCTCGCTGACTGAAATCAGGTCTCACGTGGATTCTCTCATCATAAACAACAAAGTGCAGATGTATGTATTCATTCATCAAACCGTGTATAGACAGCTTTACTGATTATAAGGGGAGTTTTTGGAGAGCGCTTAAACTTGCGCTAGACTGAAGTCAGTCATGTTCTTTGACAATGTAAATGTTCTTTGCTTACATTCGCTGAAACTTATTAATAGTTTGAATAACTTAAGAAATAACACTAATCACAACACCACACTTTTCAAAAAACAATATTACGCTGGGGTAAAAATAAGTATAATATAACAAATGACTAATCAACAACAAAAATATTTGTCGAATTTTTTTTTATTGTCAGCGTTGTTAATATCGACTAATCATTTCAGCCCTACTTAACACTTGCATAGAAATGTTTTCGCAATCAAATAGCAGCATTTCAGAAACCTAAATAACTGCATAGCAACACCCAGGAAACTACCCAGAACAAATCCAGTCTGTATTAATGTATATTTGTTTTGTTTTTTTTAACTCAGGTAACCACACTCTGTCAGTGCTTAGGAGCAGCTCGCATGAACGCGCTTCTGTCAAACACTACCGTATCAGCTGCATCGAGAACGGCTGGGTCTACATCTCTCCTGGACTCACCTTCAGGACCCTCTCAGAACTAATAGCACACAATAATAGTACACACACACACACACAGATACAGCCAGTAACTCATTACTGGCACCCAGTGATTGTATGTGATGTTGCTGGGTTTGTGCTTGATGCTAATGACATACATGATACTAATAGTTTTGAGGAAATGTTTAAATCATGTACTCACACGAGAGGTGGACTCCACTTCATGCCAGTGCCTATAAAGACCTGTTTCATTTTAGATCATTTTCAGTGGTGGAATAAATTGTGGGCAACAAAAAAAATAAAAATAATTGCTGTGAATAGGGTAATTCCACAGCTAACAAACGTTATGCTCTATCCAGTGTCAGTAGTCAAAGACCACTGGTGTATCATCAGAAACCAAACTAAAGCGGTTGATTATGTAGTGCGCGGTTATGTAAATAATACTGGCAACCACCCAAAACTCATTAGCTACCACACAGCAACATGCTAAAATAAACACATTTTGGTTGAATGTGCAGAAATGTGTATGTGTTGTGGGCGGAGTTTAAATGTGAACTGTCCCTCAGAAGTATCGGACGGGCTGTGCTGCACTCTGGGGGAGCCATGCTACATCATTGGATCCAACAACGTTCCTGTGGTCACCGGCCCGCCTCCGATTGCCGTGAAGAGGCCTACTATAAACTGGAAAGATGTAGACAGGTGCGTCAAATGCATCCAGTCACAAAATGAAATGACTTTCAACAGATCACCCAAAATGGAAATTCGCTCATCATTTACTCACCCTCAAGTTGTTCCAACCTGTACGAGTTTTTTCCCCATCTGTTTAACGCTAAATATATTTTGAAGAACGTTGCCATTGACTTCCGTTATATTTTGTTCCATACTGTGGAAGTCATTGGCTACCATCAAATGTTTAGTTACATTCTTCGAAATATCTCTTGTGTTCAACAGAATAAAGAAATGCGTACAGGTTTGGAACAACTTGAGGATCTCTTTAATGAAACACTAGTAATACGTCTTTTCAAAAACTAGTAGAGCAGTTTCTAAACGAGTTTTCTTCGCAGCTCCATGATCTTCGGGCAGAGAAAAGAGGGTGCAGAGGACTCCATAGTGAGCGAAGGCCTGAAGGAGGCCATTAACTCATACCTCTACATGACGGAGGAATGTGAGGACTGCTGTCAGCTCTGGGACACATGATTGGAAGACTGACGTGAATCTTGGAGGGCGAGTGTTTGAATGACTTTGGACTCTTGATGCCGTGATATGGGATAAAACACTTTACAGAAACCTAGAAACTCATTTTTCGTGACCCAGACGTGGAAAATTAACCAAAACGCATCTTAGCGCCTTTTTTCATTCGTGAATTTCTGCATAAAAACTGAAAGCGGCGTCGGATGAAGTTCCCGGACGCACGCACTGACTCACTGCGCTGTTCTTCCAGAGTGGGTGCTAGAGACAAAGATGTCACAGTTTCCTGTGTGGACGCGCTCCTGGCGGACATAAAAGAGAAAACGACTGGAGGGAAAAATGACAGAGGAGTGTATGAGTGGGAGGGGGAACACAGCTGGGTGGCGCACGCATCCATTTCCACTCACACTTACTGGAACTTTATCAGTCGAGCTTATTACAAATGTGATCACAATCAGAACGAAAGAAGAAGCTTCAAAGAAGCTTTATTAATGGTACCAGAGTTTGATGTCATTTTTTGTTGAAAATTCCGAACAAAATACGTATTTATGACTTGGAACATAAATGTTGTGTAACTTTGTAAATATATACTGTTGCTTAAAGAGATAATGAAGACCCAAAAATGAAAACTGTCATTCCAAACCTGTTTGAGTTTCTTATGTGGAACACTTCTTGTGAAGAAAGTTGATTAACCAAACAGTTTCAGTTCCCATTGACTTTAACTGTAAGTCAATGGGAATCACAGTAGTTTGGTTATCAACATTCTTCTTTTGTGTTCATAGTCATACAGGTTTGGAGCAACATGAAAGTGAGAAAAATCTCTATTTTTGGGGGATTAACTGTCCCTTGTGATTTATGGACATCAGTTATGTTCTTTTAAATAAACTCAGGAGAAAAAACAAGGTCATCTTTGTATTTGTAGAAGCTGACAAAAGCATCTTGACTGAGGTGTTTCCTGTCAGTCTTTGCACCTATTGTTTAGAAGAGAACCACAGTCTTGAGCAGCAGGAAGCGAAGGGTTGTGCATGCCTGCATGCGGTCTGCTCTCAGTGTGCAGGGGCATGTTTATGCCAGCTATGTTCTTAAACAACCTTACAGTGTAGTACGAATGAGTCTTAAAAAGAAATGGCTTTAGATATTAAAAACAAGAATTGATTTGATAAGTTCAACGATTTCTATCTGTTACGTCAAACCACAGTTTCTCCTCCACACAACTTTGATGATAGAACTTTGAACTAAAGATTTCCATTTTACATAATCTTGCCAGGCTGCATGTTTGATGATAAAGGTAGAGCTGTTACTCTGCAGTGCCATCCCAAGGCTGTGGTATGTACTGCACACAAAAAATACTATAACTTGGCAATGAAAGTGTTTAGACACGAATGTCATTAAGATACATTATTAAACCAAGAAATGTTTCCAAGAAAGTTGGCACAAGCACACTTTAACGTCTCAAAGTGTTTTACGTTTGTGTCATAAAAACTTTGAAATCAACAGATGAGCAGAACAAACAACCTTTGTGCCCCTTTCACGTGTCATGACTCAAATATCACAAATACGGCTCTTATGGAGTTTATAAAGTGAAGGCATGCCTCAACAGAAAACCGTAGGCTACTGTCAGTAAAAGGGCCAACGTATTAAAAACACTTTTCATTTGAAGTTTAGCTTACCTGTGCAGAAGAAACACTGCAAGTTCATTGCGTCGATTGAAACGAACACATTGGCGAATTACACCATTTTGCAAAAACATTGCCAATGTTTATCCTTGTTTTAATGTCTGTCTATTTTGTCAAGTCTTTGCATTTTGGCTTTAGCTTCTGTAACAAAATCTAAACTCAATCTGGCTCAGCTAGCTACATTAGCCACACCCCAAACACTCCCTATTGGCTGCACAGAGGTATGCAAATCATATCTGCATTCGGACCGAATCGAACGATTGGACGAACCCTGCCACAGAGCACTTCAATTATTGAACGCTATCAGGATGTGAAGAGAATTTCTACCAGTATAACAAAAAATATTTCTGGAATCAAAATGTCTTCCCTATCTTTAATTTTGCAGAGAAAAAAAAATCCTTTACATATAAGCTTCAAATAAAAACCTAAGGCTTTAATGAAAGACCAGATCAATTTTTTTTTTCTAAAATCTAATTTTAATGATGGATCAAATACCACAAATTAATGTGTACAAGTACAGCCATGACAAATAATTCAGTCCGCAAAAAATATCAATGTTACAAAGAACGCTTGTTAAAAGGATAAAGCCTTCAGCTGAAGACTTCTATCTCTTGGGCCAATTGTGACGAAACCCTCTGCAAACAGAAATAAACCCATCATACAATATATATATTTTTTTAATCCAGCAATAATTCACTTCTTGAGTCTAGCTGTGTGTGTGTTACCTGTCAGATTTGGCCGGGACATAAGACATGCTCCTGCCTCCCACAGCGTTTTTCTTCTGTCCTTTTTTCTGAGAATCAAAGTTGGCAAAAAAAATCAGAGATCTTGCACAGTTTAATCAATCCAAGCTGAGATTTGTGTGACAGTCGATGCTTGTAGATTGAAAACAGGTGAATACCTTCTGCTTGGGTCCATGTGCTTGTCTGTTTGGATCAAACTGTGAACTCTCTTTAGATTTGCCTGAGTGGATAAAATACAAGCAATGAAGACAATGCACTGAACCAACAGGAAAAATACAGAAAAAAAAAAAAATCAGATGTCTTACCATCAAACATTTTAAAATTTGACTGGCTGTAGTCAAAAGGTTTAAAGTCTTGTTCGGGAACTTCCGGCTCTTGAGCTTTTTTCTGTTTCTTTTTTTTCTGAGCAGGTTTTGTCGACTGATCAGCCACCGAAGTCTCACTTTCAGTCTTTGAGACTTTCATTTTTGGTTTAATACTCTCTTCACCAGCATCACTGGCAGCTCTCTCTCTTTTCTGCCCAGCCTGCTTTGCTTCCTAAGAACACGAGATCAACAAAACCTGTTAGTGTAAAATGAAGAAAAGCAAATACAGCTTGTAAAGTCGGTGAGCTGGAGCTTCCTCACCGCTACTTGCTGCCGGACAGTGTGAACGTTTTGCAGCGACTCCTGGTAGCTCAGTTTAGCTTTCTTTCGTTCCTCTGAAAGACAGACATTTATGCACAAATAAATCATCTCAAAGTTAGTGTATTAAAACACCAGACTACAGTAGAGTTTCTATAAAACTGCCGTGTTGTTTGTACCTTGAGCTTTCTTGGCCTGTTCTTTAGCCTGCTGTTTCTCCTGCGCCTCCTTCTGCTGCTGCGCAATACTCTGTAATTTCCACCGGTTATGAATCTGTTTTAAACACAACAAAATTAGTCAATATAATTACTCCTATATATATATTATTCATAAAGGTGTGTAAAAAAGAATGTATACCTCATAAATCTTTGAAGAGGGGTCATACTTGGCATTCTTGGAAATGTGAATGTCCTTTGATGGTAAATACTGAAAACGAGTGTCAGTGAATAAGTATGCAATACAACTGGACAAAAGGCATGAACTAAACTGAAGTACTGTACCATTCTGAAGGGGTTCTCGAAGGACTCCATGATGCTGTGAGCTTTTTGTTGTGCCACAGTCAGATGAGCAGGAGCTGCTGCCGCCTCCTCCTTAAATACAAGTGACAAAAAAACATCAACTCACAGAAGCGCTCCCCAAACAAACTGATGAGTAAGACCATTAACAATTACAAACGCTTAAACATCAAACTTCTGCTAGACTTTACAATACATGCGGATACACCTGAACATGCTAAACCAGAGAGACACACACAGGTTTCTCAGATTTCTTTTCAAATGTCCTACCGCAAAAAGGCTGATTTTTGCTGAAGCTATCAGTCCGTGCAAGGATTTTCCCTCTTGGTTCACGCTTTCATCCTCCTCTTCTGAAAACAAAACTCCCGGTTTGGTTGGAGTTTCTAAATATATATATATATATGTGGAGAAAATGTCAATTGGTGGTTTTAAAATAACACCAAGGCAAATCATGAGGTCTTCATAATATCAAGACCTACCAAAGGAGGAAAGGTCCAGGAAATCACTTTCAGACGAGCGGGAAGTGTCATGCGGTCCGAATAAAATCGTCTGTGGCTAGAATACAACAGCAAGAGGGGCAATTAGAAATACACACAAATATAGCTTCTCCTTCCAGTTTGGATCCTCAGGAAAAAGCTGAACATCTGTCAACACACCTTTCTTTTAGGGGTCATCGATTTCCTCTTTTCAGCAAGTACCTCTGCCTAAAAAGAGAGAACATTCATGAAGTGAAACAAGCAGAGTCTATGAGCTAGATAGTGTTTGTCTGAGCGCACACCTTGAGTAAAGGGGTCTCTCGAGCTTGTTTGATAAGCTGATGAAGCTCGTTGATCTGCTGGCGCACTAGTGGTGGAGTGGGGTTACAGCATGCGATGATGCCCTGAGGCTCCCTAGAGAGGGGACATCACGTACATTTATACAGCCTTCAAAAGAATAAAACATTTCAATAATAGATAAAAGGATTTCAAATGCACTAGTCCACTCAAACTAGGCTGACCAAACTATCTAAGTCCACTTTTATTCTAAGAGTTAAGAAAGTTGAAAATGAAACTTACTTTGGAAGCTCCTCAGCGATCTTCATCATCATGTGGTTTGGTAAGATATATCTGTGGAGAAACAACACATTCATGAATCACAACTACACAGTAACTAGTAACCTGTCAGCAGAGAGGCGGTTTGGAGCATTACCCAGTGCTCTCATCTTCCTCCCGTCCCAGTTTATCTCTCCAGGCGTACAGCAGTCTGAAGGCCGCCAGCTGCTGTGTGTTGAAGCTCTTCTTCTGCTTGCGGTATAGCTCCATGTACGAGTCCTCCGTAAAAATAGGCTTCACATATTTCTAAAGAGAAAGACGAGATGGATGTTAAAATATTCAGAACTTCATTTGGAACATTGAATCACTATATTGAGCTGATTCCTTTAAATGATTCAGTTGAACTGATTCAAAGTCATTACCACAACAAAATAAACACGTTTTATATTTTCTGTGCATTTGGGGTGTTTAATTTAATTTAATTCATCTCATCTTTCGAGGTAACCTACGCTCACTCTCATACTCCTGGCTATCTGCTATGGTTTCATTTTTGCTTCCTTCCCCTAAACAGTTGTCATCTCTTTAGACACGGCCTGCCCCTTGTCTTCCAGGTCGGCCGTACCACCCCTTCGACTAGGGGATATGCCGGTATCAAATTTTCATGTTGCGATTAATTGATCATGTTTTACCACGGTATGCGGTATTATCACGGTATTGAAATTAAGTTATAAAAAAGTGGTCATAATACAGTATAACAGGTTTAAATACCTTGTTTCTTATAACAAAAATAACTGAACATTTAAATGCAATAAAGCAACACAAAAAATATATTTAAAGTTAAAAATTTTTACACCGATTAAAGTGCAAAAGAACTTTAAAGACCCATAGGTATCATTTACAATAAGACCTCATTAGTTAACCTTAGTTAATGCATAACATTCACAATGAGCACAATAGCTAAGTATGCTTGCGCATACAAGGAATTTGTTTTAGTGACATAAGCTTAAATCAGAAAGAGCTTTATTGCCAAGTATGCTTGCGCATACAAGGAATTTGTTTTAGGTGACATAAGCTTCCAGTACACAAAAGACAACAACACACAGTCAAAAAAATAAAAACCCTTTGCAGATAAATAAGTGTATAAACAATTGTGCTATAAATGATAATGGAATTGGATTGAGTAAGATGCAGGGATGTACTAGCATGATTAACAAATAAATATAAGGATATTGCACATTTTTATTGTATAAGTGGGGAACATTTAACTGTTCATGAGGTAGATTGCCTGGGGGAAGAACACTGTTCTTGTGCCTGACTGTCCTGGTATTTGCGGCTCTGAAGTGCCGGCCAGATGGTAAGAGTTCAAAGATGGGGTAACTTTTGCAGATATATGTTTGCAGATATTTAAGAGCCCTTTTCCTCACTCTGGATGATACAGTCTTGAAGGGTGGGCAGGGGAGTACCAATAATCCTTTCAGCAGTCCGAACCGTTCTCTGTAGTCTTCTGATGTCTGATTTTGTAGCTGAACCAAACCACACAGTTATTGAAGTGCACAGGGACAGACTCAATGACGGCTGAGTAGAACTGTTTCAGCAGCTCCTGTGGCAGGTTAAACTTCCTCAGCTGGCGAAGGAAGTACAACCTTTGCTGGGCCTTTTAAACAATGGAGTCAATGTGATTGTCCCACTTCAGGTCCTGAGAGATGGTGGTTCCCAGGAATCTGAAGACTCCACTGCAGCCACAGTGCTTTCATGATGGTGAGTGGGGGGAGTGCAGGGGGGTTTTTCTTCTGAAGTCCACGATCATCTCCACTGTTTTGAGCGTGTTCAGCTCCAGGTTGTTAAGACTGCACCAGACAGCCAGCTGCTCAACCTCTTGTCTGTAAGCAGACTCGTCACCGTCCTGGATGAGACCGATGAGTGTGGTGTCGTCAGCAAACTTCAGGAGCTTGACAAAGGGGTCTTTTGAGGTGCAGTCGTGGTGGTGTACAGCGAGAAGAGCAGGGGGGAGAGAACACATCCCTGAGGGGCACCAGTGATTGGTGGAGCAGCTGTTGGACATGAATTTCCCCAGTCCTCACTAGCTGTTGCCTATCTGTCAGAAAGCTGGTGATTCCACTGACAGATAGAAACTAGGAACAGAGAGCTGGGGTCAGTTTGGTCTGGAGGACTGTTGGGATGATGGTGTTGAAAGCCGAATGAAGTCCACAAACAGGATCCTCACATAAGTCCCTGTTTTGTCCAGATGTTGCAGGATGAAGTGCAATCCCATGTTGATTGCATCATCCACAGACCTGTTTGCTCGGTAAGCAAACTGCAGGGGGTCCAGTAACGGGTCCAGTGATGTCCTTCAGATAAGCCAGAACCAGTTTTTCAAACGACTTCATGACGACAGATGTTAGAGCCACAGGTCTTGTAGTCGTTAAGTCCTGTAATCTTGGGTTTCTTTGGAATGGGGATGATGGTGGAGCGTTTGAAGCAGGAAGGCACTTCACACAACTCCAGAGATCTGTTGAAGATCTGTGAAAAGTGGGGGGCCAGCTGGTCAGCACAGGTTTTTTCAAACAGGCTGGTGTAACCGCCATCTGGGCCTGGTGCTTTTCTTCTTTTGTCTTCCTGAAGACCCTGGCGCACTCATCTTCACAGATTGACGACAGGAGTGTGGACGAGGGGGATTGCAGTTGGAGCCGGAGGTTGGAAAAGAGAGATGGTCAGAATGGGTGTTGGGGTGTTCAAATCTACAATAAAACTCATTCAGGTCGTTAACAGTCCGTTGATTAGCCTCAGTGCAGGAGGATGGTGTCTTGTAATTAGTGATGGCTCTCAGTCCACTCCACACTGAAGTTTGAGTCGTTGGAAGTAAACTGGTCTTCCAACTTTTTAGCGTAGGTCTTTTTATTCTAATCTTTGTTCAGTGTGTTTTCCAGGCCTGATTGTACAAGACTCTGTCCCCATTTTCTGTAGCATTTCTGCGGCCTGACGAAGATGTCTGAGTTTTGCTGTAAACATGGCTTATCATTGTGAATGTTAAATAAGTCCTGGTAGGAATGCATATATCCTCACAAAAACTAATATATGATGCGTACGGTCTCTGTGAGTTCGTCCAGTTTGGTGGTAGCAGCTTCAAAAACACTCCATCAGTGAGGTCAAAACAGGCTTGTTGTGCGTCTGTTTCGTTGGTCCATCTCTTACATCTTTACACAGTTTTAGCAGATTTAAGTTTCTGCCTGTAGGGTCTTTAAAGCAGCAGACATCCCCAAAGCTGCTCGTGGAACGGGGTGTAACAGTGCATTTTGACCATGCTGTTGATGGGCAAAGAGATTGGCTTTATTAAAGTCCCCAAAATGATTAAAACAGAGTTCAAAGCGAGTTCTGAAAGCCCAATTTGCTAATAGGGATATACCATTGATTCTCGGTATTTGGAAGTGCCCACGATAACAATATCGTGCATATTTCATTACCGCGATATATCGCATTAACGAATACCGGCACATTGAGCCAGGTCTAATTTAGCAGACACGGCCTGCCCCTTGTCTTCCAGGTCGGCCGTACCACCCCTTCTGCCCCTGGGCTGTCTGATGTTCTCCGTGAACATCGTTCTAAGCTCAGGGCTACTGAAAGGGAGTGGCACAAATCAAAAAATACTACTGACCTTAATGTATAAGTCACCCCTGTCTTCCTTCTCTGCTAATGTCTCCACTGCTAAAAGGACATACTAACATAAAATTAACAATTTGTCTATCTCTTGCATGCTCTTTAAAACATTTTCCTCCCTCCTTTTTCCTCCTCCTCCATCTCCTTCATCAACTAACATCTGACGACTTTGCCACGTTCTTCATTAATAAAATTAAAACCATCAGTGCACAATTTGTCACACCACAATCTTGTCAAGCACATCTCACCAGCAAACATACACTCGTTCACATCCTTCTCTCCACTCTCTGAGGCAGAAGTCTCCAAACTCATCCTTTCTAATCATCCTACTACTTGTCTGCTTGATTGGTTTCCATCTCATCTCCTTCAAGCCATTTCTCATGCAGTTATACCTTCTCTCACTCACATCGTTAACACATCCCTTAGACAGGCTCGTATAACCCCACTACTTAAGAAACCCACCCTTAAACCAACTCTTTCAGAGAACTACAGTCCAGTTTCCCTTCTACCTTTCATTGCAAAAACACTTAAACGAGTTGTGTTGGTGAGGTGAGGTGTCCAAGTCGCAACATCTAACTTCTGGGGTGCCTCAGGGCTCAGTTCTTAGACCACTTCTTTTCTCTGTCCACATGGCATCACTAGGTTGTGTCATTCAGAAACAAGGCTTTTCTTATCACTGCTATGCTGATGACACTCAACTCTACCTCTCATAGAAACCTGGAAGTTGTG
Organism: Cyprinus carpio; assembly: GCF_018340385.1. Taxonomy (NCBI): domain Eukaryota; kingdom Metazoa; phylum Chordata; class Actinopteri; order Cypriniformes; family Cyprinidae; genus Cyprinus; species Cyprinus carpio. Next base: position 8,182,925 of record NC_056619.1, on the reverse strand, counting down.
ATTTATGATCAGCTGACTTTCTCAGACCACATTACTAAAACTGTCCGGTCCTGCAGATTTGCTTTATTCAACATTGAGAAGATCAGGCCCTTTCTTTCAGAACATGCTTCACATCTCCTTGTTCAAGCTCTTGTTCTGTCCAGGCTGGACTATTGCAATGCTCTCTTGGCAGGTCTTCCAGCCACTTCTATCAAACCTTTACAATTAATCCAGAACACAGATGCAAGATTAATTTTTAATGAGCCAATATAACACACATCACACCTCTGTTTATCAATTTGGCACTGGCTACCAACAGCAGTTCGCATAAAATTCAAAGCATTAATGTTTGTCTACAAAACCACCACTGGCTCTGCACCCCTTTACCTTCATTACTTCAGACTTATGTGCCCTCTAGAAGCTTGTGTTCTGCAAGTGAACGTAACTCAATCCCAGCAGCTGAGTCCTTAGCCATCTTCAAGAATCGGCTAAAAACACATACAACATCCTGGTGTAATGACCCGCCCAACTCAATCCCAGCAGCTGAGTCCTTAGCCATCTTCAAGAATCGGCTAAAAACACATACATCTTTATTTGACCCTCTAACTCTAGCACTCTCTATTCTAATTCTATTCTTTAAAAAAAATATAGACTTGCACTCTATTCATTAGCTGCTTGTTTTCTTAAAACAAGGCCTCTAACACTAGCTTGCTCTATTCGTTTTCTAGTCTGTTTTCTTTTTATTTATTATATAATGAAAAAAAAGACCTTGCTACAAGTGCTGTGTCAGGCTAACAGACTTATATCACTTGCATACCGTTGCTCTTTTGTTGATTTTGATTGTAAATGTAACTGTAATTAGTTGGTATGAAGAAACCAGTCCAAACCTTGAGCGAGAGGTCTCTGCTTTTATCCCAGACTTGCTGAATGAGGGTGGGTTGGCCGTTGCCCATATCATACAGGTCAGCCCGGACTCGATCGTACACATACAGCAGATAGTGAGTGTCAGCCTGAGCGTACTTCAACATCTGATCCGGCAACGGTCTACAGACACACAACACACACTAGTATTACCACAATGACTATTACAGCTATCCGACAAACACAAAATTGGTCTTGAGTTCATTTTGTCTTACATAATGAGATTAGATCAATGAGGAATGATATTGTACGGATCAATCTGTGCTAAATGTATTGAGTGTTGGGATTACCGTATCCTCCAGTCTGCCAGCTGGTAGCGTTTATCAGAGTTCACACTGCAGTAGACTTTCAGGAGATGGTCGAGGGAGTTTCGGCCGAGGTTTAGGCAACGCGCAGCATGATGGGTGTCAAACATGCTGACCACATAAAGACCAAAGTCCTTTTGTAGCCACTCGATGTCAGAGTCAGCACCGTGAAACACCTGCAGGAGCAACACGTGATGCCTACAACAAACCTCATGAACCACAGCAATCAGCAAATGGCATTCACAGCACATTTAATATCCATAACAAAAACACAATTAATATAGGGCTGCACAATTAATCGAATTTCTAATCGCGATTACAATTATGGATGCCACAATTACGTAATCGTTCAAAGCGCCAATTAATCGTTCATAAGTCCACTTATGTTATTCTGCACGCTTAAGATTTTTTTTTTTCTTTCTACATGTTATTTTAGGGTTTTTTCCATTGTTTTAGTTTTAGTATAACATACCATTCATATTTTTTCTTTTTTTTATAATTTAAAGAAGAAACCAATCCGATGTATAGTTGACATTTGAGACTTAATACTATAGAAAAGCAATTTTTCAGTTAGATTTTTCAACTCGTTTATTTTCATAAAAAAATACGGCATGCCGTTGCATCAAACAATGGTATAAACATCAAATCAATGTAAATTGTGATAATCGTAATTAATAATCGCAATTACAGTTACAAACTAGTAAAAGAATAAAATTAAACATGCATCCACATAAAACCACTATCCATAATGTAACATTTTTATGAATGAAAATCAACCTTCAGCTGGATTTGAGTGTAAGATGGGACATTAATTTGTTTAATGGATGAAACTTGTTGGGTTATGATAGTTTTGTTTGTTTGTTTGTTTTTCTTTAACACACATCCAGCCTTAGTTACATCAGCACATGTCACTTTGGAGGTGAGTGATTTATTACACATAAGGGAACATTATGTTATTAGTAAAAAGAGCAAATTTAATTTTAGGCAATTCAGCCTACAGCTGCAGTATTATATGAAGACCTACAGTATTATTTTATATCTAGCATAAACACACACACCCGTGTTGTTTTAAAGGGGTCCTATTATGCTCTTTTACAAAGTTTAGATTTTGTTTTGGGGGTGTACTAGAATAGACTCTCATACTAGTTTGTTCAAAAAACACATCATTTTTCACATATTTTACATTATTACAACACCTCTCTCCCCAGTCTGGCATGAACGGCTCGAATAGTTCCCGTATCAAATGAAGGCCCGCCTTCTGAAATACGAAATGTGCTGTGATTGGTTAGCTGTGCCAGTGTGTGCTGTGATTGATATTTAATTATCAAAATATTGCGTCAAAATCATTTGAGCACGAACTAACGTGTCTCAGAATTAGTGATAACACTCGTTCCCTTCTCTAGTGCAGCTCAACCAGGTCTCGTCCCATTCGTTGATCTTTGTGAAATCACAAATCCCGGGAAATATGCGTTGTAGTCAAAACGAGTCGTTCGATGTAGTTTTTGAAAAGTGATTTCTGTTAAATAAAATATCTCCTTTTGAAGTGGACTTTGAACTTTGTAATTTTGCAGATATTTTTTACACTAAAACAGCAAGATTACAGACTAACTAAAGTTAAAAAAGCATAATAGCACCCCTTTAATATAATTGTGATACTAATATAGCTTTTTTATTAGATTTTAAAGAAAGTTTTAGTAATTATGTTTTGTATCATTTTTAACCTTTTTTTTTAATATGTCAATATAGTTTTTAATTTTTACCTAGTTATTTTAGTACATTAATATAAATGAAAATGAGAAGTGCTACATGGCAAATAAAAATAAAATAAGTGTGTGTGTGTGTACGTCAGTACTTACATCATGGTTCGGTATGGTTTCAGTACAGCAGGAGGAAAAAACTAAACATAAATCACATAATAAACAAAAATCAAATTATTTTCTTAGGGATAAAAATCTACCTCAGCTTCTGTTCTAAACTACAATTAACAACAGAGCCCAAACCTAAATTCAATTACTATTTATTTAAGCTATAATAACCAAAACTCAAATTGTACGCAAACATGTAAATTGTTTTTAAATTAACTTCTAAATTATACAGTTTCTATTTGTTGTTGAAATATAATTTACAGAGTGGCTGTCATTACTTGTTTCATAATAGATTTATTTAAACATACATTAAATAATTAAGACATCAGTAACAGGTAAAGTATAATATAATGAGTATAGTCTAATATTTTTGTTTTAACATTTAGTTTACAAGCTGTTTTAATGACGTCTTTCCACGGTTGAAACTAGGGCTGGGCTCTGTGTGTGTGTGTGTGTGTGTGTGTGTGTGTGTGTGTGTGTGTGTGTGTGTGTGTGTGTGTGTGTATGTATATATATATATATAAATTATTTTAGTGCAGTTAATGTTTTATTCACTTTAAGCATCAGAAATATTTTTATGGTTTAATTTAGTTTCATACACACACAACTCTAAGTGGGTAAATCTATTAGAGGAGCAGAGTATTAAAGTCAATCACCTTCACGATGGCAGGGTCGGTGAACGTCTCGTTTAAGATGTACATTTCACTGCGCAGCTCCAGCGTGTCTATGATGAAATCCTCCTCTCGTGTTGATATCTGCATCAGACAGGTAATTCCCAGAAAGCTTCTGTAGGAATGATGCTGTAGACAGAGAATTTGGACATGTTAAACACCTAAAGTGACTAAACACAGCATCATGAAATCCTGATTCAGTCATACCTCCAGGTCCACAGCGAACTCAGACACCTTGGCTAACTTCTCATTCAAAGCAACGAGGTCATCTAAAGTGTAGATAAATTGACAAGTGGACTCGGCAAGAGGTTTATACATCTAAAACACAAAGAAAATATATCAGTGATTGAAAACACTCATCACAGTTCCTGAAAAGAAAACAGGCTGATTAAGACATTTACCTGGACATCAGGTTTACACTTCAGACTCTCCGGCATGACCAGATGATCCAATTCATACTGATAAGGGTGAGAAAACCTGGGAAACAGCATTACAATCCGTTTAAAACAAGACTAATATTAAACACTGATGTAAAATAACTAAAACACACAATGGACCTCTTTAAACTCAACGAATCACGTAAATCTGGTCTTACATGTCGTCCACATGCTCTTGTGTTCTCTGCTGATGGATAAAATCAGCCAATGCAGCAGGAACATCCAAATCCTCCGGCCGCTCCTTACGAATGTGTTTGTTGGCAAAATCTAGTCATACATTTGGTAACAATTTAGAATCTGAACACCTTACTATTTTTTTTAAATGGTAGTATAGTAGTATATATATATATATATATATATATATATATATATATATAAGTATTTAAACATATTATTTTTAATTCAATTACTATTTAACATAAATATTATTTCAACTCATTTGAATAACATTAAAACGTTTTTTATTATTATTTATATTATTATTTTTATTTTATTAATGTTGATTAATGACATCCAAAATAAGTTTTTGTTTATATAATTCGTGTGTGTACCTTGTATATTTATTATGTTTATATAAAGACACATACAGTATATATTTTGAAACTATTTACATGTATATATTTACATAACATTTTCCTTAAATATCACACACACACACACAAATATACACAGGACACATACATTAATATACACAGGACACATATGTACACACAAAAAAAATAATGTCTCTGAGGGTTTCTTAACACACTCACATGATATATATGGTATATTTTGGATGCGATTAATCGTTTGACAGCACTAATGACACAGGCTGCGAAAATTTGAAACAAATGATGTTGTCTCTGAGGGTTTCTTAACACACTCACATGATGGCAGAGGCTTAACTGCATTGGGTTTGATGAAAATTTTGGAGACAAATGGAGTGTTGCTGTTATCCACTTTCTCCTTGAACTTGAGCTGTGGCCGCTGAATGTTTTTAGCATGTAGAAGGTGAAAGGTCTCATCCCTGCGCTCTCCTCCCTGCAAGGAGAAGAAAAGCTGCCATCATTCCAGGACCAGCCAGACTTTATCAAAACATGTGATCAAGTTAAACTAATCTCTCTCCAACAAGGATGACTAACCCTGCGATTCCAGCTGGACACCACGATCTTTGGTGGCTGATATCCTGCAGGCATCACCGGCTGCTGTGTGCGACTCACACCAGACGCCTCGTCCAGGAGAATGCCCTGAACACAGATCACACGGCATTTAGCAGTTTTACACATGTGACAGGACAGAAGACAGACTTGCAGCGCGAGACTAAAATAATTGAGACCTTTTCACCTTTTGTAATTCATACAGGCACTAAATGCCTGCCCACACCAAGAACGATAACTACACAGAATATGCATCCTGTATATTAATAGCACACTCTGCTGTTATATTGCCTTCTGCTTTAAATGCTCGAGTTTTTTTTTAAAGCCAGGTGGATTATGATTGGCTGTGAATGTTTTAATCACTCCTCAACTGTGGTGTGGACTTCACTGTTCTCTGATTCTTGGTGTGAATGGGCATGATGGACAGACATATACAGATAATGCAGAAGATCTGCTGGGGCCAGTTGCATAAACTTAGCCTCTATGTTAAGACAGTGTCTTAAGAACTGGTCTAGTTTGACCAACTAGCAGTTAAGCAAGGGGTAATCAGTCTTATATTTTAGATTCAGCTAGTTTTTCATGTAACCAAATATTACAAATTTTGACCAGTCTTAAAGAACGAAAATTAGATGACTAACTCTTAAGACTAGTCTAAAGCTTTTATGCAACCGGCCCCTTAAGCTTGAATCTCAGTGATGTCCCAGTGTAAGAGTCGTACCACTTTCTCCAGGATGGCATCGTTTGAGTCCACCACCAGGTCAAACCTGTCCTCCAGCCCGGTCAGTCTGTTCCTGTCTCTCATGTGAGATCGACAGCCATGATGCTGCATTATCTGGGTCATACTGTCAGAGAAATACACAGATATTAGTACAAGAAGACTCCAGTTCAGATACAACATAATCAACACTAATACTATAATTATTATAATAAAGCATTTATTCACGTTTCATACATGTAATGTCTAAGAAGACAAACAGAAGTTATGTTTTTCTTGTAGAACTTTGTAGGATAAGCTTTTATTTCTGTTTATAGTCCTATAAAACACAAAAAAATGGATCTGATAGAAAGTTTATCCAGTATGATATAACTGAAATACTTTCTTTATTGGCCAATTCGCTGTTGTATAGATGTATATTGTGTTCTTATAGATTGAATAGATTATTATATCCCAGATAAGCATTTCCTTTATTTTTCTGTTTTATTAATGCAAATATAATAACTTAAAACCTTTTTAGGACCAAGTAAAGAAAATCTAATGAACACAATGTGTTGTATTAAAAGTTTGAAAATGCAACTTCCAACCCATCCTCCCTGTGAGGAGCAGTACTCTAGTAAGGGAGTGTAACGTTACCAGTATAGATAGATGAGATAGATAGATAGATGAGTTAGATAGATAGATAGATAGATAGATACTCTAGTAAGGGTGTGTAACGTTACCAGTGTAAGAGCCGGTCTCCCTGTGAGGAGCAGTACTCTAGTAAGGGAGTATAACGTTACCAGTGTAAGAGCCGGTCTCCCTGTGAGGAGCAGTACTCTAGTAAGGGAGTATAACGTTACTGTAAGGAGCAGTATTCTAGTAAGGGAGTATAACGTTACCAGTGTAAGAGCCAGTCTCCCTGTGAGGAGCAGTACTCTAGTAAGGGAGTATAACGTTACCAGTGTAAGAGCCAGTCTCCCTGTGAGGCGCAGTACTCTAGTAAGGGAGTATAACGTTACTGTAAGGAGCAGTATTCTAGTAAGGGAGTATAACGTTACCAGTGTAAGAGCCAGTCTCCCTGTGAGGAGCAGTACTCTAGTAAGGGAGTATAACGTTACCAGTGTAAGAGCCGGTCTCCCTGTGAGGCGCAGTACTCTAGTAAGGGAGTATAACGTTACTGTAAGGAGCAGTATTCTAGTAAGGGAGTATAACGTTACCAGTGTAAGAGCCAGTCTCCCTGTGAGGAGCAGTACTCTAGTAAGGGAGTATAACGTTACCAGTGTAAGAGCCAGTCTCCCTGTGAGGCGCAGTACTCTAGTAAGGGTGTATAACGTTACTGTAAGGAGCAGTATTCTAGTAAGGGAGTATAACGTTACCAGTGTAAGAGCCAGTCTCCCTGTGAGGAGCAGTACTCTAGTAAGGGAGTATAACGTTACTGTGAGAAGCAGTACTCTAGTAAGGGAGTGTAACGTTACCACTGTAAGAGCCGGTCTCCCTGTGAGGAGCAGTACTCTAGTAAGGGTGTATAACGTTACTGTGAGAAGCAGTACTCTAGTAAGGGTGTGTAACGTTACCAGTGTAAGAGCCGGTCTCCCTGTGAGGCGCAGTACTCTAGTAAGGGTGTGTAACGTTACTGTGAGAAGCAGTACTCTAGTAAGGGAGTGTAACATTACCAGTGTAAGAGCCGGTCTCCCTGTGAGGAGCAGTACTCTAGTAAGGGAGTGTAACGTTACCAGTGTAAGAGCCGGTCTCGCTGTGAGAAGCAGTACTCTAGTAAGGGTGTGTAACGTTACCAGTGTAAGAGCCGGTCTCCCTGTGAGGCGCAGTACTCTAGTAAGGGTGTGTAACGTTACCAGTGTAAGAGCCGGTCTCCCTGTGAGGAGCAGTACTCTAGTAAGGGAGTGTAACGTTACTGTGAGAAGCAGTACTCTAGTAAGGGTGTGTAACGTTACCAGTGTAAGAGCCGGTCTCCCTGTGAGGCGCAGTACTCTAGTAAGGGTGTGTAACGTTACCAGTGTAAGAGCCGGTCTCCCTGTGAGGAGCAGTACTCTAGTAAGGGTGTGTAACGTTACCAGTGTAAGAGCCGGTCTCCCTGTGAGGAGCAGTACTCTAGTAAGGGTGTGTAACGTTACCAGTGTAAGAGCAGGAGCAGTACTCTAGTAAGGGTGTGTAACGTTACCAGTGTAAGAGCCGGTCTCCCTGTGAGGCGCAGTACTCTAGTAAGGGTGCAGTACTCTAGTAAGGGAGTATAACGTTACCAGTGTAAGAGCCGGTCTCCCTGTGAGGAGCAGTACACTAGTAAGGGAGTATAACGTTACCAGTGTAAGAGCCGGTCTCGCTGTGAGGAGCAGTACTATAGTAAGGGAGTATAACGTTACCAGTGTAAGAGCCGGTCTCCCTGTGAGGAGCAGTACTCTAGTAAGGGTGCAGTACTCTAGTAAGGGTGTATAACGTTACCAGTGTAAGAGCCGGTCTCCCTGTGAGGAGCAGTACTCTAGTAAGGGCGTGTAAAGTTACCAGTGTAAGAGCCGGTCTCGCTGTGAGGAGCAGTACTCTAGTAAGGGAGTATAACGTTACCAGTGTAATAGCCGGTCTCTCTGTGAGGAGCAGTACTCTAGTAAGGGAGTATAACGTTACCAGTGTAAGAGCCGGTCTCCCTGTGAGGAGCAGTACTCTAGTAAGGGAGTATAACGTTACCAGTGTAAGAGCCAGTCTCCCTGTGAGGAGCAGTACTCTAGTAAGGGAGTGTAACGTTACCAGTGTAAGAGCAGGAGCAGTACTCTAGTAAGGGAGTATAACGTGACCAGTGTAAGAGCCGGTCTCCCTGTGAGGAGCAGTACTCTAGTAAGGGAGTGTAACGTTACCAGTGTAAGAGCAGGAGCAGTACTCTAGTAAGGGTGTGTAACGTTACCAGTGTAAGAGCCGGTCTCCCTGTGAGGCGCAGTACTCTAGTAAGGGTGTGTAACGTTACCAGTGTAAGAGCAGGAGCAGTACTCTAGTAAGGGAGTATAACGTTACCAGTGTAAGAGCCGGTCTCCCTGTGAGGAGCAGTACTCTAGTAAGGGAGTGTAACGTTACCAGTGTAAGAGCAGGAGCAGTACTCTAGTAAGGGAGTATAACGTTACCAGTGTAAGAGCCGGTCTCCCTGTGAGGCGCAGTACTCTAGTAAGTGACCAGTACTCTAGTAAGGGAATATAACGTTACCAGTGTAAGAGCCGGTCTCCCCTGTGAGGAGCAGTACTCTAGTAAGGGAGTATAACGTTACCAGTGTAAGAGCCGGTCTCCCTGTGAGGAGCAGTACTCTAGTAAGGGATTATAACGTTACCAGTGTAAGAGCCGGTCTCCCTGTGAGGAGCAGTACTCTAGTAAGGGTGCAGTACTCTAGTAAGGGAGTATAACGTTACTGTGAGGAGCAGTACTCTAGTAAGTGCGCAGTACTCTAGTAAGGGTGTGTAACGTTACCAGTGTAAGAGCCGGTCTCCCTGTGAGGCGCAGAACTGCTGGAAGGCCGGGAAGCTGCGGTACAGATCAAACTCATCCCCGGCGGCTGGAAGAGCTGCAGACGCTTTCGTGGCAGAGACCACCGCTCCCAGACCGTGCTGTCAAACACACACCAAACACACTACATTCATCTTCATCTCAAACCGCACTGCGTGTGCACACATGGCCGCTACGTGTTACAGTTAGTTACAGCGCTGACAACGACATTCACGCGCTGAAACGATCCACCGACCTTGACAAATGCGTCGACATCCTTAAAACCCGGACAAAACTCCGATTCCTCCTCTGTTTCTTCAGATGGTGAAGAATGATCACTCTGTTTAGCAGTGGCCGCACTACTCGAGGAGGCAGCCATATTGAAAACATTAACTCGTGAAGATTGCAGCCTCGCGAGAATAGTTCTTCTTCTGTGCCAATACGCGTGTCAACGCCAGCCGATATCGCCACCTGGAGGACAGTTGTGTTAACCTTCCCCATTTGCATTCCTGCATAATATTTATAATGTATAGATATAGATAGGTCTGGGCAATATTAGCTTCATCTATCAAATTCTAACACAAGTTTAATAAAAGCTCAATATAATGTTCATGCACTATATAAAAGAAAACCAGTCACACTGGTGCCAGTACTAGTTTGCCTAACGTTCTGTTGTGTGTGAGAAACATTAAAGCTATTGTCAAATGTGCATTTCTAAGAGGCATGACGTGTCATGATAATTTGTGAAATGTTTACGGTACAAACACTGTCTTCTGATGATTTATAAAACCCACAATTAACTCTGGCTTAACAACTTTCACTCAAGCAGAAATCTGCTTTAAACCTGAAAGAAATAAAGAGCTGACATCAAAAATCACTAGTAACTTCACAAATATTAAATGACATCTTTAATTCAAACTTTATTCATACTTTTGGTGTGATCTTATCTAAATAAATGTTTTTTTTTTTCTTTTTCTCTTTCAACAGCACCATCAAAGTTGACAATTTTACAGCAAGACTTTTCAACATATACAGACAAGTTCAGCATGAACATCATCCCCAGGTAAAATGATTTACAAGCAGTTTGTTTATTAATTAAAAATGGCATGTTACACATTAGTTAAGAACACTTCCTTCACTGTTCATGTTCTATTATACACTATCGTCCAAAAGATTCTGAAAGAAATGAATAAAGTAATAAAGAAATCAATAACAAAATACATTACAAACAACAATAAATACACAAAAAATTTCAAAAAAGAAATAAAATATCAAATAAACGATCTTCTTTTGAATCCTGAAGAAATGCCAGTTTCCACAAAGCAGCACAGCTGTTTTCAACACTGATAATAACAAATGTTTCTTGAGCAGCAAATCAACATATTAGAATGATTTCTGAAGATCATGTGACACTGAAGAGATACTCATTTAAAAAACATATTTTAAAAGTATCTTACGTATGAATTGTATTACACATTTTTAATAATATACAAGATACTCATTTGAAAAACATATTTTAAAAGTATCTTACGTATGAATGGTAGTGACATGTAGCTACCGTATCAACAGTGCGTCTCCTCTTCCGTGAAGTACAGCTGACTACTTATAAATGTAATATTAATGCTATTGTGTAGGTTATTAACCCTTATGTGTTGTTGGGGACGTTTTCGTCCACTAGGGGGTAAAGTTGAGTCTTATTTTGGCCACAACTTTCTCTGTCTTTCAGCTAATGGAATGATTTTTGGTGACAAATCTTATTTTGACACATATTTTGGGAAAATGCTTTGAAAATTTTCAAAAACTCAACAATACACTGTGGGCAAATTCACTACCCTTTCGTTATGTTCGTGGATGAAAACATCCACTAAATTAAACTGCTGTAAAAATGTATCAGATAAATATTTTTTTTCAAATTTTTTGCATAAATCTATTAATCAACCTCAGTCCTGATCAAAAAACTACCAAATGTTTAAAAAAAATCCAAGATTTTAACTCTTTAATTACCAATTTCATAAATGATGTCACTGATTTGGGGAAAAAAACACACAAAATGACATATTTTCAATATAAAAAAGTGATTGTGGACTGGATTTTTTTTTACCTTTTATCACAGTCTTGGGCATGTCAAAGGTTAGTAACAACTTTGGCTTTGCTGCATTGTTAGTTTTTGTGCAGCGTTAGATTTAAACACACATACACACACACAATATAATATGGTGTTATACTCCATATAGCTTCATATACAAGTCAGAAACTAAGCTTTTTTTACACAGGCCTATCTAAAGGGTTAATGGTCCCACCTAGTGATCAACTGTAAAAAAAAATTTACCTCTTACCAACAGGGAAAACCACCAACAATCAAGAATGCATGATTATTTGGTGTCATGGCTTTGCAATCAAAAAATGTCGTTATAATGGAAGTCAATGGGGCAAAAACAGCCACGAACAACAAATGAGGGAGAAAAAATTAAAATCTAATGCTGCACAAAAACTAACAATGCAGCAAAGCCAAAGTTGTTACTAATCTTTGACATGCCCAAGACTGTGATAAAAGGTAAAAAAAAAATCCAGTCAACAATCACTTTTAATATTGAAAATATGTCATTTTGTGTGTTTTTGTTTTTTCCCAAAATCAGTGACGTCATTTATGAACTTGGTAATTAAAGAGTTAAAATCTTGGATTTTTTTTAAACATTTGGTAAAAATGATCAGGACCGAGGTTGATTAATAGATTTATGGAAAAAAAAATAGAAAAAAATATTTATCTGATACATTTTTACAGCAGTTTAATTTAGTGGATGTTTTCATCCACGAACATAACGAAAGCGCTCAGACATGTTGGACCACATTACATCTAAAATACATTTGCTTAAACTATAGCTCATGTCTCATGTAGCTCAGTCAATAGTGCTGGGCTTGAATCGCTCAGACATGTTGGACCACAGTACATGTAGTTAATATTACTCAGTATAATTACACTGTAACAAGGACACCTTAAAATAAAGTGTAACCACTTATGGGGACTTGTGATAATCTGTTCTTTTATATGTGCAGAAATATTCCTGTAATAAGAAGACAGTTTGAAGGTGTTTGCAGAACTGGATCCCTGGATGAGAGCAAGAGGCTCTTTGTGTGGGTGTATGATTTACACTTTTCACATCTTGTGTAACACATGTCTGTTTTTTTTCCAACTTCAGAAATCCACACAGTACATGATTTTTCCATTCAACCTGCAGAGATGGTCGTGAGGTCGCCATTGTGTCTGAGACTGAACTCTTGTCTGAGTGAACTGGGCGTGTTTGGAGCGTATGTCAGGTGGGATTATTTCTAGCAGATCTTTAACAAAACCTCTGCTTTTATTGTACAAGCATTCTTAAAATACACTGCATTACAGAATATAAGTGCAAAATTTTGCACACGCAGGAAAGGCAAAGACACAGTGTTCAATGAGTGCGTGGGCCACCTGCTGAGGACCAAGAGCTCGGAGCATGCTGATGGGGGAGTGGCTGCAGGAGTCAGTACTGGACAACCCACTGCTGGTCTGAACTACAGCACCACCTACTGGACTGGAGGAGAATGCATTACAGCTGACGTCAGGGGAATTCATCATCCTGGTGATTGATTTTCTACCTGCCATCTGTTTTATCAAAGGTTTAATGTGTGAAATATCTCCTACAGATGCAGTAATCAGTGGGGAGCACTTATGACTGAACATGAATATGACTGACAACTGAAGTGCATGAGAAGTAATCACTGATGTTTTATTAAATAGATTTTTATTTATTTATTTATTTTGTTGTTGTTGTTGGTTACTTTAACTATTCATGGAAGAAAAAAATGTATCATGATTTTCACAAAAATAGGAAGCAGCACAAGTAATGATGCTGAAAATTCAGCTTTGAATCACAGCAATAAAATACATTTCAACATATTTTAAAATAGAACATGGCCAATTTTAATTTAAATAGTATTTTACAATATTACAGTTTTGTTTTTTGATCTTTAATTAAATAAATGCAGCCCAAACCCAAACTTTTGAGTGGTAGTGTATATCTACCGTGGAAACATTATGTAATTTCAATGAAATGTAAAAAGCTGGAGATTATTTTCTAGACATGCACTAACACGCATAAAAACATACACAACCAAATAAAGAAGTAAAAATCGAATTCCAATCAAACATCTTTCTGAAATCCATGTTTATTTCATTCTCCACATTACAGCCACAGAAATCACACTCTCATCACCAACCGACCAAAAGTCAACACCAGAAACACCTCCATCCTCTCGTTCATTCACTCAACTCTAGACACGGCACTGTCAACTTCTGAAAAACAACAATGCTTCCAATAAAGCAAGAAAGTACAAAGATGATACAAGACATGCATCAAACACAATGACAAGACCTCAACAGTTAAACAAGGCCAAAAGAGTTGATCTGTACTGAATAGTAGGATTATTATGATGATGCTTTCTGAACACTTAAACATTCTGAAAATGTTACAAAGAAAGAAAGTGGAGTTTCTACACATTTTCTTGGGTGTTTAGCTTAATATCCTGGCTGAAAAGCAACAGGCAGTCAGTGAAGTTCGATTAACGGGGAACAGACAAACTAACGAGAAATCATCTACCGGAATGTGCAGGACAGAATGACGCACCGATCCACATAGTAACGTCCTCCTGCCTCACAATAGTATGTATGATCTACACAAAAAAATGAAAACGCATCAATGCAAGCGCCAACTGAAAATGAAAACTAAAGAAAAAACACCGAGTGGCTCTAACTACTTGATATGAAAGAAAATGAAAGAAACTTGTGTGAGACAGCCGATAAAACGAACTCAGATTACAGGCGTTTCATTTTGTAGATTGTACATTCGTTAATGCTTCTTTTCCCCCCGTTTCCCCTAAACCCAAAATATACAATGAATATATACACGTTATATTCACTACAGTGACATTTAACAACAAAAAGGCATTCTAGTATGGATTTTATATCATATCAAAGCCATATTTGAAGCATCACTGCCTGATTTTTGATGCTTAAAATCCCAATCTTCCAATGACTCTGTTCCTATGAAGAAAAACACAATGTTGAACATAGGAAACGATCTTTATTTGAAATCAAGACAGTGATGTTCCCCAGAAACAAGCCTGAATGATAGTCACCTGCAGTCACATGACAGACTGAGAGCCCCAAACCAACACGATGCCGCAAAGTACCGCCAAGTAAGCTTATAGTAGCAGGGTCAGTAAAAAATAAAAATAAAGACCCCATCCCTGACCCGATGAGAGAACCACGGCGGTCGCCAGGCAACCATTAAGCAATTGCTTTTTAAAAACTTCAATTTCTGCGTAAAAAAAGGGTACATAAAAATATAGGTTTTGTGCAGTACAAGTTAGTGCAATTATATTTTTTCCCTCTTGTTCTTCTCATTGGCACTTAGTGAAAGTTACGCTCATGAGAGGGACGCTCTTTCCTTTCTGCCCTCTGGGAAAGAGAAGACGAAGCTGCTCTAAGCTGTGATTGGACAATATATTTTAATGTATTCGATCATTTGGCAATTACACACCTGCCCAATTGTTTCTTTGATTTTAACCATCATTAATGGTTCAGCTGCTACATTTTAATTCCCAGTTTTGGTTTATCTGATGAAAGCTTAAACATGATTTAATTCCCATACACTGAAGGTGAAAAATAATGCAAAATATTTTGAAACAAAAAGCTACCAGCTTGGGTTGGATTAGAATTTCTGCTAACACTTTACAATACGGTTCATTAGTTAACATTAGTTAACATGAAATAATAATTAACAATAGTTCTTCAGCATTTATTAATCTTAGGTAATGTTAATTTCAACATTTACTAATGCATTATTAAAATCAACAGTTGTGCTCGTTAACAATAGTTAATGCACTGCTAATGAGCATGAGCTAATGATGAACGACTGTATTCTCATTAACTAACATTAAGAAATATTAATAAATACTGTAATAAATGTACTGTTCTTCGTTCGTTCATGGTAGTTAATACATTAACTAACAGTAACTAATGAACCGTATTGTAAAGTGTTACCAAATTTCTTTTTTAAGGAATAATTTGACCCCAAAATAACAAATGCAAAAAAAAAAAAAAAAAAAAATAAAGATTTTTGAAATGTTTCTTTATATACATACCTTAAAAGGATAGTGTACCCAAAAATCTCAATCATTCGTCATGTAGTTTCATACCTGTATGACTTTTTCTTTAGTGGAATGCAAAAGGAGATATTTTGAAAAATGGCTTGCCATCTCTGGTTTTTCTGTCCATACAATAAAAGCAAATAGGGTCCGATGCTGTTTATAAACCCCTCGCCCTTCAATTGTATAGACAAAAAATACTTCTAAAATATCTTTTTATGTTTCACACAAGTCAAACAGGTTTGAAACGACATGAGGGTGAGCAAATGATGACAGAATGTTTATTTTGGGGTGAACTGTTCCTTTAAGATACAGAACACATTCAAATGTCCAATGACTGTCAGTGTTTCATGGGTTCACTGCAATATATATATATATATATATATATATACAGAGAGAGAGAGTCTTGATTTCCAGTACAAATATTTAAACACCCTTAAATTAAGATACATTTACTTCGATATCATGACTTATTTTCTGAATACATATAATAAACGTGAGTTTATGCTTAAAACCAGAAGAAAAAAATCTAGAAAAAAAAAACAATTTCGAAGGGAAAACAAGATTTGTTTTCTTGCTTTTAAGCATAAACACTTAATTTTGATACATTTTTAAGAAAACAAGCTATTTTCATTCTCAAGCAGATGTATCTTGATGTTTAGGTATTTGTATACGAGACAAAAATCCACAACAAATATGTTTAGTTTGCAGTGTAACAGCTCAGAGGGTCAGAGAGCACAGTGCACACCGTTACATGAAGACAACACATGATCACCTCCATGTGAAAAAAAAGCAAGCACAGTGGAAGACGTCTACACGTTATCAGAGCAAGCGTTTTTTTTACGTGAATAATGAAAAGCAAATAATTCCTTAGGAAGCATAATGTGGGCCGAATTCGCTGTGTTTGTGTAGAAAACACTCGATTTCTGGATCACATTAGACTGGGATGACTTCCCTCGACAGCAGATCGTCTGTTAACTCGGTTAAAGTGCCTGCCATTAAATTAATACTGTGGACTGGCAGGAATAAACCTCATAGCTTATGAAGAGGCAGTTGATCTGTGAGGGACAGAATAGTTTGGGTGTGTTAGCGCAGAGAGAGGCCAGTTTACATTCCTGCACTACAACTGCTCGCGCTGAAGTACACTAAAGGCTCATTCTCGTTTAGAGGTATTACTTTAGCAATACGTGTTGAAACAGTTCTTGACTATTTGCTAAAACGCTCAACGCACCGTTTCTGATGCGATGCTAAACTGTACTCTGTTTGATCAGAATAGAGATGGCCGTTAAAAAGTGCTTGTAGGCAAAACGAAGCGGTAAGTCCAGAAACAGTTTGATTTGGAAGTTGTTTGAAGCTTAAATGATGATGAGTTGCTCGGTAAGTGCAACCAGGTTTAAGAGGGTTAACTGTTTAAAATACTCAATAATACCCATCAAAAATAGCTTAGGGAGTTTTTAACAGTAAAAAACTGCTATGTATAAAGTCTGCCACACTTAAAATCCTGAAAAATCGTTAGCTGTATTCCACAGAATGCACGCAAAACATGAAGGTATGATAAACTGCCTGGAAAATCTGCTTTGAATGTTTCGTTTCTGGATTACTTAAGAAAAGCCTCTTTTTGCCTTAATATGCAATGCAGCAAAAGCTTTTTTTCTCTTTTTTTTTGCTTTTTATCAGTCTCAGTGTTCCACTATGGAAGCGGTAAGAAAAGAGCACCCCTTGTGGCCTGGAGGAATCAGTGACATTAAAAAGGCCACATGCTTCAGACGGACACATCTCAGCTCATGAAGCTCACTCTGAGAGACACCGGCGCTCAGTCCGTGGAACAGCCGCAGTAAAAGAGCACGTTTTGAAGTGCGGTAAAGGATGAAGCTCAGTCAGTGAAGCGCTGGCAGGCCTTCTTCCAGCGGCACGCTGTGCACCACAGGTCCCTCTTTTCCATGCCGTACACCTTTCGGCACTTCTTGGCTTCGCCACGCGGTTTCCTGGGAATGCATGTCACATAGTTTCCATTTCAGCTGTGATGCAAGGCTTTAAAAACATCTTAAACCAAAAGCATCTGGACAGCTTACCTGGTTCCAGTAGTGGGTTTGGAAGTGGAGGTGGTGCTGGCGTGTGTTTTGCTGACAGTGGTGTGGTTAACAGGCTGTCTCTTCTCACCGATGCTAACAGTGCGGATCTGAGTCATCGGGCCCTGCAAAAGCACTTCATGTTAAAGGTGATCTTAAGGTGAAGTTAAGACTTGTTTACATCTCAGCTGGCACTTCTACCATTCAAAATTTGGAGTCAAGTAAGATTTTTTAAATATGTCTCTTATACTCATCAAAGTTGTGTTTATTTGATATAAAATACAGTAAAAATTCTAAATATTTTGAAATATTATCACAATTTTTAAATAGCTGTTTTCTATTTGAATATATTTTAAAGTGTAATTTATTCCTGTGATCAAAGCTGAATTTTCAGGATCATTACTCCAGTCTTCAGTGTCACATGATCCTTCAGAAATCAGTCTAATATGATGATTTGATGCTCAAAAAATATTTCTTATTCTGCTTAATATTTTTTTTTTTTTTTTGGTATGTTATTCAGGATTAATTTGATGCATATTAAGTTTAAAAGAACAGCATTTATTTGAAACAGAAATATTTTGTAACATTATAAATACCTTTACTGTCAATTTTGATTAATTCAGCTCATCTTTGCTAAATAAAAGTATTAATTTCTAAAAAAAAAAAAAAACTTATTGACTCCAAACCTTTGAATAGTATAGTGTGTATATTTATCATAATTAGTAATAAAAGTAATTGTTGTTAAACGATTAATCGCGATTAATCGCATCCAAAATAAAAGTTTTTGTTTACATAATATATGTGTGTGTACTGTGTATATTTATTATTTGTATATAAATATACACACATACATGTATATATTCCAGAAAAATATATATGAATATAAATATATGCATGTAAATACTTTAAATATAAATTTAAATATATGTAAATATTTTCAAAATCTATACTGTATGTGTGTGTATTTATATATCCATAATACTGTAAATATACACAGAACACACATATTACGCAAACAAAAACTTTTATTTTGGATGCGATTAATCGCGATTAATCGTTTGACAGCGCTATATTATATTATATTATATTATATTACTCTATAATAGAAAAATACTGTGATTTTTACATTTTCTGCCAAAAATATAAAAAAGTACGTGCTGTTTGTGCAAAACAATGTTAGTTCCCTGTTCACACCAAGAACGATAACTATAAAGATAACGTTATTAGCGTCCATACCAGCGAACGATATCGTCTATTTATTCCAAGCGCACACTCATCTGCCGCTTTAAATTTTCCAGCTTGTCACAGCAGGACTGATTCTGATTGGCTGTCAGTGTTTGTATCATTCATCCTCTGGAAACAATCGTTGTAGAAGTGATTCTAATAATATTGTTTCTCTGTGCCTTTATCGTTATAGCTGTGGTGTGGACTCTGCTATTCTTTAATATTCAGAACGATTTTCAGAACTATATCTTTATCGTTATCTTTATAGTCATACGTACTTGTTCTATAACAGCAGTTCCCTGATCATAATATACATTCATGATAAACTGCATCTTTTTGACAGGCACTAGATGTCTGCAGTTCCTTTGTTGTCAACCTGTAACAAGGGTTTGGCATCTACTTTCTTAGCTTTGCAAAAGCATCTGAGACAGGAAACCAAAAGTCATGCAAGTGCAACTTCTGAAAGACCCCAAGAGACAGAGAAAGACAAGCTGAGAGTGACAAACGATTTCAACCTTTAGTGAGTCCAGTCTTTTACAAGGTGACAAACGCTGTCGACTACGTCTCTGAGAGGAAGAAAACAAGAAAGAAAGAAGCCATCTCACCGGTAGAGCTTTATATATGACAGGGGGCGACTGCCAGGATACACTAATCCTATCCTCACTGTGAGGCGGATCAGAGGGCATGCTGGGAATGCTGACAGGGGTTGTAGCCTGAAAAACATAGTGTGTGTAAGAAGCGGTATTAGCAAAGCCAGCAGAGAGAGAAAGAGAAAACACTGTTAAGTACAACCACATCCCACCGAGAGCCAAGAAGAGCTGCCTCAAAGATGAGCCAGTGACCTCAGGCACATGAGAAATGGTTCAAAACAGACTGTCTGAGCAGCAGAGGGCAGATACGGCTCCTGAAATCATGGCCTTCGCTGACCTTGTCACCCCGACCCATAAATACTTCAACAAAATGGACCCCAGCAATTAAAGAGACCCAAGTGTATGCAGTAGTCTGGGTTTGATATTGAACAGAACCCCCTTAATCAGGTGAACCCTCAGTATAAATCTCTGACCCGTCTGAAAGGTCATTCATTCTATCTGGGATCAAAATTCTCAAGAAACTGAAAAAACATAGATTTACAGTGGTGGCCAAAATGATTAGAAGACTAGTATTTTCAGCAGCTAAAAATGGTTTTAATAAATATATATAATTTATATATATATAATAACATAGATTTACAGCTAAAAATGGTTTTAAGTCAGTTATTTCTATCTTTTTTACAATTACTTGCAAAATTAATGTTTGGAAAAGTAAACTGATATTTTCTACTGACACACTACAGCAAAAAATAGAAATAACTGACTTAAAACTATTTTTAGCTGCTAAAAAATATTAGCCTTCTAATAATTTTGGCCACCACTGTATATATAAATAAATAAGACATTGTAGTTATATGTGGTAGTATTTTCATGCTTTAATTTGTCTTTCTTAATTTGAAAATCACTGTATTCCAGTATTTGTTCTGTAATCCAGAAAAATTAATTTGTTATTGTAGTGAAAATCTAATAAGAATAATTCAGAATGAGAAGTACAGTAAAAAAAAAAAAAAAAAAAAAAAAAAAAAAATCTTAAAACATATATGAAGATATTTTTTAATATTCTCTTATAATTTTCCTCATTCGTGGCAAGCACACACAACCACAATTTGCATGCTTTATATAGGAAACCCGTTTATTATACGCAGTGATCGTGGATTAAACTGCTTGAATCATATGGATTAGATTTCATTGGATTGTTTTAAAATTAACAATTTTTGATTGAAAATAAAATAATAAAAAAATCATTCATGAGAGAATATTAAAAATATCTTTCTTGTCTTCCAAAGATGAGGTCTTAATGTGAGGTAAATAAATGTTAAATTTTTGGGTAAACTTTCCTGTTAATCCACATTATGCTAGTGAGAATGTAGGAAGAACTGAAATTAATTGTTATGAAAATAATGTAATATTGGCAAAATAATGCAAAAAAGGTCCTAAAATTGGATGTAGCTTCTCCACACAAAATATATAGTCATACAAAAATGTGAAAAAAAAAAAAAAAAAACATTTTTTAGATTGTCATTAACCAAACAGTTGATGCTCCCCATTGACTTCCATTTTTTCCCCCATTAGAGAGAGATCTCATATAGGTTTGGAACAACATGAACAGGAACATGTCCCTGACTGTGATAGAGAGAGATCTTGTGATAGAGAGAGATCTGAGTCGCATTAATAACTAAAACAGAAAAACAGACCCTTTCCTAGAAAATAAAAAAACATAGTATTTCCACAAAAAAAAAATCACACACCCACACACAGACTGACAAAAGCGTCCACGAAGACTTCATCGCTACACATCAAACCCATAATATGATCCGTCTGCACAGAGCCTCAAAACTGAACCAGTGCACTGAACAAGATGAGCAGATGCAGAGTGATGTCACCTGGTAAGCGTGGTCAGTGCGGATATGGCACAGCGCCGACGGTGCTGATTGGCTGAGTGGGGTGTGGATCATGTGGGCGGGCTCAGATCGAGACGCATCACAAGTCAAGATGGGGAAGACGGGGGGCGGGCCGGACGTAGTAGGTGACGTGGGCGTGAGGTTGGACAGCCCCTCCGAAAGCGTGTCCATGTTCACCTCGATTTCAGAGTAGTAGAAATCCTCCTCGCCATCGCTGTAGTCAGAATCTCCATTTCGCCTGAAAACACACAATACTAAACTTACACAGGCCTAAGTGCACGCTAGTGTGCGGCCAGCAGGGGGCAGCAGTGCCAGCACTTTAACAGAGGTTTATATGGTAAGGTCAGGGAGCAACAAGAGGCTATAAAAACACCCCGTTACCTCCTGTTATGGTGCTCAGAGCTCCCTGACAGACAATCTGGGCCCTCCAGATTCATCTCCAGTCCAAAAGCAAAGAGTCAAACTTCCATTTGAAAGTTAACAGTATACTTCTCTTTAAAAAAGAGAGCCGTTCTGTCTCATTTCTGTGTAGAAGACTGCATGTTCAAACTGCATAAGAAAGGTGTGATGTGTGTGATTGAGGCTCACCCCAGGTGCACGGTGCGGATGTGGCGCTGGATCCCTGAGGAAGTGCTGAGGACTTTTTCACAGTTCTTCCACAGACACTTAAACATCACCTTCATGGAGTTCTGGAACAAACAAACACACGAGTTACATGTGAAGGACATATCAGGAACTTTGAAGTGGGCATAGAATATTTCAGGTTTTGGTTCAGTCAGGGCGGCATATCAGGAATCAATTTGACAATGACAGGCCTGTAAGATTTAGATTTTTGAGTATTTTATCAAGTCAGTGGGTCAATATTTAATCAGATTTTTTTTTTTTTTTTTTTTTTTAAGTATAAAGGTTAAAAAAACATACAGCACACCTAAGCCTGCAAACTCTGAATGATGTCTGCATGCAAAGTGATTGGGCAAAGAAATTTGATTTCGGGGGACAAGACAGACAAACAGAACGCTTAAAAAAATATCAGTATAGTCCTGCCATATTGCTATAAATATAAAACACACTTCAAAGAGAATAATATTAGTATGAGCAAGTGTTCTAAAAATACAGTATATATTGTAGCAATGCTATTTTAGTATTATTTATACACTTTAGTGTATACACATAGTACACTTAGTATTTATTATTTTGAAAATTTGCATTTATTTTATTTATCATTTTAGCTTACATTATAGTAATTTTGTTGTTTCTCTTCAGCTTTTATTTATATTTGATTTCAGTTTTAGTTTTAGTAATCAATATAGTCCTGCCTTATTGCTGTA
The DNA here is from genome assembly GCF_018340385.1 of Cyprinus carpio. Classification (NCBI taxonomy): domain Eukaryota; kingdom Metazoa; phylum Chordata; class Actinopteri; order Cypriniformes; family Cyprinidae; genus Cyprinus; species Cyprinus carpio. Next base: position 8,160,145 of record NC_056619.1, on the reverse strand, counting down.
AATATAAAACCCACTTTAAAGATGAATTATGAGAATAGTAATTATTACATGCATCTTTAAGTGTTCTTAATATCTGAGGTATTTGTTGCAATGTTATTTTAGGATTATTTATAAAGTATTATGCTATTTATATTTTGAATTAGCATTTATTTTATATTTTACATTTTTATTTCAATTTTGGTCATTTTTATTAATTGTATTTTATTTATCTGTATTTCAGTTTTAGTAATTTTAATACTAAAGTTTAAACTTATTTTACTTCAGCTACCTGTAGCTGTCAAGGCAAAATTTCAAATTTGCATTTAAGTTATTCATCTAATAGTTATATTTATATTTTATTTTATTTCAGATTTATTTAACAACATTTTTTTAATCATTTTGATTAAGAATATCAACAGTCCTGCCTTATTGCTATAAATATAAAACCCACTTTCAAGAATAATTATTACAGAATAATAATTAAGAGCATCTTTAAGTGTTCTGAATATCTGAGATATTTTGTAGCAATGTTTTAAAAAAATGGTATTATTCATAAACCACTATATTTATTTTGAATTAGCATTTATTTTATATTTTTATGTTTTATTTCAATTTTAGTTAACATTTTAGTTTTTAATTTATATCTTCTTTATTTCAGTTTTAGTTTTAGCACTAAAGCTTAAACTTGTTTTATTTCCATTAGTTGTCAAGGCAAAATTTAAAATTTGCATATAAGTTTTACGTTTTTCATCACATACTTATATTTATATTTTATTTTATTTCAGCTTTATTTAACAAAAAAGGAAAGAACACCTTGAAGAGCCAAATATAATTTGGCAGTAGAAATTCCCTCCAGCACAAAGGCCCTTCACTGCTGCAGTGACACAACTATTAAAACAGTTCAAAACAACAGTGACACTGCCAGATGATGTGTGTGGGATACTCACACCTCCTGCGCCCTTCTGTCACTTTCACCAGCACTCGTTTCCCCTCTTGCTCTAAATCTCATCTCTGTTTGTCTAACATGCTTGATTCCTGAGTTTCTATAGGTGATTCAAACAATGAGTCAGCCTCTCACATGCTGCAATACACTCTAAAATCAACACTCAAGTACATGAAATAAAATACTCGCCAGTTACATTTTCTGTGCTTGATCAAAAATAAAAAGAGAAATATGAAATATTACAAATTTTTTTTTTTTTTTTTTAGTTTTTGAAATATATATTGAAAATTATTTTAAATTATAGTAATAGAACGGCACAGTGCACACAAAAGTGTTTTTTTACATTGAAGAAATGTATTGCTGTGATAAATTTTCAGCATCATTACGGCAGTCTTCAGTGTCACATGATCCTTCGAAAATCATTCTAATTTGCTGCTCAAAAAAATAATATAAATAATAAACATAAATAATAATAATCCTATTAATTAAGAAAAGTTTTTTTGTTGTTGTTTTTGATGCAGCATTTGAAAAAGAAATCTTTTACAACATTATTGTATTTACTGTCACTATCAATTTAATGAATCCTACTTTGATTTGTAAAAAACCAAAACATCTTACTGACCTCAAACTATAGGTTTCATTTATTTTTTTTATTTAAAATAAATATAGTAAACATTTTATATTTAGAATTTCAAATAATATTTAGTCAAATGGAATGTAAAAGCAATGCCATTGAGATATATTTATCGGAAGCTAGTTTTCTCAAAAGTTAAATTTGAACCCCGGTTATAGTTGATATCCTGCAGAGTGTGCGTAAATGTTTAATAGGTTACATAATGCCTCATATTCCCAGAGTTCAGACTGAGAACAGTGTGAATGAATGACACTCCAGAACAAACCAAGATTATATTATCATTATAATCATAACAATCATCATTTCTTCTGATAAACCCAACCAGATTCTTAATTTGTGAGAAAAATTAGCACATTAACTCTGAAACGTGAAACATGTCTGGACCTGTTCACTGCTCTCATCAGAGTCAATGAGTGGGTGTGTGTCTGCTCACACACACGTACAAAAACAAGCAAGTACTCCTGCTGTTCTCAAGGCCGATGATATTAACCCTTTCACAGATCACACAAGCCTACGAAACATTCCCCATTAAAGCCTCGTCAGAGATGATGTGACAACCATTAACCAAAACAGACTCAGAAAGCGAGCGGAGCGGGGCTGGAAGTGTGTTTCCATCTGTCTTTATGAATGAACAGCCAGTCCTCTTGTGTTACACTTCACCCAGCTGCTCAGCATTTGGCTTGGTTCGCTTCGAAGAACTTTGTTTCTTTTTCTCATCTCCTTCATTCAAAGTGGTTTTTATTGGCTATTGCAGGACGTATAGGTATGCAGGGAGGCCTCTGGTGAGCTGAAATAATAGAGGAGGTAGCCAGCGCTGTTGCCTAAGACAAGCACCAGCAGAATGGGACACATCCATCTGTCTCTGCACTCACACAGAAGAGCCAAAAAATGAGCCCAAGTAATACTGAACATTATGTAATGCGCACAAGCGTGAAACAAACAACTTTTTAAAACTCTTTCTTCAACATTTCTTCTGAATATCTAGTTGTGTACAGGATGGCTAATCTGGATCCTTTTAAAATTAAACTGAAAAAAATAAATAAAATACAAATCTATTTAGTTGGGTCTAAGAGCTTTCTTATTTGATTGCGACAGAATCTATTAAGAGATAGATTTTTGTTTTTTTCATTTTGGAAGGATTCACAGTAGAGCTTAGTATGTAATATTGACAGCTAGTGAGCTAGTGGTTGAAATGGGTACTGCAGGCCAAAAAAAATATATATTAAAGAGTTTTTCTCCCGCCACTCCTCATCAGACTCGACTCGACGCTTTAACAGACTCATTGCTCACTTGGGTTGCCAGATTGAGGACATGCAACAGGAACGTGTGCAACTGAAGCTTTGCAAAGACCCGCCCCACTTCATTACTGTTTCTATGTCCGACAAGCCATGGCACTCACACACTGTACGTCACATTCTCACGCAGTGAAAAATACATTGCCGAGCAAACAGAAAACTGACAAAGCATCGACAGACAAGACAGAGGAGGTTACTTTTGGTATGAAAAAGTCTCAAGTTCAAACGACATGTGAAGCGATAGTCTCTTCCTCTTTACTAGTTAAAGCACAAAATAAACATGAATAATAGCCGAGCGGCAACCTCGCGCTCTCTCTCGTGAAGCCAATGGAAGTGACTATAGGCTGGCTGCAAAAGGGAGTCAGTCCCATAGACTCCTTATGTTAAAATGCCCAACTTTACAGCAGAAAAAAACATGTTTACAGCCTGGTGCAAAACATGATTTTGGTCTATATAGCTAATTTTGCCCTTCGTGACAACTGTGAGGGGGGTGAATTTTTTTATAACTCATCCGTTTAAATTATATTAAGCCTTAAAGTTCTGCATAATTAAGGGCGTGGGCACTTGAGTGACAGGTGGATTGCCACTGCTGACAATGCCGACGCGCTAGGTGGGGGGGGGCGTGGCTTCAGCAACCAGCTCCCGCCTTTTTGCCCATTTTCGATTATCCGGCAGAGTCGCGCGGTGACGCGATGCCAAGATGGCGACGGCCCGCTCTGCACACTTTGAGCTTCAAAACCGCTATTGAAGAGTCTATGGGTGACGTCACGGACACTACGTCCATATTTTTTTAACAGTATATGGCTCCAGCGCCTCAGTTCAAACGACATGTGAAGCGATAGTCTCTTCCTCTTTACTAGTTAAAGCACAAAATAAACATGAATGAACATCAGGAGGTATCTTGTATCAACGTCACTACACCCCATCTTCCAAGTTCAAGTCTACCGACGTTAATCTACTCTCCTGTTTGGTCTGTTTGTCGAACAAAAATGGCAGATTCGGCATTGATTGGTCAGATCGCCTGTCAATCAATCTCCCTGCGAAGGGTTAACTGACAATGGAAGGCAACAAGCATTACACTGTAAAGGCCATTTCTCACTGAACGCGATGCGAAAAAGCAAGGCGAATCGCTGACGAACGGTGCTTTTACACCGAGCGTGAAACGATTGATCGCCTTCTGCTAATTCAGTATGTATGTGATTATTAATGTATTTCCTTAAAACCCACTTTAAACCATCACTGAGTGCTTGTAATAACTTCCAATCGGGATCTATAGTTGACTTTGATTCTATAGGCAGACATGCACTCTTTGTATGTTTAATAATGCTACACTGCTTATCATTTGTCATAAACATCTTTTATTGTTATAAAAAATACAATGAGCTGCATACAAAACACATACAGAAAATATATCGTCATAATCATGTCTGTTTGCTTTCATATTTTAAGTGTAGAAAAATGTTTCATGTGATTTTTTTTAATACGTAAGATCTAGAGTGAACACGCTCTGACTCACAACACTCGTGCACAGTGCTCTCCAGATCACATAATTTAATGAAACCTAGACATATAATGAAATTATATTAAGAACATGTGAAAGTAAATCTGTTCTCAGATAGGACACCAAAGATAACAAGAACTCGGCATCCACTCTCTCCTCTCTCGGGATACTTTTCTTTGGTGTTTGTTTACACTGGTTTTCGAAACAATCGCCACTCTCAACCTTTTGTGCAACAGCAGCTGCTCCAGGCACATGATCTAAGCTCAAATCTGATTAGACGGGCCGTTTCATCAGAGAGCGACGGGGAAAAAAATCGACTCAGGAAGAAAAAAATCCTCGTTTTTTGCGCCATGAATGATCGCACCTTGTGTGAATAACCCCATTATTCTTTCGATTCAAAAGCGTCATTGCGCTGAACATTCGTGCCGATGTTCACATTCAGTGTGAAAAGGCCTTAAGTTGATGAGTTGATTTATATGCATTTTAATATCATACAGATTTTTAGATGGATATCATTTGCTGGCGTCCATGGCTGCAGTACGCTATTTTCTGCCAACTGGCAACCCGGGATAACAAAATACTATTGGGTAAACTGGCAGTAGGTGGAGTCACAGACCAAAACAAAAACAGACATTCCGACACAGAAAGCACATTTCAAAGCAGAATAACTGGCTGTAGCATTGTTTTTTTGGAGAAGTATGTGATACTCCTAAATATCTACTAACATAATATGGTATTATTATGCTTTAATAAATGACATACATCACCTTAAATCATATTAAGTTTTCTCTACAATCAAAGTGTGTTTTATCAAGCTTTCAAAAGTAAAGTTGTGAAGTTGTCTAGCTGTAAAATCTTGTGTTTATAAGCGGAACTACTGTCCTAGAGATGGATCAACCTTCAGTTATGTGTTATGATCATTCCTGTGACTTGAGTGATGGTATCTTGGCATACCTTGCAAAGTTACTTGATTTACAAACTTTGCATGGTCATGACAAGAATTGAAAGATTGGATATAACTTTGCACTGATAAGTTCAGTAAGCAATCTTATATTAATAATATTAACAAGTACAAGTCTTTTTGTAAACATTTATTACAATGCAATGCCATGCTCCAGTGATTACCATAGTAAGTGCCTTGCAGTAAATGAGATTTTTGTACACTACTATTGAAAAAAAAAAATTGGGTTCAATACGCTTCTTTTAAATAAATAATACTTTTGTAGTTTTAATGAGAAGATTTCAATTCAGCTGAAACTAGAAGAATCCTTTTAAATGTCTGATATCACTTAAGGAAAGTTTTTCTCTCCTGTTTCTGCCTTCTTCATTTCTCTGTCCAATATCTGGAATTGCAAAATCAGAATTGAGAAATATTCAGTAAAAAAAAAGAGCATCTAAGTAAACATATTTCACTTTTCTCCTTTCTTCAGGGAGAGGCGTGTAGTCGTGACAGAATCCGTGTATACACTATTGTGCAATTGGGAATTGCGTGAAAAACATGTGTTACAGCGTGTGTAAGGCTGTTAAAGGATAAGCCCGAGTGGATCTATAACGGAACCCCCCCTCATCCACAGACACACACATCCTTGGCCTCTCCAAAAACAAAGTGAATGAGCAGAAAGGCTAATGGCTTCCTGACATTGAAACCACATTCACATTCTGGAATGATTCCACACTACAAAAAACTGAAAAGAAACAAAAGAAGGGACAACGAAAGAGAGAGAGAGCAAAAACATGCCATCATTTTCTGAGGTGCGAGGATGACAAGACTCATTGTGCCAGAGCCACAATGATGTGCTTAGCAGAGCTCTTCAATTATTGAAGGCAGAGATCTGCAAATTCACTGAAGAGTCAAGCCACTTTTGTGCACAAAACACATGCCGTGACTTTACACCCCTACCTTTCTTTTTCGGGGGATGTGGTCCTCAAACAGGAAGTGTGTACTCTCGGTTTCCTCAATGTTGTCATCACTCTGGGAGGAAAGCAGGAAGCTCTTGCCGGCATCGTTGGAGAGGGGCGGGGACGGCGTGGAGGGCACCGATTGGTCGCTGGCATCCCAGCTCCAGTTCCCACTGGTAGAGCTGCTGTAGCTGGCAGACAGGCTCTCCTTCCAGCCCTTACCAGCCAAATCTGCACCTGAACACAGAACACAGCGTTTTAAAGCAGGAGAAGACCTTTGACACTACTGCCTGGAGTATGTATTATTACCTATCCCAGAAACCATCACACTGCATGAATTCACCGATTAAAAATCAAATCCATGTATTAAAAAATAAAACATAACAAAAAACAAAAGACATAAAAACAAAACAGAAAAAAAACAAAAGACAACAACAAAAAAAAAAAAACGGGAAAAAAGAACAAAACAAAAGACAGCAAAACAAAAATAAAAACAAAAGAAAATGAAATGAAATGAAATGAAAGACAACACAACAAAAACAGAGCAAAACAAAAGACATATAACAAAGCAAAAAAAAAAAAAAAAAAAAAAAAAAGACAGCAAAACAAAACAAAAAAGCAAAACAAATCAAATCCATGAAAAACATCCACTTAAAAAATAAATAAATAAAACAGGCATATTCAAAACAATGGCCAATTAATAATTTACTGAAGTTCCAGGGGCTGGTATCTTACCAAACCCAAAATATCAGTACATATCAATAGATCCATATACTTCTATGAGTGATCAATTTTGGTGTGTCCCAATTTATGCACAGGTGAGGCCAACTTCAGTCCTGGAGAGCCATAGTCCTGCAGAGCTTTGCTCCAGCTTTGATCAAACTCACCTGCCTGTACATTAATAGTAACCCATATAAACTCTGCAGCAATTTCAAGTGTGTTTGACTAGGGTTGGGAGGACTGTGGCTCTCCAGGACTTAAGCTGGCCATCCCTGCTCTGTTCTGAACCGATTTTCAGTATAAATAGTGTGATTAGTGTTCTCACTGAATTGCACTTCAAATGCCCAGATGATGCTCTTCACTGAAAAATCAAGTGTGGAATGTTGGACACTTGCGCTCAACTGTCACAGCTTTAATACATAGGCTATTGGAGGATGGGGGGCCATCAGACTCTGCTGGTAAATGACAAAATAACCTCATAAAATTCATACAATAGACAGATGAGTGCATATAATAAGTGCATAGTGCGTCATTTGGAACACAACCTTTGTTATTCAGAGCTAGGTCACGTTCTGTGAAAGTGTGCATGCTGAAAGAATTCATTTAGAATCAGACATCCATTCGTTCACAGAATGCAGGAAATTTGGCATTTGGCAAATCACTGATTTGTCTGCGCATATTTTACACTTGTTTATTACACGGCTCTCTGAAATACTTTATTCCGATTACTTCATTCCAAGTTGTGTTATTTCCCAATAACATCCGTCGTAATTAGCAGTGCCGGATAACACAACACTTATCTGGCTTCTCTCACATCTTTCCTCTCTCAGTTCATTCAAACACAGCTGCCATCTCGCACCTCAGTCATTGACTGTATTTACTGTGAAATGAAACCGTCGTCTAGACTCAATGCTGTTTGAACTGTTTTTCTTTGGGGAAGTGTTTGCGTTTAAAAGCTAATAAAATATTTAAACTCAAATCAATATTGGTGTCTAATTATTTACTTATGTGGCAAGTCACCCTGGAATAAGCAGGATAATAAACATTCGGCCGGTTGTTATCGCAGGATAAACCCCTTCAGGGTGATACAAGATCCTAATCACTCTTTTGGGGTTTATTCTGCGTCTGCGATAACATCCACCTGGCCGAACATTATTCATACATACGGTTTCACAACTTGAGTTGTTGCCTGTGGCATTTTTAGTCAAATAAATGTTTATGAATTACAACACATGACCTAGTATGCACTCTAATAGATGCAGAACGTAATAACTTCTGTAACTGCTTCAGTAAATGTGTTTATATGAGATTCACTTGTCAATAGATCTATTAAAAACTTAATAGTTTAAATCAACACAAATGGCCTGTTTACAAGCATTCAAATTAGCAAAAAGAGAAAAAAAAAAGAAAAGAAATAAAAACTGCGCTAAATGATTCACATCACTACAAATCATGGTAACACTTTACAATAAGATTCACTTTTGCTCTACCATAAACTAACGATAACTAACATTTTACACAGCATCTACTAATCTAGATGAAAGTTAATTTATAAATACACTACAGTTCATTATTTTATGTTGTTCATAATAATAAATGATTATTATGAACAACATAAATAATAAATTATTGACTGATGAAAAAAAAAAAAAAAAAAAAAAAAAAAAAATAATTGTACCATATTGTAAAATGTTGCCAAAAAAGAAAAACCTAAATGTTAGTGACTGAAGTTTTTCGGACTGAATTATCAGGTACCGAAAATATTTACCTTTTTTATTTTTTCTGGATTACAGCCACTGTTTATAATTATATAATTAAAAAAGTCAATCTAAAAACAACCTTATGTGCAATTTCAATGCTTATTGATTGATTGATTAATTGATTGACTGATTAATAAATCAGTTTTTATGTGACTGACTGATTGTTTCATTAATTAAGGAATAATTGACGATGGGCCGTTGAATTATTAGAAAAATAAAGCACACCCGAGGTGGTGATGCGGACAATTACTATGTCTTCTTTTTCCCCTACACATTCAATCAATACTTTGGCCAGTGCTTTGAGGCAAGCTTTATGCGTGCGCTTGAGCATGGAATAGGCTATAAATGCCTATATATTAAAGGATGGTTTAATAGGTTATTATATTAATCAATTTAATATAAACATGGGACTAGTTGACTAGGAAAAAAATCTTTAAAAAAAACAGTAGCAAAAATGAAAACATTACCAGCACAAACGAAGCACAAACAAACAAGATTATTTGGGGTAAATCTGGAGAATGTGGGGGGCTGAGTGACCTCAGAATGATCACTAAATATTTTAATATCTAAAAGACCAAAAAAAAAAAAAAAAAAAAAAAAATCAAACACAAAGAAGATTATTTGGGGTAAATTTGGAGCATGACCTCAGAATGATCACTAAAAATATCTAAAAAACCGAAGCATCACAAACGAACATTTTGACGCCACAAATTAAACATACTAAGACTATTTGGGGTAAATTTGGAGGATGTGGGGGGTTGAGTGACTTCATCGCCTATAATTCATTATCTAATATTTTTAAACCCAAAGCAGCACAAATTAAACTTTAACCTGCACAAACCAGCACAAACGAAGCACAAACAAACGAGACAATTTGGGGTAAATTTGGAGCATGTGGGGTGCTGAGTGACATCAGATAATGACCACTAAACATTATTTTAATATCTTAAAAACCTAAGCAGCACAAACCAATGTTTTACATGGCACAAACCAGCACAAACAAAGCACAAACAAACAAGACCACTTTAATGAATTTGGAGTATGTGGGGGGCTGAGTGACGTCATCATCTATAATTCAATGTCTAATTTTTTAAAAACCGAAGCAGCACAAACAAAACTTTTACCGGCACAAACAAAGCACAAACGAAGCACAAACAAACGAGTCTATTTGGGGTGAATTTGGAGTATGTGGGGGGCTGAGTGACATCAGAATGACCTGTAAATATTATTTTAATATCTAAAAAACCAAAGCGGCACAAACGAAAATTTTTACAGCACAAACGGAGCACAAACGATTGAGACTATTTTGCTGACGCTTTGCGTTGGGTGGGGGCCAACATCACGGAGGTGCAAATCACCCTCCATTTCATGACACTTGACCTCAGGATTATGGTCTGGGTTCTTCCAGCATTCAGCAGATGTTTTTCATTCAAAGTGACTTACATTACACTAACTTCAGGAACACACTGCCTGGAGTGGCTTGATTTAGAGGTTAAGTGCTCAGCTCAAGGGCACAGTAGCATCAGGAAAGAATTGTAATCTTAGTAGCCCTACAGTTTCTCCAGTCGCACCAGTTCGGTTTTTCCCCCACATCGGTGTTTTATTGTGGTAAAATCCATTTCAAATAAACCCAGACTGTGGTTGGTCACTTTGCAAGACAGTATCTACCTCTCAAAGCCGGCAGCTCTTGGCAGGAGTAAGCTGAAATGAAGACCAGACCTCAAAGTCATTAGGCTAACAGAACTACTGAAATACCAGCAGCCCATATTTATTCTTTCTTTATCTATTTTCTAGTGGGGAGGAAAGGGACAGGTCTCTGTTATTTGTGCAGCCACGCTGATAGTAGTACAATAAGTCTTTAATTTCCCAGAAGGGCAATGTGTTTGCATTAAAGATATTAAAAAATGACAACGCACAAATGAAAAACACATAAAATCCACTCCCAAGGCCAATGTCCTTGATTAAATAGTAATGGAGAGTGGGGAAAGTTGTGCCACTTTTTACTTTAGTTGTCCTCTAGGCAAGAGTAATGAGATATAATATTATTTCAGGATGTCTGCTATCAACTGAAAGCATCTATACCGAAGGGACATTGAAAAATGACTTATACAAATGTAAACATGAGAAAAACTTACTATTACTTATGCGCTATGCTATATCATTTCAAAGATTTATCTAGCTGCACATTCACTTTTCTGTAACCCATCCAGGAAAGGGTTTAATATTCAGAATATACAAATGTAAATAAATTGTTTTTCTATCATTATCTAACAGTATTTGCAGTAGTATTTATTTCCTGTTGACCATATGCCATGCAGAAAAATAGTTTTCCAGCATTTTTATTAAATGTATACGAGGTATATAAGGGGTCTTCTTAGGTATATGGTCAATTGACAAATATTATATAAATTACCATTCAAAGGTTTGGAGTCAGTAATACTTTTTAAAATGAAGTTGTTTCTGCTCACCGAGACTGCATTTATTTAATCAGAAATGCAACAAAAACAGAAATATTGCGAAATATTATTAGAATTTAAAATAACTGTTTTCTATTTGAATATATTTAAAATTTTAATTTATTCTTGTGATCAAAGCTGAATTTTCAGCATCACTACTCCAGTCTTCAGTGTCACATGATCCTTCAGAAATCATTCTAATATGCTGATTTACTGCTCAAGATACATTTATTATTATTATTATCAATACTGAAAACAGTTGTGCTGATTAATATTTTTGTGAAAACCGTGTTACATTTTTTCAGAATTCTCTGAAAAGTAGAAAGTTCATACAACATTTATTTGGAACAGAAATATTGTGAAAAATTCTAAATGTCTTTGCATTCACTTTTGGTCTTTTTGATGTGTCCTTTCTGAATAAAAGTATTAATTTCATTCAAAAATATAAAATTAAATCTTACTGACTCCAAACCTTTGAACAAAGTTATACAGCGCACTTAATGACACTCCAATATCCCTTATATAATAATGACTAAATTATCCAAAATTCATCACTGATGCAAATTTGGCCAACTAAAATAGCACAATAAATCAAAGAAGGTCGACTAAGATCACACAGCTGAGGATTTGATTGACTCCATAACTGAAGGAACAAACAAGAGGGAAATCCTCCATGGAAAGTGTTCAGAGGATCCATTAAAACAGTCCGTTCTTTCCAAGACACAAATGTGGAGGACTGTGGAGGGACAGCCGTTGTTTTGTGACAGCTTAAGAAAACTCGCACTTTTCATTTTGTTCCAGAATCTCTGAAAGGTCAGAACAAACGCAATACAAGTACGCTTTCACCACAGTTCAGTTACCATTTAAAAATCCTGCTCTTTAAAAAGAACAATCTTTGGTTACATGTCTTAAAGGAATAGTTCTGTTCAAAGAATCAGTCGATCAAGTAAACAAAAATTAATCTGATTTGATTCTCGAGTTTGACTCACTGGCTCTTTAGTACCCATTTATTGTAATTGCCTGGAAAATTGCAACCAAAATATCTTTTTTGGGCTTGGAATGGCATGAGGGTGAGTCAGTGATGACAGGATCAGTTTCATTTTTTGGGTAAGCTACTCATTTAAGGGCAAAATCTGCGTTTGATTCAAAGTCTAATAAAACATCAATGAGAGAGTTCAAGCACTTCTGCTGCTGCACAATGACTATTGTCTTTTCCTCTGAAACTCTTTGAACATACATTTGGTTTTGGGAGCCGTGAGCTGAAGGAAGGACAGTCACTGCAATTACGAACCCATAGTCTGGTTTTCCTCATGCTAAAGGGGAGATAAAAATGGAAAACAGAATTTTTCTTCCTCTTTTGAAATGAAGAGTCTAATGTGCTACTTATACTAAACTACACTGTATTCAGAAATCATGGTGACTATGACATCACAACCATGAGCTCATTAACATACGATCATTGGTATGCTGAGATTAGCCAATCATAACAGAGGTCATTTACATCTAGAAGTTTTAAAGGTACAGTACAAAAACAGCCTGTTTAATTGTACAGGGTTAAGTATTGTATATATATATATATATATATATATATATATATATATATATATATATATATATATATATTTTTTTTTTTTTTTTACATATACATAATTAAAAGTGAATGTAACAGTGAAAGTGACGTGACATACAGCCAAGTATGGTGACCCATACTCACAATTCGTGCTCTGCATTTAACCCATCCAAAGTGCACACACACAGCAGTGAACACACACACACCGTGAACACACACCTTGCTCAAGGGCACCTCAGTCGTGGTATTGCCGGCCCGAGACTCGAACCCACAGCCTTAGGGTTAGGAGTCAAACTCTCTAACCACTAGGCCACGACTTCCCCTAACTAATAATAACTGGCTCAACCAATGGCGTGAGTTTGGGGTGGGACTATCTGTTTGGAACAGAACGCAGTGTGTTCGAAAACAACTATTATATTTGCAACTCTGTTAGCACACACATTACACACTTCATTAATGCCAAAATAGAGAAAGCAGGAGTCCTTTTGGGCACTTGTGAAGGTTTAGAGCCTGTTTGACAAGCCATCATTCAACCTGAGCGCTCTGGGATCTATCAGGTAACTGGGAGGCGAGAATAAAGCGACGTTTAACCTGAGGCACTGGAGGAAGGGTTGAGCACTAACGGGCTGGTGGACAGTGTGGTCAGGACGGTGGCAGCCATCACCTCTTTATCAGCAAGACCAGAAGGCCTCCTGTTAAAAGAGAAAGAGAGAAAAGAGTTTACAAATCACTGACATCTTAAGACCTGGATCAACTAAAACCAATTACGTCAAGCAGAGCCAGATGTTAAGCACACTCTCATATCAACATAAAACAGCGCACATCTGTTAGGTGGGCCGCCTGGCCTTTCTTTCTCTCTCTCTCTCTCTCTCTCTCTCTCTCTCTCTCGGCCTGAGCCGCCCGTTTTCTCTGTTCAGCAGGCCGAGTCCCACAGTAAACACTTCCCTCGGCTGTATCGCAGCTCCCAACTGCGCTGAACTCATCACGGGTAATGGAAAATTCCAGCGCAGTAATAAACACGCAGTAATATGCCCACACAGCACAGCTCCATTATCAACTGTATTTATTCAGCGTGTGTGTGGGAGACAGTTTACTTGTGTTTGTAAATCAACACCAGGATTTAGTGTGCGGCTGAATGAAAGGCTCTGTTAACTGTTTAGGGTCTTGCTCACAAGCGAGATTCAGCTTCGAGCTGTGTATGTATACTGCATGCACATGATTGATGGCTGTTATATTGGATTGCAGTGAAAGAGAGGGAAACCGGAGGGATTGTGGGAGATCAGAGACAGAGGAGAGTGAGTGAGCGTTAACAGACATTACATTTAAATATTTATGCAAATTAGAAATGTTTAAATAAGATTACTGCACAAGATGGGACTGATGCGAATGCGATCAGTGGCACGTTGATTCAACAAACACAACTACACAATATCAAACAAATGTTATTTTAGAAATTCATCTCTTGTCAAATGGAAATGATTCTGCTTCTAGTCTAAAAAAAAAAAAAAAAAAAAAATAAAACAACAACTTGACTTTGGAATGGAAAAGTGCAGCCTGAATGTTCTGCTAAACCTCTTTTTTTGTCCAACAGAAAAACTATCATATGGATTTGGAATGACATGAGAGTGAAAAAAGGACATTTTTGGTTGTGAACTACTCCTTAAAAGTCAACTACCTATTTCAACATTTGTAATTATGTAATTTCTGAGCCACACTAGAGAATTAGGTGAGAATCAGGTTCTTCTCTTCTCCACCCTGAACACAGCAGCACTGATCTAAGCACAGAAACAGACACAGTGCTGAGCTGCGTCTCTGTGTTATATAATCAAAAAAATCCCACTCACACTCCCTCATATTCCCTCATAACTTCATGAAATATACTCCCTCTGCCCGATACACACACACACACACACATGCCGGGTTTCTGCCCCCCCGCCTGCTTTGGCAACCCAACCAGAGCAAACTGGTTTGGAGTCGCTCTGAAAGCCAAGCCCTGAGACTTGGCAGGGCTGTCAAACTTTCCTTTATCTGGGTCAACTTCCAAAAATCTTTCTATCGCTGCAAAAGTAGAGAAAAGAAAAGAAATGCAAGTAGTGGATTAGAAGCAGACAGACTAAGGAACATAAATAAAATATGAAGTTCAGTCCTCATTTTTAGAGAGAAGAAAGAGGAATGACAGACAAATTCATGCACAGTTGTGAAAAAAGAGGAGAGGAGAGGAGAGGAGAGGAGAGGAGAAACAAGGGGAAAGGGTGAGAGGACAAGACAGGAGTAAAGGAAATACCAGAGGAGAAAAAGTGTCTGCTTCTAGAGGCAAAGAAAATGACACACATTATAGATGACAGTACTATGCTGGTTTTATTAAAGACTGTGTGTCGTTCAGAATGAATATGTACACTCTTGATCAAAACACACTGGAGGTGGATTATGCTGGTATTTTTGGTATTGCATAAGAATATACAAGTAGCAAATTATATTTAAAAGCACCCACATGTGCACACACACACATGCACACACACACACACACACACACACACAAAATTCATTCAGCTATCTAAATTGGAACATGACTGGACCGACTGCTTTTATATGGAATTAATTATAATTACATGATACAGATACAAAACAATAAATTTATTACATTAAATAGCAATATTTAGCAATAAAAATATTACATTAAATAGCAATATTTAGCAAAAAAGGGCCAGATTTACTATCAGCTTGCGTCAGCACAAACCCTCATTTGGTGTTAAAAAACTACTGTCAGGATTTACTAAAGACACACAGTGGGAAACAGCGCTGAAAAGGCACGGACACGGTTATTGAATATGCATTTGTAGGAGTTTTCCTTTTGATCAGTAAATTTATAGGAGGAGAGTATTAAAATGAATCACGCAACGTGATTAACTATGATTTGCTCTCGTCAATTCACTGGTATTTGCGGCATTATGTAACGCTCAAAGAAAGCAAGTCTTAAAGCAGGCCGTTATTTGCGCTGCTCTTGGTAGATTGTGCTGGTCATTATGGAAATGAGATGTAAATCACCCGCAGAATTTTCCCCTCCCTTCTGCGCTTTTTTTGAATTGCGGTCTAACACTAATTTGCCTTGTTTAATAAAGCTGGCCCTAAGAATGTCTAACATTTTTCCTATCAGTGTCGTGAACAGTTTTGCCGCCTTTTAATTTTAGTTTTTTTTTTTTGGAAACTGTGACACATTTTTTAAGGATCCGATAATGAATAGAAACAGCATTTATTTGAAATAGAAATCCATAATAACATCATAAATGCCTTTACTGTCACTTTGGATTAATTAAGTGCATACTTGTTGAATAATATATATATTCCAGATTCCAGACCGATTCTTGATCTACTTTCCCCCCCCCCTTATTAATTAATTAGTTTACCGACATGAGAATCTTAAAATCCTTACATTTACATATCCTTACATAAGTAATTAAGTACTTTAAAAAAATAACTAAAACAGTTGTATGTTAAGAATTTTAAACTAATATAACTTCAAAACATAACTAACTAACATTAATTATAATATATTGATTTATCTGTCTAATCATGTCTTAAAATATCATAATTATGTCTACCAAGCTCTGATAATGTATGGAATATAATATTAACAGATTATCCCAGTGTTAATCAAACAATAGGCCTATACCTTTAGAAGCACGGGTGTGTCTGTCACTTTAAAGGTATGGTTCACCCAAAAATTTAATTAGTCATAATTTACCTGGATTGTTCTAAACCTGAATAAAGTTCTTTCTTCTGTTGAACACAAAAGAAGATACTTTGAAGAATGTGTCTCAACTAAACAGCTGATGGTGGTAAGTCATTGGGGACTAGAAACTGTTTGGTTACCCACATTATTTAAAGTATCTTCTTCTATGTTCAGCAGAAGAAAGAAATTATTACAGGTTTAGAACAACTTGTGGGCGTGTAAACGATAACAAAATTTTCCTTTTTGGGTGAACTGTCCCTTTAAGTCAGACAGTCATCTGTGAACAACTGAAATGCCTCTCTGCAAACTGCGAGTTCGTCATTAGTTACAGGATAGACACACTGATAACTTTCCCATTCAGCCCTACACCTGGAGAGTCTTGTGTTCAGAGGGCAGATATATATATATATATATATATATATATATATATATATATATATATATATATATATATATATATATATATATATATATATTACATATTGTTACATATTGATCTGCTGAACTATATACAGTACAGACCAAAAGTTTGGAAACATTACTATTTTTAATGTTTTTGAAAGAAGTCTCTTCTGCTCATCAAGCCTGCATTTATTTGATCAAAAATACAGAAAAAAAAAACAGTAATATTGTGAAATATTATTACAACTTAAAATAACAGTTTTCTATTTGAATATACTTTAAAAAAAATAATTTATTCCTGTGATGCAAAGCTGAATTTTCAGCATCATTACTCCAGCCTTCAGTGTCACATGTAACATCCAGTCTATCACATGATCATTTAGAAATCATTCTAATATTCTGATTTATTATGAGTCTTGGAAACAGTTCTGCTGTCTAATATATTTGATGAATAAAAGGTTAAAAAGAACTGCATTTATTAAAAAAAAAAAAAAAAAATTCTAATAATATATATTCTAATAATATATTTCTTTACTATCACTTTTTTATCAATTTAACACATCCTTGCTGAATAAAAGTATTGATTTTATTTAAAAAAAAAAAGAAAGGAAAAAAAAAAATTATTGACCCCAAATTACTGACCAGTAGTGTATATTTGTTATTACAAAATATTTATATTTTAAAAACATAGCTTTTTTTTTTTTTTACTTTTTATTCATCAAAGTATTATAAAAAAGTATCACATGTTCTGAAAAAATATCTAAGCAGCAGAACTGTTTCCAACTTTGATAATGAATCATCATATTAGAATGATTTCTAAAGGATCATGTGATAATGATCCTAAAAATTCAGCTTTGCATCACAGAAATAAATGATAATTTAAAGTATATTATAATTATTTTAAATTGTTATAATATATCACAATATTACATTTTTTTTTCTGTATTTTTGATCAAATAAATGCAGGCTTGATGAGCAGAAGAAACTTCTTTCAAAAACATTAAATATAGTAATGCTTCCAAACTTTTGACCTGTACTGTATATATATATATATATATATATATATATACATATTACATATTGTTACATATTGATCTGCTGAACTATATATGTGTATACACACACACAATATAACTTCTAGTGAGTATTTTGTAATTTAAGCTCCCAAAAGTAAATCCACATAATGATTTGGGAACGAGCGCGTGGATATCAGAGACTCAAACGGATTCCAGCACCAGCACTGTTTTCTCTGACCGTTTCACTCCCACTCTGTTTCTCTCACACTTACACAGCGCCTGCTTTCCTGCCTTCCCGCTTCTCCACACTTTTCCCTAAAAAGCTCTTTATCACATTCAGCTGTATGATTCATTTGTTACCATATTCACACAAACACATTCATAAACACGCCGAGAGGGGCTTAGCAAATCTGTGAATGTGTGTGAGAGATAAATGAGACTTACTGCAATCTAATTTCCAGCATTAAAGTCAAATTTAAGTGTGCGTGAAATGCTACACCAGTAACTGTGATGAATTAACCCACATCCTCTAATCACTCTGCTCGACAGCATCTGCAGGCCTGTGTAACATAGTGTCTAGATTTTAAGTGAGCAGAACAACATAATCTAGTGTCTACACTTGTTGATTATAACGGGACTGATCTAGTTTTGTGGCATGTTGATTTGCAGTGGACTGCGACTGTAAAAAACGGCATGAAAACCCAGTGAATTTAGTGAACGTCTGGCCGCAGAGCTCATTTATACTCCTGTCAGAAATAAACTTACACGTCTATGGTCACATTCCTCCAGCTCTGAGGAAATGAAGAAAACATTATGATTGAAGAGCATCTCGGTTTGGGTTTTTCTCTCGGTTAGCTCTAGGTTATATTAGCTGGGAGTAAGCAGCTGTGGTTTGTGTTGTGTTACAGTTATGTGCCATTGTTACGATGCTGTGATGACAGTTTTGTGGTGGCTTGTTGGAAACAGATTTTTTTTTTTTGTGGATTCTGGTGAGAGGTGTCTGGGAACACAACCGAAGGTTTCTGTTTGATCCAGAAGCAAAACTAACTGAAAGTAGTACTTTTTCTTAACCGTGACAGTCAAATTTCTTACACTTACTGCGACCGTAGGGCAGTTCACCCACATACAGTACAGACCAAAAGTTTGGAAACATTACTATTTTTAATGTTTTTGAAAGAAGTTTCTTCTGCTCATCAAGCCTGCATTTATTTGATCAAAAATACAGAAAAAAACAGTAATATTGTGAAATATTATTACAACTTAAAATAATAGTTTTCTATTTGAATATACCTTTAAAAAAAATAATTTATTCCTGTGATGCAAAGCTGAATTTTCAGCATCATTACTCCAGCCTTCAGTGTCACATGTAACATCCAGTCTATCACATGATCATTTAGAAATCATTCTAATATTCTGATTTATTATGAGTGTTGGAAACAGTTCTGCTGTCTAATATATTTGATGAATAAAAGGTTAAAAAGAACTGCATTTATTCAAAATAAAAAAAAAATTCTAATAATATATATTCTAATAATATATTTTCTTTACTATCACTTTTTATCAATTTAACACATCCTTGCTGAATAAAAGTATTGATTTTATTTAGAAAAAAAGAAAAAAAAATTACTGACCCCAAATTACTGACCAGTAGTGTATATTGTTATTACAAAATATTTATATTTTAAAAACATAGCTTCTTTTTTTTTTTTTTTTTTTTTTTACTTTTTATTCATCAAAGTATCCTAAAAAAGTATCACATGTTCTGAAAGAATGTTAAGCAGCAGAACTGTTTCCAACTTTGATAATGAATCATCATATTAGAATGATTTCTAAAGGATCATGTGATAATGATCCTAAAAATTCAGCTTTGCATCACAGAAATAAATGATAATTTAAAGTATAATAAATTAAAAAAAACAATTATTTTAAATTGTAATAATATATCACAATATTACATTTTTTTTTCTGTATTTTTGATCAAATAAATGCAGGCTTGATGAGCAGAAGAAACTTCTTTCAAAAACAATAAAAATAGTAATGTTTCCAAACTTTTGACCTGTACTGTATGTGAATATCATTTTCTCATCCTCATGTCATTCCAAACCTGTGTGACAAACAAAGAATATCCGAACTGTCCTTTTCAGTATAATGAAAGTGAATGAGGAATGAAGCTAGGTATCATAAAGGTATCATAAAAGTATCATTATAGTTGTTCATACAACTAATGTGCTATATTTCCAAGCCCTTTGCAGTCATATGATAGCTTTGTGTGTGAAAAGCGACTGAAATTGAAGTTGTATAGACCACCTAAGAGCACCAGTCTTTATTCAGTTCAATTATGAAGAAAGTGCCCAGGATATTCGTCAAAAATTGATCCCTTGTGTTCTATGGAAGAAAATAATAAAAAAATGAGAGCGAGTAAATGCTGACTAACAAAAAATAAATAAATAAATAAATACAACATTTCCATCATGCGACCTTTGTTAGGCATTGTTTACAAACCGGAAATCAACTTTAAAATTCAAAACAGCCACTGAGAACATCTTTATAATCAATAATTAAAGCTGCAAGCAGCGCTGAAAGGGCCCTCGCACCCGGACTCACTGCCTCCCGATGGCTTTAGGAAAACAGCGAACGGTGGGCAATATGCATTTAAAGTGGTAAATATAGAAGGAATATGTGAAAGTCATTTATATGTGCCAAACTTCCTGCTGCCAGCTGGTGGCGCAATGATTATAACTGAATGTTGGCATGTAGATGTCTTCAGTCCAGGACTTTCATCAAAAATGTGAAGTTTGGTGCAGATCGAACATGGTATGTTTGAGTTAGAGTAAAACATGACATATCCTGTTGCCAACAGGTGGCGCTATGAATACATCTGAATACTGGCCTTTAGATGTGTTCAGGCCAGGACTTGTATCAAACAAGATAGTTTGGTCAGATTGGACATTTAATGCTTTAGTTATTGTAAAAAAAATGGCATGTTGTCAACAGGTGGCGCTGTAAATTATAACTGCATATTGGCATGTAGATGTGTTCAGGCCAGGACTCTAACCAAACGTGAAGTTTGGTGCAGATCAGACATTGCATGTTTAAGTTACTGTAAAACAAATCATTTCCTGTTGCCATCAGGTGGCGCTATGATTATAACCGAATATTGGCCTTTAGATGTGTTCAGGCCAGGACTCTTATAAAACGTGAAGTTTGGGGCAGACTGGGCATTGTTTGCCTGAGTTACAGCAACTTCCTGTTTCATGGCGAAACATCGAACTTTGTCAGGCCCTTTGACAAAAACTCAAGATCTCCACAATTTAGCATCACTAAGGCCTTATGATAACACTCAGCAAATTTGAAGAAGATCTGATTACAACTTTAGGAGAAGTTCGTTCAAGGCCTGAAAATGACAAAAATTGTACAAAAATCGTACATGTACGTTAAACGTAGCTCAAGGCACACTCCATTTAAATTTTATAGGTGGCGCTATCGAGCCATTTTCCCACACCTATTTCTGAAACCCATATCTGATGCATGCGCAAAGTTTCGTGAGTTTTTGAGAATGTTAAGGTCCTCTCCATCTATCTATCTATATAAATAAATATTTTAAGACAACTTTAAGAAAAGTTATGCATTATGCAAAATTTCACACTGGGCATTTAAACAACAATTCGAAAAGTTCTAGCTGCCAATATAAGAAGCAAGTCAGGTGTTATGTTGTCGTTTTATTTTTTATTTTATTCATCTATTTCTTTCTTTATTCATTTGCTTGTTTGCCATACTGTTTTCCAACCTAATACAAAGTTGTGCTGTCATTGCAGATAAAAATGCATGCCAGAGTCTGCAGACTGACTCTTAACGGTCAGATTATCAATGACTCCATGTGACTTAATCAGGTTCGGATGAAGCTTATTCAGAGGACCTCATGGAGAACTGTTTGTGGTTATACAGATCAGTCTGAGCGTACAGATATATAGAGGACACTTGATTTGTGCATAAGCTGTTATGTGTTAATATCTCTTTGAATGTGAAAGGTTTGTGTGTGTGTGTGCGTGCGTGCGTGTGTGTGTGTGTGTGTGTGTGTGTGTGTGTGTGTGTGTGTGTGAGAGTGAGAGTGCGCGTGTGCGTGTTGTGTGTTTTTTTCAGGATGGAGCAGGCAGTGAGAAGCACAACTATAACTCCCACGCCTCCGAGCTTCAGTCTCCGCCCTGCTGGCCTGCTCTGTGTGTGTGAGTGTGTTTTCTCCTCCCCTCTAACCAGGGCCTGGCTGCACATGTTCACTGATAGAAGTTCAAGTAAACAGAACAGGCCTTGCCTGATAGCACTCCAGAGAGCAGCTTCACTACTGACAAACAGCCGCTATTGGCTGGATAGAAGCCAGCAACTCACTGAAAGAGAGAGAGAGAGAGAGAGAGAGAGAGAGAGAGAGAGAGAGAGAGAGAGAGATAGAGAGAGAGACACTAGATCTCCGTTCCATCATGTTATAAGATAATCATTTCAATTACATTAATAAATCTGTCTAAATTATTATTAACAAGAACAACGTTTTACATTTTCTAAAGTAAATATGATATGTAATATATAAGCATTGATATAGCTGAATTCCGAAGGGACCTACAAGAAACATCCCAAACCTGCTCAACTGTGTAGTATGAAGGAAGAGCAAAACAATTCAAAGGAAGGAAATGTGAGAAATATGAAGTGAATGAGTCTTCTGTTTGTGGTCCGATAGTAAACAAATAATATTTATCTGTGAGGACTGACATACTCTCTCTGAGTGTCTGTTTACAGGACTGCGTGGATGTGGGTCACCTCACTATTTATAACCAACCTGTGTGTGTGTGTGTATGTGCGCGTGTGTGTTGATGTGTGTAAATAAGGTAAGCGCTGTCAACCCACATGACAGACACAGACAAACGCACACACATGGGCACACACACACACCTGGTCCTTGTCCTCAAATTGCTAGAAAGAGTTTTGACTCTGGAGGTTTAATATAACCATAAACATCTTTACTGTCACTTTTGCTTAATCTAATGCAACCTTGCTGGATAAAAGTATTAATTTCCTTAAAAAAAAAAAAGTATTTCAACTTTACTCAAATTGTACTTATCCATTCAAACTTTTCCTCAAATTGTTATGCTTTTAATATTTTATGTTTTTATTTTTATTAAATTAAAAGATGCAAAAGTGCAGCATTTTCACTAGTGGTCAGATTTTGGTGTCCTCCTGCAGTGCATGCTATTATTGCACAGCCTCATGCATTGGTTTGGTTTGTCTCTGTTTGGTTAAGTGTGTTTTTCAGGAAGCAGATATGTCACGCCGCTTGGCAGAGATCCAGACAGAGGAAAGCTAGCTGGCCTGCAGAAAAGCGCACAATAAGCACTGAACATTGTGAGTGGTATGCTAAAGTTAGCAGCGCGCACACACACACACACACACACACACACACACACACACATCATTCTTCCTGTGGTGTGTTGAAGACACTCAACCCTTTGTGTGACACAAAAGTGCCATTTACTTCACAATGTTGTCCTGACTGTTGATTCAAGACCCTTGTATGACAAGATTAACTTTATTTTGACTCGTCTATCAGTTTGTAAATACAAACTAAACTCATATTTAGGCAGATCTGAAGTCGCTTGTAAGAAATGAGTGTGGTTTAAGCAGACTAAATTATTGGAGAAATCCAGCAAACATCACCAAAAGATCAAGAATTTTTTTTTTTTTTTTTTTTTTTTTTTTAGGATTAAGTGTTCATAATAAGATCAACAGCATGAATTTAGAAAGTAGATAAGGTAAAAAAAATTATTTATTCACAACTTCAGATAAATCAGTGTTGATTGCTAAACCTCCAAATATATCAACATGAATCATTACTCAAATTGTAAGCCTTATTAAATGAAGGTGTGCTGTCATTATATACAGGTGCTGGTCATATAATTAGAATATCATCAAAAAGTTGATTTATTTCACTAATTCCATTCAAAAAGTGAAACTTGTATATTATATTCATTCATTGCACACAGACTGATATATTTCAAATGTTTATTTCTTTCAATTTTGATGATTATAACTGACAACTGAGGAAAATCCCAAATTCAGTATCTCAGAAAATTTTAATATTACTTAAGACCAATACAAAGAAAGGATTTTTAGAAATCTTGGCCAACTGAAAAGTATGAACATGAAAAGTATGAGCATGTACAGCACTCAACACTTAGTTGGGGCTCATTTTGCCTGAATTACTGCAGCAATGCGGCGTGGCATGGAGTCGATCAGTCTGTGGCACTGCTCAGGTGTTATGAGAGCCCAGGTTGCTCTGATAGTGGCCTTCAGCTCTTCTGCATTCCTGGGTCTGGCATATCACATATTCCTCTTCACAATACCGCATAGATTTTCTATGGGGTTAAGGTCAGGCGAGTTTGCTGGCCAATTAAAACAGGGATACCATGGTCCTTAAACCAGCTACTGGTAGCTTTGGCACTGTGTGCAGGTGCCAAGTCCTGTTGGAAAATGAAATCTGCATCTCCATAAAGTTGGGCAGCAGCAGGAAGCATGAAGTGCTCTAAAAACTTCCTGGTATATGGCTGCGTTGACCTTGGACCTCAGAAAACACAGTGGACCAACACCAGCAGATGACATGGCACCTCAAACCATCACTGACTGTGGAAACTTTACACTGGACCTCAAGCAACGTGGACTGTGTGCCTCTCCTCTCTTCCTCCAGACTCTGGGACCCTGATTTCCAAAGGAAATGCAAAATTTACTTTCATCAGAAAACATAACTTTGGACCAATCAGCAGCAGTCCAGTCCTTTTTGAAACCCATGTCTTGCATACGTCTGTGTGTAGTGGTTCTTGAAGCACTTACTCCAGCTGCAGTCCACTCTTTGTGAATCTCCCCCACATTTTTGAATGGGTTTTGTTTCACAATCCTCTCCAGGGTGCGGTTATCCCTATTGCTTGTAAACTTTTTTCTACCACATCTTTTCCTTCCCTTCGCCTCTCTATTAATGTGCTTGGACACAGAGCTCTGTGAACAGCCAGCCTCTTTTGCAATGACCTTTTGTGTCTTGCCCTCCTTGTGCAAGGTGTCAATGGTCGTCTTTTGGACAACTGTCAAGTCAGGAGTCTTCCCCATGTTTGTGTAGCCTACAGAACTAGACTGAGAGACCATTTAAAGGCCTTTGCAGGTTTTGAGTAAATTAGCTGATTAGAGTGTGGCACCAGGTGTCTTCAATATTGAACCTTTTCACAATATTCCAATTTTCTGAGATACTGAGTTAAAAATAGAATTGTATTTTAATTTGTATTTTTGTTTTTACTCATCAAATATTACTGTAAAATTTAGTAAAACATCTTGGATATATATCTATAAATCTACAGTATATCACTTTGAAAATGAAATACAAAAATATGAGTAATTTTATGACAAAATAAAATTGTTTTTATTACTCATTTTTTTATTTTAATGTATTTATTTTACTGTATTACAATATATTTCTTTTTTCTATAATATTATTTCATAACATCTCAATATTACAACCAATAATCACAATAAAATAATGACAATTTTCATTTTACAGTTTTCAGTGAATTGATCAATGCAACTAAAAACTTATTCTTGTAAAATTTAAACCTACAGTAGTATTAAAAATCCAATTTTTCCTTTTTCTTCCAACCCTAAAAGGATTTGACACTCCAAATATTTTTTTTTTCCTTCAGCATTTTTGTTTTTGGATTATTTAAGTATTACTATTTTTTTTTTTTTTATGTAGATGCCCCCCCCAACAAAATCATGACTCTAAATTATCATATTGATAAAAAAATGACAATAAAATAAAATAAATTCCAATATCATACAGCCCAATATCTCCAATATCATGTTTTGAGCATTTATTTGTGGTTGGGGCCACATTTGAACAAACTGAAGGAAGCTTTGACATTTTTGCTAATGGTAATCAACAGCATACCAAAGATGCCATGCACCATACTCGCTTGTAAATAACCCATAATATTCCTTTAAAACACACTGCTCCAGGCACGTCCAGTCTCGGTTATCAGAAATAGTTCAAAGCTGCTGTGAGAAGAGCGCATAAGAGTCAAAACTGCAGTTCCACGGCCTGACCTCAGATCAAACTAAGCATGAGAAAACAACAGCATGCATGACAGAACCAGTCATCTGAGCTAGTTATTCAAGTAGCATGCCAGGATACACCTGAATGCCCTTTCTTCTACATTTTTGTGTGTTTATTCGTGCAATTTTTTTCCCAGAGGTTTTACACTGTCCTTGTTGTGTCAACCAGAGAAGGCCTCTGAATATAGTGTGTGGGAAGCATGTTTGCTTCTTGCTCTAAAGTCCACTGTGTATGACCTTGGCAGAGTTAGAAAGCGTACAGCATTCCTCCCTCTAGCTGGCCAGTGTTTTCTTTTATTCACTTCTTGAGCACATGTTAAGATTTGAAACATTTGCAGCTCCACGTGAGCAGTGAGTGTTTCATACATGATCTCTCTCTCTCTCTCTGACATGTGTTTTCATTTGTCTCCCTCCCCCCTGCGACCCTTCTCTCCCATCCAGCCCCTCATTTACACTCCATCCCACACTTTCGCCCGAGAGTGGAGCGGCGCTACACCTCCCCCATCCCCTCTCGCTCAATGCTGATGGAGGGATAGTCACGGAAGAGATCCATCAGTGTGTTATGATCCATTAAGATCCACTTAAACACAATAAGATGTTGCAGGATGTATGGGTAAAGCAGAGATGTACTATTCATTTGTCATTGTCACCTACATCAAATTTTTTTGAGCGCAGGTCTCTTTTCTGTGTAGCTTTGTTGTGTTTTCTAAGAGCTGTCAATTTAACAATCTGCCAATAACAAATTTAAAGTAATTAATTATTTACAGAGATACGCTAATAACTTAATTCTGTCCAATATTGATAAGCTATGGCCAATACATTTGCAATAATAAAGTTTTATACTATTTAAAAGTTTTGCATCTTTTAAAAAAAAATACTTTTATTCAGCAAGGAAGCATTAAGTGAGGAATGAGCAAGGAATGAGCAAAAGTGACAGTAAAGACAGATTTATATTTGAAATAAATGCTGTTCTTATGAACTTTCTATTCATCAAAGAACTCTGCAAATAATGTATTGCAGTGTACACAAAACTATTAAGCAGCTTAATGGTTTTTACCAATTTTTTTTTTTTGTCTCTAGGATCGTGTGAAACTGAAGACTGGAGTAATGATGCTGAAAAATTGGCTTTACATCTCAGAAATAAGTAAATAAGTAAAATAAAGTAATATTTCACAATATCACTGTTTTTGCTGTATTTTTTGATCAAATGAATGCCCAAATCCCACTTCAGAAAAATAAATACAAATAAATTTATAAAATATTTTTTTAAAGTTTCAAATGCAACAAGTAAATTTAGTCATCACATCATTATAATGTACAGATTGATTTACTGATTGATTGATTGATTGATTGGGCAAAGATTGCAATTAATAGTGTTATTAAATTATTAGTGATTTTAAAATTAAATGAGAGTCAGATTCATGTAAAAATCAAATATAAATATAAATATACATACACATAATATATGCAAATTCCTTTTTTATCTAAAAATAACAATGATAAAGATTAAACGGGTCATATGATGTTGCTAAAAAGAACATTTGCTTTTGTATATTTGGTGTAATGAAAAATGTGTTTATGTGGTTTATGAGGTTCAAAAAAAAACACTTATTTTGTGTATTTGGTGCGACACATAATGTACATTATTGTTTCTCCTCTATTCCCTGCCTTCTGAAACGATTGATTTTTACAAGGCTCATCTCTCTGAAAAGATCGGTCATAAAATGCGCTGCACACATCTGAATATTTGGGTCGAACTGTTCTGGAACAGTGTTGTAAATACATCTTAACCACTGATTTCTAGTTGTGTCCTCTTTTGAAAGACCAAGCAAAGTAGTTTCAACAAAAAAAAAAACATCCACTACACGACACCGCGCCGGCGGAAACAGCGAGAATCAAAGGTTACGCCTTCTTTATTTGCATGAACATTTGGGCAGCATTATGCTAATCTTCCCACACAGTGACGTAGAGATGTGGGGGCGTGTTAGAACGAGCCGTTTTAGGGGGGCGCGGACAAGTCTTAACTTTTATAAAGAATATCTCTTTGGTTTTGAGACTTTAGTCTTTGCAACTTTAGGGATCTTATCTATTCACGAACAGCTTGTAACACTCCAAAGAGAAAGGACAACTTGAAATCGCATCATATGACCCCTTTAATATCTTTACTCAACGGGCTTTTCTCAAAAATAATGATATTACTCTTATTGATTTTTCACTTTCCAGCTGAACAACTCTTTTCCCTCATTTCCATCTGTCAGCTCTTCCCCATGTCGTTGGCTTCTGTGTGATGTAAATCAGCACCAGAGCATGCTGTTATCTCTCTTTCCCATCTATATTTCCATCTCTCTTTCTCTCTCTGTGCAGTTCTCTAATTATAGCCGTCTCCATCCCCTCCCAGCACACCCAGTTAGTCTCCGCCTGTTTTCCTCCACACTGTTATGTAATGCCCCGCTCCACTCCAGATCCACACACACACACACACACACACACACACACACACTGGTAGGTGGGACAATATCCATGTTTACCAGAGGATAAGGCTACAGTACAACAACAGAATGATAGATGACTAGACTTTAATAGCACATAACATTGTGATTTATAAAAGCCGTTCTTATGCAAGTTACTGTGTGTCTGACAAACTGCACTGCTTTTAAACCAGAGCTCAGTGCTTAACTCTCTCTCTCTCTCTAAATGCACATGGTCTCTCACACACACTTATGTAAGTTACTTCATAATAATGTGGTACTATATGATAATAAAAACTACTCTCTGCATATTTCCACTATGATTTTCCCAAACAAAAAGTTGGGTAAAAAGCACAATGTTTGCCAATATCTGTGCACATCTGTTTTATTAAAAATAACTTTGGTTTATACCATTCAAGTTTACGGTCAATACATTTTTTTCATGTTTTCGTGTCTTCAACTCACCATGGCTGCACTTATTTGATCACCAATACAGTAAAAACAGTAATAATGTGAAATATTATTAAAATTTAAAATAACTGTTTTCTGTAAGAATATACAGTAAAATGTAATTTATTCCCGTGATCTAAAGCTGAATTTTCAGCATCATTACTCCAGTCTTCAGCGTAACATGATCCTTTAGAAATCATTCTAATATTCT
This sequence comes from Cyprinus carpio, assembly GCF_018340385.1. Taxonomy (NCBI): domain Eukaryota; kingdom Metazoa; phylum Chordata; class Actinopteri; order Cypriniformes; family Cyprinidae; genus Cyprinus; species Cyprinus carpio. Next base: position 8,130,975 of record NC_056619.1, on the reverse strand, counting down.
GATTTGTTTCTCAAAAAAACTTTTTTTTTTTTATACTTTTGTGGAAACCGTGATCCTTTTTTCAGATGCAACTACATAATAACATCCTGACAAAATAGTCTGTGCATCGTAAATTCCATGAAGTATGTGATATTTGTTTAAAAATAAGTTAGGTAGGCTGAGAGACCAGACAGCTGACCAACTAAACCAACTAAACACCACGCTAAGAGAGCAGTTAAAACAACAAAGTTAGTTAAAAACACCACTTCCTCACACCTCCAAATTTAGTTTTAGGAGGGGAACATCCTCACATGCTTCAACTTGAGAAGCCTCTGAACTGCAGCAGTAAAGGAGTAAAAAACCAACCTTTTAAATTAAAAAATGTCAATTTTTAATCAGCAGGCTGACTGAGCACAATGAGGCCGAGGAGACACACTTTGCCATTTGAGTGTTGAAGCAAACCAAACAAGTCGAGGCTATCAAGTTGCGTAAACAAAGTTTGAGAGCAGTCCGCTGAGGGCCGATTAAAGGAGTGTTTGAGTGGACGCAGTACATAGAAACATTTTTCATTCGAAGCTGAATATCAAAGGAAAAGCCCTTGATAACACACACTACAGGGCAAAAACAAGCCTCATTTAATACCTCTGAGAGGACACTAACATACCTAACCTGACAACTCCAATGACGTCCAGAGCAACATTAATGCTGTAAAAGTCCTGGGAGTTTAATCACACACACACACACACACACACACACACACACACTGTTAGTAGTAAGACTGTGATAATTAAGTGCAGTGCATGTACTGTAGCTTATCTGACTGCAGTACACAGGACTTCACAGCTTGGTGACCTTAAACACAGTTTCTGTGATGTTGTTGTCATTATGCTGCACTAACTCCCAGCTGCGGCTTTAGCAACATATTTGACGGCCTCAGAGACAACTGTGTAATAAGCCATCTCTGAGTTTTTCATTTCCATCTGAGGGCGAGGGAAAACCCCACATCGGCTGTTGTTGAGAGTGTGTGTGTGTGTGTTTGTGTGAACTCGTTTCACTACCTGTGAGGGCCAAACGAAGGGACGAAGTCATTGTAAATATGGCAAGTTTATGGTTGGGTTAGTTTATGGTTGGGTTATATTAATTTCACGTCAGTAGCGGTCAACACTTTTCACTGTTTGGGTGCTGTGGGTGAATATGAGTGTTGTGATTCAGTTGCTAAGCTGTTCCAAGTTGTGAGCGTTGCTAATTTGTTCATACTTGCTGTCAGCTGCTGCTCGGGTGTTGTGGGCAAATGTGAGTGTTTTTAGAGTTGCTAAGGTGCTAAGGTTGCTAAGGGTGCGTCTCAATCAGCTCCCTTGTTTAGTAGTCAGGGCACTGATCAGGGAGTCGGACAATTTAAGGGCTGTCTCAATCGCGAAATTCTTCCAGTGCACTGGAACGCTCGCTCCCTGAAAAATCCCACAATGCACCACAAAAACTAAGGAGCATCGTCGCTCACTTAATGGAAATAACGTCACATTTCATCTTGCATGAAAAGTTGGCTGAGAGTGTTGCTATGTAGTTGCTAAGGTGTTCCAAGTGGTTAGAATGTTTTTAGGGTGTGTTGGGTGGCTATAAGTGTTGCTATGCAGGTTGCTCTAGGGTGTGTTGGAGGATGTGAGTATTTCTTTGCAGTTTAAGTGGTTGTTAAAGGGTCATGAAACCCCCTGTTTCAGCACGGGTTAGTACACACCACAGTTTTAAAAAGGGCTAAAAAAGTGGGCGTGGTGCGCAGCGGCCGAGGAGGAGGAGGAGGAAGAAGAGGGGAGACAAACAGTTTCATTTCACTCCTATCGAGTTAAAAACACAAATAAATGCACAGCCATTTGCACTCTGCATTAAAAACATATATATGAACGCACTGTTGCACCTCTGAGAACTTTTAAGGCTTATTCTGTGGTGTTTATATAAGCCTTTATATAAGATTTTATACCCGGAAGATGAAAATAGCACAAAAAAGCTTAAAATTAACCAGTTTTCTCCAACAATTAAAATTATCCCATGCTAACATTGTCTTCTATGAGGTGCAACACAAACACCTCTGCTAAAATCTCTGGGGTTTCATGATCCTTTAATGTACTGTCAGGCTGTTGTAGTTAGTTGTGACTGTTTCTATGTGGTTGCTAAGGTGTTCCAAGTGGCTGTTAACATATTGTTAGGGTTCTGCAAGTGTTGTGAGTCAAAAGAGCCCAACCCACCATTCTTGTGCATGTTTTATCATTTGTCCTACAAAAATAAGACATCTGATTGTTTAAAAAACAAACAGAACATCACTCCTTTGTGTTCTGGTCCTCAAGTTATGAACTATATCAACAATGATAAACATATCAAGTTGGTTTTCATCTTCGCTGGTGGGACATGTGTCACTGTGCATAAAAAACAGACACGACTGACTTTAAAAATGGGAAAATATTGGGAGTCGGATGGACCAAAATACATCTGCTCATAATAAGGAACACAGTTGTGTTCTGTGTTACAGTTTTAGTATCTGACCACAATCAAAATGACCTGTTTTAATCCACTCATATGGGAATAATGTGAGCATGTTTAATTCTGTATTTAAATGTGTATTTGGGGCCCCACTCAGCGTCCCCAACCAACACAGCTCAAGTTTGTAAAGTACCACAGTACAGCAAAAAATAAACATCAAAACAAATTAAACAAAAAAGACTAAATAAAAAAACAAACACCACTTAACCAAAACACACAGACAAATACACAGAAAAGAGAGAGAGAGAGAGAGAGAGACAGACCTGAACAGTGCTTTCTGCTACAGGGTGTATGTCTGCAAGAGAGCATTTGTTTCTTTGTCTAAACGCTTTCACAGTTTTAAAAACTCTCTGTAGTAAAATTCAAATTTCAGTCCCAGATTTTCAGTCTGGTGTCATACTCTTTGAACTCCACTGTATACTGAGCTGTTCTTAAAGAAACAGATCCACAGGGGACCCATTTGATAAAGAGAAGAGCAGAGATTTAGTAAATACAGCAATCATGTATAATAATGTAATAATTTGTGTATATATGTACAATATTATTGGGATTTTAAGTATTTTGAGCCAGCTGAGTATGGCAATAACATATATTCAAATCCAAATGTTGCCAAAGGAAAACTTTGTTTACATCTGTTTTATCTAATATGATACATTTCTCAGTCTGTTTATCTTAGAGCTTAATATCCATCTCCATATCTGTCCATTCCTTGTTAAAAAATTCCCTTCCTCGTATGTTTGTACATGCAATTTTTTTTTTTTTTTTAAATGTAACAAAACAACCTCACAAACACCCTGAGTGAAGACAAATGTGACACTATTTATTTATAATTTTGTTTATTTAGCTTTCTCCGACTGATCCAAGATCAGATATATACTGCATGAGAATGTGCTTCCTTTACACACGGCTCAGAGAGAAAGAGAGTGAGAAAGATGTGGTAGAGTTTGACAGAAGATTTCTAATTATTGATTTAATCTGTTTTCCTGCATTACACAGGCTGAGCCTGCAGAAATGATTGTTATGTGCAATACTCACAATCCCTTGCCGAAATTCAGGCCCTGATATAACATCAACTTGGCACCTGTGTCTTGATACAACAATGCCAAGCATATTATTGTAAAGCTTTGCCATAATGATATCCCCCCACCCTTTAATATATGATAATATTATAATACAACTGTAAAGTACATTTATATTGTGTAAAATTATATGTTTATATTATAAATGTCTGAGTCTGCAGCAAAAACTGACTTGAATGGGGCAGCAGCAACAAAATAATATCCTGTATAAAGATTTTAATATTTTCTTTATGAAGGTGTATAATATGAATATAACCATGACGGAGTCTATAAAGACCAAAAAGTCAGATGAAACATTACAATATGAGCCTTAAGAAGCACTTATTATTAAAATCGAGTATGTTAACCACAATAAACAAGAGTAATGAGTCAGATCTATAAATCACTGCTCATCACCTCCTACTCTCCAGTATTACTTATCATGTAAACTCATCTTGTAAGCTGTTTATATTTGTGAGTGGCATATGTTAATTTACATAGAGAATTTTACTTTCATGTCACTGTTTGGTGGGGGGTTTTTATGTCCTTTTTTGCAGTGTAACCAATGGTGTGTATTACAGTTGCACGGAAAAGTGTTCAACAGCGTGAACACTTTTGTGTGAACTGTTCCTCTGAGATACACACTTTGGTGGTAAATTTACAGCCATGTGTGAATCCAAAGGCAAAAATGAATAACCTCACTCAGTCTGAACATCTATTTAAAAATGACACAATAATAAAAAGGAGCCTTAAAACTTTAGATACCTGTGGCAGGAGGCACAGTTTCCTAGAAACCACAGCTCGGTTTTTCCAGTGGGAATTTTAATTTCTTTTTATTTCGAGCTAAATGTAATATGTCGTTTTTTTCCCCCCTCTTTCTTTCACTTCCCTTCCCTCACTATATCCCTTCCTTCCTTGGGCTACACAATTATGCTGAACTGTACACACAGTAAATACAGCTTTGCACTAAATATGTGCTACAAAAACATCAACATGAAGGGCTTTTGTATGCACACAAAACACACAGCTGAGCTTTTCTGCCAATTGTTCGTTTGGTTTCAGTTGACTGCAGAAAATTATTGCTTTAAATACTTGCAGTTACACCAATAAGCATCCGTGTGGATTTTTGTGGATTTTTCACTCAGAGCTCATTCATTCTTTTTATTCAAGAGAAAAGGGAACAATGGGCAATTTTACTTACCACTCAATGAAGAAAAGCACATAATACTTCTTAGAGCTATTCATGACAAAGTCATACGAAGCTGCATTGAATGAATGTATTTTATATAATGAACAGCATACACAAACATTTAAAAGCATCGTGTTCATAAAGGTTATGTATAGTGCCAGTAGGGCTGTTCGGCTCATTTCACACAGCTGGAGTGATAAACTTCTCTCTCATCAAAATGAATGGCTGTACAGATTTAGATCAGTCCTCAGTTTGTGGAAGTGAAGAGAAAATCAGATCTGTGGAAGACTTGATGAAAGAAACCTGGACTAGCTGAAAACACAGGACATCTGAGTATTGAGTGATTAATTTCATGATGAAGTTAGGCTTCTAGAGGGAAAGTCATGTGGATTTTTTTATTATTACAGTCATTACATTCCAGAATGTAGGGACTTTTTCCCCAATGAAAAGCTACAGTATATATAACGGATAAAAATTATTGAATAAAAATCCCCACATTCACAGTGGATCACAATGAAAAGTCCCAAAAGTGCTATGCAAACATTTCCCAAAAAGGTTTCGCAACCACATTACAGCATTATTTGCACCGCAAATTCATCAGTACTGCTGTAAACTAGAACAAACTTTACCTAGAAAACCAAAATATCATTAGTCTACAACACAAGTGAATATTTCATGCTTCTCTGGAACAATTTTATCACAACAAAAAAAATTAAAATTCAAAAAGTTAAACATTATAATAAAGATTAACCAATTACTTAGCGGAATTGTGTTCAATTCCTGTATTTAGCAGTTAAGTAGTATTCCCAAGTTTTCAAGTAAAATAAAATAAAAACAGTCTTAGCTTAAATCTGTTTAATAGCAGTAAATAAAGAAATAATTATACAAAATCTGCTCAAATTACTAAAATAGTTTTCATGGGTATTATTATATGAAGAATTATTAACCATTAAAGCAAATTAAAACTCATTTACATTTTTTTGCTAATTAATTGTTGTTACATTCTGGCACATATTTAGTTTTTAAAACTCTAAACTTCTGAAACTGAAAGACTAAAGCAGCTTTGTCGCTATTTTTTATAGTATAAAGTGCTATATAAATAAAACTGACCATTTGATTACATTCACTTATGACATAACTGGCTGCGTTTACATTAATATCCGGCCAAGACAAGCATTTTGACCGAGAAGTGCATCTGACCGTTCATGCACACAGCCACATTACCGCTCTCACATGCAAGCCAGTACTCATGGGAGCTTAAAAGCAGTGCCTTGAAGTAGACTGTAAAAAGCAATTTTTCAAAACTGCAAATAAAAAGAAGATTATTAAAGAATATTTTACAAGAATATTCTGTCTTTCTACTAAATTCCATATTTAGTTCAATGTGTCACTTGCTGTTTGTTTGTAATTATTTGATTAAATAAATTACTAGCAATTTATATATTGTTTTGAAGTAAACCCTACACCAAAGTGAGCTGATACTACTACCAGTATTTTTAATTTAGTACCAAAGTACCAATATTTTTGACTTCTTCGTGAGCTCAATGGCGATGTGATTGGATCTGACTTGGACCATACACTGATCTCTTGGAGTTGGGTCAATGATTATTGCTCACTGACTATATGTAAATCCAGACTGCCCTCTCACCCAATGTAATCCCATAATACTGTGGCAAATCAGATTATGGGGGCAAGTAATCACAGTGAGTAGCCAAACCTGCTGAATCAACAGTTCAGAGAAACCACGCTATCTTAATCTAATTAGCAGCAGAGACACGTTTCTTCCATCTTTGCACTGTGTAATTTCACAATATCACAGAGATGTGAAGTTGTATCTGCAACACTAATTCATGTCATATTGCAATGAAAATGTATTGTGATGTGGTTATGCTTTATGCTTTAATGCAACCTGCTGCGTCGTTCGCTGCCAGTGTAGTAGTGTTAGTCTTAACTGCTAGTTTACACCAATACGCCTGCTTCTAGACTAGACAGTGTATCATTTCCTTAGCAACGACTTTTTAGTTCAGTGATCACCTAACTTTTCAGTGACTTTTATATTATATATATATATATATATATACAGTGCCCTCCATAAGTATTGGAACAGTAAAGACAAAATTGCTTTCTCTGCTGTGGAGTCAAGACACTTGCAAATATGATTAAAAGATGAATATGTGACAAAACTACAGAATGTCACATTTTATTATTAGCTCTTTCGACACATACATGTTTTACCATATTAAAAGGACAGCACTTTTAGAGTTCATCCCACTATTTGAAGTGAGCATAAGTATTGGAAAAATTGAATTTAAGGCAGATGTAAAAGATTAAAAGCTAATATTTAGGTGCAGAACCTTGCATGCAATCAGAGCAGTGAGTCTGTACCATAGACATCACCAGACTCTTGGGCTTATGCTTTGAAATGCTTTTCTCCAGCCTTTAATGCAGCCAATTCCAACTGTTGCTTGTTTTGGGGAGTTTCTGTCTTTAGTCTCCTCTTCAGCTGGTGAAATTAATGTTCAGTCGGATTTAAATCTGGAGATAGATTTTGGCAATCTAAGACTTTACATTTCTTTGCCCTGATAAAGTCCTTGACTGAACTGGCAGGGTGTTTTGGTTCATTGTCCTGATCTAATATGAAGTGCTTTCTGATGAGTTTGGTGGCATTTTCTTGAATATTGGTAGCCAAGATGATTTTGTACCCTTCCAAATTCATTCTGCTACTGCCATCATACATTGAGTCATCATTAAAATGAAGAGGTCCTGTTCTAGAGACACCCATGCATGCCCATGCCATGACACCACCTCCACCAAGCTTTACAGATGGGGTTGTATGATTAGGATCATTTGCAGTTCCATTTTTTCTCCACACTTTTGCTTTCCAATCACTTAGATAAAGGCTAATCTTTGTCTCACTGGTACAAAACTCTACTGGCTCACATTTGTGAAGAATCGTGCCTTTCTATTTTTGGTGCTGATCAGAGGTCTGCATCTTGCTGTGTAGCTTCTGTAATTCTGTGTCAAATTCTCCTGCGGACTGTAGATTGACAGAGCATCACCCCAGATTTCTGGAGGTTGTTGGTGATTTTACAGGCATGTATTTTAGGGTTCATTTTCACAGCTTTTATGATTCAATTGTCATCAACTACTGTTTTTTTTTCTCAGCCGATCAGGTCATCGTTGGTTGCTGATGTTGCCTGTAGTTTCCAAACTCTTGATTTCTCCATGCCCTTTGTTTTCCTATAATTCTAATTGACTTCCTCTTTTCTTTTAGCATCCAAATTGCTTACTTTTCTTTCAGAGTTGGCTTCCTCGTCTTCATCCTGGTTTGTGTGTGTGTCATCATCGAATGCAAGACTTAGAATGCAGAAGCAATGGATATAACTGATAAGACACATTCCCTGCTTTTAATATCTGAAGAATTAATGCAACAGGACACAGCTGAACACTTAGAAAGACCTGTGAGGCAACTGTTCCAATACTTATGCTCACATTGGATAGGGAGATGAAACTCTGAAAGTGCTGATCTTCTTAGCTGGTAAAACATCTTTGTGTTGAATCACCCAATAATTCTGTAGTTTTGTCTCCAATAATTTACAGATTTCTTGACACGGCAAACAGAACAATTTTGTCTTTATTGTTCCAGTTTTGTCACTGTATATATATATATCTTTTATATATCATATTTACAGATTATATTATACTACATACATACAAACACATACATATATATATATATATATATATATATATATATATATATATATATATATATATATATATATATATATATATATATATATATATATATATATATAAAATTATGTATGGGCTAATGTGGGCTGTTATATCTGGGGTTAAAATACATGCTTTTAAAATATATATTATAAATAAAATACAGCCTATAATATACACTACCATTAAAAAAGGTTGCATTTGTTTGTTTAAAAAATACAGTAAAAACAGTAAATCTACCATTTGGAAAAAAAAAAGCTTTCTATTTGAATATATTTTAAAATGTGTTTTACTCTCATGAAAAGCTTCACTGCTCCAGCTTACACTGTCACATGATTGCTGCTTAATAAACATTTCTTCTTATTATTATAGCTGGCACACCACACTGACAAAAAAAGCAAGTTTTGAAATTTAATTGACGTTTGTTATTTTTAACCTTTATTTAATTGGCTGAAGTACAAAGAAACAAATTCCAATGTTTTCACTGGCAGACTTAATTGTTTAGTTAATATAAACAAAATTTGAGCCATGACCCAGCTTTGCTTGCAAAGACTGAGAAGCTCCTTTTTTACCCAAACATGATACCCTCACCTATTATTAATTCACTTTCTTGCTGTGAACTTTAAAAACAATTTATTTGGTTATTCTATATCCTTTTAATTTTTCTTTTGCCTCTATCCAAACTTTTTTGGAGTCTGTTGCAGACTTCAAAATAAAAATTTGTTTATATTTACAAAATACATTTAAGTTGGTCAGTGAAAACTTTGGAAATCTATTCTTTGTATTTTGTCAATCAAATAAAAGTTAAATAGAATTACCAAATCACAGATTTTAGCATTTTACAAAACATGCTAACTTTTCTAGAATTAGAGTTGTACTTATTTTTCTTAAAAGTATTTGTAAGCAAACTTTGAAATATTCTCACAAGATTTATGAAATATAGTAAAGTAGGGTTTACATTTCTTCCATTTGCATGTGTAAATGTGGAATTTATTTTATGCATTTATGCATTTAGCAGACGCTTTTATCCAAAGTGACTTACAGTGCATTCAGGCTATCAATTTCTACCTATCATGTGTTTATTAAAATGCATAAATTTGCGCGCATTTGTGCGCCCATGGGCATGCTGTTCTAAAAAAAGAGGTGTGTTCAGTTGCATTGTTGGTGCATTGCTATTTTGAGGAACTGAAAATAGACTGCGCCATAGAACAACTCGAACCTGGTCTCAATTCTAAAGTCAATGGCGCAATATTTATTTTTTTGTTATTTAAAGAGCGTGTTAGTCGAAAATGCGCCTCTGGGCAGGTCCACAACGCGCGTTCATTTTGCTTATTACACACAGGGACGTGCAGCAGCACACAAACATGCCAAATATAAAAAATTAAAGGATTACAGTGTAAAAGAATATTATTGTGTAGGCTACAGAAATATAAAAATGTCATACATGTCATAATGGATAGTCATTGCGTGTATCAGAATTAGCCTACCTATATGCTCGCACATGAGCAGATCCGTTTGCTCTCTGGAGATGCGGTCAGTCTGTGTACCTTAAAATTCTGCCATTTAAATAGCGAATCCTCTCTTAACTCGCTCTTAAAGGAAGTGGGAGATGAGACTCTGATTGGTTTATTGCACGTTATGCCCAAAAACACACCCATTACTCATTAAGAGAATAGGGACAACCCTTTTAGACCACACGCCGTTAGCGCAGACCGTTTTTCCTGTCGTTATACTAGCAAAAGTGGATTTGGATGTGCCTTGAGTGCACCTGTGTCGTGCGCTTAAGACCATGCGCTTAGATCGTTAAAATAGGGCCCTATGTCAGAAAAAAAGGGAATTCAATATATTCAAAAAAACAAAAAAAATAATGGATAATGGGTAGGGGGGCGCTGGCCCAAAAAAGGTTGAGAACCACTGCACTAGATGATTTCAAGTAGTTCATTCATGGTTTGGTCCACCTACACAGTAGACCTTGACCCTCAATCCAAGGCCCTGGCGCACAAGTCACGCTGCAGTGTAGTCTAGTTTTGTTTCAAGGTTTTATTTGGACCCTGTGGTTCAGGCGAAGAGGCCGCCGCTCAGCCTCTCTAAATCCACCACACTGGGTGCGGCCGTAAATACCGCTAGCATTTTCTAGGAACTCAGCAGAGAGCTAGAGAGTGTATTTAAGTGTGTTTGTGTGCATAATGTAGTTTGCCGGGATCACAAGACAGCAGCCTAATGTTTACTGTAGAGCAAATGCGAACAGGCAGGAGATAAAGCAAACAGTGGAAGCGGAAACCAGCAAAACCACCCTGACTTGTTCCAAACTCGACAATGGACCACAGTCTTTAAAGGTGAGGGGGTCAGTGCTGAGTAAGCGCAACAATGCACGTTTAATGCTAGCAGAAACAACATGAAGGAATATTCCAGTTTCAGTACAAGTCAAGCGCAACCAGCAGGATTTGTGACATAAATACCACAAAAATTAATTTACATTTGTAAATATGAATAACTGTGAGGTACTTACAATGGAAGTGAATAGGGCAAATTCACACGCTAAAACACTCACACTCAATATGCATGTTAGTAGGATGGGCGATATTGCAAGAATATCATATCACATTTTTTTTCAGTAATCCATGATCTGATCACAATTCATTTTCATGTTTTTCAAATACTGTCAACTTACCCAAAATATTTCTTCAGTAAAAAACAAAGCAGAATACCCATTGCAAGAAAGTTTACGTCAACTATTATTCAAGATAAAACTCAATCCTGGATTAATTTTAAGCACTGATCATGCTAAAACCATTTCAGAGTAGATCTGAAACCATAAGAGAACAGAAAATGGAGCAACACCTAAAATAAATGCTATAAGATTCTGTCTGTTTTTTCCCTGCTTTATGTTGACGTGACTTATGGTAAATTTAACTCTTTTTGAAAGCAGAAATTATTTTACAAGGATTAAAGTAATCTTTGTGTGAGTGTGTGGGTTTGAATGAGTGACAGCAGTTTAATACAGTGAAGCAGCCTTGATCCTGGAACAGGGCTCTCATATTGTAGGGATTTAGAGCTGGATCTGGTGCCATGACCCGGAGCAAAGAGTAGAGGCCAATGGGTCACTGCAGAGTTGAGGATAAAGCATAAAAATACTAAGATCTCATCAATTTTCTAAAATTTTTGCCCAAGGCTAAACATATCAAAGAGCACATGATTTCCTAAGCGTCATGGAAAACCAAACTCAAATCGCCCGGGTTCTTTATGACACTGCAGAGGTTTTGGAGAGGCTGCTGGAAGCATGACAGGATTTATCTGGTAAAGGGGGAACTGAGAGAAAAAAAGGGAGAGATCTAGCTGTATTTAGAAGTCAGAGTAGGCTGCCATTTATTCCCAAGAAAAAGTCGGGAATTCTTCTAATGATTATGTAAGATGTGGGTGTGTGAATGGTAAAGAAGAGAAAGAGCCTCAACGGTGCTCTCGTCCAGTTCCTGCCTTTCTATTGAATCTATCAAGAACCGAAAATCCAAGAATCATCATGCAATGACAATTTACAGCTGGGCCGGGAGCAGTAAAATCTGGAAAGTTATCCACACATGCACATAATAGACTCATTTCATAAGGATAAATATCAGTAAAACAAATTCTTTGCACCTCTTGATCAGAAAGATCTCATAAGAAAGACTCATAAATAACTTCCATAAAATAATGATCAACATGCCCAGGAGCAAAATACACACAAGCTGTTGGATACAAAAGGAGGCTAAATTTCTTCACTTGGTGCGGCACACCACAATCTGCGAAGGAGCTATAATGACGAGCAAAATATGAGCAAAATAACAAATGAAAACTATAATCAAAAAAGTAAACAGCATAGCTTAGGGCAATCGAGGGAGTACAGCCAGTAAAAACATTTGATTAACTGGCTCTTCGTCTCCCTACAGACAAACAACGAGTCCACAACCAGCATTCCTCAACAAGAGTTCAGGTCTGGTAGAAAAAACAAACTTGTTTTTGGTTCTGTCATTTTTTCTTGCACACTTGCTCGCTGTCCGTGCACTCTGGACGTACCATGCTGATGTCTGGGGTCAGAGCTGGCGTCTGGTGCTGAATTTATGTCTGCCAGAAATTTCACAATTGTGGCCACAGCCTCATTTTGGACCACAAAAGCTTCAAAGCTGCATTTGGTAAGTTTGGTACCAGAAAACACTGCTTTAAAAGTACTAAGCGATTCCCTCGGGCAGCATTAGTTGTGCAGGTATCCGCTATTATAAAAAAAACTAAACGAGCAATACAAAATAACAGAATAATAATGATTTTTCAGATGGTCCACCTTCGTTCACCTTTGGGACACAAATTTTGATATTTTTTGGTGAAATCCGGGAGCTTTCATCATGGTGCTCTTTGTGAATGCGCCGCAAAGACTGACATAGAAGAAAAAACATTTTTGAATTAAGTCATTATTTTTCTTTTATTTGCACACAAAAAATATTCTCGTAGCTTCGTAAAATTAAGGTTGAACCACTGATGTCACATGAACTATTTTAATGATGTCCTTGCAACCTTTCTGGGCCTTGAACATGGTAGTTGCGTTGCTGTCTATTCAGCAAGTCACAAAGCTCTCAGATTTCATCAAAAATATCTTAATTTGTGTTCTGAAGATGAACAAAGGTCTTACAGATTTGGAACGACACGAGGGTGAGCAATTAATGAAAGCATTTTCATGTTTAGTTGAACTATCTCTTTAAAATCTGCTTGTTCTAATCCTTATTTTACTTGGACAGGAACTAAGGTTCAGACAATTTCTATATTAAAGGGATTGTTCAACCAAAAATAAAAATTCTGTCATTAATTATTCACCCTTGTGTCGTTCCAAACCTGTAAGACCTTTCATCAGAAATATCTTAATATGTGTTCCGAAGATGAACAAAGGTCCTCACGAGTTTTGAACGACATGAGGGTGAGTAATTAATGACAGAATTTTCATTTTTGGGTGAAATATCCCTTTAAATTTCTATATTAAATTAAATTGCACCACTAACTGTAAAATACATTTTTACAAGTAAAACTGCTATAGAAGAATAATTTCAAAATACTATAAGGACATCTGATATTAAAATGTTATACTATTTAGTCTAAATTAATACAGAAAGCACCACTAAAAACGCTAAAAATATTTTTTTAGCATAGAAATTTTAGCATAACAACATTTTTTTGATAACAAGTGTTATTAAATTAATAGTCTATTTAAAGATTCATCTTAAGTGGATGTTAGATGATGGCAAAGGTGATTGTACGACTAAAAAAGACTGCTATATATATATATATATATATATATATATATATATATATATATATATATATATATATATATATATATATATATATATATACTGTATATATAACAAGAAGAAAACCTTTTGGAATATGTTCAGTATGACTGACATGACTTGCTATAGACAGTATGTAGTCATGAAATTGGAGTCCCTTCCCTAGAAAATCACAATGAAATCCAATCATGTGGTGAGGCATGTGATGAGTCAGTTTGCTATGACTGACCATTTATGATCAGATCATGATATATAAGTGTTAGAGTCAATGAAAAATTCTTCCAACAAATCACACAATATACAACAAAAAACACAACATTTTCTTCCTTCATAAATAAGAACAAATAACTACCAACCTGGTGGTTGTTGTAAAACAATACAACAATAGCCCGAGTGGCCTGATGATGTCAGAGGTTAAGGAAAGATATTTCAGAGGAAGATCAAGCTATGTATTTTTAATAAAGTTCACATAGCTAAAATAAAAAAAAGTCACACAAACAAAGTTAAAAGAAAGTTAAATAGGCTGATTTCAAACTGACTTCAAACCCAGGTGTAAACAAGGCCTAAATGTGGTACTTTCTCAGTACCCTTCATAAGATCATATCAGAGGGAAAGAACTAAAAATACGATGAGTCCTCAATCTTCTGTTTCTCTTTTTCATATGTGAAACAAAGCAGCCAATTAAACTGCAAGCATCTGAAGCGCGTCCCCTCAAATATCATCTGAAAGTTTTGGTTCCTCTCTTCAGTTTCATAGACACCCATCCTCTGCTACGTAACATGAGTCATGATGAGCACGCCGCTCGCACTGTTATCTGTTGTGGCTTCTGATAATATCAACACAACGAGCCTTAACAGATGTTAATTACAGCAAATGTATCAAGTTGAGGCACAAGGGCGTCTGTCGTTCTCAAGCGGTCACAGTTTCACCCTAAGCTTTGTGCGCTTGGGCAAGCCAAAGGAACGCTGTAGAAGAGTTATAGATGGACGAAGGAATGCCTTCCACTCACCCTTCAGATTTTAATAGCTTGCTGGCTGGCCAGCGTGAGATACGTGCTGGTTGACGTGAACACATGAGTCATGCCTGTGGCTCTCATATGAGGGGGCCTTTGACCCCATAGATTCTGAGAGCAGAGGTTATGACCCACTGAGAGGTTTCAGTGTGACAAAGTCAGTCAGCTGGAACTACAGATGCGGTGACCTCTTCTGTAAACACACCGCAAATCAGTTTAACGTGGCTATAAGTGTGATTAAATATAAAGAAAGTAATGATCATAATTCACACAAAAACACAACTCTCAATTGCGCTCTGCTACAGACTTTAGTCTACAGTCTTCAGTCCAAGTATACTTGACACAGTGCGTAATAAAGAATAACATTTGTTTTTGTTCAGAATTCTTTGATGAATTGAAAGTTTAAAAAAAAAATATTAGAAATATAATTTTTTTGTAACATTACAAATTTCCTTATTGTCACTTTTGATCAGTTTAATGCATCTTTGATCAATAAAAGTAGAAATCTTACTGACTTTTGAAGGGTAGTATATAAAATTAGCATGTGAAACAATATTCATATGCATTGTCATGCAGCCTATCACCTCAGAAATCGAGATGTAGTTAATTGAGCATCTTTTTGATCCAATTTTGTGTAATTTTGTCCAATCCAATAATTAGGCATCCTTCAACATTTTAGGGCTGCAAATGATTAATCGTGATTAATCGGATACAAAAGTTTGTTTACATGCTATATGTGTTTGTGTACGGTGTATATATATTATGTATATATAAATACACACACATACATGTATATATTAAGGAAAATATGTTAGATTTACATATAAAATATTTACATTTATATAAATTATATACAAGTATAAATATATTTCTTAAAATATGTACATATATCTGTGTTTTTATATATACATAATAAATATACACATACACACATATATAGTACTATGTAAGTAAACACAAACTTTTATTTTGAATGTGATTAATCGCGATTAATCATTTTGCAGCGCTACATCGTTTTTTTATGAGTTCCAGGATGCGTCAGTGAATGGTGAGTTATTTTCGGAAATAAAATAATCCTGTCAGAAAAACTACATGAAAACGTCAACGTGACATATTCCTTGTGTTTCATCGCCAGTGAGCTTTTTTGAGGCTGTACGCATGCGCAGAAAGCAAATTTAACGTTTTCTGATGTTTCAGTGTCTATGAGCCACTTTTGGAAAATGCTTGAAAACGCTAGTGTGGACGGAGAGCTTTTTAAAATGAAAACGCCATTTTCAAATGTATCCGGATTAATGCAGATGCAGCCTCAAAGGCTTGCACAAGCAGGTACAAGACAAACTCAAAAAGCGAGGCCTTCAACCTGCTGGACTTTCTACCTTCCACCTTGGCTTTTGTCTCTCAGTTTACTTTAGATGAACGCTGATAAGAGAAGAATAGATTCAAGCATAGACTTGTTGCCAGTGTGACCTATCAGCCACAGCGTAAAGCAGTGACTTTTTACTGATTTGTCAGGCAAGCCTGGACATGTCAATGAAAGACTAATGTGTGTAGAGCTACTCAAGAAGTGTATGGTCACCAGTCCTTAACTCCTGAACACATGTAAGTGCAAACACACTAAATTATTATAGTTTCTCCCACTCATTTCAAATGCAATTTTGCCTGTCTGACCGAGAATCTAAAGGCAGCCCTAAATGTCAACAGCGTCTAATTCTTCAAGTACTAGTCTGAATGGCATCACATTTGCAAAAAGGTGTTGCAGTTCCTGCAGTCAACAAAAATAACTTCGCATGAGTACAATGCATAGTGACTGCACTCTGTGTACAATACAACAGAGCCTATAACAATTTACAACTGGGTGTAACTAATTGAGATTTAGTTCAATGGCCAAAAAAAGCAGTTGATTACATTATTGGGCAAGATCGTCATACAAAAAATGAAAGAACTGGCTCCAAAACCAATATATTATATTTCATTAATGGTTCTGCTTTGCTGTAGTGTTTTGTATAATTTTACAAGCAAAAGTCTTTATATTATTATTCTTATTAATGCATGATATTGATAGATAAGTGGCACTTTTTACCTCTTTTTGTTCTTATTTTTTATTATTTTTCTTTGTTGTTTGCTAAATTAAAACCATTGTAGACAATTAACTGAACATTTCATATTAATATACATATAATAATTGTACTGTTATGTACAGTAATTTCTTCTCTGGACCATAAAACCTTGAGATACTTGCCAAGCACATATAAACACACATAAAAGACGGCAATGTGTCAGATGTACAGCAGGAAAAAGAGCGCCGCAGGTGAATAAAAGAGTTATGGAGTGGTCATAAAATACGACAGGTGTTGGATTTATCTGACAAACATCGGCTTTTCTCACTGTAACACTGCAGTGAAGGGACGAGCCATTTGCCTGCATATCTGAGAGTTTTGCATAAATTTACAAACCCTTAGGGAGCATGAGATCCAGGTATCATTTAAAATTAAAATCTAGGCCACACTGATAATGTAGAAACACAAAGCCACAACTGTAGCTTCACAGTTATTGCTGCAATACTTTCTATTGACAGAATAATAAGTGGCACAATAAAACTACTTTTAAAAATAAAAAATGTAAATGAAAGCTAACAAGTATCAGTTTTTTATTTTAAAGTACTTCTATTCTAGTTTAATATGCAGGGTTTGTGGTGCTATCAAAACATTGCTCTGTTTGTTTAACTATCTTGACCAGTCTGACACAGCAACAGCTCAACCAATGGCGTAAGTTAGGGGCGGGGCTATCTGCTTAGCTAACCAATGGCAGACAGGGGGAGTGTTCAGGAAACTTGCTCAGAAAAGACTATATGAACATCTACTGAGTGCTAACTCATAAATTCAGTGAGCATTATAAAAGCCTTATTGTAAATATAAAGTCAAAGTAAGTTGCCTGAACTTGCTATAGCAGCATATTTATTTAAAAACACACAAATACATTGTCAAGTCAAACTCAGAAAAGCATCCCACGCACCCACATCAATTCAAAACTGACCTATTTTTCAATGCTGATGATGGTTTGTGCACATATAAAAACTTAACTTGACCTTTCGGCCCCAAGCTTCAGTCACTTTAGCAGTGAAAAAGCCACTGGCTACAAGACACTCAATGTAACGTTTGTCTTAAGAATGATTTGAGAACTTAAGTTAATGAAGTTGACCATAAAGGCTTGTAAGCAACTGAATGCAAGCGAGTGGAATGACAGATTAAAACATGTCTGATCAAGCAACACTTCATTTCACTTTTAAACAGACTGAGCCATTAAACCTAGCAAGGAACTTGACAATCGATGAAGATCTATGACTTCTGTAAGACATGTCTTTAATGTTTCCCTCAGGCCTGGTGTGCATGAATTCAACACAGCTTAACTTACTCTACAGCATGTGAATAACTATAACAATCTTTACTGCCATTCAAAAGTTTGGACACACCTACTCATTAATGCATTAGTGCCTGCACACTTTTTCAGTCTTCGTTAAAGCGTTACCATAAACTAAAGGGAAAACACAACATTTCAAACATTCATCTGAAAAAACAATGCATTTGAAAAAGACAAAGGTACAAGACTGTGTACTTAACGGCTTAGTGACGGAAAGAACTACAATCCCATGAAGCATTGCAAATAACAATCAATTTAAGAATGATGGACAAATATGAAACTATTTATATTTTAAGTTTACTGCAAAATGTGCTTATATATACAGTATACTAATATTTAAGTGTATTGACAGCAGAGCTTTTCCCTGCAGAGCTTTTTCGGCACAATCTTCTCATCAAGACTCTCTGATTGGTGGGATTTCTGTACAGCATCATGGGTAGTGTAGTTTTTCCCCACAGCTGTTAAACACAAATAATGCAAATGAATGGGTTTCCATATGGAGACGATGAAATTAGTTTTTACTTCCAGAATCCAACTGCCGTGACTGTCCACTTTTTGAAACAATACAAAATTACTAGCACAAATTAAAATTAAAAGCACAAATAAAAATTCTGAAAGTATGACGTGAGCAAAAAAATTTAAAGTTATTTACTAACTTCACAAGGTACAATCTGGGAATGAGTTTAAGAAAAAAAACTATAGCTTAAACTGTTTAAAAGTTCATGAAAAACAAACTTAGTAAAAGTGCCCAAACTTTTGACTAGTGTATTTGCATACGACACACACTGAATGCTTTAAATGCATTAATATAACTACTATATCACCCAAACTGTGTCATCTGCACAGTGCTCTCTATAGTGATGGGATGAGTTTGGCGACAGCTATCAGAACTGACCTGTCATGTGGGACAGGGATGATGGAGGACATGTGCGGGCGCGGTGTCTCGGGAGACGGCAGGCGACACCCTGGCTCCCCTGGCCCTCTCACTGGGCTCCGGGCCTCCATGTGGGTTTGGTCTTGTAGCCTGAAGCCATTCAGGATCAGGCGATTAGCAGGGCAGCCATGTTTAAGGACCCCACCTGAGCTCTGTTCGTCCTCCTCTCTGCCACATGCAAACTGAGAACACAAGATTTATCAGTTATACGACATGTGTCCAAAGGAAATGAATCAATTCAGTTCTGTTAGTAATTGTTAGTAATAGCATAGTAATATTATTTTGGTTATATTATTTATGATGGATGTTATGTTTGACAAGCATAATTTTCTCTCCATGTTGACCTCTTAAAACAGAAAGTTGGAACAGGACATGTTGAAGGGCCTGTCCCTTCTTTAAAAAGCCAAATGTGAATCATGATTTGCTTCTGCTAGTCAGTAAGAGGTGGTATTAGGGACATGCTCTTTCTGGAGAACATTTAAAACTTTGGATAGTCCAAGATGAGTCATCAATAATTTTGATCCATTTTCCTGGAGAGAAAAGACTGTGCATTTTCAATGCACTTAAGATCTTAAATGCATCTTAAGACAGGGTTATTGCGGTTTAGTAAAACTAAAGCCATAAAAAAAAAAATTATGTTACTTGACAAAATAAACACGAAAAAAAAAAAAACTAAATGATTTATTTGATAACTTATTAATTTATTTCTGCTAGTTGCCAATTAAATATTTCTCATATTTGTTTAGTTTAACTTAAAATAACTAAAACTAATAAATAAAAATTAATAAAAACTATAAAGACATTTAAAAAAAAACGTATAAAAAATGACAAAAACACACAAAAAAAATGACTAAAACTGAACTAAAATTAAAGTGTAAACAGAGATGATCTATGGCAGGGAGTCTCAGCAAACTTCCAAGGGGGCCGCAAGATGACTCAAAACCATTTAAATTAATAAATTATTATTAATATACCAACATAATCTAGCTCTGATCTAAATTGAAATGCTACAAAAACACATACAATAAATATGTAAACTGAAATCATATTTCACCCCTCACCCACTGTTGTTTTTTCTTGATAGACATGCAGATTTTGAGACCTTTGGAATCACAAAATGAATTGTGATTAATTTAATATATCACTATTCCCATAAGCCACTGTTGTATGCAAAATAAATATTTATGCTCAAAGCTAACAGAAGTGGACTAAAAGCAACAAAACTTCAAAACTGATTGTTCTTTATCCAAAAACTAGGGGCGAAGATTAAATTTGACATTTCTTTTTCAATTAATGAAGCACCCTATCAGTTGGTAATATAATTGTCTACCTGATGTGCCATATTAAATAATGAGTTATTGAACTGCACACCTCTAATAACAAGCACTTTTATTAAAGAAAAACACCAGCAATCTTAAAAAAATCACATATGTTATACTTCCTGACCGCTTAAATGGGATTCAGTAAAATGCACTCACGCCCCCATAACATTGCAATCATGCACGAGCTGCATTACAGGCCCTGAGTTCCCCGCACAGCTCGCGTCGGTCAAGCGCACGTTCACATCAGACGCGTCATCACGGAAGGGGGCGTGTCACGCACTCCTGCACGCCACACAGCCAGCCAATTTAAACGCACTTCTAAACCCAACGCTCGTGTTTTAAAAAGAAATTAACGATTCACATGGTTACTTCATCCATATACGATGCATAAACCAACTGTTAACATAATAATATACCTGTTTTCCAAACCACAGCGTAAGTTACGCATGGAAACACTCGTTTTTAATCGGTAAATATCATCGAAAGGCATCATTCGCCGCTGAGAGGAAACATTAAACGGTGTTCCCGTGAAAACAAGCCCTTCCACCGGCTTCAGCTCGCGTTGGAGACTCTATGGGGGAGGGGTGAATCGGTTAAACGTACCAACCCCCTGCTTTTTTGTTTTCGTTTAAACTTTGAACGTGCAAGTTAAGTCGCCATCTTAAACTACGTGCAACACAGTTACCGCCTCGCTTCACTAACACAGACAACAGTACAACGATTAAATGAGACTGCATTCACTCCTCAAACTTGAGTTTTAATCGAAAAGCAGAGCTGCCAGCGTACAACTGTCAAAACCCCAGAAGGTGAGCGTATGCCAAACGTTAACTGAGCATGCATCACTTACTTTCTTATGAATGTAGTGCCTCTCTCTCGTTGGGGTATAATAATGTCCATTTGGAGAGATTTCCTTGCCAGAGTTCCTTAAAGCACCTTCGTCCGGCGCGTGTGTTTTGAACGCTCTCCCGGTGACAGGCTCGCCCCCCTCACGCGTGCTGTCGCCGGCTCGAGGCTGCTCGAGGAGCCGCTTGGAAGTCATTCTCACACTGGATCAAATCTGACTAAAGCAAAACCACCAGCGCTCGGTCGATTTTAGTGCTGAGCGGGATAAGATGCATTTAACAGTATTGCGTGGACTACGACTCCCTGTCGAGAGTGTATTTCACTACGGACCCTAAAAGCAGCCGGTAAGAGGGGATAAAAATGATTGTTTTGCTTTTCTCTCTCGCCGAGCCTGACGCCACGCCCACTCTATCCTGCTCGTGCAGCCAGGCGAGATTCGCTCGGCCCCGCCCCTCATTGATTCTGATTGGCTCTCGGCGGACATAAACATTCCATTTAGGCACGCGGCCATCGCAGATCTGCAGCTGATTGGTCGCTCGGGAAACGTCGGAATGGTTTTTCTCTTGAGTTTAGGAGGTGTGTCTCGATGGTTTGCCGGCCGGTACAGAAAGAGGAAGAGAGAAAAAAAACACCGGTAAAAATTGACGCACTTTCTAAAACGAATTGTTTCACAGCTTGAACGGCGAAGCAAATCATGAAATAACTCACTCGTCGAACGCATAAGCATACACAAATGAGTGAGAAATGATTTTAATGAGTATTTATGCGAGCTTAGCTTTCTGAAAAAAAAAAAAAAAAAAACATCTCAAACCAGCCTGAACTGGTTTGCTGGTTGAAGTTGGCCTGTCAGTGCGAGCAGGCTGTTTAAAGGGGTTTCAGACCGTCAGACCGTCAGACCTTCTGAAACCAGCCAAGACCAGCAAAGTCGAGCAGTTTAGCTGTTGTTGTTTTTCAGCTATTTCCTCATAGTTTTCAAAACCGCATTCAGTTTTCACATAAAAGTAAAGATCTTCATATTTGATTTGATGCATGTTCTGTGGACCTTTTAGACATGCATGAGTTTGTGCAATAAATAATCATTTAACAGCAGTTTTCAAAGACTTAATAATATATTCTCCTACCTTATAAACTGATTACAATTGAAGCCTGTTTCCAGCACATAATAGAAAAATAACAGGTAATTGCGACTAAATTTCACAGTTCTGACCCTTTTCCACACAGTTCTCAGTTTATATCTCACAAATGACACTTAACAGTTACTGATAAAAAAAAAAAAAAATTTAACTTTATTCTCACATTTTTTATTAGTATTTTTTTCAGCATAGAAAATAAATAAATAAGGTAAGTTTTTATTTCACATTTCTGATTATAAATGTTGAATTGTGAGATAAAAAGACACTTTTTATTACATTTTTTTATTCCATGGCAGAAAAGGACTTTTAACAAAAGCCTTTTAAATATCTAATACTTCAATAATCATAAGCATTCATGATATACTGCAGCAGAATAATCAACGCACAACCAGTCATAAGGTGCAACTTTATTAAAAAAGTAAAAACAAATATTTATATGAATGATTTTTTTTTTATAGAAAACATTACAATCTTTTTTTTTCCACAGAATATTACTAAACAGATTTTTTTTTTATACACCATACTCTGTTACACTTTGGGTGGACCACACATAAACTCAGTTAAGCCAAGGACATATGCTGGGGAAGCAGTGTTACGATGCACACACTTCACAACATACAACCTAAACAGCAGAAGTAGAAACCTTTCATTGCTTTTTAAAACATCAATACCAGAGCTTTTCTTTTTTAATATAGTTATGTTGCATTGCAGTACGCTCTATATACATGCGATTTGGTCTGTTTTGTTATGGTAGAATGTCTATTTCTGTTTAACCACATATGGTTGAGTGAATAAGAAGCATCACGTCAGTCCATACGTCTGTTGAACGCAAGCAGATGGATTTTTAATAGATATTTTATTTACATACTTGCCAATAAATATCATACTTTGGGCATGCCATTTCTCGGCCTCTTTTAAGAACAAACATGGTTGAAAAACCAATAAACCCTTGTGCAACCTGTACAAATCAAACCCTGAAAGATCTCGTTTTCATCAAAAACAATGCATGGCCAGACGATCAGTTCTCCCAGCCTCTCTCAGAAATGACAACATCAAGAGCACCGATCAACCCTGCAAT
Source organism: Cyprinus carpio (assembly GCF_018340385.1). Taxonomy (NCBI): domain Eukaryota; kingdom Metazoa; phylum Chordata; class Actinopteri; order Cypriniformes; family Cyprinidae; genus Cyprinus; species Cyprinus carpio. Next base: position 8,107,437 of record NC_056619.1, on the reverse strand, counting down.
ACAAAGCCCTGTGCTAGACAGACAGATTCAGGATTGGGAGGAACCGCCAAGTCAAAGCTAAATTGGAGCACACTTCCCCCCTCAATATTGCAAACGTCAAATCTCAAGGACACATGTTAATAACACCAGAGAGGGCCTAAAGTTGCTTTGAGACCAGATCCCTGCCATTTTGGATGAGTCCTGGACTAGATATGTGCTTTGTGCTCCCTGAGAAGATCCATAACCTCTCAGAAGCAGTTGCCTGAGGCGTCTCCACTTCCAATTTGGTGACCGGTATTCTGTTTTTTGGCACTATGTCTTATAGTGAGAGGCACGGGAATGAATCATACATTATATCTGATGCACCAGAGAGGAGAAAGAAAAAAAACGAGAGCTTTTGTTTCCAGAAGCATGCATTGCGAGCAAGGAAATAGTTGCAGCCTATATACTTGAACAGAACAGTGAAACACGTGAATGGCAGTGATAGTAGCTTTCTCAACACGTTGCTACAAGTGGAAACGAGTTAACCAATACAGTTTTATAAGAAAATAGAGTGCCATAAAAATCTTTCATCTTAGTATATATTAAAACTGACATGACAAACCCAACGTTTCTCACTAGAGGTTGCATGTGACATGGATGAGGACAGTATATTGGTTATTTATCCTTAATTAACTCTATCTATCCATCCCTGAGCTGATAATTTGGCCCTCTCGAATCCCAAAATCCCTTTTCCTCCATGCTTTCCTGTAGCCCTCCAATAGACTTCAATGATCTGAATATGCTTGGAGCATTAAAGTCACCAACCATGCATTGGAGATGTTTAATTTCATGCCGACGGCCCTCGGAAGTCTTTGGGGATCATCTTGAATGGTTTCCCCTTGCAGAGGTTGCTCCATCGTGCTATTATTTCCCCCGATCCTAACCCAAGCTCCCGTAATGCATGTGGGAAAGGCATTGTTTACAATAGGATCAAGTCGCACAGACAGCCTAGAATATGAGACGTCTTTCCAAAAGACATTTACTAGTGACTATAAGCCTTGTGCTGTGTTTTCCTTGGACACTGTCTCCATGAAATGCTGCTGACGGTGAAGCCATCCGGAGGCCCAGCGAGCCGGGGAGCAGTGCTGGCACACACTGACCTGAGAACAGTGGATTGAGAGCCGCCCCGGCCAAACTAGAAGCATTTATTGCCCTCTGTACGCACACCACAACGTTCCAGCACACTGACGCTACAAGCCTCATAAACTCTCATGTTAACAATGGCCATTGAAAATGACATGTTGACTAGCTTGGCTGAGGCGTCCCAAAAAACCTTGTTTTGCTTTTTTCCTACTTTCCATTCTGTTAATATTGCAAAACTTGTGAGAAACGAGTGGCATATCACTAAAACTACCTGACACATCCAAAGATTGGGCAGAAGTGGCATGCTATAGACGAAATAACAAAAAATCAAAAGTAATCTAGAGCTAATGCACTTACACAGCCATAAAGTGATCTTTAAGCAGGCCCACATTGAATCTGCATCTGCAAAACTCCACAGAAAGCTCTGCAAAATTGTTTATTGATTATTTTGAAGGTTTATTGATTAAATGTTTGTATCAATAAATAATTATTTTTGGTTATTATTTAAATAGAGAGATACCCACACTACAGTTCAAATGTTTGGGGTCAGTAAGATTTTTTTTTTTTTTTTTTTAAGAAAATTAATTATTTTATTCAGCTGATATAATGTTACAAAAGATTTTTGTAACATTAAGCAGCACAGCTATTTTCAACATTGATAATGATAATAATAAGAAGAAATGTTTATTGAAAAATCAGCTTTTTCAAAACAGGAATAAATTATATTTTTAAATATATAAAAAATGAGTCATTTTTAACTGTAATAATATTTAACAATATTGCTGTTTTGACTGTATGTTTGATTAAATAAATGCATCTTTGGGGAACTTAAAGACTTCAAAACAATAAAAAAAAAATACAGACCCTAAACTTTTGAGCATTAGTGCATGTAAAAAAAAAATATTATTATATGTATTTTATTGTAAAGTAATAATAATGGTATCTAATGCATTCGGATAACCAGGTAGCTTCATTAAACCCATTTTAGCACCATTTTCTTCTCTAAGATCAGTGGCAAAAAAAAAAAAAAAATCTGCAGATTCCACTTGGGCCTGACTGCAAGTTACATGCATACTGAAAATGACCAGACATACTTTATATACACCACCTAAACTGTCACACCACATACATAATGTTTAAGGTGGAAAACAAGAGAAGTTAACTCTGTATTCTGTTGTTTCAGCTAAACTAACACTGTGATGGTGGCTAGCTGTCTCAAGCTGAGAGAACCAGTCAGGTGTGTTTTCAGAGCAGGAGGGGAGGGGCTTAAGCTGATGTCTCATGTGATCCCTCATGTGCAGGTAGTGCTCTCATGGCAGTGGGATTGACAACAGTGTGTACATTGTGATTTTATACAACCCATCAAAAGCTTGGAACAATTAAGATTTTTTAAATGTTCCTGAAAGAAGTCTCTTAACTTCACCCAAGCTGTATTTTTGATCAATAATAAAGAAATATTACTACAAAAAAAATGTTTTCTATTTGAATATATTTATTTCTGTGATGCAAAGCTGAATTTTCAGCATCATTACTTCTGAAGGATCACATTCAGCTTTGCATCACAGGAATGAATTACGTATTAAAATATATATATAGAAAACAGTTATTTAAATTGTAATAATATTAAACATTTTACTGAATTTATGGTATTTTTGATAAAATAATTGCAGTCTAAGTGAGAAACTTCTTACTAAAACATTATAAATCTTAATTACTCCAAACGTTCGGCTGGTAGTGTATATAATCAGATGCAAACAGTGAGTCTTAAAGTCATATTGATTTTAACCCTGCAGTAAACTATCATTAGCAACTGTAGCATGGTGGTAAAACCAGTTTAGATCCCTAGATTTGGTGAGCATGCCTGTCAGCTAAAAACAGCCCGGCTGCAGGCCTGGTTCAGCCAATTCAGTGTTGTTTTGTCTGCATGAGTGTTGCAGCTGATTGTGCACTCCTATGGTAAGAATAAATATACATTGGTTGTGTGGTTATGTAGGTCGGCGTGTGTTTGGCAGCTGTAGGCTGTGTATCTTCTCATTTGTCAGAGGGCTGCAGTTTTTTTCCCCCTCTGTAGGTGTTTCATTTGATGGTTAAAGTCAGGCTTTTTTATAGCCCCGTAACGTACATTTCCATGCCGTCGTTAAATGTAAAGATAGTGGTGGTGCTCGCTGCGTTTGCTCCCTGCTTCACGTCGCCGATAGTCTCGTAAAAGTTCTCGCAGGTCATGGCTCTGCCCGGAGCCTGCACGGGTTTCTTTTTAGGCTTCAGCGTGTTGCTGGCCAGCTTCTCCCGTTTCCGGTGGGAATCGATGGTGGCGTAGGCCGGGTCTGACTCTTGCGCCAGGCCCCGGGGCCACGTCTTCTCGCCCACAGGCTCGTAGCAGGGCTCCTCCTGGGGGCCACTCCTCCCCCACAGATCTTCCCCTGCAGCACCGGCGGAAGGCCAGCCCGCACCGCCCCGGTCCACCTCTTGGGACGCAGCAGAGGCCGCTGGCCTGCTATCCTCCTGGCTTTGACCCTGCTGGTGTCTCCTCTTCAGGGTCTTACAAACGGTAGAGTACATGTCAGAGATCTGAGGAAAGAGAGAGAGAGAACCGCAGAATGAGAAACACTTATGAGCCTGCCAAAGATCAGCTTTGCCAAAGAGGATTTCGTAATAATAACCGTCCTGGGGCACATTCTCAAGTTACAGTTATACTGCTGAAGGAGTTACAAAAAACACTCTGATTTTAGAATTTGCAAAGTTCATTTCCACCAGCAAATGCTATCTACAACTTACCTGTGCAGTAACTAGGGTGTTCTGGTTGGTTGCAAGGTTGTTGTAGGTAGTTGCTAGGCTGTTATGAGTGGTTGTTTATTCTTGGTGGTTGCTAGGGTGTTCTGGATGGTTGCTAGGTTGTTTAGATTGTTGCTAGGCTGTTATAAATGGTTGGTTGTTCTTGGTGGTTGCTGGGGAGTTCTGGATGGTTGCTAGGTTTTTCTTGATCGTTGCTAGGTTATTTAAGGTAATTGCTAGGCTGATATGAGTGGTTGGTGGTTCTTGGTGGTTGCTGGGTAGTTCTGGATGGTTGCTGGGTTTTTCTTGGTGGTTGCTAGGTTTTCATGGTTGTTGCTAGTTTTTTTTAGGTTGTTTCTAAGCTCTAGTGAGTGATTGGTTCTTCTTGGTGGTTGCTAGGGTGTTCTTGATGGTTTCTATGTTTTTCTTGGCCATTACTAGGTTGTTTTAAGTAGTTGCTAGGCTGTTATACATGGTTGGTTGTTCTTGGTGGTTGCTGGGGAGTTCTGGATGGTTACTAGGTTTTTCTTGATCGTTGCTAGGTTATTTTAGGTAATTGCTAGGCTGAGTAGTTGGTGGTTCTTGGTGGTTGCTAGGTTGTTCTAAGTTGTTGTTAGGTTGGTTTTGTGGTTCCTAGGCTGTTATGTGTGCTAGGTTGTACTAAGGAATCGCTAAGTTGTACTTGGTACTCCAGATGGTTGCTAGGGTGTTCTAAGTGGTTGTAACAGTGTTCTGTGTGGCTACTAGTTGCTTACTCGCCTCACCTTTTTGATATTTGTTTATCTTCATCAATTTTTATTTTTTTTCATTTTTTAATCAGGTGAACTCTTTAAGTTTGATCACTTATAAAAGTATCCGCATACCTCTTCTCAACAAGACCATAATTTGAAGTAATCATTCACAATAGATCAAAAATTAATAATCAGATTTAATGGTTTAATCAATGGTAATAGTGACAACTGGCTTAACAGGGTAAAAGTAAAAAGGCAACAGGATAGATAAGAGTTAACACATCACAACCTCTAATATGCCTGAAGTTGTAGTATACGCACTACACTGATCCCTACAGCACTGAGTGTTTGACTGGTGTGTCATAGTGTGTGTGGTAACAGGACTCTGCTTGCACACAGCAGAAACATGACCCACTTTAGCTTTGATCGACAGAGCCAGTGTAAACGCTCTTATCTGTTACCTAACCTGCAGATAAGCCTGTTAAACTTTCACCACAGCAGCCCACTGAGACGCCATTAACCCCGCTAACCAGACAGGAGCTATTAGGGTAGGAAGATTTCCCACAGTCCTCCTCTAATGTCCATATGTGGTCTATTACGAGTATGTGATATAAGTACACTATTTAGGAGTGTGCGATATTTATCATCTACGATAATTTTGCAATTGTTGTTTTAACAATGTGCGAGCGGACAGTATGTCACTCACTTTGCAAAGAACAAAAGTCCAAAAGCATTTACTGTGTGATGAAGCCATTTGAATGCCCTTATAATTCAAGTTATGAACCCAAAAAAATCTCCTATATGGGTTATTTTTATAATGATATTGTAGTAAAAAAATGCAGTTTTCCAGAATATCAGCGTGCGAGGGTGACCACAAATGTGACTGATTCTAAACAATCATTCAACAAACAAGAAGTTAATATTGAGCAAGTTACATTATAGAGAGAACAGTGTCTGTTTTTTTCTGTTTTGCCATTGAAAATAGTTACAAACAATGAGCAACAATGTGGTGTTTCGTTCCTGAATGAATCTGTTTTTGAACGAATCATTTGATTCAATTATCCATTCATAGAAAGAGAGTCACTTGCTTTGTTTCTAAATGAATCAGCCATTTTGAACAAATCATTTAAATGAATGAGTCAATGAATCACTCATTAAAACAGGTGCTGTGTCTGAAATTGAACACTTCCCTACTTTATTGTATGTGAAAAACAGTTCGCCAAAAGAATTCACAGTATTCATAAAACAGTAGGTGAAAAGTACCCGGGTGACCTAGGCTACTCCCTCCGCCAGGATCCGCATTCAGTGGACACTTTACTATCCCATGAGGCCACGGGAGATCATTTATGAATGGTAGTGAGGTCACGCAACTGACGCTGTAGGTCACATGATCATATCAACATCGTGGATATAGTATATCTGAATTTCCCTCATACTTCCCATATTCATACAATATAAAATTAACCCTATAACTGTCGCAAAGTATAACGCCACCTACTGGATGTTTTAGCGTCATATTTATCTATCCACGACAAGCTTAAACCAGATCAAAAACACATTAAAAATATAATTTAATTATTGCTATTGAAAAAATCGCCTAACCCTAACACTGATGTGTGTGTGTGTGTGTGTGTGCGTGTGTGACGTGTGTGTGCGTGTTCACCTCACATGCCCTCTCTGTGGTAGATGACATTTAGCACTCCCAGCTCAATGGCATGTGTAAAATCCCAGTCAAGAATTCAACTCGGCTCTCTAACTCACATAGTGACCTTTGCGGCATTCATGTGTACAAGCTGAGGAGATGTTATGGCATGAATCGAGCTGCCGATACGATTGCGTTTGTCATGTTAACACCTCTAACCGGTCTGGAAAACAGCGCTGCAGCGTTCAGTATTTTAGCTTGTACTGTAATCTGCAGGCCACAGCACGATGCATAGCATGCGTCTGAACACAGGCATGACTGAACCAGACGATTTTAAGAAAACCGCTGAGTTTCATGTTGTTTGAAACTCCCAAATGTGTGTGTCTGTGTGCGCCCCTCTGATCTCTTTTCCTCCATGTCAAGCATTGTTTACCGTGCTGTGCAGCGCTTTGCAGAGCGAGAGGAAATCACAATGATGGGGGTTTCAAAACACTCTGCAGCTGTTGAGAAAGCCTTGAGAGGTTTTTCTCCTTCCGCTTGCTCTCTCACTGTCTTTTCTTTCCCTCTCTCTTATTACTCTCTTATTGCTCTCTCTTTCTCATTCCCTTGCAATCTCCCCCCCGCCCCCACACATTTTTTTCTCATTTCTCTTCTTACAAATGCCGTCTTCTGAGGCAACTCAATCTTACATGACTTGCAGCATGTGTGTGTAAACAGGTGTCACAAATGCAATGGGAATTGAACTGTTGGGAGAGTTCTAATTAAGATTATATTAGGTAATTACAATAGATAAATAGAAAACAATTCCAACTCTAAATTAATAATGTAGTAATATAATAAATTGCATGTAGTTTTTATGAGCTCACAGAGAAACCATAGGGAATACTTTTAAAAATGAATTTGTCACAATGCACAACCCTTGAAATAAACTGCAAAAATGATTTTAAAAAGCCTAAAGATGTTTTTTAAAAGTCGAGTGATTTTTCCCATGTTGAGTATAATGTGGAGCAGAGGGCCAAGCAGTGTCACGCCCACACATCTCATGACATGAAGCTGGGTGTGTCTGGACAAGAGAGGGAATGAGCAGAGATGTGAGAGAGACGGAGCGTGGAGGAGTGTATTCAGCTCACACACTTCCATCTGAGCCAAAGACGTTCAGCTTACTGTTATACTGCTATCCAACAAAATAAGTGTAGAATGTCATTTTCAAAGTACGTTCAATGCCACCAATGAGGTGCAAATTTTAAAATCAGAGAACATCATAGTTGTTAGTATTAATTAATTTTTTTGTATGTATTTATGTAGATTAATTAGCATATGCATATAAATACATTGCATTATTTGATTTTATTTAAATAAACATATTTTGGTAATAAAATACATTTAGTCAGGAAAATGTACAATCATTGTTAAAATATGGCTAACTATAGAACAAACAATAATAAATTAAAATGTATAAGGAAACAAATTGAATTTATTGATGATAAATGTGTAAACCTGGTTTCTGTGTATTGAAAACACATCCAAGTTTATTACTAATAGTGCTATAATGTATAATGTGTGACTATGTATGACTGACACATCACATTAAGTTAAAACTATTTAATCCATATGTATGGAAATGTTATATGCATTTCAAATACATACACTAAATTTAAGGCCTAAATATAATTTTTTAAAGTGTATCTTGAATTGAGACTGCTTTTACTTACTCTACAAATTTTCCTTGTTTTAACCAGCTATGTTTAGTGAGCTTTATATTTATAGCAAAAAATTATTTAAACTTTATTTTACATATACTATTGTTCAAAAGTTAAGTGTATATTATTATGCAGCATGACTGTTTTATACATTGATAATAATAGTAAATATTACTCAAGCAGCAAATCAGCATATTAGAATGATTTCTGAAGGATCATGTGACACTGAAGACTGGAGTCATGATGCTGAAAAATACACACAAAAAAAAAACAATAAATTATATTTTAAAACATATTCAAATAGAATATTTGAAAATATATATATTTTTTAATAGAATAATATTTCATAATTTACAATTATTATTTTTTTTGTATTTCTGATCAAATAAACGCATCCTTGCTGAGCATAAGAAATGTTAAATATTAAAAACATAAAATAAGTCTTCAGGACTCCAAACTATTAGTCTATTCTTAGTCTCAAAGTATTATATTACATGATTTTGATTTTCTATTACACCTTGATAACATTTAGGGATAACATTTTACCTTTTTTTTTTTTTTTCAGTGATAATGGTGCATATAACTTCCTGTTAGAATCTGTATCTATTCTTCAAACATAATCTACACTACACATCTTGGCTCTAAATGCTTTTATCTGAATCCAAGTATTGATTGGCCACAGGAAGTTAATTAAACACAAGTTGACCCAGAGTGCCTGTCTGTCCTGACCTCTCCCCACTTCTCATATTCCTTCCCTCACACCAGTCCTGAACTGACAGTCAACAAGCACAGTCTACTGACCTTTGACCTGCCTGTTAGTCAAGCCATTCTGAGCCCGCCATAGAGAGAGAGAGCGAGCAGGAAGAGAGACGAGAGGGGGAGGGAGAAAAGAAGGCTCAAACTTTCTCTCTCACTTTCAAGCCACAGTTTTTTCCATCATTCTACTCACTTCCTGTCCCAGAAAATACTTTTTATTGACACACAAGTGAAAAACCAAAGAGATCTAAAATGTTCACAAGTGGTCCTAAAATGTAGAGGTCAAAGGTCAAAGTCTGAAACCTGATCCCTTCATGCAAACATAGACAAATGTCATGACCCGTCTGCAGTGCTGGGATAGCGAGCAAGACGTTACCTCCACGGCGGTGGGATGGCTGTGTCCGTTCTCCAGCTGAGGAACCCCTGGCATGATCATCTCATCCTCTTCTGGTGGTTTCCAAATGTACTGCTCTCCATTGCCCATGAAGACCGCCTCCTGTTGGACACATGAGGAACATGCGAGCTGGTCAGATCTCCTCAAGCACTGCAAATTTTCTATATAATGCACTTTAATTGTGTGGAAGTAGTGCTGAAGTCCAACTAAAGATATACTGGACTATATCTGATTGTGCTAAAGTGGAACTATTGCAAGTATACTTCAGGTACACTTTAAATATCTTGCATTTAAAGACTGATATTAATCAAAGATCAAACAATCCTTATCAATAGTGACATTAAAACACATTTGCGGCTATATAATGAAGGCTTTGTGCTCAAGTAGCACTCCAAATAAGGTTTAATTATAATTTAATTATAATAAATACAATATCTATTAAATATATTACTTAAGGGCAGTGAGTAACTATACTTAGTATGAAATAAATGTATTTTAAATAAATTACTTTTTTACTAGGATGAAGGGGAATAAAGACCTAAATTTTGGTACGTTTGTTACAGAAAGCTATTACATCATCTCAGGACGCTTGGATTATTATTTTTTTCCTCGCAAAAATCACATGAACCACTTTTATGACTTTTTTTTTGTCATTTTGGAGCTCGACAGCACCAGTCCTCATTCACTTTCATTATAAAAATAAAACAGTGGCCAGTGCATTACTTCCAAAATTCACCATTTGTGTCCCACAGAACAACGAAAGAAAGTCATGCTGGAACGACATGAACTGTTGGTTTAATTTAGGACTGATTAGTGTTTGTTTCTACAATGGAAATGTTCAGTGAGTTAATCATTACAAGAGCAGATATGTATGCTGTATAGAGAGTCAATGATTAAAGAGGGAAAGAAACACACCTCCTGTATGAATGATTAATACCAGCAGATGAATGGATACAGTGTTTGCTGCTATTTATTTCCCTGGCTGAAGCAACTACCTGCTCTGTGGTTCCTCCCTGATGCCTTTAACAAAAAAACACATGGCGGGGCAGGCAGCCTGCCAACAGACCTTACATAATCCACTGGAGTGACACATGTGACACACAATCATACTGCGTGCTCGCTTTCACGTAAACTCTAACAATATTTGCTCTAGATGCAGGCTTGGGTAATGCAGGTCAAAGACACACACACACACACACACACACACATTGTTTAGCCTTCCTTAAACATCAAATGGCATACTGTAAGTCAGATTTAGAAAGACAAGTATGCGCTGAATACAATACTGTGCCTGTGTAAACAAGCCATCAATCAACAAATCTTGTGACAAAGAAGATTTTTATCTCTATATGTGGCAAATAATTGGCACAAACACATAAAGACAAGTAGAGCACAGCTGAGTTAACAGGAAGACTGGGTCATTATCTGATCATTGTCTGTGTGTTTTCCATTTTAAAGGCACCATCATTCTGCATGGCTGTTCTGCTCTCTTCAAGTCTTATCTGTCCTTGAAAGCCGAACACAACATAAACAGGTATCAGCTGACAGACGGACAGGAATATGGGTGAAATGCAAACAGACAAACACACACACACACACACACACACACACACAGCTAAAAAACTGACAATGCATAACTTCGATGCCAATAGAATGTTTTGTCATTTTAAATGAGTAAGATTCTGGCCAAGCAACATTTTAACACTTGGTAATGTTTATTTCTTGAACCCATTTTAATCAAAAACATTTAACATATAAACCTCTAAAAGATTTACCATGTAAATGTCATCAGTCATATTCATATCAGCCATGAAAATTTTAGATAATGCTTCAGGTTGGTGAATCTAGGGGATATTTTTTTATAGGAAACAGCACTCTCTAGTGGTCCAAACCTATAACTGAACTACCAGGCCCCGCATTTAAGTGCTTGCTATTTACATCAGTGCAAATTGCAGACAATTATAACTGTTTTTTCTCACTTATTTTATTATTATTATTTTTTTTAAATTGCCTGGAAATCAAATGCAAGAACTTGGCATTGCTAAAGATGAGTCCTCATCTAATAGGCCCTTTTTTTTAGCAATGCCAAGTTCTTGCATTAGTTTTTCTGAAGAAAATAAGCGTGGTGCAAAATATACCATAATGATGCTAAAATGTTCTGAGTTATTGCCATGGCATTGCTATGCCACGCTAAGCCGTTCTGGGTGTTTAATGCAGTACTGTGTGGTTGCTAGGGTGTTCTATGTGGTAGCTATGCAGTAACTAAGTTATCCTGAGGTTTAAGTGAGTTATGGATGTTGCTGGGGTCTTCTGGATGGTTGCTAGGGTGTTGCTATGCAATTACTATGTTCTGTGGTTTAAGTAAATTATGCGTTGCTGGGGTGTTCTGGATAGTTTCTATGGTGTTGCTGTGCAGTTACTATGTTGTTCTGTGGTTTACGTGAATTATGGGTTGCTGGGGTGTTTTCTGGATGGTTGCTAGGGTGTCGCTATGCAGTGGCTAAGTTGTTCTGAAAGATTTTTACTGCATTACAGTAGTATAGTTGCTAGGGTGTTGTAGATGGTTACTTGAAAGAGTGTTCTCCAGACATATCTAATCCACTCTTTAAGGTTTCTGTCAGATTTTGTCATCGATTGTGCCCCTGCAGGATGAGTTATGAGCTGAGGGGGTTTTTTCTATAACTGTTCTGAACCTGTGTGGCTGATCTGTGTCATATTCACCTTTGGGAAATTGGGTAGGTGAAACGGTTCCACTGTTTTCCTCGGCAAGGTGCTGCTGGAGGACTCGCTGCTGGACATGCTCTGGTGCTCCCTTTCTCCATCCTCCACCACTTCCTCCCTCCTGCCGCGCTCCAGCTTCCTCACCTTCCGTATGGAGGCGTACTCTGCCGTCACTTCATCTTGACTCACTCCGTTCACGCCTGCTCTGCTTCCACCTCGGCCGTTCCCACTGAGCGTCGGGCTGTGGGCACGGTGCTGAGAGGGCGTGCTGGTTGATGTCAGGGCAGGGGCAGCAGGTGGGGCAGCTTTATCAGGCCCCGCCCCTTTGATCCCAACACTCTCGTACAGGCCGTCGTCTGGCGGGAGGCATGTGGGAGAGGAGCGGCGGCAAACTTCAGAGTAGGTGTGCTCACGTTCCTCATTCTCATTTTTGCTGGGAACACGAGGCATCTGGCGGCCCGGGCTGGGACGGAGGTCAGAAGTGGAGCGGCGGGTATGCAGGAGCAGAAGATCCATGCTGGCCGGCCGGCTCTTGGGGGCGCCTGTCAATCAGAATAACACAGACTAATATGAGAGATATGAGAAAGAGGATTAAGATTAAAGTTTGGAGTAATGATGTCATATTGGATAAAAAACTGAACTCGTAAAATCCAAGTGTCATTGAAAATGACACATTTGACATTACTCCAGGCAAACACAAGAGGGCAGACCCTTACTATTTGATGATCTGGTATTTTGACCACAATTCCACAATCTTACATATGTTTAAATCTGCTTACAGACAGTACAATGAGTTTAAAGCCAACATGAGACTACACTGGCTACAAAAAATGTGAATTTTGTTTTCTAAACTACAAGTATGTATCAGATGTATCAGACTAGTTTAGCAAAACAAGGATCGTTCTCACAACATCCGATAACATTTTATATAAAAGTTATATAATTTTAGGACAAAACATTCTAAAATAGTGTTTATGAACATTCTTATCACTTAGTTAATATGTGATATACGGTCTGATAATGCTGAGAGAAAACATTCTTAGAATGTATTCATGACGAATGTTCTTAAAACAGTGAGAGAAAATATACTGATATCAACATCCTCATAACATTCTTATAATGTTATTTGTACTCGTTCTCAATCTCGAGAGAAAATGTTCTTAGAATAAACATTCAAATAACGTTACATTTTGGGTAGAAACAAAATTAGTAGAACGTTGTAGGAAACTTTTTTGTAATCTTTAAATAACATTCTAATCACGGCAAGAAAACTGGGCATTTTAACATTCTTAGAATATTAAAAACTAATGTTCAAATAACGTTATATATTGGAGGGAAATAAAGTTAGTAGAACATTGTAAGAAACATTTTAGGAAACTTTAAGTAATATTCTAATCCCAAAACGAACACTGGACATTTTAAAATTTGTAGAATATTTAAAAATAAACATTTAGGTAACATTTCAAGTGAAAATAAAAACGAGGCATATGAACATTTTAGAAACATTTCAAAACAATTTTACCACAACGTTCTTTATAACCTCATGTGATCTTGGTAACATCAGCAGAAAAAGCTGGGTTTTTTTCTTTTTTAGAATAGTGTAGACTGATGATTTGTGGATATTACGACCAGGAGCGTGTACTACAAAAGTAAATAAGGTCAATCTTGATTTCACGTTGATACAAATAGGGAATTGTTATCCTTCTTATTGTGTATTTTCTGTTTTACATACTAAATAAAGCTGAGTCTCCATTAGTCTGGATTCAAAAGATTAGAAGCCAGTGTATATAAGGCTTTGGGATGTGTGTGTTCTGTGTGTCAGCTTGACAACTGTCATTCTCAGCCTCGCAGATCACACGTCTGGGGCAGTGCGAACATGAGCTAGGAAACATCTGACCATGACAAGTCTCTGGAGACGTCGGCCAGTGCATATGTGCGTATGTGTGGTAAATGAGTCTTGTGTACGTATGTCATAAAGACCAGTTACATCTGTCTGTCTCTCTCACCGTTTGCGTTGCAGGGCAGCCTGTGCATGTCATGCAGGCGGGTGTCAGATTTACTCATTGAGTTCAGCTTGGACTGGCGCAGAGCAGCCTGAAATAAAACAATATCATGTATAAGTACAGTATGAACATCCATGTCCATAATTACACCGTGTGTATGTGTTCATATATACTGTACTTTTTTTGCACTCACTGTGTCCTTTCTCTGAGCCCCTCCGTTGGCTTGGCCATGTTTGCTCTTGCTTTTTCTGCAGACAAAATGAGAAACACTCTTTGTGAGGAAAACATAAAATACAGCACACATGCAAGGAAAGAATTTAATGACTGGAACATCCTACAAGTAAATCACAATATTAGCTCTGTTCCAAAATCTAGTGAGCTACCTACCGAGATTATAAGGCAACATACAGTAGGCAACATTTAGAGGGAAGCAAACACTTTTGACAGACAGTTTAAAATATTATGCTGCATTCTAAGATCTTTTGGAATTCATTTTAATCAAATAATCATGATTTCCATAAAAACTGAAACCTGCACTGTAGTAGGAAATGTTTCTCGAGCAGCAAATCATCATATCAGAATGATTTCTGAAGGATCATGTGACACTGAAGTCTGGAGTAATGATGCTGAAAATTCAGCTTTACATCACAGGAATAAATTACATTTTAAAATATATTCACACAGAAAACAGCTATTTCAAACTGTAATAAAATATTACAGTATTACTGTTTTTAATGTATTAAATAAATGCAGCCCTGGTGTATCTTTCAAAACATTTTAAACATTTTTAAAAATCTTACTGTTATTCCAGTATATAAACGAGTATGAGTTGTTTGAGTGTAGAGAGAATAATTTAATTATGTAATTTGCCTATGCATTTCAGTTCATGGAACCGGACGTTTTTGTTGAGCTCTTTTGCCGCAATTTTCATTTCCATTAACAGTGACCATTTTAATTGGTGCCTAGTGTAGTTCTTCACCTTGAATTCAGCATTTAAAACAGAAGTGAAATTACACTTGATTGTGGCTTTTACATAAACATATATAATCACTTTAATGGTTTTTCAAAAGAGATTTCTCCATTTATTACGGAGAAAAATGAAGGGAAACAGTGAACACCGACTACTGGAATCATGAGTAAGAAACTCAAGTATGCAGTGTTCCAAATCAGCCGTCTATGAGATCAGATTCTGTTTAGCTGCAGCCGCTGTAGACGCTAGACATGCAGCTCTCTGGGTTTTGTACCAGAGCTATTGTGCATTGTTGAATAGGACAGGAAGTAAAATTCCACTACAGCGAGTGTTTGTGACGGCTCTCTGTGGGATTGCCAGGGTCTGGTTTTATCTTAGGACGGTGTAATCATGAGGGACGAGATGTGTTGCAGGTGTGCTGGAGGAAGAGAGAGCGAGAGGATGGATAGGTAACCCTGACGATCCCTCCTCCCTTGCTTTCCTTCTCCTCTCATTCCCTACACACACCTGGTGTGACATCAATTATAGCTTCTCTCTCTCTCCCCCAATCCAACTGCCTGTGAAATACACACACCTCTTTTTGTTCTTCTCACTCTCACCCCATTTTTAACATCCGCAGCATCTCTCACACTCATGCGAACCTGTGAAACAAGAGGATTTTCTCTTCTCTCTCTCTCTTTTACTCCCTAAACTAGATGAAGACGGCTTTTATGGATGAATTGATAACAATACATTCACACAAAAGCAGTAATGCAATGTAATGTAATGCATATTGGCATGGTGACAGTGTCTCCTGTTTGTTTGTAGTTGTGAAGGCTTTATTGCTCTGTTCCTCTGTGAAGGTCGAAACTCAGGAGGTCGGAGGGACATGTTTGCACCTGGGTATTAGTGACCCTGTGTCTACACACGACTTGCAGAATGCACTGTACACATTGCAAAACCTCACACAGCACAATAACAGCTGCACTCTGGTACTGAGTGTGCAATCATGAATGCAGCATTAGCATAGCCATGTTTTAAAGGAATATTCCAGGTTCAGTAATCCACAAGCAATCCACATTCCTCCAGTCCATCAGTTAACGTCTGGTGATGTAAAAAGCTCATCAGTCTTCGTCCATATCATTTTATTTAGAACAGCTTTCATTTCCAAAAACCTGCAGTACTCGAACAAGAAAGAATGCGTACGTCTGCTCAGACCCTGACGTGACGCTAAGCACCTTTCCACGTCAAAGGCATTTTTTACAAATATGAGCATTGCCGTGGATTTAAGCATACGCACACTTTATAAATGAGGCCCAATATGTCTTGTTGCTATACTGCTAAAACAGTAGGTATATTAATGTTTACAGATTTGCCCCATTCACTTACATTGTAAGTGCTTTGGCACTATAAGCTTTCATTGCATTAAAAATAGCAGCATGAAAATTCTTTGAAGTATCTCCTTTTATGTTCCACAGAAGAAAGTCATACTTGTTTGGAATACATGAGGGTGAGTACATTTTCATTTTCTGCGATGGAAATGAGACGGAACATTTTAATTCTGAAACAGGGGCTTTACTCAATCATAATTTGTGTATCTCAGAACAATGAGCTCAGTGTGTGTTTTCCATTAGGCATCTGGTGACTTTGCAGCAACGCCAACCTGCTCTCTGAGCACTACATATCAGTCATATTTACTGTGTTTTTACCATTAGAGTGAGAATAAAACACAGACACACTCGGCTTCTGTACAACAGTCTTGCAAGCTGTTTTGCAGTACAGCAAAAACATGACTTTGTGGTGAGTATGCAACAAATGAGTATAGTCCCTATTCATCTTTTCTGTGAAACATTACATAAAACAGAAACAGAACAACGCCTGAGAGTATGTGAAACTGATTTGTTGCAGGGTTTCGTTCCTTGTAATATCTCTAAGCAAAAGTCTTTTTCACAAATGAGTATCTGACGCAGAGCTTAACTTAAGGCATTTCCCAGCGAAACGGCTCCTACAGAGGGCACGCAATCTGCTGAAGGAGTGATATTAGCATTCATCAAGTCGCTCCGCAGCAGGGAAGGAGAGATAGAGACAGAACTAAAGAAAAAGAGGAGGAGGTGCCCTGACACAAGAGTGGGGGAGAAAGAGTTTTTAAGAAGCCGACGCATTCTTTCGACATATGAGTGTCTGTGCACAAAGACTTTTATGTGCAAACATACAAACACCAGGAATAAAGCATTAGATGTGGATGGGAACCATAAGGAATTAACCATCCTGGTTTTGATTCTGATAGCTCTCGACGATCCTGGTTCCTTAACGAATCAATTAACGACTCTTTCAGTATCCGTTCGATAACATCAGTTCCCACATGATGAGATCATTTCAGATCTTAAAGATATAACGAATCTAAATTAAATTGAATACAAGTTTTGCAAAAGGTATGTTTACGCAGACTTTTTGATGCAACATAATTAAGCAATCATAATTAAACTTAAATAAGAAAATTAAGCATAATTATAGCAATCCAGTTATTAAGAAGGCTCATTCTCCTTATGAACAATGTACTGTTATGGTCATAAATCAATATAAACCTTGAAGAATATGCAAAATTATATATATATATATATATATATATATATATATATATATATATATATATTTATATTTTACATGCAGCTAACTCTAAACCAAACCGTAACCCATACAGTAACTACATGTTATTAATTAATATTACTCAGTGCTTAATTGTTATGCTATAAGAAGGACACCTTAAAAATAGTGCAATAGTTTCTGTTAATATTATGGATTATATAGGAATATAAATATATATATATATATATATATATATATATATATATATATATATATATATATTTAAATATCTGTAATATGGTGATTAACTTAGCCCTAGTATTGGTGAGGAGGCAGAGAAAGCAGACGTGGGCAGACAAGAGAAGCACTTGTAGTTTGAATGTGTTTTTGGGATATTATACGGTTTATGAGGATGTAAATGTGTATAATGACATGGTATTACAACGTAAACATGGTTGTATCCTGTATCCCGTAAACCAAATAGCTTTAAACTTAGTAGACAGTGTTTTTTTGAAATTGGCAGTTTTCTGTGAGGTGTAGGGTTAGGGTGAGAGGATAGAAAATACAGTATAATACTGTTTGTACAGTACAAAAACCATTACACCTATGGAGAGTCCCTGTAAACCAGATGTTTGCGTGTTGTGTGTGTGTGTTCGCTTACCTCTGACACCCCACACACACCAAGACGATAAGGATGGTGACCACAAAGGCAGAGGTGGCGGCAATGGCGCCCAGTATCAGCACCTTGGGGAGATCTGAAATCATTCCACTGAGCTGTAGACACACACACACACACACACACACTCACACACACAGGTCCTGCCGTACGGCTTGTCCGGGGAACCTACACACACACACACACACACACACACACAGATAACACAAACAAGATCAGATCAGAAGCTATGACTAGGCCCACAGCACACAGAACCGATTTAAAAATAAATGAATGACATCACAGGAAAATGGATATAAATAAATGAACAAGTTACACTGAGGTACTGAAAAATGCTAATAATTATTGATTTATAATATAGTAATTATTAGATGCCTGCCGGAAGGATTGAAATGATTAATTAAAGAGGGTTAATGCATGTCAAGATGTTTCATATCAATATTTAGAGGAAAGTTTTGAGCAAGAAATTTATTTTTTGACATATTGGACTGGCAACCAAATGAATGAATATATTAAGGTGTCTCACATAATACGAAACTGTTAAATGAAAATTCACATTTACAAATAAATATTTAACATATAAACAAGGCTGGTTTTGTTGCTTTAGAAGTTTCTGGTTTGGAGCAAGCATTAAATATTCATGTTTGATCTAATTTTGCTGTGCATTCTTTCATTTGTTTTACCCCATGCGGCTCAAGTGATTTGACCAATATACCTACAGCAAGAAGCAAAGTGAGCTTAAGAAAGAATTATGTTTTAAAACCAGTATTCTGATTAAAATGAAAAAGTCTTTTAAAAAGTAGCCTACTGTACCTCTGCCGGTTAGCTAAAGCGTCTCTAAACACCTGTCTTATTGCTTGCACACATGAGTGACAGTCATGTCTGGCGTTTAATCTCTCTCTGTGTACAGTAATGCCTGGGATTAAATCTGAAGTTTAATATTTCTGCTCAGGCACGTCTGTGGGGAAAATATGAAGACAGCTACAAGCAAAGCTAAGCTAACGGCAGCCAAGCTAAAGTCTCAGTCAACATTCAGTCATTAAGATAAATACATGTACAAAGACAAGTCGCTGTGTTGTCTAAGACTCTCTCCTCGAGTTATGCTAATGTTTTTTGAATGTCTACTATGGCATGGTATTCTTAGAAGTACCATGAAAATACCATGGTACATGAACATGAACATTCAGTAATATAAGTAGTGTGATATTATACTGTGTCCTAACCAGACACTACAAGTTTTCAGCAGCAAAAGAAAATAACCATGGTTTTATTATAGTAAAACTATAGTAACTATGGTTTTTTGGCATATTGATTACCATTTGTATAACCACAGTTTTACTACAAATACTTTACCACTGTGGCTAGTGTAGCAAAGCATGTTTAATTTGTGGTTACCATGGTTTAACTACAATAACCATGTTTTTTATGTAAAATCATGGTTAATTTCTGTAAGGGTTCAATGCATGTGTCTACTTTAATGTTTCAAATCACTTTTGTGAACATTTTTCTTTCTCAGACTTCCCCCCCTGTAAATCGTTTATTCCTTATTGCACAGAAATTGTATTAAACTTTTATTGTTTTGCTTTAAACCCCCTTTTTTGTCTTTGACCCATGACCCAATATTTTTTTTTTTTTTTTTTGACAGAAATTAATACTTGTATAAAGCAAGAATGCATTAAATCGGTCAAAAGTGACAGAAAATATAGGTATAATGTTACAAAAAAAATATTTTGTCATTGAGCTTTTCAAATAAATGGTGTTCTTTTGAACTTTCTATTCAACAAAGAATCCTGAACAAAATTAATCACAATGTTTTCAATAATATAACAATAACAAATGTTTCTTGAGCATCAAATCATCATATCAGAATGATTTCTGAAGCATCATGTGACGCTGAAGACTGGAGTAATGATGCTGAAAATTCAGCTTTGCATCATAGGAATAAATTAAATTTTAAAATATATTCAAATAGTACAAATATTTCACAATATTGCCGTTTTTACTTTCAAAAACAAATAAATGCAACCTAGAGGAGCATATTATACATTAACATAAGGTATAAAATGTCCAATCAGGTTTTAGTGAAATTTCACAGTGGGCGGGGATGTCCAGCTTGACAATGTAGTCATTTTTGCAAAGTACAGCTATCATTTCTCTCAAATAAACATCAAGATGATGAACTACTAAAATGTTTTACTGTATATATATATATATATATATATATATATATATATATATATATGGCCCTGACATTTTTCATCATGTCATTAAAAATGCCAGCCTGGCATATGAAGAAATCCATCATACATCACAGACTAAAGAGAGAAGTGTTGATGTTTGGTGTGAAGCTAGCTGGACTCATTCCTCTCCTTTACACACGAGATCAACTATCAATTTTTCAAGATGGCCTGAGCTTTCCCCTCTAAACACACTCACACACACAAAACACAAAATAACACACATGCAGCCAGAGGAGAAATGTGGCCAAAGCTCAGGATTAGTCTGAGAAACAGAGAGAGCGAGGGAGAGAGAGAGAGAGAGAGAAAGAGAGGGATATGACAAAAGATCGACTCGGGAAAGGAGGTCATGGAAACCCAAAAGCGTTCACCATTTTTATGATAGTGGGTGTGATTCACAAGCATGTGTGCGGATTCTTGATAAAACAAGAATCTGTGAGACAAACACCGTTTTCGCGTTCTCAAAGATATTATTACATCCTTCTTCCACCCCAGAAAAATTCAAAACCATCCTCCCTCCCTCTCTCCTCCGTCTGATGCTGCTCTCAGCACATTTCCTAAACATTCAGTCAGAATGGACCGAGGAGAATCTGCAGCTAAACGTCGAAAGAAAAGAAACGAGTATTGATATAAATGGAGGTATAAAAACCAGACTCAGTTTCAAGCTTTGGACGAAGTATTTGTTGGAGTGTGTTGTTCAGTGCTTCCCCATGGGAAGGTTTCTCTAGCAACAATTCGTACGTCTCTGTAGTTCCCACCTCTCACCATAGCAGCACTGATCAACGCACAAACGCAACATATATACACGCGCACACACACACACGCACACACACTTTAATCTGAGTGTGTGTGATTAAGCTCGCATATCTTTGCACAGAGGAAATGGCAAGTTTGCAGTGTGTAGCAGGGCTATGTGCATTTTCTCTGAATTACCACAAAAAGAAAAAGCTTTCTTTATGCTTCAACCTGCACTTTCAGCAAATTAAATGCGTCATCTAAAGATACAGTATACAACCACAAAAAAAGGTCTGAACTATGAACAACGACCCTATTTAGATGGAAATCAACTACAGTGTTTCTCTATGACAAAAGTCTCATTACTGTAAATGTACATTGTTTCTGAGGCACACTTCACTAGCATGCACTGCCATTGTGTGCAGCAATCCTAGTCCCTAAAGGTGAACGCAATCTAAATCCCGTCATATGAATAAATGCACACGCTCACGCTGCATCATTGTAATCACATTTGGAAGTAGATGAGCTGTTCCCTCCCTGCCCAAACCTGACTTCCCATCATCCTCTAATGACCTGCGGAACGACCCAAAGCTTCTTTCAACTCTCGCCGCAGGATTACAGACCTGCTACAATTTCTCTAATTGTGGCCAGGAATTCACAAGCTGAATGTGATGAGTTTGTCCCAATCCAAGTGTAATCACACTATACTGTAAACAATGGGGTTTTTTTTGTTTTTTTTTGCAGGTTTTATGCACAATTATTTATTACTTTTTTTTGCAGGTTTTATAAACAAATATATATCAATCTATCTAAAATCAGGACTGATGCAGGGGTCTGTTTGTGTTTTTGTGTTAAAGGCAGTATCAGAAAAAAATAGCAGTGTTGTGATTTCACATACACATTTGGATCTGGCCGGTACTATGCTGGAACCTGTTGCTATGTGTGTGATGCTAAAATTAAAATCTTGCTATTTTGATAACAGTGTGTGTGATTCAGTACAGTTGCTTGCAAATGTGTAAAAATGAAGTAGACATGAGGATGAATGAGATATGTAAAATTTTTCAAATAAATATATATAAAAATAATTTGTTAATTAAAATAAATGAATAGAAATAAACATAAAAAAACTATGAATACATTGTATTCATAAAGTTGTATGTAATTTTTTTCTTATTCTTAAATCTCACTCTCTTGCTCTCTCTATCTCTCTATATATATAGTGTGAATATATCTATCTATCTATCTATCTATCTATCTATCTAAAAATGAAATATAACACAAAATATTTGTTTTCTATTCTAATATGTATTAAAATGTAATTTATTTCTGTGATCAAAGCTGAATTTTCAGCATCATTACTCCAGTCTTCGGTGTCACATGATCCTTCAGAAATCATTCAAATATACTGATTTTCAGCTCAAGACGCATTTATCAATATTATCAATGTTGAAAAAAAAACATTTGTGCTGCTTAATGTTTTTTGTGGAAACCATGATACATCTTTCCTTGATTCTTTGACAAATAGAAAGTAAATTTTTTTTTTTTTAAAAATCAGCTTTTATTTGAAGAAAAAAGGAAGCGTTTTTGTAAAATTATAGATGCCTTTACTATCATCCTTGATCAATTTAATGCATTCTTTAAAATATGAATAAAAATATTAGTTTCTTTCAAAAGAAAAAGAATGAATGAATGGGGATGTGTATAAAATTGTACAAACTGTATTCTAACAACACAAGTGCTTTGTTAGTTGCAAAACTAGAGTGTTTTATGTATGCTTTGCATTCGAGGCATTACAACAAGTTCAAGACAAGAAATGTCCATTTTTATATATAATTCATTCAGCACTGAAAAGTAATATATGTACTGTTTTGCCCCAATATACAGTATGATTGTGACTGATATTTTTGTTCTTAGAGTAATGGTATTAGCTTAGAAACATGCTAACACAGGTTTAGAATCAGAACATTATTCATAACATAAAGCAAGCATGTGCTGCATTCTCAGCACTGCCACACTTCCCCTCCCCTATAGCAAGCATTAGCATAAACTTCTGTTTTTTCTTGTGATGCCATTAACCAATCAGCATTGTTATGACATAATTTTCCCATGGCTCCATAGTAATTAGATGGTTAGCTCAAAAACATTTCAACAATTAGCAACAAGATTAGTCACATCCTTCCATAGAAATGATCACACAGTAGCCGAGCAACTGCCATTAAGATAAAAGCCAATGATAACAGCCAGCTTTCTTCATGTACCCCAGATAACAGAACATTCTTAAACTAATGTTTATGTAAAGTTCTTATAATTTGATTAATATTTAATATATACGTTTTCATACGTTCTCTTAGAACAAGATTTTTGGAATGTCTTCATCATGTTATTTGTACTTGATGAACATTCTAAATAACATTCTAA
Organism: Cyprinus carpio; assembly: GCF_018340385.1. Taxonomy (NCBI): domain Eukaryota; kingdom Metazoa; phylum Chordata; class Actinopteri; order Cypriniformes; family Cyprinidae; genus Cyprinus; species Cyprinus carpio. The sequence continues at coordinate 8,084,013 of NC_056619.1, read as the reverse complement.
TCATGACAAGAAAAACCAACGCTATCTCACGAACAATTCGTACATATTTTAAAAGGTTACGAATTCATACAACCTCAATCGTACGATTTTGTACAATTTGTCTAGACCCCAGTGACGGGTAGGTTTAGGGGCGGAGTTAGGTGTAGGTCATTCGTACAAATTCATACGAATTGTGCAACTCGTGAAATACATACGATTTAGCAAAAATCTCATGAATTTGTATGAGTGAGGTCATACGAATACAAATTAGCCACCTCGTAAAATATGTACGAAAATAAACATCCAAATAATGTTATTTGTTTGGTAAAATAAAGATAATAAAAAAAAATGATGTTTTACCATTCTTAGAATATTAACTCTTTCCCCGCCATTGAAGAGTTTTTACAGATTTTCGTGTTTAAAATGAGCTTTTTCTCACCTTTTTGCTCAAAACTATACATTTTTTTGATCCCTACCTATATTCAAGTGTTGAAGTGTTTTTTTTTTTTGTTTAAAAGTAGAGGCTCTGATTTTTATTTTGGTGTATTGCATATTCAAATATTAATACAGCAAAATATACTGGAGGCCATCAAATTTTTGTGAAAATCATCAAAATCGCTGATGGTGGCTGGCAACTTTTTTCGAAAATGCTAGCGGGGAAAGAGTTAAAATAAACATTGAAATAACGTTATATTTGGGTAAAAATAACATAAGTAGAACCGTTTTTGTATCCTTTAAATAACATTATAATCATAACAAGAAAACTGGACATTTCAAGCTTTTATTAACATTTCAAAACAACGTTCCCACAATGTTTTAACCTAAACATGTTACCTGGGATTGTATTTGGCCTATAAACAGTGAAGCATCAAATTAGGCTCTGTAACAGAGGCGTAGTGTTTGCAATCTTTTAGCTGTGACATGAAATGCTCCACAGTGTCACAAAGCTCTTTCCATCTTCAAAGCCGCTGTTGTTTTGGGAAGATTCGGTGTGGAATCACGTGCAGCTCATCACATGCACTCGACACCCTGCTAATATGACAGCTAAACTCCATCTGCGGCCATCATAACAGGATCTCGTGAGAATGAGGGAGTTCAGCCTCACGCTGCTCCTCATACTTTCCTCACCCCTCTCTCCATCTTTCAGCTCACCATGCGGATAAATCCCATTATGAGAGCGGAAAACCCCTCAATCCATATCCTCAGAGAGACTGCAGAACAAGTCCCCGACTGACCCCGACATTTCAGAACCAGGTGAGCCATTGCTGTTAGCTATTTTGCGGACAGTAGAGCATTTAACACCTCCCCACCGTGGCCTGTGGGGAGGACCATCTGGACACTTGTGGTTGATGGGTGGACAGGATGATTTTGACCAGTGCAGTATGATGGTTTTTATGGTTATACCAAGTCCATGTGTGTGTGTTTACACTTACTGTATCAACAGATTTCATCATGCTGGAAGCAGTTATAGGCCATGCTTTCTCTTGCCAGCAAGCTTCATATCATTATTTCTTAGTGTTTGTGATGCAAACAAACCCCATATTATGCATTAACTATAACCTTTCCTATATTTAAATAATTACGTACCATTCTAAGCCATTGAATTTGCAACTTTCGCAAAGCACATGATAAACAGGTGAAAAAATGCCAGACTTACACTGAAGGAGTGATTTGAGCCTTGTTTAAAGGTCTGAATATCAGTATAGATTTGGTTGCTCTGTCGAATTCAATAGTGGTTGCTCATTCATTTTCCCCTATGGATTAATTAAAAAAAGTCTTCATTAAAGAGTTTATTAAAAAGTCATGAACCAAATCAACCAGCAACGAGGTGAATCAAAATATCACAAAGGTACTTAACGGCTTTAAAGAACTACAATCCCATGAAACATTGTGAATGACATCATCAAAATAAAAAAATAAACATTAATATAAAACTATTGAGTTAAAGATGTATATATAAACTACATATTTTATGATTATTGCAAAATATGCATATATAGCGTTTCATGGTAGCGGGTGGGCACTAAAGTGTGTTTTTTTGGTGTGATTTGTTTGTTCTTTGCAGAATCATGGGTATTGTAGTTTATCACCATGAATTCCACTGTTTAACACTATTATTTTAAAAATAAGTTGATAAATACAGATCGACAACTTTAACAAGAGCAAAGCATCTATTAATAACCTCAAAACTCACAATAGGTCTGACTATGTTTCATAAGTTAAAAAACATTTCCACCATGAAGAAAATTAATAGGTTTTTACTTCCAGAGCTTCCCGACTGAAATAGCAAGCAACCACCTAGAACTATATATATATATATATATATATACATATATATACACACACAAACACACACACACACACACACACTTTCATATATTTCCACACACACACACACACACACACACACACAGATGCCTCAATAAAGGATGTTGCTATTGCCACTATATGCAAGTTATCAGCCATATTGAAATGGACAAAGCTGCAATAGACTTCAGCAGCTGATTCTCACAGGATTCAGTTTATTATTAATGTTAGGCAATATTGAATAACTAGTTACATGAAACACAAACCAACAAATTCTCACCTGTGAAAGTTCATCCCATTTTATCTGGAATTTATAGCTCATTAGTTATTACAACCACAAGCTGATCACTGCTGTGGCATTTTCTAATGAGCAATGCTACATTGTAGTTTGAACCGATTCGTTTTAGTTAAACACTGCTGTTTACACTATATTTCCGACTCAGTTTTAAGGTCATTCTGTGTTTTTTCTGTAATTAATTTAAAAGTATCTGTGTAAATTCAGTCCATCACAAAATCAAAATTCAAAATCTATAATTCTGCAAAAACTTCACCCATAAGAGAACTGAGACAGGATAATCACACAATATATAATATATATATATATATATATATATATATATATATATATGCAATAAACTTACATCGTCAGTTGTTTTATTTTTAATTTGATTATGTCATTTGCAATGCTTCATGGGACTGTGGTTCTATTCTTCGTTAAAGCTGTTAAGAACACAGTCTTGTGCCTTTTTGTCTGATTTTCAAGTGCTTTTTTGCCTCAAATCAAAGTTTGCAATGTTGTGATTTACCTCGTGCTAGAAAAAATACTTCCAGAACAAAGCTGAAAAAGCAGGCACTGTTTCTCTCTATTCTATGTACCAGCATCTCTGTGACGCTACACTGGATGGATGGGTGTGTCTTGGCAAACTACAATGTTAAAGGAACGTCCCAAACACAGGCTGAACACCCAAGACAGCTCTCTAGTCATTAAAAAGTTTAATACTTTACCTCTGTTGAAGTTTTCTGCTCTCCAGCTATTTGAAGTACACAGTCACTGTAGACTTCATCAGTAAACACTTCTTCTTGTTTGAAGACGGTCGAAACGCCTCAAGTACACTGTAAAAACACCCAAATGGGATTTTTACGACACAGACAGAATTTGTCTCCAAATGTCCTAAAGTATCAAACGTCTGCTCAAAGCAGATTAAAATGATTTCAGTGCTTAACTTCTCATAAAGCGTCTTAACTCTAAACTAGTCAGGCCTGCTTCTGCCGAGGGTCCGACACACTTCTCCATAACACTATTTGAGCATGGAAGTGTTCTTTCTCTCTATCACAGCGATCGTCTGAAGCATGTTGTGAGTGAGAGTGATACATCCCTTCCCTATGCTTCAGTGTCAGTGATGCAGAAGCGTGTGAGGGGTGGCAATCACTTTGATCCGTGACTAATCTCTGATCGTCCGTCCCAGCAGTCCTGTTTGGTGTCCGACCCCTCTGCATCATTACAGCAGCACTTGGAGTAACAGCCACAGGGAGTGTGTGTTTGCACGTTATAAGACACCGATATGGGTAGATAAATAATAAATAAGTCATAAAAATGGCCATCAGTAGTTTAAATTCCATCCATCAACACATGCTATGTATGTGTCAAGTGTTTTAGTGTAGAAAAGAAATAGTTTTCGAAAACTGTTTTAGAGCAGATATGAATCATTAGGAGATGTGGTGCAGTAGTTGAAACCATGAGCTGTAGTGCACAAAGACTGACAAAGGTTCAAATCTCGATCACATTTGCAACTCTCACTTGCAATAATTCTCTGTTCACTCTTTAAAAGTATTTATTTATAAGAATAAGAATCAAAAGCTAATGGAAACATAACTAAATTTTACAATTCAAAGTTTCAAAATTAAAAAGCAGAGAATAAATTACATTTTAAACATCAAATTAAAAAAAAAGATTTTTTTTTAAAATGCATTTTTATTACAATTTTATTAAAAGAGTACATTTTAAATGATTATTTAAATTATTTAACTATACTAAAACAATAATCATAATAAAATAATAAAATTAATTTTTTTATGAAAATATACAAAAAAACATAAATTACAAATAAATGAGAATTTGAAAATGTCATAAAAACAAGACTGCAAAAAGTTTTCTGTTCATACTTTTTAAAATATCTCTCAAATAAAAAGAAGTGAATGTAAAAACTTTTTAAAAATAAAAAAACATAATTGTACATATTATATATATATATATATATATATATATATATATATATTTTTTTTTTTTTTTTTTTTTTTTTTTTTTTTTTAATAAAATAAATGTAACCAAGTGTAACATTAAAGTTTAAAGATTGCATTTTAAAATGAAAAAGCAAAAAAAAAACAAACAAAAAAAAAACTAAGTTGTCAAGGACCTTTTTCACAAGCCCTTATTGTCGATTAGCAGCACACAGTTTCTTTAATACAAAACAATGCATCTTTTTCCCTGTTGATGAGCAATATTTTCACACTTCTGAAGGCAGGTTTCTATTTCTGCTCAAACACAGCAGATTTAATAATTCATTGTTCCTCCTCTGTACTCACAACTGCTGTGAGACAAGAAATAGCCAGCTCTCAGAAAATGGGTAAGAGAAGCAGGAAGCTCAACAGATTTTGGACTACATCATCCATCATGCTCAGATCTGTTGTAGACTCACCGCTAGTTTCCAGGTTTTGGAAGATACAGGATTGGGATTATCAGAAGCACAATAATCCAGAATGCAGTGTTTTAAGAACCTGTACCAAATGGCACAAAACATTTAATAATATAAAATCTGTTTAAACCAAATAAGATGTGGAAAATAAGAAATATGTAAACACTAAATGTGCATTTGGTCACATTAGACACATTATGTCATATCTGACCTAGTTTTGGCCTCAGATGGCACGTCCATAGGCTGCACACAAAGCGTTCGCTGACAGGCTGCAGATTGCACACATCAGTGGCAAGAGCGAGTTCTGATCTGACTGACTGCTTTATGCAATTTCCAGGAGTCAGGGAGCACAGGTTTTTATCAGTCCATCAGCAAATAAGCTTCTGTTTACAAGGTGGCAGAGGCTACTACATTTAGCGCTTCAAAAGAAGATCTATTCACTGAATTTGGCAACGTTTGCAAGCTTCATGCCATCAAATTTTTGCTGAATATTTGAAGCGAGTATAAATAAACACATCTTTACACTAATTCTTTTGAAAGAAGTATCTTATACTCAACAAGACACATTTATTTGATCAAAAATACAGTAATATTGTGAAATGTCATTAGAATTTGAAATAAGTGTTTTCTATTTGAATATATTTCAAAGCTGAAATTCAAAGCTGAATTTTCAGCATCATTACTCCAGTCTTCAGTGTCACATGATCCTTCAGAAATCAGTATAATATGCTGATTAGCTGCTCAGGAAACATTTATGTTGAAAACATATGTTATTTTTGTGGATTCTTTGATCGATATGAAGTTTAAAAGAATAGCCTTTATTTGAAATATAAATGTTTTGTAACATTTTAAATGCCTTTACTGTCACTTTAGATCAACTTAATGCATCGTTGCTGAATAAAACTATACATTTCTTTTAATAAATAAATACAAAACTTATTGATCCAAGACTTTGATTTTAGAGTTATACCAAATTTCATGTTTACCTGACATTAAAAATGCGAACTGTTGCAGTTTGTCAAATTGCAACAGTAGCAGAATTTAGTATTAAGCAAATACTTTTTCCAAGAGAAAGGCTCTTTTATCCAGAGAGACTTATGAGACAGATGTCCTAGAAAACCTGTGATTGGGTTGTGTTACTCAAGAGAACAGAGGTGATAAAAACTGTTGCGATCATTTTCCTGCTGCTGGATTGGTCCTACTCAAGGTTAGACACGCAACCCAGATCCCAAACCACTTCCCCACCCTCATCTCATCTTCAACCCTCCATCCTATTTCACAATCCAGAGTGTTTTGCTCCAAGGTGGTGCATGGCAGTCTGAAGCAGGAGAGTCCTTTCACAAGGAGTATTTTAAAGAATTGTATCAGTCTTTCTTTTTTGTAATTACAATAGGTAAAAAAAGCAAAGTGTGGAATATCACACTTCATGCACTCAACTGTCACAGCTTTAATTACATCACAAAGGGGGAGGGGCTATCAGACTGTTTATGAATGACAAAATAACCCTATATAATTCATACACTACATGGCTGAGTACATAGTGCATAAATACAGAGTGTATAAGGGCACAGTGTTTAGTGCATCAGTTGGGACGCAGCTAATAAATAGGTGCTGAAGCTTTCAGGCTTCAAAGAGGATTCAAAATCACCATCCAATGTCAAAAACCACTTTAGTGCTATATTCCAGGTCAACTGAAATCACACGAAAGTTTCTGTGTGGAACGTACCAAAATTTCATTGATATCAGAGAATCATTCATAATAACAAAAAACATTCCAATCAAAACAGTTAATATCATAATAGACTATATATAATTTAACTCAAAATCAATAATCAGGGAAAATCATTCCAGTGAATCAACTCATTGACTCGATATGATTAATGGATCACTCAATCTTCAGGGAACGATGACTTAAAGGGAAAAAAAAAGGGATAGTTTAAAAAAAAAAAAAAAAAAAAAAAAAAAAAAAAAAAAAAATATATATATATATATATATATATATATATATATATATATATATATATATATATATATATATATATATACATTTACTCCCCTTTTGTTGATCCAAACCCATAAATCTTTAAATCTCACATGTTTGAACTTCTGTGAAATCTCAGAAAAAAAGGTACAAAAGCTGTCACTGGGGCAGTACACTCTCAGGACAAAAGTACAAAACCTGTCACAGGGGCAGGACCTTTCCAAAAGGTACTTTTATGTACCATTTAGGTACTAATTATTTGCTCTTTAGGTATTAATATGTACCTTTAATGTACTAATGAAGCATATTTTATGGGTACATAAGGTACAAAAGTGTACCGTTTTAAAAAGTACTGCCCCAGTAACAGCTTTTGTACCTTTTTTCTGAGTGTGTTTACCATATTTGATGAGCTCTATGTGTGTGCACCGATCAATATTTATTTGTGAATAAAAGGCTAAATTAAATAAAAAGTAATCAGGCCTCTGGAGAAGACTTGTGATTAAACATCTCGATTCGTGTAAGAAGTCTTTGTCAAGTATTAGAAGCATCAAAGATTTGGTGGAACAGACTTTCAATGAAGGGACAGAAACCTCTCATGTTTAATTAAAAAGATCTTCATTTGTGTTTCAAAGATGAACAGAAGTCATATGGGTTTGGAACAACGTGAATACAAAACGTAAGTTAAGGGGAAACCAATCCGTTAACCTGAGAGACATGTTATACCGCTCACTAAGAATCTGTTGGTCTCACTAGTGCGCTTGCGACTTAACAACATTTTTCACAGACTGACAACACCTCTGGGGTTTCACAAACTCATATTGCTTTATAAACGTTAGTGGCCCGCCCCGGCTTCACGCACATCCCCCTCCAAAAAAAAAAAAAGAGACAGTGAGACACATCTCACAAGCCAATCCATCAGGCCGCTCAGTGTCCGCTCTCCTTCATACGCTGATTCTGCTTCTCTATATTTCCCTGAGGAGAGCTCAGACGTCGGAAAGCAATTTGAGTGCTAAAACAGCCATGCACGCAGGCAGAAAGAACCAATCCCATGCTACGAATGCTCTTTTACTCATTTGATCTCTCTTTCTGTCTCCATGCCCTGTATTTCAGACAGAGAAGCACACCCTGCTCTTTTCCACTGGGCGACACTTCTCTTGATCAGTGCGCAGACAACAGCAGCGACTGACAGACACGTCTCCTGTTCTGTGACTTTGACGGGGTCACCTCAGAAGCTGACCGCCTTTTCTCTGCTCTCAGCTCTGCGATATGACAGATGATAAGACGTCCTGTGAGGAACAAGAAATCAGACGAAGATAAACGAGTCATACATTTCTCAAAGCGTTGATTAAAAATCCTGCTAACTGACCTACACAGGCAAATCTTCAAATAACGAATCGTTAGTGTTTTATATAATATAATATAATATAATATAATATAATATAAAAATATAATATAATATAATATAATATAATATTTTAAAATAGCAATATTAAAAACACAATTTTTATTATTTTTAAATATTAAAATGTAAAATGTATATTCATTTGTTAATATACAAATTTATATATATATATATATGTGTGTGTGTGTGTGTGTGTGTGTGTGTGTATGTGTATAAATATATAAAGTATAAAATAATTTTATTTATATATTCACATATACAAAAAAAAAAAAATAATTGTTACATTAAAATATTTTTGTGTATATATTTATACATTAACATAATTTTTATATATATATAGTTTGTGTAATATTAAATAAATAAATAGAATAATAATATGATGAAATAAAAATATGGTAAAATAAAAAATAATAAAATAATATTTTAAAACAGAAATATTAAAAACATTATTTTTATGATTTTTAAATTTTACAAATAAAAAACTACATTTATATTAATTTGTTCATATAAAAATCATAATGTATGTATGTATATATATATATTATAATTTAAAATAATTTTATAAGCATATATTTATATATATATATATATGTATATATATATATATATATATATATATATTATATATATTATAATTTAAAATAATTTTATTTATATATTCACATATACAAATCATTATATACATACTGTTGTTATTGTTACATTAAAACATTTGTGTGCATATTTATACACAAAACTAAAACAAAAATATATATATGATATATATATAATTATATAAATAATAAATATAAAAACTTTTATTAAAAACCACTATAAAATACATGTTTTTTCTCACTTAAGAACATTAAATTTAATGTTACATAATGTTTTTAAAATGTTGAATGTTTATGTTCATATATGTATATATATTATACATTTCAATATTTTTTTTTTCCTTTTCCAATTCCTAACTTTTTTTTCCCAACTAAAAAAAATATTATACATTTCAATATTTTTGTTTTCTGTTTCTATTTCTTACTTGTTTTTTCTCACTTAAGAACATTATTTTTCAAAAAAAAAAAAAAAAAAAGTTACTGATCAGTCTGCTGTACTTTCATTAAACTGAATCGTTCCGAATAAAATATTGCTTTTGAATCAAATCAAAATACAAATAAATAGTAAATCAATCGATTTTACACTATTTGTTTGAAAATCAGGGTTTAGTTGGACAGTCGTCTGACCTGTTTTATGATTATGAATTTCTTAATTTAGGTAAACGGTATTTCATTATAGCATAAAATGTCAGGTTAATCATTAATTAACCTGCATTATCAGGTGTGTGAGTGTGTGTGCACAAATCCTCTCTTGCTTTTGTGGTTTAATTTTGAATGACTCACCCACTTTCCACCTTCTTCTGCAAAGGTGCAGGCAACCTCCACCCTGCCTCCACATCAGCGCACAAACCCACACCCACACACCACTGCAACCGGGACACATCGTGATCAAACACACAAAACTCTTTCTCCAGCGGGAGAACAAAGCAGAGTGACGCTTGATTGTCTATGGCAGTAGAAAGTGTAACTGTCTTTTCCATCCACGATCAGATCTGTGAACCTGATGCCTAACAAACCCCTCTGAATCTCTTCCATGACATCTCACAACGTAGGCACCGTTACATAATTCTCACATGAATAATATATAACAGCCGTGTGAGACGTTTGAAGTGTACAGTATGCAGGAAAAAGACAAAGGGAGCTTCTTTAATAATCCTCCACTAAAAATCAATCAACCCTCAACCCTCAAAAAGGTTTTGATTTTTTAGAATAAAGGCTTGTTCTTTAAAGCATATTCCGGTTGATTTTCAACCTCATGTTTATGCATATGTCTAACCAAAAGTTTCTCAGAGTAGGAAAAGATGATTTAGACAACTTTACAGCTCAAATAATACTTCATTATTAACTGATTCATAAAAGAGCTAGAGGATTCCCATTTCTGCTATAAACCCCCAAACCCATAACTTTATAAGTGCATTATTTCAAAGAGCATTTGTCTTAAAGGAATATGTAGGGTTCAATTACAAGTTAAGTTCAGCTGACAGCATTTCACACAATGGCTATCAAAAATATTAGCTATGAATAATATATATAATATTTGAATTTTGACTATTTTCAAAAATAATAAATGATGAAGAGGACAATTGTTGCAGATAAGGTAGTTAAGATGATCATATAATATTATATGCATATTTATTTTTTACATTTTGTTTGAAAAATTTTATACAATTAAAATTAAATCAATCAAATAAAAAGTTATAATTTTACACATATATTTTATATATATTTTAATTAAAAGTATACATTTAAATGTTTGTGTTTTATATATATATATATATATATGATCATATAATATTATATACATATTTATTTTTTAATTTTGTTAATATTAATATTAACAAATATTAATCAAATAAATTAAATAAATTATAATTACATAAATATTAATTTCTGATATATTTTGTAATATAAAAATGCATAATATATTTTATACATTAAATAACATTCTATTATTGTATACATATATTTATTCATTTAATTTAATAAAACATATACATTTAATGTTTGTGTGTGTAAAAATTAGTATTTTAAGAAATCCTATAAGTATTTTTAGCAGTAAACCGAAATATTTTAAGAAAACCTTTAAAAAAAAGTACTTTTAAAAAAGTTTAAAACACAATTTAAAAAAAATATTAATCAGTTTGCTGTACTGTGTTTCAAATTGGATCATTCTGGATTAAAAAAATTTTTAAGTTCATACAGTGAGGCTCTTAAAATGGAAGCTGCAAAGTTGCTCTTTTTAATTTTTACCATTGTTTTAGGGCTTTATTTTACTTGGATACAACCTTACACAGAAAAGGTTCGTAAGCATTTTATTCAACATTAAAATCATGTTAAAGGGATACTCCACCCCAAAATTAAAATTTTGACATTAATCACTTACCCCCATGTCATTCCAAACCCGTAAAAGCTTTGTTAGTCTTCGAAACACAATTTAAAATATTTTGGATTAAAACCGGGAGGCTTGTGACTGTCCCATAGACTGCCAAATAAATAACAGTGTCAAGGTCCAGAAAAGGTATGAAAGTACAGAAGAGCATACGCAGCATACGGTGATATGGAGAGACACATAGGAGACTGTTGACAAAGGAATTGTTGAATAAAGTTGTTATTTTTGTTTTCGCTTACAAAAAGTGTTCCCGTTGTTTCATATAACCCAGATTGCACGTCTGATTGCAGTTTTTTTTTTGGCAGTCTCTGAACGACATGGAGGTAAGTGATTAATGACAAAAATTTTATATTGGGGTGGACTCTTCCTTTAACATATACACTCTGTATGTCTTTTGGCCACACTACTTCACTAGTGCTAAAAGTGAACATTTTATCATTTACAGCTTGCCCCATTTACTTCCAAGTACCTCACTGTCTTTTAATTAAAAGATTAAAAAAAAAAAAAAATTAAATCAAAGGAGAGACAAATCAAAACTTTAATCAACATCATGCCACAAGTGCTGTGCTCAACTTGAACTCAACTCGGTGTATTCCTTTAAGAAAGCGAGCAACCTGAAAAATGCTGTACATTGAAGTTTATATTTAAGACCCTGAAGCTATAAATAGCCCAGAATATTCCTCTAAGATCTATTTTCAGTGTAATGTGGGATTTCAAAACAGAAATGATTCAGTTTCATAGCAGCGCTAATCAGTAAGCAAGCAGAATATTTATAGTTATAGGACATTTCCAAAGCTATATGTGTGTTTGATTTTCCTTCTACATTTATACACTTCTACATACTATACACAGACTGCTCTGGATCTGTTTGTCTTTTTCGCAGCAGGGTGAGGTGTTCTCATGTGGTCATGAACTATGGGGGGCGACGGTGGAGGGAACCGGTGCAGTCGTAGGTTAATGGTGCACTCATTGATTTTATGCAGCTTGAAAGCCGGAGCAGGTTTACGCCTGACAGACTTATGAAAAATGTAGTCCCAGTCGAATCTGACCAACCGCTCATCTTTCCTTGACCTCTTTTCTCACTAAACAGTTGTACAACCTCATCTTATTCACTAACCAAAGGCTTTGATATATTAAAAGTCAGGTCTATTTCAATTAAGTGTCTATCAATTTAATATATCATTTGATATAAAGTCATTGACTGGACAGACAGAATTGATTGTTTAGCTCAAAATACGATGAAGGTCAAGCCGCATTCGAAGTCATGAAGTTAATAATGAAGACTGACATTCATTGATCTTGCACACCACTAATCAGGTTGATAATAATGTGTTTAGTTTATTTTTGATATGGCAGCCAAGCATAACGGCTTGCATAATTCATAAGCTGTTTGCAGCTAATTGGGTTACTAACAATCTCATTAGAGTCCTCTGTAGTACTCAGAACACTCTACCTATTGATCAGAGGAATCGATACGACACAAATCTATTCGTCACGTTCAATAAAGCGCAATCGCTCTGGGAATAAACACTTTAGTGACCTTTCCATTCATCTGCAAAGAAAGAGAGAAGGAAAAATGGCTAGAAAGAACAGAAGACGTGAGAGAAGTGAATCAGACAGAGAGAATGAGCGTGAGCGAGAAAGAAAGAGCTAAAACTCCTCTCACTCCACAACTCATCAGTTCCACCAGGGACCGCGGGATGCTTTCATGTGGAGGTTGCATGCATAAATAAGCAAAATTAATTCAACAAAGAAAACTCCCGAAATAGAGCTCTCTCATCCTCCAATCACTTTGGCACAAGCCTAACCTGCTGTACAGGGGAATAAAAGAGCTTTCTTTGAGAGTCTAATACCTATATTAGGCTCATTCCGCGAGTAGGGTATAAAATACGACTGCCAAAAAGAAACAAATACGAAATATTTCAAAAAGGTGCTGAGATTGTCAACCACAGGTGGTCATGCTAAATATTTTATGAACTTACTGGTTTTTCTTCATTATTCAAATTCATTATAAAACTTGGGATACAATTGAAATGTTTATGTTATGATTTGTTGCAATTCTGTCATTTTCTAGCAATAAACATTAAATATACATTAAAATTTAAATTTACAAAAAAAATGGCAGAATGAGTAATGGTTACCTATTTAGAAGATTAAGATTTTGGAAAATTTTGGAATAAAGAAAATAATTGCTTGATAATTTTTTTTATATAAAACTTATAATAACAGGGTTGAATGGTTGAGCAGTGTTGCAGTCAACAATGCAATATTTGTTAAAAATAAATAAATAAATGATTAAAAATAACTGACTTCCCAGCAAGCTAATATTTATTTCATATTTATTTATTTTTAGTTAGTTTTCACTATAGTGCATTGAATATCAGTGTTGTTATTGTTAACTAAAACTAAAACAGTAGTTTTCATTTTTCAGTAATTGAAATAAAGCTAAGATTGAAATATAAATAAAAAATAACTTAAAACATAAACCAAAAATTTTAAATATTGCCTTGGCAACTTACTCAAAGAAAAATTACTACAATTAAAACTGAAATAATATGAAATAAAATACAGTGTGTGTGTATATATATATACACACACTCACCGGCCACTCTATTAGGTACACCTGTTCAATTGCTTGGTAACACAAATTGCTAATCAGCCAATCACATGGCAGCAACTCGATGCATTTAGGCATCTAGATGTGCTGAAGACGACTTGCTGAAGTTCAAACCGAGCATCAGAATGGGGAAGAAAGGGGATTTAAGTGACTTTATACATGGGATGGTTGTTTGTGCCAGACGGGCTGGTCTGAGTATTTCAAAAACTGCTGATCTTCTGGCATTTTACAGAGAATGGTCCGAAAAAGAGAAAATATCCAGTGAGCGGCAGTTGTGTGGATGAAAATGCCTTGTTGATGTCAGAGGTCAGAGGAGAGTGGGCAGACTGGTTGAAAGGCAACAGTAATTCAAATAACCACTCGTTACAACTAAGGTATGCAGAATACCATCTCTGAACACACAACACGTCGAACCCTGGAGCAGATGTGCTACAGCAGCAGAAGACCACACTGGGTGCCGCTCCTGTCAGCTAAGAACAGGAAACAGAGGCCAAAACACACACACTCACAAAAAAATTGCAAAATAAAATATTAAAAAAACTTTCTCCTCTTATGATTATCCACTACTTCTGCCATGACATTCAGATGGTAGGGTCAGAATTTGGCGTAAAGAACATGAAAGCATGGATCCATCCTGCCTTCTCTCAATGGTTCAGGCTGCTGGTGGTGGTGTAATGGTGTGGGGGATATTTTCTTGGCACACTTTGGGTCCCTTAGTACCAATTGCGCATCGTGTAAACACCATGGCCTACCTGAGCATTGTTGCTGACCATGTCCATCCCTTTATGACCACCATGTACCCATCCTCTGATAGATACTTCCAGCAGGATAATGCACCATGTCACAAAGCTCAAATCATCTCAGACTGGTTTCTTGAACATGACAATGAGTTCACTTTACTCAGATGGCCTCCACAGTCACCAGATCTCAATCCAACAGAGCAGCTTTAGGATGTGATGGAACGGGAGATTTGCATCATGGATGTGCAGCCGAAAAATCTGCAGCAACTGCGTGATGCTATCATGTCAATATAGACCAAAATCTCTGAGGAATGTTTCCAACATCTTGTTGAATCTATGCCATGAAGAATTAAGGCAGTTCTGAAGGCAAAAGGGGGGCCTACCCGGTACTAACAAGGTGTACCTATTGAAGTGGCCATATATATAAACACACACACTGTATATTATTTATTAATAGATGATACACTATAGTTTTAAACATGACAAAAGCACATTAACTGAATTACTATTAACTAAATATATGAAAATAAAAGAATAATATTAATAAATACTATAATACACAGGTTAAAATATTTTTTAATCATTTAAATCATTTTTAAAACCTGTAAAGATTATTGGGATATTTTATTTCAGTCTTTTTAAAAATGTCAAGTTTCAATTCAGTATTTTTGTATTGTTATCATTTGTAAAAATTTACTAGCAATTTCTGAGTGAAAATTGTTTCAGAGCAAGTCCTCAAGCAGTTTATAAGCAATATTAAAATAACACAACACTACATGTCAACACAACTTTGATATTTATTTTATTTGATGGATACAGTTCAAGACTTCTGGGAGCCAAAATCACCATTTTACGGTAATACTGTAATTTAATGTTTAATATCTACAGTTCACGCTAGCTTAATTTTGTATTAGACAGCATTTTGCCTACCATATCTAATAGCTATTACAACAACAAAACATAATTTGTGCTTCTAATGCTTATTAGAATAGTAACAGGACACCAATTTGTACAGTATTCATGAAAAAGCATCACACACTAGCAGCATCGCTGCACATTCTGCAAGTGCATAAAAACAGACATGTATATCATACAAAACATTCCTTATGCTATTCAAAATATTGCCCTATAAGTTACATTCATGTCCCAATTATGATAATGCAACAAGATGCAAAGATAGCTAACATTGTTATTCCGCTGAGCGGCATTTTAACATATGTGCTTGCGTCTTGCAGCCACTTGCTAAAAATAGACTTGCACTGGTGTCTGCCGTTGCTTCACATGACACACTGGTAAAAGAGGACAGCACAGCAAGGGTGCGCGCGTGT
Organism: Cyprinus carpio; assembly: GCF_018340385.1. Lineage (NCBI taxonomy): Eukaryota > Metazoa > Chordata > Actinopteri > Cypriniformes > Cyprinidae > Cyprinus > Cyprinus carpio. The sequence goes on along the minus strand of NC_056619.1, from coordinate 8,067,984 downwards.
GTGTGCGTGTGTTTCTTCATATGTAAGACCACAGACTCTTTGAACTACAGCAACTGATTTCCACCTCCTGGCAAAGTGCAGACTGTTGCGACTCACAACAACATGTAGGTGTTGTTTTGATAAGGATGCTGTTGCCGTTTGCCAAGGCGACGGCACCGAGATTGTGACTGTAAATAAACTATAAATAAGCATTGCAATGTCTTGATCTCAGTCTCCACGGTTCCATTCAACTGCATTTTCATTACAAAATAGAAACAGGCTATGAATAAATCGAGTGTCTGGTTTCTAAGTCATAGCCTACATCCTGTTGTTTTTGCACGCAACGGTGAGAGGAACATCTTATGTTAGTAATAACAGTGCTTAAATGTAAGGGGTCGACATAATCGACAGAATCTGCTAAAATGATCAAGCTGATCTAGTAAATCTGGCAATTTCTCAATTGGTGCCTATAGCAGTGGAGCAGTGCATTGTGGGACATACGTTTAGGGATAATGCAGTGTCAGTGAGAAAACATTGGACGCAATTAATGCAGCATCGCTGTTAATGGTAAATTAGTTAAAATGAGTGATTTCGTTTCTCAATTTATTAAAACCACATTTAACGATTCAATTTACAATACCTTCAAAATTGAATAAAGCCATAAAAAGCAAAAACTCACCTAATGCACAATCTTTATTCTTCGTTTTGTAGTTATTTATTTATTTATTTTTAATGTAGAAAAGGTACATCTTGCTTCGACCAAACCGACTTGAATGTTTCCCACCTCATATAAATGACCTCATGTACATGACACTGTTTTCAACTAAAAACAGTTTAAAAAAAAGTGCACTATAAACACCCGGATGATGCACTTCAATAACCCAAAAAAACAAAGTGCGGAATGTTGGTTACTTCATGCACTCAACTGTCGCAGCTGTAATTATGTAACGAAGGGGGAGAGGCTATCAGATTCAGATTATGAAATAATGATAATTCATACACTATATGGTTGAGTACATAGTGTATGAGTGCATAGTGTATAGTGCATCATTTGGGATGCAGCAAAAAACAAATACATGCTTTTGCAATACATTGGCAAAAAACATTTGCATATGGATACTTAAATGTGTAAAGCAAGCGAATTATCATTTTTATTCATATTTAATTCTTATTTTTACTTATTTCATTTATTGCAATATTTGGTTACTGTTTTTGTTAATATTATATATGAATACTATATTATTATTATTAATACATTGCAATGCAATTTCTGGCATTTTGGTTTATATTTTGTGTGCTGAACAATTTTGGTTTTGGTATTGACATTGGGTTGACACTTGTAGAAACCAGTTGAAAACAAGCTTTAGGCCTAGTCAGCTATGTTCCACAACCACCAAAATCTCTTCCTCTCTTTCACATCTCTTCCTCTCTTTCACTTTAACCTCTCTCTCAGATCTGTGGCTGAGTTCGCTGTGTTTTCTAGGCGGATGCTCTGCAGCTCACAGGCATGCTGCACTTTTCCTGTTGCGCACTACCATAGTGAGCTACAGAAACCAGGACTCAGCGGAGGCCAAAAGAGAACATGGAAAGCTGATCTCAGACCATCCGCAGAAAAAAATAGGTCAATAAACATTAGCTGCGACCACTTACAAAAGTTCCTTCAGTCGGACGGGGAAAACCCTGCGTCCTGTCTGTCTCTACACAAGTCCACCGTTTCCTCTTCTGGTTAATAGTCATCTCATGGAGCATCACGACAACTGATGTCTGATTCAGAAGCAGGAGCTATCAATTATAAACGTCAAACCGGTGGCTTCAGTGACCTCTTTCACAGAGTGAAATGTCACTAAATCCATGCCACTGTTACATCAATGACATCGAATACACATCACAAATACTTTATCCCTTTACTGACAGAGTTTTCTACCCTTCGGAGATTATGGTGTTTGCATTTTAATGGCAGCAAACAGTCAAAGTGATTAGGCAACAAGGGTGATAAGGAGTGAAAATAGATAAAGGCTATTATGCCCTTCGCCCTGTGGAAATGAATCAATATTGTGTAGTGTTATGGATGAAGCCTGTTAGTCTAATGCGTATCACAACAGGCCCCGAAATACTCCTAAGTGCTTAAAAATGCCTATTGAGTTTGGTGCAGCCCACTCCTATTTCCTGACCATATGATAGCCAGTGATGAGAAATCGAGAGCGAGGGGGGTTCCTGTCTGCCTGGATGAGAGGAACAGCAACATGAATCTCACTTTCTGTCAGCCTCGATGCAACGAGAGGCTGTTCCTCGAGTCACCTCCTCTCCACTGAGCAGACGGAAGATGATGTCAGTGAACCAAACGCAAGCAGGTCGCTCTTGTTCAGCTGTGAATAACAACCCTTTTGCACTCTTTACAATGAAGGTTCTTTTGAACCAGAAGGGTTTTTCGGCCTGATACCACACGAGAACTTTTTCAAAAGTTTCAAAAAGAAAGCCATCTGTGTACTGGTGCTCTAAAAACCCAGAAACCAATAGACTCTTATGAAAAATGGATTCTAAATGGCACCACATAAGGGTTCTTTTGCTTGTTGGATCATTTTTAGATCTGAATAGAAAACTGCTTTTTGAAAAACAAGAGTAAAAGAGCATTAAACACATTTTACTCCCAAATAACTTCAGGTCTACGTTTATGTAGACATTTTTCTTTTTAAAATACTCTCTTGAATTGTTATAATAAGAACAGAGGCGTGCATAAAGAAAGCAAATATGGTCAATTTTGACTTAATGTTGACTATAAACCTTAAAACAAGACCTATTTTAGCATTGAATTGTTTTATTATGGTTCTGAATTATTAATAGCAAGGCCATAAATGCCTTAGACAATAGAGGGGACACGCCGCTATGTCTTTATTTCAATGCTTTATTCTTAAACTATTACAGATTAAGACATCTAAAATCCTAAATATGTGATTGCTGCCTGTTTAATAAAAATTATTATAGATCATTTAAAGGGATAGTTCTCCCAAAAATGAACATTTTGGCATAATTTACCCCAGGGTTATTATAGTTAACTAAAACTAAAACCCTAAAAAAAAAAATGTTGCTTGAAATAAATTAAATGTTAACTGAAAAAAAAAAAATATATATATATATATATATATATATACAGTACAGACCAAAAGTTTGGAAACATTACTATTTTTAATGTTTTTGAAAGAAGTTTCTTCTGCTCATCAAGCCTGCATTTATTTGATCAAAATTACAGAAAAAAACAGTAATATTGTGAAATATTATTACAACTTAAAATATAATAGTTTTCTATTTGTATATACTTTAAAAAAAATAATTTATTCCTGTGATGCAAAGCTGAATTTTCAGCATCATTACTCCAGCCTTCAGTGTCACATGTAACATCCAGTCTATCACATGATCATTTAGAAATCATTCTAATATTCTGATTTATTATGAGTGTTCGAAACAGTTCTGCTGTCTAATATATTTGATGAATAAAAGTTAAAAAGAACTGCATTTATTCAAAAAAAAAAAAAATCTAATAATATATATTCTAATAATATATTTTATTTACTATCACTTTTTATCAATTTAACACATCCTTGCTGAATAAAAGTATTCATTTTATTTAAAAAAGAAAGAAAAAAAAATTACTGACCCCAAATTACTGACCAGTAGTGTATATTGTTATTACAAAATATTAATATTTTAAAAAACAGCTTCTTCTTTTTTTTTTTTTTTTATTCATCAAAGCATCCTAAAAAGTATCACGTTCTGAAAAAATATTAAGCAGCAGAACTGTTTCCAACTTTGATAATGAATCATCATATTAGAATGATTTCTAAAGGATCATGTGATAATGATCCTAAAAATTCAGCTTTGCATCACAGAAATAAATGATAATTTAAAGTGTAATAAATTGAAAAAACAATTATTTTAAATTGTAATAATATATCACAATATTACATTTTTTTCTGTATTTTTGATCAAATAAATGCAGCCTTGATGAGCAGAAGAAACTTCTTTCAAAAACATTAAAAATAGTAATGTTTCCAAACTTTTGACCTATATATATATATATATTTTTTTTTTTTTTTTTTTTTTTTTTTTGTGCATCTGAAGAGTGTGCATCTGAAGAGCCTGTAAAATCAAGAATGTTTTTCCACTACAAGGAGTCTTTTGTGCTTTGGATGCTGAAGGTCCTTCATGTCACAATGCACTGCAAACTCAACAGTGAAGTCCACTCAAGAACCCACATATAAATAAAAGAATAAAAGAGTTAGTTCAAGAAGTAGTTTAGCAAAAAAGTGAAAACCTCATGTCATTCCAAACCTGTATGGCTTGCTTTCTTTGAGCAGGTCATATAGGTATTTGAAAAATATCTCTTTTTATAGTGTAGCTATCCATAAATGAAAACAATCTGCAAAGTTTTTAATCAAAAAAGTGGATGATAAATAAAGATATTGTCTCTCAAAAGAGAAAATCGGGTTCTGAATCGCCTTAACGAGTCATCATATTTTTGAATCTTTTGCCTGTTACCGGTATACGTCACTGGGTAACACATTTGCATAATCCCGCCTGCCCGCGAAATACAAACAGAGTCTGACCTGCCAACAAACACTTCCGCTAGTTAGTGTGTTTACATCATGTTTAAGAAGACGCGGTGTTCAAGGATACCACAGGAATACAATTGTAACCTTTTGTTTTGTGCATGTCATACCGAGGACTGCTTCTCTAATCTTGGCTTTTATCTTTGTTGGCTTCTAATCTTATTAATTTGGACTAACAAGCTCTCCGAACCATAACCTGTAAGTACGATTGATACGTTATGTTTACGTTTTCACTTGAGTGCTCAAAATATCAAAATAGTTTTTGTGCTAATATGTGATGTATACCTAGTGCAGCTTTAGGTTTTCTGACCTTGGATGCATTTAAACCTGTTGTAGGGGACTCCAACACAATATTAGGACACTTTAAAATACCATATGACCTGCTCTTTAACCAAGCTGTTTTGCTGACCATTTGACTTCCACATGGAAAACAAAAACATTTCAAATCTCTCAAAATATCTTTTTTATGTTTCACAAAAGAATGTTACTCATACAGGTTTAGAACAACATGAAGTTTTCATTTTTGGTGTACCATCCCTTTAAGGTGACACACTAAAGAGCTTTTAAAAAGAGCTTCATGTTTCATTCATTTTGAGAGATTCCCCAACACTTTTCAGAAGAATTCATTCATTCTAGTTAACATGTTGACCACTCTGCATAACTGTCATGTACACAGTGGTTTTCCATCGTTTGTACCCTTCCTCTATCCTCGTGCCCTGTGTAGTGTTAATTATTAAGGGATTTTCATACAGTGTGGTGCCTTAAACCGTCCCTCTACCCTCCGTCACACATATTCCACTATAATCCATAGGGACTATTCATTTTTCCCTCCCTCCCTCCCTCCCTCCCTCCCTCTCCCTCTCTCTCTCTCTCTCAGCTCATGTCTGTCTTAAGATACAGAAGCGTATACGAGTGTTACTTGATCCTGAATCTACTTTGACATCAGCAGTGGCAGGAGTGCACGGCGTGCATATTAAACCCTGTCTGTGCACTGCACAAGTGGGAGAGCGTCTACACCAAATGCATATATTGCGTACAAACTGACCCATTCGTTCACCTTTCAGACACTTAACTGAACCCACAGTGAGTGAGTTTCTGCATCCTGCTGTGACAGCATGACCGTCTGTCACGTCACACAACACAGACTCTGGTCATGTGGTTAAAAATGCAGCCACTGTTGCCTGTCTGTAAGGATGTGGAATGTTTAATGTATAAGAGTCAAGCAACAAAACAGAAGAAAGCTGCTGGTGGCCCTTAAAAGGTCATGCCATTTTTGCAGTTTACATGTGGGCTTGATTGCATATATGTGCAAAAGAAAGAGAGTCATTTATATATTAATGTATTTATTTATCAGTGTATACATTTATTTATTTTTATATTTTTTTTTAATATACATTTATTTATTTATTTATTTATTTATTTTTGTAGGCAGTCCTAGTCTACATGATGTCCTATGCATGGCAAAAATATGATAAAAAAAGAACATTGAAAGACGTTTCAAGCAATATCCGAGTCATTTATTTATTTATTTATTTATTTATCAATGCATATATATACAGGGGTTGGACGATGAAACATAAACACCAGCCCTAACATCAAAATTGTCCACAACCCAAGAATTCCCCAGCTGACACCATTAAAACCGATGTTTGGCATTGGCACGAGTGACCAAAGGTTTGGGTATAGCAGCCCGACCATGTATATTGGCCCTCAGGAGCCCCTGACGAATAGTTTTGGTGGAAACAGGAGAGCTGAGGGGCACATTTAATTCTGCAGTGAGTTGACCAGCTGTGGTTTCAAGTTTTTTGGATACAATCCAGGTTAGCACCTGGACATCCCTTTCAGACAGCTTCCTCTTGCATCAAAATTACTCCTGTTGGATGTGGTTCGTTCTTCATGGTGGTATGCTGACATCACCCTAGATACTGTGGCTCTCTTTACACCACAAAGACTTGCTGTCCTGGATACAGATACACCAGCAACTTACTGGTGGAACATGCAATCATTGAATACTGGCCACCGGGACGTGCAAATATAGCCATGAAACCACCAACACTATTTTGGCCAGTGTTTCAGTTTCATTGTCCAACCCCTGTATATATATATATATATATATATATTTTTTTTTTTTTTTTTTTTGGAGGCAGTCCTAGTCTACGTGATGCCCAATGTGTGGCAAAATATGATCAAAGTTAATATTATAATATTTTTTATTTATTAAACAAATTATGATTTTCTAGTGAATAATAATAATACAAACTACTATAGATATATCTAACCAGTCTTAAGTCGCTGGGGTAAAATATGTGTAAAACAACCACAAAACAAAACATAAGTCAATATGTTACTAATCTATGTATGTGTGCTGTGTATATTTATTATGTATATATAAATACACACACACATGCATGTATATGTTTCAGAACAATAGGTTATGTATATACATATATATTAATAAAGTTATTTATAACATAAATGATATGAATATAAATACAGACATGTAAATACATATAAATATTTGTAAAATATATACTGTATGTGTGTGTATTTGAAATACAAAAAACTATATTAAAATTATTATTATTATTAACATATTGTTTGTATTTCACAAGACAACAACAAAAACAACTATATTAAAATTATTATTATTATTAACATATTGTTTGTATTTCACAAGACAACAATACAAACTACAATAATAATAATAACAATAATAGTAGTAATAATAATTTCCTTTATTAAAGAAATTACAGTGTCTTGTGAAATCCAAAAAAAATTATACTAAAACTACAAATAATATTATTATTATTTGTAATTAACAAAAAATCATTATTTAATGTTGTTTGTATTTCACAACAAATCATTATTTAATAGAAAAATATTGTGCAGCTGAACGTGAACATCAGTGATGATCAGCAGCTTTGATATTTTGATAATAATTCTTTGTGTTCTACAGGAAAATAGATGTGTATTTTTGAGTTTTGAGTGACATATAAGGGTGGACGAATGATGACAAATTTAAAATAAATTATCTGAACAAGTTGTGACTCGATTAAACTGACCAAAATTAGATGTGAATGGGTGATTTCTGTCCTACAGCTTTAGACAAGCATAATCCTGCATCTTAATTATCAAATGTACATTTTTTTTTCTGCTGATGACATTAGACTCAACACAGTTGACACAAAAAGGTGCAAACGACAGTTCATCAGTCACTAAGCCCTCAGTAGAGAGCATATCTCTCTCATACACACAGCGAGTTTGAGCTGCAGTGTAAGAGGATTTCATTCATCCATATTCACTGTATCAAACAGACTCGCACAGTTTCTCGGTCAGCGTGCACTGGGGGGCATAAGCACTCGCTACAAGTCACTTTCTTGCTTGAATAAAGTCTATCCTGCTGGGCCAGGAGGAATAACTTAACACTTTCGCTCCCAAACTGCAGACACTACGAAAGGTGCTGCTTTATCACAGGTGCAAAGAAATAAACGACACACACTGGAATAATATTAACCATGTTAAATAATATCCCTTACAAAAACAGTACTTTGGTGCAGTAATGCCATCAGATATTATTACATATTAGTACTCTTAATACTGTACATACCAAGATACTAGAAGATGTATCCAAAAATACATAACTTGCAAAAAAAAAAAATACAATGGTTTTTGTGTATTCTTGGATGTACTGTGGATACCATTATTTATAATGAAAAAAGTATAAATATTTCAAAGTACCATAGTATTACAATCACTCTACCATGGTACTGCCACAGTACTTTTTTGTAAGAGACAGTAGTAAATGGCACATATTCAAAATACCATGGTAAATGTACATAAAACCATGGTGTTTTGTCCAAATAACATGGTCCCATCCCAAAAACATGGAAGCACCATGCAGCATATCCAACAAATTATGGTACTGCTATAGTACTTGTACCAAAAATGGCTTAATAGAACCACGGTATCCGAAAAAATAGGTTGTACCATGATTCTTTTTGGTAGTTTATATATATATATATATATATATATATATATATATATATATATATATATATATATATATCAGTAGAAGAGGACAAGCAAAATTTCACTTCAAAACACTCATTCAGGACACACTTTAAACCATCTTCACCTTATTAATTTACTCTCAGCACTGTATCTTCCTCTTCACCACTCCTCTCAAGAAAATCCAGAATCAATAAGAACATCAATATGAGCTCAGAATGATCTCCAGTCTACTGAAAAAGATCTCAGCACAGCCCTAATCGTGTTTTAGACTGACTGAGGCTGCTATTGTCTGGAGTCTGAGACCAAACAGCATATTTAGGCTATACAGAACGATAGTTATATAAGTGACAAAGCTAATAAGAGTCTCATAAAGTTCTGTTCATCAACCCACCGAGCCGAACACGCAAAACGCCTCCAAATGCCGCACAAGACAGCTCAAAGTTCAACATTTGATGGCATGGTGAGTGAGGGAAGGTGAAGCGCGCTTACCGTGCGCTGTTTCACAGAGACAGAGAGAGAGATGCGGCGCGCAGCATCCGTGCCATCCTCAGCGAGAAGACTTCTCCAGTGACCGCAGCTCCTCAGCTCTCCTCCGGCGCACACCGCTGCAGGCTGAGCATCGCGGCTGGGCTGCTGCTCTCAGTTCATCTGCCGCCTTCTCTGATTGAGTTTCGAGAGCGCAGAGGCTGCGATGATCGCTCACTTTCTCGGGGCATATATATATATATGGACCATGTGATGAGACTCATCCCTCCATCTGCGCGAGCCCGATCAGCGCCACCCACTGGAAAAATGATGCTACAGTATTCATCACTAACGCGATTGGGCCGCCCATTACATTTATTGCGTTCAAATATTGGGTGGTGCGGGGCTAGTTGTCACAATAGGTTATGGTTTGGCGTTGAAAGTCTAATTACACAAATGTGTTTTATGTTGTTCTGTGATGTTGGTTTCTAATACCTAGTTGAAAACAAACCTTAAATCTTTAAACCTTCAAACGTAAATTGCAGTTGGCTATTACATATTTTTATTTTTTTTCTAGTAGCCTACCTATTATGGCATATACAAACAATAAATAAGCAAACAAACAAACATTCAGACAAAAGTTGACTAATAATTTACAATTTCTGCTGGCTAAAAAACAAAACAAAAAAAAAAAAACAAAAAAAAAATAGCTAGGCCTATCAGTTGTTTGATATTTTGTACTAAACTACGTTTATTAATTTATTCATTCATTCATAATCGGTTCCCACTGTGAGCATATATCCTTTGCATCAATGTCATGGCCTGGTCTCCTTACTTAGGCTACAGTTTAGATTAAACATTATGTTTAATAGGCTACTTATAACCTCATGTTCTAAGCATTGACGACTTGGGCTTTTTCTAAGAAATCACTGGAGTCATAAGAAGGCAGCATGATTGTACTGATTTTATACAACAGTTTAATAAAATAGAAGTTAATTTTGAGAAACTTACATCTTACGCCTGTTTCACACATACTCCGTCTGCAGTGCGTATGCAGTCCGTGTGTGTTACGTATGCGATGCAGAAACAGCACGGACTCACACAGGACGCGTTTGCACTCCGCTGATCCGCGGCTTTTTACCACAAACACAACATTTGTCCATTATTTTGATTTAAAATCATGTAAAAAAAAAAAGTTTTACAAAATCATGTAAAAAAAAAAATTAAAAAAGCTTTTTCAGAATTGTGATAGGCTACTCTATCACAGTACAGTAACACTCTTTCATAGACATTAATTTAAACTCAAATATAAACAAGGTATTATTTATGCATTTGACTTCTAGGTTTGTATAATAAGTTGCTCAAGCAGGCGGCAACACATTTAAACACAACATTTAGCCTACTTTTATTGTTAGGCTATCACAAACATTTAAAATTAAAACTCACCACTGACAGAAACAGCCGTGCCTTTTGCATTTAAATCTTTATTACAAGCAATCCCACGGGTCTTAAAAAACTTTGTTTTTCTGCCTCCATAAAAGTGCATATATTGTTGCTTTTAAAAATAGCCAAAAAGCCACGTGTGAAACACAGTAGCCTTTAATTGTATCAATTTATTGTGAAATTACTGCATTTCCGTGTCAATCCATGTTCATTTTTAGCGCAAACAATGCGCTGTCACTTTAATTCAGCGCGTGCAGCACAGCAAAAATAGACTCGGGTGTAAACGATCGCTGCACTGCTGCAGACGCACCGCTCCTGGAATGCACTGACGAACCGCAACCGCGTGCAGTGTGAACGCTCTAATCCGTTAACATGGGTGCGTAAAAAAATAGCAACGCATACGCACTGCAGACAGAGTAGGCCTATGTGTGAAACAGGCATAGAATAAAATATTACCTGTTAAAGCTGCTAATTTTTTTATGTTAAAAATTTCTATAATAAGCGAGTACACCATGAATCCATTTTCCAAACAGTGTTTTTGGTTTGTCCTGAATCACTATGGTACACCTATAATAAGTGTATATTCGGACTATTTAGACTGGTTCGGATAGGTACCGCTGCGGAGTAGCCCAGTACCTGCGTGATTCGCCATAGACATAAACAGAGAGAAGTAGCTCCGGCTGCAATGTTCTTCTGCAACCCTAACCCTAACCTAAGTTCTGTTTATTATCTGCTAGAGCGCCAAAAGTTACAGACAACCTGTAAGTTTGTTTTATTACAGGTGTTTTGTTGAAGGATTCTGTGTTTTGAAAAAAGCAATTCACTCATACATGGCTTTGAATGCATTTTTTTATTAAATCGGTTATTAAATGATTCAGTGACTCACTCAAACGTCACTGTTTTGATCTCGTATTTCTAAATAAATCGGGTTGAACAAATTATTAAATGATTCATTCACAGTCGCCACCTACTGGTGCACCTGCAGAAAGACTTTATTCTGGTTCTGGTTGTTATTCCTCTTTACATTATTGCATAGCCAAGTTCACATTGTATTAAATATTCTATATCTCATTAACGCTGTATATTTCATAGGACATTATTTTATTTATTATTAATTATTTCTCTTACCATATGGCTTTTAGCTCTTCACTTGCATGTCTCAGTGTCTGCTTGTGTTATGCCTGAAACTAAATGACACCTCTGGGATTAATAAAGTTGTATTGTATTGCACTGCCTCCACTGGAATATAACCCTTTCTTGTAATGTGCACTGTAGAAATCAATAGTTTTAATCAAATAATAGCTGCATGCCACACTTTACATAAGTGTTCATGCTCCAATGTAATTAGAGCATTAATCAGTACAAGTAAGTGGGTAAGACTAATGAACTTTCTTACCTTCTGAAGCACCTTTGTAACTGCAAATTGTTATTGCTATTGTGATGTATTGAATTTAGCGTAAATAACGTTGTAACTCTAATGTAAAGTGTTACCTAAATAGCTCTAAAATATGTATTATTTATTTTAATTTTATTTCTTTATGATCTTATTTTATTTTCTTTGGATTCTTTTTCAGTTAAAATAATTAATTTATAATAGCACATACAGTGTTGATTCATACAGTATTTGGGCAACATCCACTAAAATAGACATGGCTGTGTTTAAAGTTGGCCTAAATATACTTACTGTATCACTCACAGCTCTTTTATTACTGCGGGTCTTCACCAAAACTTTAAATTGTAAATAAATAAAAATGAATGAACAAATGAATTTGCAAGTCATTGTAAATATTTGATTTTTAAATCTTTGTATATTAAAACTAATGGTAACACTTTACCTAAAGCCTTTATATATAATGCATTGTAATGTTTTAATGCATTAATTATGCCTTGTAATGTACCTTATCATGCATTGTATGATCTCATAAATAATTGTAACTACAGTTATAATACATTCTAATACTTTAATATCCATTGTTACGCCTTTAAAAAAGTGTAATGCATTAAAAAACATGAAAAACAAACCTACTAATATTATAATGCATTTTAATTTTGGTTACAATTATTTATGAAAAGATATAATGCATTATATTGTACATTATGAAAACATTTGTAATGCATTATGCATAAAAGCTTTAAGTAAAGTGATACCAAATTAATATTAAAAAGAGTAATGAAAACAAACGAAAACAAAACAAAAATGAACAAATAAACTTAGAAATAAACAATAATAAAAGTGCTAACAAACAAACTAATACATAAATGAATAAAGCACAAATGTCTCCCCAAATTTTGCAAGCCATTGTTAATATTTAAAAATAATCTTTTTACATTAAAATTAAATATTTACAAAGGGATTTGTAAAAAACTAAAACAAAACAAAAATGTTATTAATGAAATAAATACAAAATCATAACAAACAAAAACAATTAATTAAAACAAATAAAGTGTACAAACATCCCATCCAACTTTGCATAACATTTTTAATTTTATTAAATAATATATTTACCAACGAATATTCTTCAAAATAAACCAAAACAAACAAATAATAGTGTACAGATGTCTTACTAAATTTTGCAAGTCATTGTTAATATTCTTAAACAATCTTTAACATTAAAATGTAACATTTACAAGAGAATAATGTTTTCAATAAAAACAACAACAAAATAAACTAATAAAGCTGAAATAAACAAAAGATGATAACAAACAAAGTGCACAAATGTCTCATAAAATTTTGCAAACCAGAATTACTACAAAATCTTCATACAAATTAAATATTCACAAAAAAAATAATGTTCTTCAGAAAACAGTATTTGCAGTTCTCTCATCTAAAAATATCACCAAAAACTATTTATAGCAGTTTGTGTTTGAGCCTGTGTGTGTTTGTGACAGGGAGGAGGGAAGCTTTTAAGAGAGGAAGCAGAGGCTACAGTGATGTAATGAGAAGTGAAGTGTTCCATGGCAATACAGGCTTAAACTGTAAAAGATTCATCACACTTCTTCATGTTCAGAGAGGAAAGAGCGGAGCAGAACGGGGGAGGAACCACTTTTAACGGCTTTTCTATAATGGATCAGCACAGACAGAGCCACAGCTGTCATGGATACAAGGGTTAGCAAAGAACAAGTGATATTATCAAGATTAACTCCATCATTAATGTGTGTGTTATTTACAGAGGTTTGGCAATGGAAGCCCTTGCTTATCATGTCAATAAATATGGGTCTGAATATGAAGGGGGAAAGAGTAATATAGCTTTAGGCAGTTAAACTTATCAGTCAATGCAGTGTCTCTCTGAAAAGACTGAACATTTACAATAGTTATGTGTTGATAAAAAAGGTTGATGTGTATATTGCGCCATAGTGTTCCATTGTATGTATATAACTGCAACAGAAAATTAGACTAGTCAAATCAGCAAAGAATAAATCCTGCATTATGCTCTGCACTGACTGCATTGCCTTATTTATTTGTATTGTAACTCATTTTCAGTAGATTTAAATTTCCATACAGTAAAAATATTGAAGAGAATATTATGCTAACAAGTTACTGTGGTGAAAGATGATAACTTTGTTTGTGACAAATTGACCAAAGTGACAAATAACACTAATTTACACCCGCGTACATCTTAAAAAACTAAGTAGGATGTAGTTGTGATACGCGACCAGCAGATGGCGCCTTGGATTTGATAATAGACTTCAATGAGAGCAGTTCCTTTAAACTAAACAATCCTAGACTGCACACTTGTAAGCATAATAACTGTAGATACAGACTGCATTTGCTGTCTAACATTCGTGATAATAAAATATATCAGCCAATGCCATTTATCACTCCGCACACGATACAAAAAAATATTAGTGTAATAAATACTGTAGTTACTGCAGTCCTTATTGCTGCAAACTGTGGGAACCTGGCGGTCACCATCACTGTAAAATAAATTAATAAACAAATAAATAATGATAAAGATCACATAAAATATATATATTCACTCATAATAATCTAAAAAGGTTCTGTCACCCCCTGCATAAGCCTAATGCTGGTTTATTTGTTAGATTGTAAATCTGACAACCTTTATGTGTTGACTTGGTTAAAAAATGTACACTATCTAAACTAGTTTAATAGTCTTTGGTGGTGTCAAGGGGGACCAGTTGGATTTACTCATCATTTTTTTAGCTGGATAGCCTGGGAAACCATCTTAAACCATGTAAGACCAGCATACCGTCTTAGGCTGGTTTACATTCTTGTTTGTTTTTATAGCAGGGCTGTGGGCTCTAGATATGGTTTATAAGCTTGTTTCCTGGTCTTAAGTGGTCTTCCAGTCTGGTTATGGAGGCTAGATTGAGAGGGGTTTAGGCACTCTCAGCTTCTTAACCTGGGAGACCATCATAAACCATTTCAGACCAGCACACTACCTTAGGCTGGTTTACATGTTTGTTTGTTTTAAATAATAGGGACGTGTTCTCTAGGTATAGATGTGTTTTAGAGGGGTTTGGGCCACTTTCAGCTTCTTAGCATAGGAGACTGTCTTAAACCAGATAAAACCAGCACACCATTTTAGGCTGGTTTATGGTTTTTTTCCCCTTTGCAGGGATGTGGTGTCTAGATATGACTTCTATGCTTGTTTGCTGGTTTTATGTGGTCTCCAGGGCTGATCACAAAGGCTGGTTTTAGATGCGGTTTTAGGCACTTTCAGCTTCTTAGCAAAGACAACCATCTTAAACCAGATAAAACCAGCACACAATTGTAGGCTGGTTTATGTTTTTTTTGTATTGTACTGCCTCCACTGGAATATAACCCTTTCTTGTAAGCACACAGTTGTAGGCTGGATTATGTTTTTTTTTTTTTTCTTCTTTCTTTTTCTAAGCAGGGGTGTTGTCTTTTGATATGGTTTCTGTGCTTGTTTAGTCTAAGGTGGTCTCCCAGCTTGCTGGTTTAAGAGGGGTTTGGGCACTTTCCATTTGGTCAGGCAATGATATCAGTTGGCCAAAAAACTAAACCAGCTGACTGTCCAGTCTGTGAGACCAGAATAAACCAGACAACCAGCCCTAGCTTGGTTTAAGTTGTTATTTTCATGTATGCTGTGGTTCTTGGGTATTTTTTCTGATTTTTTTTTTCTTTTTTCTTGGGTTCGAATCAACACACACACACACACACACACACACCGTGGTTTCTCACAGCCTGTGTCCGTGAAACCAAGCCATTGTGATTTACATACACCCCCTCTGCCTACTACCCCCGCCCTTACCCCGTCTGCCCCCTTGTTCTTCTTCCTCTCCCTCTTTCTTCGCACTTCACTTCTCTCACGCACTCCTCCCGCTTCAGTAGTGATCGGCTCCACACTTGCACGCGTTTCACCGAGCGCCGCTGGAAACAATGGGAGCAGAGCCGCTTTGTGTCGGACAGAGACTGACGCGCTCCTCTGTGTTTGTTTAGGACTTTCTGCTGATAGTCTCATATATTCAGGATCTCATTATCGCGTTTAACACAATGGGCTGCTGCAGCGGACGGTGCACCCTTATATTTCTGTGCACGTTTCAGTTGGTGAGTTTGTTTTCTGATAAATGTGCATTTCACACCGACAAATATGACTGCTCAACACATGTGAGCTGGTTGGTTTATAGCCTAATATGTTGCCTTTTGGTTTGTTGCTTTTTGTTTATGTTGCTGGAAACATGCATGAGTACATTGTTTAAACATTGTGTGTGCTTGAACTCTTTTGTCTTGATCTGAGTTAAGGCTGAACATGTGTTTGAGTAGTTGGCCCCTCCATAAAATAACCCAGAGTAGTAAAAGACTTTTATGGGCAGTTTAATGCTTTTGCTTTTGCACTGCTTAAGTCAAAACAGATGAACTTTTCTCATACTGTTACTGATTTTTCACTCGGATAGAACAGAATACAGGGATAAAAACAACTTCATATTTTTTTTTGTTTTATCAAGTTTTCTGTTTCTCACAGAAGTGTCACACAATGTCAATAAGTGTAGTAATAAATATTATATTATAGTATGCTATTAATCATTATATTAAAATACACAAGACACTTTTTTATTTACACATTTTAAAAATATTGTTCAATTGTACACGTTATTATTATAAAATTAATAATGGTAATAATAATTTAAAGTTAAAAATGATTTTCAACTCCATCTGTTGACTTGTCACCACCATTAGACAAGAAAATCTGAAAATCAGCCCACAGTATTGCCAATAAAACCATATTTTCCATGCCAAAAATGAATTAAATTTTGCCATTTAGTTTTTCTGGTGTGTTGCTACTTAAATGATCTAAAACCATTTGTTTACAATTTCATGTCTGTGACATCAAAATATATGCACCATTACTTAAGTCAGCATGAAATGAAAATTCACCCAATTTATTTTCTATATGCATGTTATAGGTCTAATGAATGCTTACTTTTTTTGTTGACCTCAATTTTTAATCAAAATGTCAAAACTCAGTCTTCCAGTGAAACGGCAGACATGTCTCTGACGTATGTTGGATTTCTCCATTCATTTATTCCACTTAAACGTTCTTACAATCGACTGCAGGCTGAGATTCAGATCTGCCTCCATCCAATCAACAACCAATGGATTAAAACTAATCCTGGTCTACATTTTTTGATAGTCTGTTTCACTCAAATGTAAAACATACTACTATAGAAAAGATCTGCCACTACTACAGTTTCATAGATAATTAGTATACTATTAAAAAAACCTCCAAAGCGTACAGACCTTTACGGCCTTGAACTCATAACAGGTGAAAAACATAAAGAAGACCTTCATAATGAATTTTCCATAAATAAAATGATACAATAGTTTAGTATGTAAAAGTGCATAGCGAGGACTCTGTAGACCCCACAGCATGCCCCTCGGCATTAAATTGATCTGTTTACACTCTGGATAGAGTTGGCAGGAGTCATTAGTTAGATCTACCCATGTTCCTGTCAAAGAGAGAGATGTTCATCTCTCCAAGAAGCTATTATACTGTAATTGTCACTTAATCTTTATTGCAGCTCGCTTTGGTTCATCGGATACTCCATCCTATCTTAAGTGTTCGTAGAAGTTGTTTGTCAGTGAAATGTTATATTGGCTTCCAAATCTACCATCATCATTCTGCAGTGAGTTGCTGGTGTCCTCATTTCCATGTGGAAAGTCTTGCAGCTGCTTTTTGCATTGTTTCAGTCAGCCTCCCCCATCCGCAATCCCAGTCTCAACAACTAAACTGATCCCACGGCAATGTAAACAGGCGTTGTACGCCTACACCGCTAAACAGCTGTTGGAGACTGATTGCACGTTGTTCAAATTTGACACCGTAGCCGCGTCTTTTATTTCTGGTACCTGTGGCAGTGCTTGTGTAATGCTGTCCATTCTTCCCACAATCCTCTCTGACAGGGGCATTAAAAGAACGCTGACACCTGCTGCCCTCTAAAGACAGAAGTGTAATACACCTCGGCCCACATGCATGTTTGCACGTCGACTACTGTCAGACCTCTGGCCCTTCCTGAGCTTGACAGGGTCTGTCTTCCTTTCATTTTAGGCACCTCAGGGAAACATTCCTGCACTTTGATGTAGTTCTGCTCTCTGTCTTGCTATGAGATCTTATTATCTTGATGTCGCAGAGTTTCCCAAACACGTCTACAGTTACTACTGTTCCCATGCGTGCTGTTCTCAGTGGAATGATGTCACAAAACTCTCTTGGGCTAACTGGGAATAGTAATAATTTATTGGATGGCTGGTGGATTGATGCTGTTATTTATCAGTGGTGCTTGAGACAAGCTTCTGTAGTACTCTTGCTCATACTCAATGTTAGAGATTTGAAGAAACCCTTAACGCTCAGTAATAAACTCCAAGTCCTAATTCGTTCCTCGCCGTGGCTTGTTGAGGAGATTTGTGATATTACTTTCAAGTGATCAGATGAATTTTGCAAGATTTATAAAACAGATGAAAAATTTCATAGATTTTCACTGAAGGAAGCACATGAGTTTTATCTGGAGACCAAAATTAGGGATACGCAATATGTTGGTGCCATATTGGCTATTGGACGATGTTAGAGCTTTTTTAATAAAATCAATATTAGAATAATTAATCGATGCCAATTAACTTTCCAGCTTAAATTGAACCTTTAAAACCACAATCATTTAAATGCAATATTTATCAAATCTCAAAATGAATATCAGTTTTTTTTTATGCTGAGCGTAATAAAAATGAAAGCCCAATCTTCTTTTGAAACAACATTCTTCTCTTTGATGATGTATGCGAGACTTTCAATCGTTTGATCAGTTTTGCGATAGTCTCAATATATGGATAGTCAAAGGAAAGATCTGTCGCTACTTCCTTTTCTTTTTCATTTCTGTCCTTTAAAATCGGTGCATCCCTAAACAAAAAATAAAGCCAATAAACTATGCTGAAAACCTTAGCAGCCACCTAGCAATGCCCCAGCATCATGTCAGTACAGTTTGCATGTACAAGTTTACTTTTTGTTGAATGGCTCATTATTTCTCAATTCCACAAACTGGAGATGATTCTGTTGATCCAGTGTCATTCATGAGAGCTGTACACACCTGTTTGTGCTGGATAAGGGAAGGAGAGGAGCATGGGAAACACAGGTAGACACACACATGGAAACCGTATTGAACTTGACCCTTTGTAGCTGTTGAGGAACATCTGGTTTGGTTCCTCCTCCTCCATATCTGTGCTCTAGCAGTAATAGACTAGGAGTTTGTTTAAAAGCACATGAAACTGTCAGCAGCTGGTTTAAAGACTCCCTGGTGGTGAGTTAATCTGGCTTTATCTTACAGACATTCTCCACATAGACTTGGAAATCACTATGTTTGGAATGAATTGGACAGTTATCAAGTTTATTGTAATTCTGAGACGTTCTCCTCCATGAACCATCACTCATTACCACTTCTCTCGCATGATCAGGCCATGCAAGGATTCATGGTTTACCTGGGAGGAATTTAATCTGTATCCAGGCAAAGAGGTTTTCTTGATTAAAAATTCTTTCTTTTGTTAACAAGCAGCTTGATTTTTTTTTTCTTTGACTTACTAAAAGAATGAAACTCTTGTTCTAAACCAGTATGACTCACTTTCTTCTTTTGAACACAAAAGGAGGAAGAGAGTTGTACTCGCGGTGTTGTACACACTGTCGACTAGAGAAAAAAGACACACTTAATGGTGTGTGTTTGACAAGCCCTGAATAGAGAGAGTGACTGATGGACTGTGGGTAATAAATGGCTGTGGCTTTGACCTCTTTAAGTCAAAGAGGCTTGTGAAGAGATACGGTAATGAGGTCAGGAGGGGGATACTCTCTGAATTCTGACCCGTAAACGCACAGACACGTCAAATCCAGGTCTGAATGTTGAATAGATACCATATATGACCTCTGTGATCTCTTTACATATAGAAAGTTGCTTCATTCAAAAACTTACATTGATTGCATTATTTGTCCAAACACTGTTTACATTGATAAACTTAAATTTGTAGTCTATGGGGTATGGCATTATGGAGAGGTTTAAACCACAAATATAGACTTTTGCTGTTAAAACACTTATGTTCTTCTAAATTATCTTTAGTGGTGGCACTACTGTTCTTGGTAGACAACATCTGGTAACTGTATTGTATTTTCATAGTAATTCTTTTTAGATGGTTCTTTCTTATGTGTGTTTCTTTTTGATAAGCATGCATCAGTGTTGCGGGAAATGCATTACAAGTAATGCAAGTTGTGTAATCAGATTACTTTTTTAAGTAAAGTAACACATTATTTTGAAATTTACAAGAAGAATTACTTTTTCAAATACATAACGCAAGCCTGAGTCTTATTTCACTTTTTGTGTGAAAACACTTTTACAGCTGCCAAAAAAAATAAATAATTATACATATATATATATATATATATATATATATATATATATATATATATATATATATATATATATATATATATATATGATTGATGTTATTTTTAAATATTTTTTTTTTTTTTTTGTGCATTACTTTCCATAAATGCATTACTTTCCATAAAAAGTAACTAAATATGCAGCTTTAAGAGTCATGTGGGTTTCACCATCGGTGTTGTGTGGTGTCTCCCTTGAAAATAGAGCAGGAAATATTTATAAGTATTTCATATTTATATGTAAGTATTTCAGTACGGTGTTCCATCGGAATATTTGGTTCTAGAATTGTTATTGTTTACAAAAAGGAACAGTTTCTTTGTTCTTAACCCTGCTTATGGTTGTACTGTTTAAACAATGTGTATCTAGGCAGGAGCCTTGGCTCATAGCCGTACTATATAAGTGCATTGCTATAAATGCAATTTGCTTGGTTTCACAAACTGACAGATGAGATGAAAAGATTTTCTGAGGTAATCGACAGCATGTCACTGATTCTGTCACAAGAGCTTAACTCCTATTGAACCCACACTGAAATCTACACACATGCTTAATATAGGTCCAGTCAGCACGCCTTGCCTCTTGGTTCATCTGTAAAAAGAAGAAAAGTTGACATGTCATCTGTTTTTACTCTTAACTCCCCACTGAGAGCCAGATTATCTAAACAAACAGCACTCCCAGTGGAAACAAGAAGCCACAGAAACATGCACCAGTTGACTCCACAAAGTCAAAGACCCTCATGGGAGGGCAGGAAAAAACATTAGGACAGGGTAATTTGTGGTTTAATTTGCTTGCGAGGTGTCATTACGAGGCTACAGGGGTTCACTGGCTATGTTGATGGAACCTTTTGCCCTCCTGTAAAGGTTAATTTGCCCCTGTTGGCTATTTCCCGACAGCTAGGGGAGACAGAAACACCCAACGGTTTTACGAGATCTGACGGCAGCCTCTATCTCCCAGACAAATGAAGCCAGGGATGTGCTGTGCTGTTTATCAGCTGATTTGCATATGATTCAGCCCAACACCCAATGTGCATCCCCCAGCCAGACAAGCAGATGAATATTTATAAAACAAAGGACACCTCCACCTCTTTCCTGTCTCACACAGTCTGTGTACTCTGAATTAACAACTTTTCATTAATGCACTCAGGCTGTTATTAAAGGGATACTCCACCCCAAAATGAAAATTTTGTCATTAATCACTTACCCCCATGTCGTTCCAAACCCATAAAAGCTTTTTTTGTCTTCAGAACACAATGTAAGATATTTTGGATGAAAACTGGGAGGCTTGTGACTGTCCCATAGACTGCCAAATAAATAACAGTGTCAAGGTCCAGAAAAGTATGAAAAGCTTCGTCAGAAAAGTCCATCTGCCATCAGTGATTCAACCGTAATTTTATGAAGCCACAAGAATACTTTTTGTACACGAAGAAAACAAAAATATGACTTTATTCAACAATTTGTCTACCCTGTGTCTCTCTGCATCACCGTATGCTCTTCTGTGTCATCCGCACCACAAGGATGCACTGTTATATATACGTATATTTACGCTTTGATTTAAAAAAAAAAAAAACAGTACACAGAAGAGCATAAGCTGCCTGCGTAAAGCTCAGATTCGCCAAAATGGTTCTACGGTGATGCGGAGAGACACAGAGGAGACAAATTGTTGAATAAAGTCATTATTTTTGTTTTATTCGCGTACAAAAAGTATTGTCGTCGCTTCATTACATTACGGTTGAATCACTGATGGCAGATGAAGTATTCTGATGATGCTTTTCATACTTTTCTGGACCTTGACAGTGTATTTTATTTGGCTGTCTATGGGACAGTCACAAGCCTCCTGGTTTTCATCCAAAATATCTAAAAGTATGTTCCGAAGACGAACAAAGCTTTTAAGGGTTTGGAACGACATTTTCATTTTGGGGTGGAGTATCCCTTTAAGGGAAATTAATGGAATAAATCAGAAAAAGATGGAAACACACACACACACACACACACACACACACACACACACACACACACACACACACAAGCACATTCCCACCTAATGCTTCTGCTTCACTCAGGAAGGCCTGCATTCTGCATGACCATATTCTACATGCCTAAAACCTAAACTTAACAACTGCCTTATTAACAATTCATAAGCAGTAATTAGGAGTTTACTGATGCAAAAGCCATAGTTAGTAGATAGTTATTGGTGGGAACTGGACCTTAAAATAGAATGTGACCTTAGACTGTTATTAGAACTGTGGAACAATTGAAATGAAATACATAAATCCAGTGATGTTCAGCAACTGAACTGAATTGAACCTATTGAATTGCCTACATGAGAACTGCCTTCTAAAACCTGAAGAATACTTCAGTTTTTACAAATACTCTAGGATATGCTTACAGTGCATATGACATAAATTAATTCATTTGCATAGTACACACATGCAGTATTTATGCAGCCTGATTAAAAAAAAAAAGATTTTACCTTAATTAGTTGGGCCACAAAATCATTGTTTCGCAGTTGAAAAAAAAACTGAAGAGACAGAATGACAACAACAACAAACTACTGGAGAAGCTAGTTTAAACAAATACAAAAACATTTTATGATGATAAATTCTCAACAGAATAAAGAGCAGACACTAGACAAAGATGAAGGTTTCTAGTGTGCATGTGCTGAGTACCTGTTCAAATTGTAAATTTTGAAAGGCTATACATTCAGCAGTACGCATACCTTAAGTATTCGTGTCAAAACTGAAGAAAACTTTTGGCTTAAGGCAACATCCTTACTATGTATGTTTGTAAGGGACTGAGTTGAAACATTGAATCATATAATAGTTCATGTATAACAAAATATTTGAAATTGAGTGTGCTGTAACCAAAGGCAGAATGGTGGGGGGGGGTGTAAATGGAGGAGTTAGATGTTATGTTTTTCTCATATTCCAGAAATTCTCAATGATGGATTTCAATTTCCATATCTGTGCTTATTCACACACAGTCAACATTGTGTCAGTGCATATGAATCACTACTTTATCAACATCCCATCAGCAAGCAAACAACCAGCTGATCTCCTCGACCTCTGACCTCCATCTACATTAACTGACATCCTGATCTCCCATTGTGAGCTTCAGTGTTGAGTTACAGATGAAATGTTTTGTGCAGCACCTTAAGCTGGAGAAGAAGTGCTCTGTTTCTCTCTCTCTCAATCCTGAAGTCCCGTCAGACTGTGGCAAAACTGATTGTGTCAAGCCTCTGACTGTGAACATTGGCCAGTTGACAAACAACAGTGTCGTCTGGGAGAACATTGACATTGATTGTAATGGCAGCAAACAGCATCTTCAGGACAAGAACGAGCTAAATGGAAGTGTGAGTAAATCTTATGGCACCTAGAATAAAACACTGGACCAGTCACATGTGCAGCTGCTA
Source organism: Cyprinus carpio (assembly GCF_018340385.1). Lineage (NCBI taxonomy): Eukaryota > Metazoa > Chordata > Actinopteri > Cypriniformes > Cyprinidae > Cyprinus > Cyprinus carpio. The sequence continues at coordinate 8,044,192 of NC_056619.1, read as the reverse complement.
ATATCAGCGATATAAAGCATCTATTTAGAATAGATAAATCAGGTTAACTTTGTCTGCTTTGTGAATAATGCATTGTGACTAAGCTAAGTGGTGCATTTGGTCTTTTTGGATCATTACTCAGCCATGACAACTGATTTAGACCACCTGTGTGCTGAGTCCACAACAAGATGTTCCTGAATAGTGTCGATTGATGCCTTGAGTATGAATATTGACCGTGCTCTGAAAAACTGAACCCCCTTTATTGAGTGCAACAGCAGGCCAGTCATTCACCCAGGCGCTGATCAATAGCTCTGAGGGGAAAGGTGACTGATCTTATGATACTCTACAGAAGTGAAGGAGACGGAGAAAATGAGCACATGAGGGAAAGTTACATCTATTTCGCAATTTCACACAATACATTGTGCTACATGTATTTGGGTATAGCAAATGCTAGTCAAGCAATTAGTTTAGCAACGTTAGCCACAAACCCAAGTTTAATCTGTCCATCATGACTATCAGTGATGTTACCTTAAAGAACCCATTTCCACAAATAAAGCGGTAGTGGATAAGTAGCCAGTTGAACAACTACTTCACTTAGATTCTGAAGTGTGCATCCAATAGACACTTTACCAGTGAAGCACCATAATTGACATGACAGGTCACATGACAAAGCCAACATGGGGAATAGTACATACCGGTTTCATTCATTACTACTAGGGTCCTGTGAAATCACTTTATTTTTCCCCAAATTCAGTTCTATATATTTTTTTATAATTCAGTTCTGTTTTTTTTTTCTCCATTTAAAATGTTTTTTGATTTACCTTTTAATGGTTTGATTAAAGGGCACCTTTTATGCCCCGTTTTACTAGATGTGATATAAGTCTCAGGTGTCCCCAGAATGTGTCTGATGTTTCAGCTCAAAATACCCCACAGATCATTTATTATATCATTTTATAAATCATTCTATTTTGAGTGAAAACAGAAACACGCTGTTTTAGTGCATGTCTCTTTATATGCAAATGAGCTGCTGCTTCCCGCCCCTTTTTCCAGAATAGGGCTGCCTTTACAGCTTGTAACTGCTAAAAAAAATATCTGTTTGGTTTTGATTATCATGTCTATTGTGCTCAAATAATGCGTTAAAAATAATCGTGGGTGGGGCTAGTAAATTGTGATGTCACACTTTACAGATTCTGTGATTGGTAAGCTCTGAGACACTGCTTATGATTTATGGGGATTAAAAAAAGAGGAGCGGGTGGTCATTATCATTATAGGGTGGTTGTGCACACACTGCCAAAACATTTACGTCCCAACAACATACAAAAGTGAGTTTTGCATAATAAGTGCCCTTTAAGTTTTATTAGTCAGACTATTTATTGAATTCATAATTTTGGATTCATAACAATTTTAACAAAATATTACCCTGTGAAATGTTTAATCTTTTCAGAAATTTTGAAAAGTTGTCTGATATAATTTTAACTGGATTCTGTGCTTTATGATCATATACATATTTAATAACAAAAACGGTGGATGCGTGAAACATGCATGAAAAATTATTTAATCTTTAAAAATGTGATCCAGTGGAAATTGAGCAGTTTCTTTTATTTTTGCTAAACAAAATGTTTCATGGTTCGGGTTTACCATTTAAAAATGTTGATATTGTTTGATTCCTTAAATAATGTTTTAATAGTTGTAATAGAATTTATTAATATTATTGAGAGTTACTTTCTACTGTATAAAAGGAATATTTCATAATTTCTTCAGGTAAATCCATGTTTTTATTTTGGCGTGTTATAGTGAAAACCTTTGTTTTTCTATGTGTTTTCATCAAATGGTGAAGTGACTCTCAGAGCAGCTCTGGAGATGAAGTTTATTTGTTCATGTTCAAGTTCTTCAGAATAGAGATATTGAGAGACAGAGTTGTGAGTGGTTATGCTTGAATACTAAATACCAAAAACGAAAAAAACAAAAACACGTTTACCATTCAAATGTAAGGGAGATCCCCTAGTCACCATTGTCTCTGCACATGCTCCTCCCTTTATCTGAGTCTGTCTCTATTTGTCTCTTTGACCTCCTCCTCCTCCTTGAGCATGTGTGAATTATTGATTTTAGAGTGTGATTTATCGTATGTGCTGGGGGGCTTAGAGAGGAACAGGGGGTGGAGTGTGCTGACTTTCCGCTCCTCCTCGTCTCACCTTCACTGTTAAAGGACCAATTATAAATATGAATGCAGAGATCAGAGTGCTCTCTCTCTCCATATAAGCACCTTTATGAGCTGTCCAGTGGAATGGTTCCCATAGCAACCCCCAAAATTATGCAGCAGAATTCAATCTATAGTGAAGGATATGCTTTTAATATGCAAAATGAGGAGGAGGGGCATGCAACTAAGTGAAGTGATGATGATGAATAAGAACATTCAGATCAGTGCAGATTTAGCCCTCTGAATTGTTAAACTGCTGAAAAAAGTTAAAAAAAAACCTAAAAAAAAATCTGCTTGTTAAATGTGCTTATTTAAAATTTGCTAATTCTAGAAATTTAATTTCATTGTGTGCTGTTAGACAGAGGACTCAAGACTGTTACTTGCAATATTTTTGTTAATGTAGCATTGTTGAAACTGCACAGGCAACATGCCTTGCGTCAAACTTTTAAAACCTGATTTAAACTTTATGCGTTTTGTCCGTTCATTTACACAACATTTTGGTAGCCTGAAAACACAGCATTTTTGGAAAATTTCGACATGCACGTTTTTGAAAACAATACCGTTATCATCTCTGTGTGAACTACGAAAAATCATATTTGTGAAAGCTGTGACACATACGAATTATGTGATCAGTCTATAGTTATGTGCACAGTTGCGTAGTATATTTTACAAAGTGACATCGCCAACTACTGGCCTGGCATGCAAATACAGGGTTTTTAGTTGTTTTCGTGGATCTATGTGAATGGGGATCGTTTTGATAATTTTGTCGGCTGTACATGAAAATGTTCAAAAATGCAAAGGAAAAAAAATTCTGTTTAAGTACATCATTGTTGTGTAAACATGCCCTAAGTGTTATTTAATGTTTTTTGAGAAAAATACCCAGAGCTGAGGCACTTAGTAGCAAATAAACAAGCTCATATTCAGATCTATAAACACCATGCAAGCCAGTCAGAATCCATGACTTTAATGAGCTCAAGCATTAAAAGACTGCAGTGTGCTTCTAATAAACAGAATATTTTTGTCACTTGGTGTAGACGCCAATATAGTTATCGTTTTTTGGTGTGAATAGACCTTTGCATGTCAGATTGTCTTTTTCTGTATAAATGCACAGGTCTTGTCTGGAATGTGGACCAGACCTTATGCTGATAGTCAAAGGTCTGGTTATGTGAAAAAACAGCCTGTGGACATCTCCAGGCCTCCAGATGCACATCCATTATCATTTCAGCTCGTTCAGTTCTTCATTGATTTCCTGCTGACACTGAGATCACTGAACTGTGTAAATCCTCCATGTGCTGGGGCTTGAAAGGGAGAGAGCATGTTTGTATATGCAATGCACATCGTGGATAGATGGCTTTACTAACAGCATTAAACAGGCCCCCTCTATGTTACTGTTACTGGATGTATGTGTTAGTCTTTTATATGCAAAACTCCTCAGTGCAGAGATGTTTGTCAGTGTGTCGTTAATGTTCACTGGCTCAGAGTTCACAGGTCTGAACACAATTCACTGTCTGAAAGCTGCTGACTGTGTTGTACAAGCTGTAATCGCACATTGTGCTGTTCTAATTAATGGCTTTATCAACCGGACAGCTGACTGTGATTGGAGCAGTTAATTACTGCAAATAAAGATGAATTATGATGGATTGTACAATGATGAATGCCACAGGGACTTTGATGAAAAACATCCTGGCAGCTGTTGCAGTTTTGCTGTGGCTTGGAGAAAAAAAAATGCAATTGTAGCATTTAGCTTCAAAGGGAATGTATTACAATAGTTTTTTCCAGTGTTATTGTAGTCTGTGAAATAATTTTTTTTTTGTCATTTTTCTTTGCTTTTTAAGTAATTCCCACAGATCTTGTTTAGAACAGCAATATATAGTGTATATATTGTATATTTAGTGTATAAAATGAAAGTACTCGCTGTTCAGATGCTTTCTGGCTTTTTGAAGGCATCTAATTGTCATTTGTGTCAATCGTTGTTTGTTAAAGGGATAGTTCATCCAAAAATGAAAATTCTGTCATTTAATCACATTCAAGTTCACATTCAACCCAAAGTTTCTTTCATCTGTTAAACACAAAAGAATATGGGTAACCATGAGAGCTTGATTGACAGGCGATCTGACCAATCAGAACGCAGATATTAGGCTTGTTCAAGATAAAATACACTAGGCTGCCACCGGCTAGCGAGAGTAGCCGCTCAAGTCAGACACTTTCTGCTCCCGGTAGTGATGCTCTCACAGTGTTTGCATACTCTATCATAATATAGGAAGTGAAATAAATGCAATATTTGTCAAAAAAATGTGTTGTTTCAGAAAATTTTTCATAAGCAACAGAAACACTTTGTATATACTGCTTAATACAGCGCCATCTATTTATGAATAAAGTTCGACATAAACTATTTAAATACCAATAAAGTGGGGGTATATATGCTTTCATCAGTGTTTCTTGATAAACGTGACTCAATATAACTTCACTAAAAAAGCTTTACTGTTAGAAAAACACAGATTTGTCAGCATTATTGGAATTGAATTGTTAGAATAAACATGCAATACACGTCGTGCTTGTCATCGCAGAATCTGACCAATAATAATAAAGTGCGTCGTCATCGAGGCTTTCACAGCCGATTTTGAGCAACTGCAGCACCTGACCTCGGCAGCTGGTCTCGTTTTGCTCTCGCGGTACTTTGATGGCACATGTGATCGTAAGACGGCTGCAGCGCCGATCAAAGTCGGACAAATTTTCTAACCAGAATGCATTGCTTTTGTCAGACGGCAGCCGATCTTTGAGGCGCTGCATGAAGTCGATCAAGCCTATTATGTGCCACCGTATCGGAGATAGCAACAGTAACTAAGGGTGGGCGGGTGTTTGTGAACAGTCAATTGGTTACCAATTTTCTTCAAAATTTCTTCTTTTGTGTTCAACAGAAGAAAGAACCATACACATTTTTAAAAAATTCATGACAACAAAAAAACAACAAAAAAATTTTCTTTTTTGGGGGAACTATCCCTTTAAACTGTAGTTTATTTTGATCCAAAACCACAGAGACTGTCTGAACAACATGTAAAGCGACCAACTGCAGTTCATTAACTTTAAACATTTTGCTTTAAAACTTTCTATTTATGGGTTGGCAGATGTTACAATTTCAATAAAGCAATATTTTTTGCCTGCTCATTTTAGGGGACCTTTCTATTTTTTTTAAAAAAAAAATTTCCTAAGCTCCTTTTGTTTTCTGAAACTGGTGCTCTAAATTCCACAAGTTGTGTAAAGCCATCCAATCAGATTTGAGCTGGTGATTTCAGCCAGCTCTTGCTATTTTTATGTGCAATATGCATCAATATGCGGTCTGAGGCAGCCTGAGACTAAGATAGAAATGACTTAACGGGGTATTTCCAGCTAGGGGAAAGTTTAAAAAATGGAGGGTCATGGAATGACTGAATTGTTCAGATGTTCTGCTTTTATCTCTGAGTGATGTTTGTACAGCAGGCCTGTTATCAAGGATGGAAAACAGCCTCCTCTTTATCAGTAGAAAGAATGGGTCAGAAAATAGGGTTTGGCTGATCTCTCTGATGTGGGTCAGGAAGAAGGGAGAAGGGAATGGATGGGTAGATGGATGCAGTCACGGGTCACAGGCTGGAAATCACACCCTCGCTATCATTGGAATATCCATTATTGTTAAAAAAAAATAGTTTTTTAAATGATTTTGAAAGAAGTATATAAGGCTGCATTTATTTGATCGAAAATACAGTAAAAATATTATTAGAACTTAAAGCAAATTTTTTCTGTTTGAATATATTTTAAAATGTAATTCATTCCTGTGATGCAAAGCTGAAATTTCAGCATCATTACTCCAGTCTTCAGTGTCACATTATCCTTCAGAAATCAGTATAATATGCTGATTTACTGCTCAAGAACCATTTATTATTAATAATGCTGAAAACAGTTGTGCTGATTAATATTTTTGTGGAAACCATTTATTTGAAATAGAAATCTTTTGTAACATTGTAAATGTCTTTACTGTCACTTTTGATCAATTCAATTCCTCCTTGCTTTATAAAATAAGGTTATATAATAAGATTTTTCTCCCCAGTGTTTACTAAGTAGCTGTGTGGATTTATTAGTGGTGAACAAAAGCTCTTTTGATTATTACTTTATTGCTTTATAGAAATGGAAAACTTCTTTCCTTCTCTTATTGGACTTTATTCGCAGTTTCACCCCGCTGACACACCCGTAACATCTTCTCCAAATGATTTGAAGGATTACACACACTCTTTATGGGATTAGCTCCAATTTGAACAGATGATTACCACAGCGGATCCTGGCCTCGTGGTAATCGATCAGGGACAAAAAGGCGCATTACACAAGTTGATTTGTGGGCTAGCTGAAGCTAATCTAGGGGAAATGGCTGGTTTAAGGAGCGGGAGTGAATCTGATATGATGGAGATCGGAATACTTTGCCAGGAACCTCTGCTTCATCTTTCAGCCTCTAAAAGCATTCCGCCATTCCTGCACGTGCTAATGAGTCCCACAAGTCGAGGAGAGAGAGAAAGAGAGTGCGTTCTCCTTCATCATTAGCTGTTTGCATGTGTGAAACACTAAACATGACATGTCTCCGCTTCTATTGCTTTCACACTTTCTAGAGGTTGCTGTTCAGCCATTAAAGTTGGTAAGTGAGAACAAAGTAAACTGTGTTCAGTTACAACTGTCATGTGTGATTGTTACAGCCCTTTGTATTGTGTAATCTACTGTACGCTTGTTAACATTTGCACACATCTGTGGAAGACCATTTGTTAACTAAAAAAATCTAAATAAATCCGAAATACAATACAAATTTTAGATGAAAAACTGAAAGGGGACATCAGATGCCCATTTTCCACAAGTTGGCATTATAAGTTCTGTTGAATCATGTGTTTTGTTTCATCCAGCAGACTTTTTTTCTGACAAATAAACCAGTAGATCTGGGTGCACAATGTTTATACTAACATTGTAACAATAGAAAGCTAGAAAATCAATTTAAGCCTGTAGACTCACTATCAGCTGCTTTAATGTCTTCATATCTGCAGTGAAGTCTAAACCTGAAGCTCTCCAGTCTGACGTCTCAATTAGTTTGAGATCTGTACCCTCAGCCCCAGCTGACCTGACCACATTTTCTTCCATTAATCTGTTCATACTCAGGGACGACCCCAAAACCCAACCCAACACACTTCTCAACAGCCTGGACAGAAATCAGACTCCAGCACTGAAACTGTTCCAGATCTGCACAAGCACAATCACACCACCTGCCAAAGTCCTGATTAGCCTAATTCCAGCACTCACCAATAACAGTCTTTCCCAATTTTGGCTTCTCAGACGGTTACTAAAGCGATCAGTCGTCCGGTTGTGTTATCCTCTTGTGTGTCGTTAGAGTTTGATTTCTCTTTCTCTGGCGGGAAACTTGGACGCCATTAGGTTGTGAATGTTACATTTGGATAGTGGTCAATATTCAGTGTTTTTTCACTGGCGAGCGAGAGTCTGCTCACTAAAAATCTGTGCTAAATGTGAAATAGTGGAACCTAGTCAACATCAAATGAAAACTGTATTGGGAAGATAGGGTTTTTAATTGCTTTCTTTATACAAGTTCCTGGACTTGTTCTGCTAAATGTAACAACTTGCACTATATCTTAATTTTTCTTTTTGGCTGAAGTCACTAAGGCTTTCAGCGGTCCAGCGGTGCTTGGTCTTTTGTAACTTTGTGTAAGTACTTAAAATTACACTGTTAGAGTTCTTAGGGTTTTTTCCCAAATACATTAAGTATGTGCTTAAACATGGAGCTGGCCCAGAAGCAGCTTAATAATGTTGTAATGATGGAAATATGAGGTGACTGCTGAAATATCCATACTGTGTGACTGAACTTATGATTTTAATGGAACAAGACAAAACTTTCTAATGAATCATATGAGGCAAATCAATGAATACATGTTTTTGTGTTATGCAGACTGTATTGGCTTATCTCAGACAGATAAATCAAACAAAGACATGTCATATTTCACCCCAAAAAGATAGATAACATTTACTTTGTTATGCAAGTGTTATTTCTATATTTTCACCTAGACATACTGCATCTCATAGGTCCAAACTTTTAACTTGGAAGTCATCACTTTCCACAGTTTTACTCTTATCCTTTATTCTCTCTCTCCCTCTGTCTGTCATTTGTCTCTTGTTTTCAATGACGTCCCACTCATCTGTTTCCCCATCACTTTATCTTCCTCATTGTATCCTTTCTTCCACTCTCATCTGTATTCATTCTCTCCTCATCCATCACCCTCTCCCTTTCTTTATGGTCACAATTCACCCCCACCACACTTCTCCTTCTGTGTGTGTGTGTGTGTGTGTGATCTGCTCCTGCTGTCTGCTCCACACATTGTCCAAGATGTTTGGCTCTGATCAAGCCATCATGGCAGATGCTTAATTGTGTCTGCCAGGTCTGTGATGTGCCCACAGTCCCACAATCCCCTGGCACTCGTGCTCATACAGGGCGCTGGTCTTTGTCAGGCGGAATGCTGTGTTTCCTGGCATTTAGCTCTGAAATGTGAGCAGGACAGACAGGATGTAAATAGCTTTCAGGTTTATTTATTAAGTTACTGACTGTGGATGGTGTCAGGACACAATGTCTGTTTTGATAATTCTGTGCCACTATGGCTGAACATTACCCAAGGTTTTAATGCAATGGTTTCCTTCAGTGGTAATTCATAAAAAAGAGCATTCTGTCATTATTTGCTCACTCTCATGTCATTCCAGATCTGTGTGACTGACTTTCTTCTGTACACTCTTACAAATAAAGTTTCCAAAAGGGGGTTTTTGCATTGATGCCATTAAAGAACCATTTTTGGTTCCCCAGAAAACATTTCTTAAAGAATCCATCTTTCTCAATGTGAAGAGTTTTATTAATCTAAAGAACCTTTTCCCACTATAAAGATCCTTTAGATTAACCATTGATTCCAATAAGGAATCTTTATTTTTATAAGATCTTTTATAAGAGTGTAGAATACCAAATATTCTGAAGAATGTTCTTGCTGCTTTTTCCCATACATTAAAAGCATAAAACTTTCAAAACGTATCTTAAAATTGTCCATACAGCTTGACGATACAGCTTTGGTACAAAGGACATCATTAAAATAGTCCATGTGACAGTGGTTCAACCCTAATGTTATGAAGCTATGAGAATACGTTTTGTGCACAAAGAAAACAAAAATAATATTTGTCACAGTACTGTCATTAATGCGCATCAAAGACTGACATGGAAGAGAAGAAATTGTTGCATATAGTTGTTATTTTTGTTTTCTTTGCACACAAAAAGCATTCTCGTAGCTTTATAAAATTAAGGTTGAACCACTGATGGACTATTTTAACGATGTTCTTACTACCTTTCTGGGCCTTGAACGTGTCAGTTGTGTTGCTGTCTATGCAGGGTCAGAAAGCTCTCGGATTTCATCAAAAATATCTTAATTTGTGTTCTAAAGATGAACGAGCGTCTTATGGGTTTGGAATGACATGAAAGTGACAGAATTTTCATTTTTGGGTGAACGCATCTCATTTACATTTTCACATATTAATACTTGGCACATTATGATCAACAGATCATTAGCAACATGATAAGACAGCTTTGTTGTCTTCACACACCATGTGCAAAGGCACAAATGAGAGAGTCAAGAGTAAAAACAGGCCCACTTTTCAATCAACTAACTGTTTCCATCACCCTACTTTTATGCACATTTTTAAGTATCGCATCAGAAACGAGTGATGGAAACGTTGAATTCTGAATAAAAATGCCTTAATTCGCAAAAAAGTTTTTACGCTCGATTGAGGTGGTTTTTGTGTGAAATAGGGTTAATAAATTCCTCTAAGCACATCAAAAAAGTCATGTGACTGCGCTATGGGACGGTAAATCCTGATTAACCAGCGGACCGATCTTGTTCCACAGCATCTGGAATGTTGTTATGGTCATACGGAAATGTCCGAGCAAAGTTTGTCATCAAAGTATTTCTGTATAATTGCCTCCCAGAACTGTTAAACAACTGCGTTCCCAAACAGCAGCATCCACCTCCGAAAGCAATAACCTCTCGTATTGAGGTGCAAGTTATTTATGATATAGGAAAATTATTATATAAATTAACCTATCATATTAAATAAATTAACCTACCTCCCTAATTTACTTATAGATCCATAGTTCCAGCATTACAGGAAGTGACGATTTTGTTCTTTTTGACTCATTGGATGTAATTTGTATGAGTGAGGTCGTATGAATTAGCCAAAAATAAAAACGAAATGCACTAATATCCTGCTAGATATTGCTCCAAATTTGCCAAATACGTTAAAACTTCAAATTTACATGCAAGACTTAATCATTGCTTACATTTTTTGTTCCTTTTTTTTTGTATTCCACAAAAGAAAGTCAGGTTTATGTGTGAACTGTTCATTTAACCCAAGAATATAGCCTTTAAGTAGTAGGCAAACTCACTGAAGTTACTGTAGTCGTCTCTATTTCTCCAATTAAAAGCCAAGATTACAAAAAGTGTTTTTCACAGCAAAAGCCATAGAAGAACCATTTATGGTTCCCCTAATAACTTTTCAGTAAACAATTCTTAAAAGATCAGTTTGTTTCTTAGTGTTAAGGACATTTGAATAATCTAAAGAACCTTTTTTTTACACTACAAAGAACCTTTTTGTGGAATGGAAAGATTCCATAATTGGAACCTCAGATGAGAAAAAAAAAGAAACCTTTATTTTTAAAAGTGTACATGATGAATTCAACAGTATTTTAATCTCTGCCATTCTATTTGACATTTAACTGGCATACATGAGTGCAGAAACGGGGTTGTTTAATTAGACCGACATTAACGTTTCCATTTCATTACATCTATCACACAACATAATTTCCTTTTGGAAGTGGTGCAGGTTTCCATGTCTTTTCCTCTTTCATCATTTCACAGTATGCAGTCACTGGCTCGCCAGCTCACAACACGCACCACACTCTCACTGAATTCTCATTAATCGTCCCTTCACAGCGAGTCTCTCAGGAGGAGGCGGCGGGACACAGGGACCTGTCTGCGAATCGCCACCCTTGTGTTCCACACATTAGTAGACTGTGTCAATACACTCTTGAGTAAATGCATGCTAGAATGATAAAACAAGTTGTTTGATGTGTGAGGAGTTTTAAGAGCCACTTGAAGATGCTTGATGATAAAACAAGTGTTTTTTTCGTATTCAGAGGACATCCTTTAGAATCAGGTAAAGTGTGTTTGGAGAGAGTTCTCTTAGGAAATAGTCAATAATGAGAAAATGTGGTATTTCTGATTTAAAAAAAAAAAATCAAAATCTCTTTTCTGAACCACTTTATGATGTGATTACACACTGTGTATTTGTTATCTTTGCATTAACATGCTTATTTAAAAAAAACTCTACTATGTAACTAAGTAAGATACAGATATAATTATACATATGTCAGTTTTAATAGATCAGGATTCTTGTGTGACAATAATTGAAGTTTTGAAAGGTGTTTGATGTTGTGTTTGAACAGCTCCAGATGTTTCCACTACAGTGTCATTATTTACAGATCTTTTAAATTTGAAAGAATCATTATGAAGATGTTCTGGTTCTTGCAAAAAGTGTTTTGCAGTTTAAGAATTTGACATAAAAATCTCTTGTTAAAAATCTTTTGATAGTCCTCCAACTGAAATAATCAAAGAATAAAAGGAAAAATGATCATGCTTTAAACCTTTATTCCAATCGTTCCTCATCTGAATCATTCATCTAAATATACAGTATGTCCTCTCCTCTCTTTCTCTCTCTCAGATGGTGGCGTTAGAGAGGCAGGTGTTTGATTTCTTGGGCTACCAGTGGGCTCCAATCCTTGCAAACTTCTTCCACATCCTGGTTGTCATCCTGGGCTTGTTTGGCACCATTCAGTATAGACCTCGCTACATTGTGGTGGTAAGTGCTGCTTTAAATTCATCTTTACTATGATGACCTTGTAAATCTCTCAAAAACTGTCCGGGCCACATTTTAATCACCAACTTTTGACTTGTGAGCAACTTTTTTACTTTTGAATTTAATTTATTCTCAGTTGTCATTCTCATTAGATTCTCGTCTCATGAATATGGAAGCTTGTTTCTGCCATGGAATAAAAAAAGTTATTTTTTTTCCTCACAATTCAGTCTTTTTCTTAAAAGGTTATATCTCTGAATTCAGATGTGTTTCCTCAGAATTGTAAGTATATTACTCATAACTGTGAGATATAAACTCACAAAAAAAAAAAACAGAATTGTGAAATTAAAATGTCACAATTAGGCTACCTTTTATTTTTTTTATTCTGTGGTGGGAAAAATGAAACGTGAGAATTAAGTCATAATTGTGAGATAAAAAGTCGCGATTACTTTTTTGTTATTCTGTGGCAGAAATGGCCTTCCATACAAAAATATAGATTTTTTTATTTTTTCATTTTTTTTCATTAATATAATAAAAATAATAAAAAAATAAACAAAAAAATCAAATATGCACAAAAAAACAAAAAAAAGCCCCAAAAGATAGGTTTCATTTTCATCAAAATTTAATTTTTCATTTTGTTCATTCTGAAATATGACCCAGACATGTTCTTGATAGGTTTTGATCGGTTTCTCCAACCACGCTAGTTAAAAATCTGTTTAATAACAGCGTCAGTTCGGATCTGTTTCTTTATGTCAGACTGTTTTATAAATGCTTATATGCAAATAGTGTTTGCGGCACATGCAAATCTGCTTACTGTTGATCAAAGACAGCAGGCCTCTGAAGCAGAACTGAACGCAGCCCTTTGCTGATAATGGACTCTGGCATGCGGCCCTGCAGACACTGGACTAGTCTTATACTTTGACACATTGTATGGCATTTTAATCCCCTAAATCTGCAACTAATTACCATGAATTAAATGATTAGAGTCCAGCTCCCTTCAGTTCCTCACTGGGTCAACCCATGAAGCAGCATCACTTCAACTCCAACAGGATTATCAAGCCTTTAGTTCAGTTGATGAAACGGGAAGCAAGCTATTTTTGGAATTTTAATATTCATACAGAATTCTTATTTTTATTTTTTATAACCAAAAGTCTTTAGTTTACATCATGGCTGTGTTTGAAATAGCATAACAGACTATTCTTATTATTGCTACATTATAGTTTATAATTCATATCTGAATGTAGCATACTGTGCACAGTTTTCAAATTTTCTGAATGTTTTGAAAACCGAGATGACCAACTAAATTTGCCAAAATATGTATATTTTGTTTAGAAGAATGTAAATGGGCTAGAAATAACATCAGCCACAGTAAAATATCTATTTTGATTCATTATTTAATCAGACTGTCAGAAGTCACATAATTTTTTAAACAAAATGGAATTAAATATGGCTACTTTTATTTATTTATTCAAAGATGGTAACTAGATGCTGTGAGAAACATAAAGTCTTGCAATATCAATGCAGAATACTGTTGTTGCTAACTTTTATCAGTTTTTCCACTAACTATTAAAATGTAGATTGTATATTGCTCATTATGCTCGAAAAACTAAGTTAGTATTCCAATCGAATTATTATTTGCATTATTTTCATATGCATTTTGCTAGTGTTTTGCTGATATTAGGGGCATTTTCATTCTTGATAGTATTGAAATTGATATAAAGATAATAAGACATAAAACTGAGAAGATGAGTTATTGACCTTTTGTTATTATTGCCAGAAATAGAAAACTGTAAATATTAAATTAGGAATATCTGCTAAATATGTATTTAGTTAACTTTTAAAAGTACATGAGCATATAAATAAACTTTTTTTTTTTAATCCAAAGTCACTTACATTTGCATTCAGTGTAGACATTATATCTACAAGCATATTCTCAAAATATAACAAACATAGGTTACAAGCCACATAATAAAGTCTTTAAGACATTAGGCTTCACAAAAATTGTAATCGTTTTACCTCTAATGTGTATAAAACTCTGAAGCCATTGAATGGGAGTATACAGTAACGTCTTAAATATCAATTATTTTGCACTGAACTCACTGAGTTGCTCGTTACACGTTAGATTTACACAGTTGATTGCGCCAAAACGTGATGATAATTCAATTCAAACACAAAATTCTCACAGAGAAGAAATAGAGAAGAAATATCAAGTTAATCAAAGTGACAAAATGTTGAGAATAGACCAAGGCGTGAGAAAGTGTTGAAGACCAATAGATGAGCCTGGAAACAAGACTTGCGGTGCTGAGACTCCTGGGAATGGTGAGGAGTATTGCTCAGGCTTGTGTCCGTGACATGTGCTTCACAGCAGCTTAAAATCACACCAGTCCCCATATAACGGTGATTTGACATGTGGTGCATCATTTCCCTTCAAGAGATTAAAGTCGTAGTCTTGCTGGCCTGCTTTGCTAGGTGTCCTGTCAAACAAACAGCCAGTTTTAACTTTAAAGGAGTATTCTGAGTGAAACACAACTTGCCCTGTCATTTACAGTAATGTACTTACTTGGAAGTCAATGGGTTAACTGAATCTTAGAGTTTATGAACAGAAATATGAATCTCATATTGTTGTTAAAGCACTTACATTAAATTATATAGTTAATAATCTGATCTGTAAAGTTTTCAGTTCATCTTTGTGAGTGGATCTTAATTTCTGTGGATGGAGTTTGCCTCTCTGTATATCGGTGGAGGAAATCTCAGTGGAGGGCGTTTTGAAAACAGTCTTTTGCAGTTTGGAGAAAATTGCTCAATAAAGTCGTCTCAAGCTGGTCTTCCGTAAGGGACTGACAGATCCATTTTTACTACTGTGCAGCATAAACTTCTGTATTCTCTTTAAACTCCCCATGAGAACTATCTGCTTCGTGCTACTGACAAAAATGAACGCTCATTTCTTTTTGCCTTTCTGGGAGTTTATATACCAGCAGGCTCAGGTTGGAGCGCTAATTCAGATTAGCATTTCAAAGGGATTTATAGGCTCGTAAAATCCTAATTGATTGTGTTTGTGTGTGGTAAACAACGGTATAAACGACTAGGAAGACAAAAGGCTTGATGTTCAAATGAGATGTTCTGCTATAAAAAGAAGATCAAACCAGAACAAAGAAAGAAACAAATCTGGAGATGAACGATAAGAGCCTGTGTAAAAGAAAGGTGCTTTTCTCAAGACTGAGCCCTAAATCCAAACACACTCACTGCGGATGTTTTCCAGCATCTACTCGACTTCTGTTTCCCATTTACAACAGCTCTGATGTTACGGCTACTGAAACG
This sequence comes from Cyprinus carpio, assembly GCF_018340385.1. Lineage (NCBI taxonomy): Eukaryota > Metazoa > Chordata > Actinopteri > Cypriniformes > Cyprinidae > Cyprinus > Cyprinus carpio. The sequence goes on along the minus strand of NC_056619.1, from coordinate 8,028,744 downwards.
GCTTGAGTTTTAACTTGTTCTAGATGGGTAGTTGCCAGCTGTCCCTTGAATAAAAGTGGTCCAGTGTGGTAGTACAGTGATAGTATCAGGTGGTAATACCAAGGTTCTTTAATATATACTATGGTACACTCTTAAAAATAAAGGTGCTGCACAATTTCTGTCTAAATGGTTCCATAAAGAACCTTTAAAATCTATAATAAAAAGGTAAATAAAGAGACTGTTCTTTAAAGAACCTTTGTCTGAATGGTTCTTTGGGGAACCAAAATAGGTTCTTCTCTGGCATCGCTGTGAAGAACCTTTTAAGCACCTTTATTTTTAAGAGTGTACTGATTGGTTTTACTGAAATAATTTGATGTGATATGAATATTTTATCATTTATTCCTCTGTGGAGCACAAAAAAGAGATGAAAATGTTTTGTCTATACTATGAAAGTCAATGGGGTCCAAAAGTTGTTTTAGATCTCTTTCATTGTATGAACAAAAGCAGAAACAAAGAAAGTCATAAAGGTTTGTAATGGCATGATGGTGAGTAAATAATAACAAAATGTATTTTATTTATTAATTTTCACATTAACAAAGTGCATTTGTGTCATATTTTTAGTAGTAAGTAAGTTTAATTTCATTTCATTGAAATTTAGTGTGCAAAAAAATACACTGTCAGTTGTCATCAGTGTAAAGATGTAAAAAGTACAGCTCACACAGAAGTCACTTTAAAACAAATTAGCTTTCAGGTTTGTCAGTGCTGCAAATTCATTGGATCAACTTAAACTGGATCGACAAAAGTGCAGATTCCTATTGAAATGGGTGGATTTGCCCGTGAAGTTTCATCCAGCAACAGTAAATGTGACCATACCAGTGTAGCCTATGTTTGAATGTTGGAATGAATTGTTGGAGTAAAGAATTGTCCATCTTTTTGACAGTATACTGTGTGGACAGCGCTGTGGGTGGCCTGGAATGTCTTTATCATCTGCTTCTACCTGGAGGTTGGAGGTCTATCAAAGGTAAGAGAGATTCCCACCTAAGTTTACACATGGGTCAGCCGTCAGTGTTTAAGAGTACGAGGCATTTTAATGACCCTGTTTTACAGTTAAATGGGGCCATTTATGATGTTTTTACAGATTGTCTAAAACTTTATTTGGAATTGCCAGAGCTTTGTGTCTTACACTTAGGTTTTCATTGAACACACCAGAAACTGGCACATAAAACAACAGTGTAGAGGAAATAAGTTCAGATGAAAGCCTTTGGGAGAGCAGAAGTTATAGCAGTAGTTGTGTTATCCCCAACCCATCCCATGATACACCTCTGTCTACATGTGCTGGCAGGTCATGGACTCAAACACTCATACACCCCTAGTGTATTAACAGTGAGAAACAAGCTCGCTGTATAATTTACACATTCTCCTCTCTCTGTGTGTGCTTGTTTGTGACTCCTGCTTGGTCTGTTTCCTTACCACAAATTTCTTAATTCTACAATGAAAAGCTCTTATCCGCTTTCAGAAGGTGGAGTGAGATTGTACAATAACATCCTAAAGTCTGCATGCAGATGCATGAGGAGTAAATCTGGTACATGTATAATGAGCTGCTGTTTTTTCAAAATTAACCTTTTCCACAATTGTCGCAGCTGCATGGGACAAATTACTCATTTTATTCCAGGACAAAGAATTTTTTGTCCAAAACACATCCAAACTCAGGCAGAATTCATACTTAGGAAATATTGGGTTTGGGTGACCATGATTTTTAACAAGCAGAACATGTTCCCCCTGGAATTAACCAATCAGATTTCAGGGGTTAGAGTTAAGTTAGGACTGAGTTTGGGGTCTGAACATAGTTTAATTTCCCTCTCATTTTAAGAAATGCTGATAGTTGTGTTTGGGAATAGGGTTAGGATAATGTTTTGTTTGACAGGAATGTTGTTCCAGGTCCAACAAAAGAGGTTAATTACATCTTCCTCGGTAAATGACAGTCACTATTGGAGTGTGTAAGAATGTTCTGCATACTAGCTTAGAGGATATTTCTTTACATTGGACATCAAGTGGAGAGGCAAAACAGTATCAAAATTGTTTACAATACAGAATTCTTAATCCAGCAAAAGTGATCATAAAGACATTTGCAATGTTACAGAAGATTTCTGTTTCAAATAGATGCTGTTATTTTAATTTAATTTAAATGTAATGGATTATAAGAAATGTTAAAATGATTTCTGAAGGATCATGTGGCACCAAAGACTGGAATAATGATGCTGAAAATTCAGCTTTGCTTTACAGAAATAAATTACGTATTAAAATATATTCATATAGAAAAGTGTTGTTTTGAATTGCAGTAATATTTCACAGTATTGCTATTTTCACTGTATTTATGATCAAATAACTGCAACCTTGATGAACACGAGACTTCTTTCAAAAACATTAAAAAATCTTACCAAATCCAATCTTTTAAACAGTAGTTTATTCATTTGTTTCTTATATATCTTAACTTGAAAAATCTCAACAGGCTTTTTCTTATAGTTTGAGTGCTTGGTTTCTTAGTTTCTCTTGAATTTCAGTGGCTCAGAAGCCAATTATTCATCCCACAAAGCATTATTATAACACCCTTATATTTGTATCAGCTATATTTAATGTTGTTTGATTCATGTATTTTAATCTTTTTAGTTTAGTTCTTTGCTCATAAGAGAGTTGTGTAATTGGACTCATGGCCTTGGATGTTAACAACAAAAGATATTGGAAGCATTTTCTGTGCTTATGTATTAATTTATTTTATTTTATGCTTGTGTGTTCAGTCACATTTTATTCTACCTTGAATTTTGTGGGGGATTTTTTGTCTTTCATCCTCATCCTCTTCTTCCTTTGTCTCACACAGTCACGCTCCGTCACTCCCTCCCTTTTCTTTACTGTGCCGTCACAGGTGGGACACCCTTCCCCCAAAACCCCCCTCTCCTCTATAAAGTCACTGCATGAATATTCATGAGCTGAATCAGACAGATCTGCTGTCCAGAAAGCAGCAAGTTTGCGCATTGATCCTTTCTTTTCTGTCTCTGTGTGTTTTTATGTGTGTGTGTGTGTGTGTGTGTGTGTGTGTGTGTGTTTTCTCCATTAGCCACTTGTCCTCCTGCTGTCCATATGTAGCGGTGAGGAAGTGTTGTGTGTCCATCTGTCGGGTTAATGCCCGAGTCCGACCCTCTGCCACCTGTTCCCCATTATTCAGCCTTTTTCATGCAACCCCTGCATTAACACGGCCCACCACAAGCCTCAATGAAACACATCAAAATATATCTCACTGATGTCTCTACTGTCATACAGCAAATGGCACACCATATGATAATATCATGCTGCACTGAGGACCCCCTACTGTAAGACTGATTATGATTAGACTGTGATGAGAAGAATGAGTCTGAATGAAACAGTCTGACATTAGATTCTATCTATCTGTCTGTCTGTCTCTCTGTCTGCCGTCTCACCATGTTCATCAAATTTGCCTATCTGTTTGTCTTATAATGTGTTTAATATCTGTCTATCTGTCTGTCAGTCTTGCAGTTTTAATCATGTATGTCTGTCTGTATTGCAGTGTTTATCGTGTGTCTGTCTGTATTGCAGTGTTTATTGTGTGTCTGTCTGTCTTTCAGTGTTTATCATGTGTCTGTCAGTCTTGCAGTGTTTATCGTGTGTGTGTGTCTGTCTGTCTGTCTTGCAGTGTTTACCGTGTGTGTCTGTCTGTCTTGCAGTGTTTACCGTGTGTGTCTGTCTGTCTTGCAGTGTTTATCGTGTGTGTCTGTCTGTCTTTCAGTGTTTATCATGTGTCTGTCTGTATTGCAGTGTTTATTGTGTGTCTGTCTGTCTTTCAGTGTTTATCATGTGTCTGTCTGTATTGCAGTGTTTATTGTGTGTGTCTGTCTGTCTTTCAGTGTTTATTGTGTGTGTGTGTGTGTGTGTGTGTGTGTGTGTGTCTGTCTGTCTTGCAGTGTTTATCATGTGTGTCTGTCAGTCTTGCAGTGTTTATCGTGTGTGTGTGTGTGTCTGTCTGTCTGCCTTGCAGTGTTTATCATGTGTGTCTGTCTGTATTGCAGTGTTTATCGTGTGTGTCTGTCTGTATTGCAGTGTTTACCGTGTGTGTCTGTCTGTCTTGCAGTGTTTATCGTGTGTGTCTGTCTGTCTTGCAGTGTTTATCATGTGTCTGTCTGTCTTTCAGTGTTTATCGTGTGTCTGTCTGTATTGCAGTGTTTATCGTGTCTGTCTGTATTGCAGTGTTTATCATGTGTCTGTCTGTCTTTCAGTGTTTATCATGTGTCTGTCTGTCTTGCAGTGTTTATCGTGTGTGTGTGTCTGTCTGTCTTGCAGTGTTTACCGTGTGTGTCTGTCTGTCTTGCAGTGTTTACCGTGTGTGTCTGTCTGTCTTGCAGTGTTTATCGTGTGTGTCTGTCTGTCTTTCAGTGTTTATCGTGTCTGTCTGTCTGTCTTGCTGTGTTTACCGTGTGTGTCTGTCTTTCAGTGTTTATCATGTGTCTGTCTGTCCTTGCAGTGTTTATTGTGTGTGTCTGTCTGTCTTGCAGTGTTTACCGTGTGTGTCTGTCTGTCTTGCAGTGTTTATTGTGTGTGTCTGTCTGTCTTGCAGTGTTTATTGTGTGTGTCTGTCTGTCTTGCAGTGTTTATCATGTGTCTGTCTGTATTGCAGTGTTTATTGTGTGTGTCTGTCTGTCTTTCAGTGTTTATCATGTGTCTGTCTGTATTGCAGTGTTTATTGTGTGTGTGTGTGTGTGTGTGTGTCTGTCTGTCTTGCAGTGTTTATCATGTGTGTCTGTCTGTATTGCAGTGTTTATCGTGTGTGTCTGTCTGTATTGCAGTGTTTATCGTGTGTGTGTGTGTGTGTCTGTCTGTCTGCCTTGCAGTGTTTATCATGTGTGTCTGTCTGTATTGCAGTGTTTATCGTGTGTCTGTCTGTATTGCAGTGTTTATCGTGTGTGTCTGTCTGTATTGCAGTGTTTATCGTGTGTGTCTGTCTGTATTGCAGTGTTTACCGTGTGTCTGTCTGTCTTTCAGTGTTTATCGTGTCTGTCTGTATTGCAGTGTTTATCATGTGTCTGTCTGTATTGCAGTGTTTATCATGTGTCTGTCTGTATTGCAGTGTTTATTGTGTGTGTCTGTCTGTCTTTCAGTGTTTATCATGTGTCTGTCAGTCTTGCAGTGTTTATCGTGTGTGTGTGTGTCTGTCTGTCTGTCTTGCAGTGTTTATCATGTGTGTCTGTCTGTATTGCAGTGTTTATCATGTGTCTGTCTGTATTGCAGTGTTTATCGTGTGTGTCTGTCTGTCTTGCAGTGTTTATCATGTGGTTCTCATGATGATAGTGATAAATCAGAATCAGAATCTTTATTGCTAAGTATGCTTAAGCATACAAGGAATTTGTTTTAGTGACATAAGCTTCCAGTACACAGAGACAACAACAACACATAGACAAAAAATAAGATGAGAATAAAAAAAATTGTATGTATAGTTGTGCTATAGATGATAAATGGAATAAAATAGAATGAAATGCAGGGATGTACTAGGATGCATAATGTGGGGAGCATTTAACTGTTCATGAGGTAGATTGCCTGGGGGAAGAAACTGTTCTTGTGCCTGACTGTCCTGGTATTTGTGGCTCTGAAGCGTTGGCCAGATGGCAGAAGTTTAAAAAGGGGGGTAACATGGATGTGAGGGATCCAGAGTGATTTTCTGAGCCCTTTTCCTTACTCTGGATGTATACAGTTCTTGAAGGGTGGGCAGGGGAGAACTAATAATCCTTTCAGCAGTCTGAACCGTTCTCTGTAGTCTTCTGATGTCTGATTTTGTAGCTGAGCTGAACCAGACAGTTATTGAAGTGCACAGTACAGACTCAATGACGGCTGAGTAGAACTGTTTCAGCAGCTCCTGTGGCAGGTTAAACTTCCTCAGCTGGCAAAGGAAGTACAACCTTTGTTGGGCCTTTTTAACAATCAATGTGTGGAGTCAATGTGAGTGTCCCACTTCAGGTCCTGAGAGATGGTGGTTCCCAGGAATCTGAATGACTCCACTGCAGACACAGTGCTGTTCATGATTGTGAGTGGGGGGAGTGCAGGGGGGTTCCTCCAGAAGTCCACGATCATCTCCAATGTTTTGAGTGTGTTCAGCTCCAGGTTGTTAAGACTACACCAGACAGCCAGCTGCTCAACCTCTTGTCTGTAAGCAGCCTGGATGAGGCCAATGACTATAGTGTCATCTGCAAACTTCAGGAGCTTGACAGAGGGGTCTTTAGAGGTGCAGTCATTGGTGTAGAGGGAGAAGAGCAGTGGGGAGAGAACACATCCCTGAGGGGCACCAGTGTTGGTGGAGCGGCTGTTTGACATGAATTTCCCCAGTCTCTCTATCTGTTGACTATCTGTCAGAAAGCTGCTGATCAACTGACAGATAGAGCTAGGAACAGAGAGCTGGGCCAGTTTGATCTGGAGGGCTGTTGGGATGATGGTGTTGAAAGCCAAACTAAAGTCCACAAACAGGATCCTCACATAAGTCCCTGTTTTATCCAGATGTTGCAGGATGAAGTGGTCTAAATGGTCTCTGTCAGTGTCTCACAATGTTTATCATGTCTGTTTGTCTCTCATTGTCTGTCCGTCTTACAGTGTTTATCATATCTGTCTGTCTATCTGTCTGTCTGTCTTGCAGTGTGTATCATGTCTTTCTGTCTCATAGTGTTTCTGTCTGTCTGTCTCTCTTTATTTTTGTCTGTCTGTCTCGCAGTGTTTGTCTCTCTACTGTTTGTCTGTCTGTCTCATAATGTGTTTATCATGTCTGTCTATTTGTCTTACATTGTTTATCATGTCTGTTTGTCTTAGTGTTTTGTTTGTCATGTCTGTCTGTCTGTCTGTCTGTCTTCCAGTGTTTATCATGCCTGTCCATTTCAGTGTTTATCATGTCTGTCTGTTTCACAGTGTTTATCATGTGGTTCACATAAACTGTCTGTCAGTGTCTCGCAATATTTCTTATGTCTGTCTCTCTTGCCATGTTTGTCTCCCTGTCTTTCAGTCTCTCTCTTTGTTTATCTGTCTGTCGTGCAGTATTAATCATGTCTGTCTGTCTTTCATTGTCTATCTGTCTGGTTGTGTTTATTATGTCTGTCTGTCTCACAATGTGTTTATTAGTTCTGTTTGTCTCTCTGTCTCACAATGTTTATCACGTCTGTCTCTCTCAGTCTCAAAATATGTTTATTATATTTGTCCGTCTGTCTGTTTTGCAATATTTGTAACACTGTATCTGTCTATCTCCCAATGGGTAGGGGTATTTGAATAACTATTCATTGTGGTTCTACTTGCTTGAATTACAATTCTACTTCATGTTTGCTATATCAATTTAAATTTATTTTAGAAATTGAAGTGTATTTTAAACATTCTCAATTCAATTCTGAATGCTGCAGTGTGCTGGTATCCATGAAATGCAGGCAAAATATGTGAAATGAGGCAGTGCATCCTTGTTGCTGTTTAATTGATCACACTGTCAATATGATAATGTCCACCTATGATATTCAAACACATGCGCAAATCAGTATGAGTGAGTCACACCGGTGCAAATGGACAAATTAAATAAGCAACACATCTACTTGAATATCTCATTTGGCAACAGTTTTTAGCAGATAAATTATAAAATGCACCTCCATTCCTGTCAGCGTAAATACATTGCAGTGTTTACGGATTTTAATTACTAATGATCCAGGGAAAAAAAGTGACAATTTTAATAATAATGATATTAATTTTAGAAGTCTACTGTGCTCATTCTTTGATCTTAAATCTTCTTGTCTTAAAGTGTCTTGCAATCATCAACAACAAAACCGCACATGAATCTATGATGGCTGTGAGCGCTGCCATGGAAACCACTCAGAGTTATCATCTCATAATTATGATAATTCTGACAGAACATGAATGTGGGATTAATCTCTCACATTCAGATAATGGAGAACCATATTAACTCTCTGAACATGAGACATGTAGTTTCACTGAAGAGGAAAGGCATATTAAGTGCTTGGGCACTTTATGAAACATGCTCTCTCTCTCTCTGTCTGCTTGATTGAGGTGTTTTGGTGGGGTTGTCCTCTCACGCATGGCTGCAGGCTGTGGCTGTCAGTCTCACACTGTGGCTGTGATTAAATACGGGACAGGACGGTCTGTATCGACCCCCTCTCTGAACACGCAAACACACACTCTTCTCAGTGACATATATAATGTATCATGTATAATGATAATGCCTGCCGATGATAAAGGGGACAAACGCCTCTGTGTCTCCATTAGCCAGAAAGAGGTCAAGGACGAGTTCCACTGTAATAAGCATAGGAAAGTCCATACGTTTTCATTTTGACCAGTGTCATTCATCTCATAAGCCTGAGAACTGTGTGGATTGACAGAATCCATTATATCTGTAGGTACACGTATCCGTGAGCCTATGAGAAACATTTGCAACAAAGACGCATAACTCTGAGGTGACACTTGTATTTCACAACACTTTCACACATGCAGCATTCAGGTTAAGGACTGTGTGAACAGATGCAAACATAATTATTCCCTTTATTTGCAGTAATTTGTGAACTGGGAGACAGACATTTTTATTTTAAATGGAAAGAAATGTTTTATAGCCTGTTACATAGTATATATATATATATATTTATATACTGTAGATATGTAGATAAATATATGTAGATATTTATATACATACATACAAAAAAACTAATTAAACACTATTAGTTACAAAAATTAATGTTTTTCTTGTGCATCACAGAAACAAACAGCATTTTAAAATATATGACAATAGAAAACAATAATTTTTGAGAAGAAATTGTAAAAAATTAAAAAACGAAATATTGTAAAATATTACAATTTCGTAATGCCACACTATTAGTGTTATTACTGTATTTTTTCATAAGATAACTGCAGGCTTGATGAGCACAAGATACTTCTCTCAAAAAAAACATAATTATATCGAACTTTTTTTTTCAATAATATATTGTTTTTTTCAATTATTTATGTGATTTATTTGATATAATTTATTTTATTTATATAGACCAGTAAAAAAGGTATATAATAATAAATACACATAAATGTGACCTACTGACATGGTTTTAATAAAACTTAAGTGCTAAATAAAAATGTTTATGTTTATCATCAAAAAATAAGTTTAAATCATCACAAAATTCACAGTGTGGGTTAATTTTACATTGCCAAAAATACACTGTCATGAATTGCCTGGCCCTAACTGCTAGTAGTTACACACCACAATTTTACCTAATTTATCAGTTTTTATGTGTAAAATCTGTAATAAATATGACCACAACAAATAAACAGTGAACGCATATTGAAAGCGATAGTGTGCTTTCTCCTTCTTTTATATGTATACGCGTCTTTCCTCCCTCTGTCAGGTCTATGGAACAGATTCTTTGTCAGCTCCGTGTTAAATTATGCATGCATGCTTTACAGCGTGCAGCCTCTCTGTCACTCACTCCCTCATCCTTTATATTGACATGTGGCTGAGGCTGATGACAGCTCCTCCTCTCTGTCGTTTTAGGACAGCGACCTCTTGACGTTTAACATCTCGGCACACCACTCCTGGTGGAGCGAGCACGGGCCAGGCTGTGTCCGAAGAGAGATCCCCGCCAGCGGAAACCGCAGTGCAGACACACAGTCCTATATATCCATCATGGGCTGCCTGCTGGAGTACCAGTACATTGAAGTCCTGCACAGCAGCTTCCAAATCCTTATCTCCGTAAGTCACTCCAAACACATACACACACAAACAAATATGCCTAAAGCTAAAACACTCAATAAGCATTCCTTCAATAGTCCAAAAACCCTGTTTTTACTCTAGTTTATGGTCTCCACATGCTATATTTAGACTTACTATATGTGTATGTTTGCTACATAGCATAACTAAAAGTGTCCCATAGTACACATTTTTTCCAGACACGCTTCCATCCTAATGGTGCTTTTTCATTACTGTAGGAAATCATTGGCTGTCTCTGTACACTTAACCAGTCCTTTAAAGCCACAGCAGACTAAAGTGTAGCCTGCACACACTGTGCATGTGTAAACCGCCCCTGCCTGAGTCCTGAAGCCCTGCTGTTGTGCTGAAGTGGCCCCTTGAGTTGAGGTCTGGCACGGCTCCAGGGTTAGTTGGGTAAACTCAGTGGATTATAATCAGCAGGCAGCTAGCAGAAAGACTGTGAGCTCATTTTCTGAGAAGGGATTTGTTTTATTGACTTAAATGCGCTGTGGACAATGGCCTCTAAAAGTATTTGGACTTAAGCCACACTTACAATTTCTGAATGTTATTGCATTAGATACAAAAACCAAAATATTAAACCAAGTGGCATCTGCAAACACCAATGCAATATATAATAGAATAGAATATAATGTACAATATTAGGGCCAAATCGAATAATCGATTAATGTCAAATCGATTAATCGTGATTAATCACATCCAAAATAAAAGTTTGTATTTACTTAACATGTGTATGTGTACTGTGTATATCTATATTTATATATAAATACACACATATGTATATTTATGTATATATTTTCGAAATATTTATGGTTGTATATTCATATTTATATATGATTTATATATTATATTAATAACATAATGCAATTAATGATGCATTAAATTGATTAAAAGTGACAGTAAAGACATTTATATTTTTACAAAAGGTTTGTATTTGAAATAAATGTGAGCCTAACGAAAAACTGGTTCGGTGTAGGTTAGGAGTGCTGGAAGCTTCTTCAGAGTGATGATTATCTGCTTATGCTCAAACAATGAACTGATAACTTCACGGTGAGAGTTGAACAAAGTGGCCTGCAGGAAGAGGGAGCTTAAACACACACCAGTCAAGTTCCTACAGGCTTCTTCAGTGGGAATGCTGAGATTAGTGAGAGGGAAACAGATCTTTATCTCCAATGCCCAAAGTACTCAGCTTGTGGTTTGAAAATGAAGTACTACAATGCTCAGACAAATGAGAAGATGGCTAGAGGGCCATGTGAATCTCTCAAAGAGGTTTGAATGAATGAATAAGAGAGAAAAATGATTTTGCTTGAAGAAATGAAATGACATGTTAAAAAATAAAGCCCCTTTTTTGCATTATCATTGCAGAATAAAATTTACTGTATAGAAGAAAAAATACTGTAATGGAATCTTGCATCTTAAATGTGATACTGTATCATTTTTAGTTATTCAGTATATATTTAGTATAATTAGTATTATGAATTTAGAATTCTTGACCACTTCTTGATTCACTGAAAAAAATATTAAAAATATACATTTATTTACTAGTGATGTCAAAAAATTAATTAATTCTTGTTTACATAATATATGTGTGTGTACTGTGTACATTTATTATGTATATATAAATACACACACATACATGTATACATTTCAGAAAAAATTTATTTTCATATATTAAATACATTTATTTAATATAAATTGTATGGATATAAATATGGATATGCAAATATTTACTAAATATATACTATATATATACAACTTTTCTTTTGGATGCGATTAATCATGATTAAATAAATATATATTTGGGAGAAATATGGCTGGTGTTATTGGGCAACATTGGGAGAGAGAGGTTTGTCACCTGTGACAAATTGTTTTGTTGCTCAGGATTGAGAGGGCAAACGATGGAGCAAGCGAGTCGGGCCAGATGCTTCATAAACATTTCTGAGATGTGTGTGTGTGTGTGTGTGTAACTTCAGACTTCAAACTAGGCCACTATCAAAAAGACTTCTTCTGTACTGAATAGTCACGTTCTCACGTTCACAGGAGGACAGTCAGAGAGTAGAGCAGGACACACACCTGAGATGACAGGTGAACAACTGAAAGAGTCATTAGCAGAGCTTCATGTAAATCCCTCCCTCTATGACAGCTGAGAGGTGTGTGTGTGTGAGAGCACCATCTGCTTTCCTCATTAGTGTAACTCATGAGGGAGCTACCTGTGCAGAGAACTCATAAACATCGCCCTTCAGATGTGACCCGTTCTTCTGTTTTTCATTCTCCAGCATCCTTCTTTCTGGGATTACACTTTTAGCTCTCAATGACTGATTTTTAATTTTTTTATTTTACCTCTTTGGTCTGCCGTGATTCTTTAAATATCTGTGCACAAATGCAGTTATTTATTATATTATATAATATTATATTATATTATTATAATTAGTTTAATAATGAGATTGCAAAGATAAATTAAATTAAAATAAATTAATATATTTAGTTTGACCTCCTGAGGTTGACAGTTAACATATTTTGAAGGTTAAGCAAATTTTTTCACTCACCATTTTTCAAAGAAGAAAATCAGTACTGCTGTCATAACTAGTATGTGTCTCAGTTTTCACTTTTCTTCACTTTTTCCGTTTATGTTTTATCAGCATAAGTGGGTGGATGAGTTCATCCCTCTTCCATCTTTGTCTCTAGCTGTTTTCCCTCTTTTTTTCTCATCTGACATCTCTTCCTCTCATATCTCAGTTGCTTCTCTGTTCAGTAAAACACTGAAGTCAAGATAAGGGAGTTTCAGCTTCAGACAGAGAAGAATATCTTGTCAGGATGGTATGGGAATTCATCACTTCCTTTCCCATCATGCTCTCTGCCCCAGGGAGCGACAATAGATGGCTGTAAATTCAAGGAACTTTTTACCTGAAATTCAATCCACTCTGAAAATCTACTAGATGGTCAAAAACTTTTTTGTTGTTATTGCAAAGTTTAGTATTGCATCGAGGCCACAAAGTAAAACAGGCGTGGCATTATTTCAAAAGAAAACTGTCCAAAACGAACTGTTTCTTTCAATTGACATTTATGAATTTTAATCACTAATACTATTACTAATTACTGCTACTTCTGCTATTGATAATAATAATAATAAATTATTCTCTAGGTATTAATACAGCATTTTTAAATGTTTTATATATTAAGAAATAAGCAGTTTAAAAATGTATGATTCCTGGGTGAATTCCTGCCCATTTTTCTTCAGCACCCAAACACACTTTTAAAAAAACGGTCACGTTCAAACTCTGCAGCGTTATCACAGATTCAGCTTGTTTTACGCCCATCCCGACTGTTGCTGAGTTCACGTCTGAGAACATGATTAAGAAAAGTTTCACTTCAAAGTGTCTCCCTTCGCTCCCTGCGGCGGTTTAATCACTTCTCATGTACACACAAATGTAAGTGGATTTTTGATTAGACGAGGCCAGTTGCAAACATCTGAGAGCCGTTTGTTTAGCCGCTCGGCAGCCATGACAGGTGGAATATTTTTGCCTGGTTTTTAATCTCAGATCTGGTGGGTGTGAAGTGCTGTAAGTGTGTTTGCGTGTGTTGCAGCGAGAGCACTTTTGTGAAGTGATGTTGAGAGTGCTCTGATTCAGATGTGATACGGCTGTGAATTCTGCCTCCGGCGACTGAAGGAGAGAGAGAGAGAGAGACATCAGAAGTGCTGTTTACGGAGTCTCTGTGTGTGTGTGTGTGGGCTGGACTAATTTCTGTCACTGCAGGGTGACTTTGGCACATAATTACCCTGTCATACATCATGTTCATGTGGTGGGTCAAAGCATTAGGTTTTTGTGATATGTGTATTCACAGTTTTGGGTCTGTATTACTGCAGTCTCTCTTATTATTGTTTTTCTCTCCCTCTGCTTCAGCCAGCTGACACTAAGGTAGATAACGCTACTTGAGAGCAGATAAGAAATGGAAGTGGAGTTTTTGGACTGATGCTCCAGCTGGTGGTCACTTGTAAAGTAATAATATACTTTACTTCTAAATGAGTACTTGTTATGGAAATAATATACATTATATACTAAAGTGTAAACTGAAGGTAATATTTTTGAACATTTTAAAATATACACATGAAAAAATATATATATATTGTGATTATAATATATATATTAGTGTAAATTTAAGTTAAATGCAATTAGCTGAACTTTATTCTTTTTTTTTATTCAACAATACAATTACTTACCATTAATCAATTTAACATCAACTTAACTCAAAAAACTAAAAAAAAAAAAAAAAACAAAAAAAATATGCTGACCCCAAATGTTTGAACAGTAGTTTATATTGTTACAAAAGACTTCTATTTGGAATAAATGTTGTTCTTTTTAACTTTTTATTCATCAAAGAGTCCTGAAAAATAACACCGCTCACCTGTTTCCAACATTGATAATAAATCAACATATTCAGCTGATTTCTGGAGGATCATGTGACACTGAAGATTGGAGCAATGATGCTAAAAAATGTAGCTTTGCATCACAGGAATATATTATATTTTAAAGTATATTAAAATGAAAAACAGTTATTTTAAATTGTAATAATATTTCACAATTATATTATATTTTTACTGGATTTTTCTTCAAATAAATGCAGCCTTGATTAGCATAAGAGGCTTCTTTAAAGAACACATATTGAAAAGGTACATCAACTTTTGTTTGTTCTACAGACATAAATAATATGCCATATTAAGTCGTATGTGCTGTTATTAGTTTGATTATGATAGTTGTGTGTTAGGATTCACCTTTGTCTTTATATGGCATAGAATTCTTGCAAGCGCTCTCTCTCTCTGTTATCTTTGAAACTGAAATTCAGGCCTGTGATGTGATTTCTTCCTAATATAGATTTTATTTCCCGGGGAACTCAAACTCGAGCATTATTTAGGTGTGTAGAACCAGAGCCCAGATCAGACAGAAGTGCTATATAAGTGTTGGGGTGACAGAACCAGGTTGTGTGCATAGAGCCGGCTTTTGATCTGTCAGTCATACAGACAGAACATCTCTCACTCTCTGAGTCTTTCTGAATCATATAATTGGTCATAAACTTGTAAATAATTCACATCCAATGCAGCTAAGATTCATCACAAGCAACTTTTTTTAATTAGAGACAATTAAAAGTCAGTTTACAAATTCATATTGTGGTTATCCTTTGAAAGAATTCAAGATGATATAACCATCCTGAGAAAAAAAGAGGAGTGTAAGTCTAAGATTCTTGAAAATAAGGATTTCAGTATATAGTATATATATTTGGCACTATTTTAAAGAGCAGTTAAGCTTTTCTTTTTGATATTGGCTGAATTCCCAGCCACAGACATTTTACCAAGTTTATTTTCTTTTATATTGCATTTTTAATGAGTTTTAAGGATTATTTCTTAAGGCAGATTCCACAATGATTACAAAAACAATTTGGAGATAATTCTATTCATATCAAAGGCATTATAGAGACTAGACTGAGAGATTGAAATCTGAATTAGCTGGCATGAGAAACACCCTGAGGGAGCTGGAGGCCACTGACCCAGAAACCTTGTCTCTCTACAGCAGCTTTACCCTTTGACCTGAATGATCAGTCCATGAAACACAGCCGAAATACCGTTCACCCAACCTCTCAGCTCTGTCGCTTTATATATCAGAGGAGAGAGAACAGGTTAAATCTGCATCACTTTGTACCACTTCACCAGAGAGTAGAAAGAAACTCAGCAGAGGAAGGCCTGATCAGGCTTTAAGACCTTGACTTTTAAATAGCTTATGTTTTTGAATGACCATAATTAACGTTATATCAAGTGTTGCACTGGATCTGAGCTGAGAGTGGTCAGATCTCAGGTGCACAGCTGCTCCGTCTGTGTTTTACTCTTCACCTGAGATGCCCTGAGCAAGAATTAGTTTTGAATTTATTACATTTGTGTTACATTTGTCTCATGATCTCAGAGTAAGAGAGCTCTTCAACAAAGGATTTAATATTTATAGCTGAATAATAAATAGCCTGTTCTGCTGTGTGATTTAGTCTGTATGGAACAAGTGAAAATGTACAGTAAGCCAGTTATTATTACAATAGAAAATGATCAGAGCCCTGAGCAATACATATTTATAAAATGAATACAAATACAGTACCTTTTAAATGTTAGGGATTTTTTTTTTTTTTTAAGAAATTAGTTTTATTGAGCAATTAAACATAAAAAAGATAAAATATATATAATTTTAAAAAACACAAAACATTTTCAAATAAAAACAAATCCTTTAAACTTAAACTTTATATCAATGAAAGAAAAATCACGGTTTCCACAAAAATAATAATAATATAAGTAGCGAAACTGTTTTTAACAATAATAATAATCAGAAATTTTTCCTCAGCATCAAATCAGCTTATTATACTGATTTCTGAAGGATCATGTGACTCTGAAGACTGGAGTAATGATGCTGAAAATTCAGCTTTGCATCACAGGAATAAATTACATTTAAAAACATATTCAAATAGAAAACACTTATTTTAAGTTTCACAATATTACTGTTTTATTACTGGCTTAAAATGACTCCCACAGCCTTCAGCCTACACACGGCAACCTGGAGCAACAGATTCAAGGTTAATACAACATAGGATACTAATCAAGTCAGCTCTGCTCTGTAGTTGGCAGTCTGGTTGTTGACATTTCCTGTGATGCAGCTGGTATTTCACAACTCCTTCATTGCAATAGAAGCTGATTGGAGGTGCACTGCACAGCAATTGTGTGTCTCACCTGCACTGTGGCGTTCAGCCGCTTGATCACAGCCTCTCACGGGCCTCATAGATTGTCATTTAGGCATTTAATTTTTTCAGTATCCATTTCTCTCTCTGTTTTTCTCTCTAGTTCATATGCAAACACACAGCATTCTTTTTATTTTTCAGGGTAGGTGTATGTGGGCAGTCTGCCCAATAACAGATTAATTGGTTTGGAAAAGTGCCACTCTCTGGGACTTGAGTTTGCCCTGTGTGTGTTTTCATACAGAGCTGTGCCATCTGCCTCTGTGGCACTGCCATACCCATCAATATGCCCGTCATCCACACACACACACACACACACACACACACACACACACACACACACACACACACACACACACACACACACACACACACACACACACACACACCCGTCCCCTCTTTACTTGGCACAGGACTTTGTTAAACTCTCTCTAACGTCTCTTTGAGTAATGTATTATCGGCCATGTGTTTCTCATAATGAATGGTTTATTAGATGTGCCTGCCATTCCTGCTGCACACACTTATGGTTAGGGATTTCAACAAACCCCTAATGCTGAGTATTAAACTTTGGAGAGTAACTAATCCCACACATGAATGATGCATCAAATTATTTTCATTTGCATATACATTTACATGTATTCGTTTAGTGGATGTTTTTATTGAAAACAAAAAAAGAACATCACAAGCAATTCTTAACTTGTTGGACAATATATAGTAAACTTGTGGAAACATAATCTCCTTCACAGGGGTTGGGTCTTTGAACTTGGGCCAGTAAGCAATAGCAATTACCCAGAATACCCTAGCAACCATAAAGCAGACACCCAGAACACATAACAACACCCTAGTGACCACTCACTGCACTTTAGCATCCACCTAAAAGTGCTTTAGCAACCATATAACAGCATTTTAAAAACACTCAGAACACCTAGCAACTCCATAGCAATGTCCTAGCAATCACTCAGAACATCAAGCATCTCTGTAGCAACACCCTAGAAATCACTCAGAACACCTAGCAACTCCATAGCAACGCCCTAGGAATCACTGACAACACCTAGCAACTCCATAAAGCAGCACGCTAAAACACTCAGAACACCTAGCAACTCCACAGCGACAACATAACACACCTAGCAACTCCAAAGCAACATCATAACAATCACTCTGTCCACCTAGCAACTCTATATCAACCCCCTAGCAATCACCCAGAGTACCTTCCCTTACCAAAAGTAGTATACTTCAAGTTTGTTTTATTAAGTATACTTAAGTAAAGTTCAAGTATATTTTTAAGTATACTTTATGTAGCAAGTATACAAATATCAGTGTTCTAGTAGTATACTTGTAAGTGCACTGTTTCAATACTCCTTGGGACTAAAGTTTTATAAAAAAAAATAAAGAAATAACATTTTGAACAAAAAGCTGAAAAGAGACTATGAATTTGATTCAGAATGATAATTAAAACGTAGATGGAGTCGATCAACACCCCAAAGCTTGACTGTAATTATTACCTCTTCATCGGTCTACATTTTATTCCATAACGTTACAGTTTTGATGCTGTTTCATGTCAGATGATCGTGTTAGATTACATGTGTTCGTAGCTGTTGTTTCTTTTTCTTCTTCACTTTTTTTGGAAATTCTGTACAGAAGATGTGTACTAACGCCCTCTAACGTATAACAATGAAAACACGGATTCTAGGAGCACAAGTATAGCTCAAATATACTTTTTTTTTTAAATATAGACTTTTTGTAAGTATAAGTCAAGTATACTTTAATGTCATTTTAAGTATATTTCTGAGAAGTACATAAAGCCCATTTCTGAGAAGTACATAAAAAGTAAACTAAAAGCATACTTTCCTATTTTTAGTACTTTTCGTAAGGGTTAACAACCATACAAAAGCATGCTAAAAGTTTAAGTGGATTTCGGGGTGGAAGCACCCACATCACCCTAGATTCACAGGATGTTTTTGTCCAGGCAATCACAGAAATATAAAAACCTAGCTAGAGAATAATGATGTACTGACGTAAGGTGAAGACATGAGTCGAAAGTGAAAGGTGACAAGACTGTTCAGAAGATCTGACCGAGTCTGATGTCGGCCTGTCAGTCTTTTGTGCTCTTTGTGCTGTCTGTCTCTGTCGATACACTGACGTGTTTGCGTTTGTCTCCTCAGCTGCTGGGTTTCATCTACGCCTGCTACGTCATCAGTGTCATCACAGAGGAGGAGGACAGCTGTGAGTATCTTCTCTCATCTCCTATCGTGCCCGTCTGTCTGGTTGGCAGTAGTTCTGCTGGTGTGGAGGGCTGATGTCTATCTGCTCAGGTCAAAACGTGTGTTTGTGTGTGTGTGAGATAAGAGAAAAATGCAAGTCTGTCCAAACACCACATTCTTTCCCCTGTTTATGTGTCCAAAACAGACACTATCAATTTTATTAAAGAAATGTCTGTCTGATTGTAGTCTTACATAAACATTCAGGAGATGATGGCTCTGTGTCCTTCTAGATTTGCTTTGTGATAATATATCTAAACCGTCTGAATTATGTTGAAGAATATGAAATATGGATGTAAAACCCATTTTTTTCATCCATGTGAGGGGGAGCACACTACTCTCATCATTTTGTGAGAAACGCTGTATTACTCAACTCAGTTTGTAAAATTGTGTTTTAGTAAGTGTGCCTAAAAGTTTAAGTGGATTTCAAGTTGTAAGCACTTTTTTGCTACAAATGCAAAAATGAAAAATGTGTTTACTTGCATTTTGTCAAAACTTCAAAAACACACCTATACATCTAATTTACTATTGTTTTAATCTGAAATGAACACTAGTCATAGATTAGGAGAGAGTGGGGTTTGTGACCTATACTGCATCCAGTCACCTGGGGGCGATCAAAATATTCTGGCTTCACTTTTCAAGACTTGTACTATGCTATGTCCTCAAAACACTTTTACCATAGTGCATGATTGGCAAACTAATATATTTTTTATGTTTGCATCGTATAACCAGCTCCATATAGTAAACTTGCTGTGTAGTGCACCTGGTACAGCATTGCCCTTGAGATTTGCGAGTCCTGTGAAACAAGAGTTATAATAAAACAGCTGAAAGACTTGATTAAGCAGGCTAAAATGGCATGTTCGCAACAGCAAATGTGTTTTTATCTTAACTTTGCTGGGGGTGTTTTTTCAACATTATCAGTTAGGTTTAAGGTCAGGTTTATTGTAGGTGGTACATTATATTCAAACGTCACAGAGCATTAACATTTTAGTGGCACTGGACGTTTCATTTAAAAACTGCCGTGATGCATACAACATCCAGCATAATAAAATTGCCAGATTCATCAGAGAGAAAGCACTTTTGGCGCCACTCACTCATGAATGCATGTCATGAAACATGCAAGAAGCAACCTAGTATTATTTTTCAGAAATATCACCCCAGGCACATTTTTTTTCCAGTGAATCCTGGGTTGTGTTAGTGTGGGAAATCTGAGAGTGTGTGTATAACACTCTTGGAAGATGCCAGTAGCAGCAAAGATTGGAGTTTGCCAGATAAATCTGATAAACAGTCAGATTAGAGTATGCCAGGTGAAGAAAGTGCATTCCAGTGTTGTTTAGATACTGTTAGCAGAGATAGGTGTGCTGTTTTCTTTTGGAATTCTTACTTCTTTGGAATTTTGTTCCTGAATTGAATAGGTCTGTACGAATTCACATCAGTTTTCAAAATATTGTTCACAGTGCATATACACAGCAATTATTTGCTCTCGGCAGAATAGGCTTTAACAGCCTCACTAAGTGGGAGAGGACCAGAGTGAAGCCCAGGGGATGAGATAAGCCACTGCCATGTTTGTACGGGTCAAACACCAGCCCTCCGCTGACTGTTAATGTTTTCCCCTCTTCCAAAAAAGTAGGGAATACCGTTCTTTCATTTACCACCGCTGAACATTCCCTGGAGGAATGTAGCCTACCTCATGGATAAGAAGGATTAGATTGCAGACAGTTGGTCAACTTTTTATCCTTTACTTTCAATTCTTGTTTGCTTTTGTTTTCCAATGACCTTTGAGCATCATCGCTCATCGAGAACAGGCGGTTTGTCTTTTGCTATTTCATCGTGCACATGTGCTCGGGTGAACTCTATATGTATGCTCTGTACAAATTTACCAACATCAGAGTGATTATAAGTTCACCGAGGAAAGTTTTATTGCTCTGAGGTTGCTTCATAGCCCAGGAGATTTAAAGAGCGCATGAAATCAAAACGTCCGTTTGGTGGCTTTCATGCCTGTTAGTTTTGAGGACATCTGTATGCTAGTGCACTGCTAAAAGTTGGCAAAATAAAACATTGAAGCGTTTGAAAATTATAATGTTTCTCTTCTAGACTGAAGATATATAAAGACACGGTCTTACACTTTTATCCAATGAAATGCTTTCTAGAATGACAGCACCCTTAAACTGATCAGGAATAGCAAGTAGCAAAACGTAGTTGCGCTAATGAACATTTGGAAAAGTAATTTACAGTAGCTAATTTTTAGTACTTAGCATAACAGTATTTGTACACGTTTGTCCAGCCGTAGCTTTAGCCACCTTGTTTTTAAAGGGATAGTTCACCCAAAAATTAAAATTATGTCACTAGCAAACTAGACTTTGCTGTACTAAAATGTTAAATCTCACACATATGAAGTTTTGGAAATCTGATTCATTTTAGTGAATCGATTTGTTCATTGTTGGTTCATATAAATCATTTGATTCAAAATAAGCGATTTACATCTTTTAGTGTATGAAAAATAACATTAACTGTATTACAATAATGTACAGCATAATATTTTGTTAAATGCTACTCTTCACCATTTTTTTTTTTTATTTTTTATAATTACAGTTTCAACAAGTTATGATAATGTTTTTTAGGCTTTAGTTGAGACACTTTACATTGCCAAGTTGCCATTTCATAGCTTCCCCAGCATTATTTGGTTGTGTAGGCAGTGACTGGAAAGTGTTAGAAAGAATCTTGTGTGGTTTTGCAGGTCTGTGACTTAAATTGCAGACCTTTAAAGCACAAACTTCCCCTCAGATGCTGTACTTCTCCTAAAATGTGTATTTTAGGTATCTAAGGAAGATGATTGTTGACTTGTGGTTGTGAGTAACTTCGAATTTGTAGGCTAAAGCGCTTTTTTCCTTTACTCATGCTACATTGCCATTGGACGTACAGAGATGTGTGTGTTTGTGTGTGTGTAAGCAGCCCAGTGGGTCTATTTTCTATCATGCAAAGCTGTGTGTGGTTCATTTACACGCTCATTTGAAGTGGAGGATTTAATTTCTTCGCCTCTGAAGTTTCTCTCTCTCTGTCTGTCTCTCACTCTCTCTCTCTGTACAGGTGATTTGAATAATAATGTGCCAGGCTTCATTTTTATCCATGGATTCTTCTTCTGCCTTGTCCGCCCTTCCTTCTCATCTCATTCGCTCTTTCTTTCTGTTTTAAATGACTTGCATCCATAATTAGTTTGTAGTCGCAGTCCCAGTGTTATCGCTGGCTCATTAAAAGCAGCAGCAGTCACTTCGCTGCAGTGTGAATCTAATCTAATCACAGCCCTACTGCCAGCTCTAGGGACGCGTGGGCTCTTGAGTACTGATCTAAGCCCGGATCCTCTCTCAGACCTGCCTTTACCAAAAGAAAATGCAAACCTGGCTCCACATCAGAGCAGGAACAGAAGAGAGAGAATGTGTGTGGGACCTCGAGTGTCTGGTTGGTTATCAGTGCTGAGCAGATTCCTATGCAGGCTTTTTATGAAAGTGGGTCAAAATAGTGTAGAGCTGAATGTTAGCATGAGCGCTTCCCCGATGTATGTGCTTGACGTTATGCAGGGGAGAGAGAGACAGGTAAAAGCAGAGGAGAGAGACGGGGCATCAGAGAGACACACACACACACATACAGTATAGAGTCAAAGAGAATGTGAACTCAAGTCGTTTTATTTGCGTGAGCTCTATGTGTTTTCTAACGTAATGCAATGCCAAGCTAACATGGTTTAAACTCCTGCTATTTACCTTATTTTAACAAAAGCCTCTTATACAAAAATCAGCAGATGTGAATGAAGGTGTGTCGTCCATCTTTTTTACAGTCTAAGAGTTTAAATAAATAAGTGTTTCTTAATTTTGTTAATATCTTAATTTGGTTTTCAAAGATTAACCAAAGTCTTATGAGAGTGGAAAGACATGAAAACGCTGACAGAATTTCATTTATGGGTGAACCATCCCTTTAAACAAGTCTTAAAGTTTGAAGTACATGTGTAGTTTTCCATTTGCTCACATTAGTAGGAATAACTTCTGCCTTCCCAGCATTCCTCACATAGCAGCGCCGCTCATGGTCTCTGGAGCTCCACGGATCCTGCAGACACTAGTGACACATTATGAGCTCAAAGCCTGTCGTTTGTGATAAACAAACCAGCCCTGCTATTTTCCAACCTGCTGTATGTTTAATGTGCGTAAACATGGAGGTGAAATTGCTCTTGAGATTGCCGTCTGTTGCGGTTTTATGGATTGACTGAAAGGTTTGTTTGTGCTTTCACAGCTAAAACACGTTCACTTACAGCAGATCCCAGTTCACCTACTATGCAAGTATGCACTAAAATGCGTGCTAGTCAAAGTGCCTTTGAAAACTGAGCCATCTTATTAGAGTCTAGCTAATTGCTTCATTATTTCTTCATAAATTAATTTCTTGATAATTATTTTTTTTGTATGGACAAGAATGGTCATTTGTGTTCACAATAGAAAGTTAGTAATGTGAGATCCAAATGAATAAAGTTGAATACAAGATGACAATTGTAATTAACTTATGAGTAAACAATCTCTTTAACTCACAAGCTTCATAGTGCAATGGCTTGATGCATATTTCAAAAATCATACACGATTTGAGCACATTTTCAACATGTGCTTTGGAGCTCATTCTAATCTCACATACTTTTAAAATAGGTGCTATTCGAATTGGAACACGGGGGCAATCTCTCCCACTTTTTTTGCTGTATATAAGTTAGGAATGAGAGTGTGTGTGTCTGTATTCTCGGTGTGTAGTCTAGCACACCGGGCTGAATGAGGCCAGACATCTGATAATGAAAATCACTCATTCAGAAACCTGTTATTCATTCCTATGTCTCTGTGTGTGTGTGTGTGAGTGTGTGAGTGTGAGTGTGTGTGAGTGTGTGTGAGTGTGTGTGTGTTAGAGAGAGAGGGAAGAAGGTAAAAACTTAATGTACTTGAATTTTTGTCAAACTTAGATGAATGTGTGTGTGTAAGAGTTATATCATATCACATTTCATATGTACACACAGTTCATTGTTAATAATTGTCTGATTTGTGTAATGTGAAGTGTCTCAGTAGATATTCCAGGGTTAATGTTCACAATATTCATATTTCTGTTAGTGGTTTTTACATGGCGATTATCATTTCATGTTTCATTTGTTCTCTTCTTGGCTCATTGTCCTGTTTCATTTCTTTCATTCTTTAATTTCATCTTTTGTTTGGTTTTCAGTTGATTTTATTGGTGGATTTGAGCCATTCCCACTCTACCATGTCAATGAGAAACCATCTCATCTTCTGTTAAAGCCTGTGCATCAGTAAGTACCTGTGTGTGTGTGTGGGAATGATGTCATCAGTTTGAAAATGTTTTCATAAATGATGCAAAATATATAAGGAATAATTGACGGTGGGCTGTTGAATTATTAATTTTGTGACGAAAACAAAGAAATAATTAGTTTGCTTTATTTGTTGCTTTATTTGCTTGGTCAGTGTTGTTGTGGGTTTTGGTTATTTTGCTGTTATAGGCCATAAATATCTTTGAAATAACTGAAATAATTTTGACAAAGTGAAGTGAAATCAAGACCCACTTAGAACTACTTTAGTCATGCATATCCTTGAAGCTAATTGCACACCTCAGAACGTTCATCAGCCAATCAGATTCAAGCATTCAAGTAGTATAAAAGTATTATAAATTAAAATAATTATAGTTATTATTCAGAATTTTAATTTACAGCTGTAATAAAAACAATTTAGACATCTATTTTATGTCCCTATTTAAAATTAAAATGTGTGTGTGAATGTGAATCCAATCAAACACACTCTGTGTGTGCGAGTTCAGTAAAATAGATCCTCTTACACTTGTCCCTGCTTGCCCCTTATCTGAAGCATTAATTAAAGTTAGTTTTCTTTTAATTAGTGTAAGTTCTTAATTAGTCTATTCATTAAGCATTCTGATCTCGTCCAGTGAGGGATCAGTCAAACAGTGGGAAGCTCAATCGAACAGTAAAGGAGCTTTTATATCAGCTAGGACATAGAAATGTTTGTTAAAGCTCTCTAGTTTAACATGGAAAAAGTGCCAGTGTGTTGATATGCTTCCAGTTCAGTTTCGTTTTAACATGAGATCTATGCCAGCACTTTTACTGTTTATGTACTGCAGAAGCTTTTTAAGGTCAGATCTCGTTTTAAAGGCTGGCAGCCGGAAGCAGCGCAAAATTTGTCCAACTTTCCTCGCTTTTATCATTAGTTATGTGCCAACTAGACTATTAGCATCTTCTTGAGAATAATAGTCTGTGCTGCTTTCTGCGGCTGGATGAGCCAGACTGCTGAAAACTGAACGTGTTATTGATGTGTAAATGTGTCTGGCCATGCATTCTTCGTGCTAGAAAAGTTTTGTTTAGTATAACTTATATTTGTGATTTAGTTTCAATAATACATTAGCAGTCTAGGGAAGCTGTTTTCATTTGAGACTTCATGTTCTCTCATTGCACTGAACATTATTAAAGAAGATCAAAGACACGTATTATGTTAAAAAATATTTTTTAAAGCCTTAAACCAAACCAACTAGCTTTAAGATGGATCATAACATCACAACATTATAAACAGGAATGGATTAGTCATCCCATGAATCACTGTGAATAATATAAGTCAAGGTTGAAGTTGAAAAAAAGCTAATAATTGCATTAATTAAGCACTGCATTAATGTGTGAATCTGGGAATGCAGTGTGCACTGTATTTACATTCTAATGTTATTGCAATAGTAAATGATAGCATTTTATCAGTGTTCTGTCAAAATAAAAACTTAAGAATTTGACGTTAAAAATAAAATCTCAAGGGTTTTAATGTTTGAAAGTGAAAAAAAAAATATTAAATATTTCATTTTACTATTGTGTTAGATGGATCTTATAAAGACTGAACCCTGAACCCTGTTTCCATTAGCAGTCACGTCTTTGTTTTTGTGTCTGGATGTTTCAGCAGTAGGCATTTTTATATGAAATTAAATAGCAGTTTAATTGGTAATCACAGTATATGACAGAATAATTACAATAACATTTTTGGCCAAGTTGTATAGCCATATATGTAAATGCGCAAAAATACATATAAATACATTTCAGATAGTATCGAACCTTAGTATAGAAAAAATTTGTTTACTTGCATGTCATTTGATCATCAGCCGATATCAGAGATCTGTGAACATGCAATGTTACATTACTGAAATATTAACTTTGATAAAAAGGGGAAAAAATTGTTTGGGAAATGTGTAGGGAAAAATAAACACAAGGATGCTAGGATGTCTGTGTAAATGTCTAATGAAGAAAAATTAATAATATAAAACACTGTTAATTTGCATAATTACTGTTTCATTGTGCTATCTAAAGACTGGTTGGAAATCATGAGATTAATCTTTATTATTTAGTAATTTTTTTTTTTTTTTTTTTTTACTTAAAATGAAAATAAACAACAACAAAAAATATATATACATTTTAAAATAAATATATATACACACACACACATATATATATGTATATATATATATATATGTGTGTGTGTGTGTGTGTGTGTGTGTGTGTGTGTGTGTGTGTGTGTGTGTGTGTGTGTGTACACAAATTTAATACATAAATATATTAATTAATAAATAAAATATTGTGCTATTTTAACATAGTTTTATCTTTCTCTTAAGCATTATACATACAGCTCCACCAATCTGGGGAGAGGGATTTTTTTTTTTCTTCAGTGTCTCACTACTGAAGTCTTTGGAATTGTGTGTGTGTGTGTGTGTGTGTGTGTGTGTGTGTGTGTGTGTGTGTGTGTGTGTGTGTGTGTGTGTGTGTGTTTGTGTGTTCCTGTGGATTTATCAACCAGTCAGTGGGTCAGGATGTCATTTTCCTGCGTCTCCAGAGTGATTAGTCACATGACAGTTAAGGCTCAGGTGATTGGCTGAAAGAAATGACCACAGAACCATCGAGTGCCCTCAAGCAGAGACAGCAACACACTGGTCACATGCTTCCAGGGGACCATTTGAGCAGCATCCATTGATATTAATGTGAAAGCTTTACTCCAGAGAAGAAAGTTCTGACAGAGTGACAGGCCTGTTCATCTCTTATAGAGCGGAAGTATAAATCCCTCTGTAAATGCTTTTATGACTGAAAGGGTCTTGATCTCCTACTACCTGCTGCTATATACCCTCCATCTTACAGTAGGAGATTTATCGTGGTTTTGATGTGGGAAATTTGGATCAGTGGAGTGGTTCCTCTGAGACAGGTCCTGGCCTCATTTCAATAAGCCTTAAATTATGCAGGCTCTGTAATGAGTGTGTGCAGAAGAAGCTATTTCAATATGTGTACATGGAGGTGCTAAACACATTATATTTGCCCCAGGGACATTTTTCATGACAGTTTAATCAGACTAGTTGCAAATGAGCAAAGTACTTGTCATGTCTCTAGATACACAAGCGTTTCACCATCACAGGGAGTTTAATAAATCACCCAGCAGGTGTGCATGTGTGTGTGTGCACATTCACAAGTAAATCTGAACATTTAGTATTGTAATTAGAGGTTGATTGAAAGTGGATTTTGCTAATACCAATATTTAAGGTTGGAAAACAGGCCAATAAACCAATTAATAAGCTGAATGAAGTTGAATATGAATGAAAACTTTCCACTTAATGTAACATGGTGCTAAACTTTATTACACATTTAACAAATAATGATTCATCCATGAAAATGTTTTGCAATTATTAAATAAAATACAAAATTTAGATACACTAAAGTGCGAAGGATCAGGGGTGATAAGACCAAGGCAGCATTTATTTGATCAAAAATACAGTAAAACACTAATATTGTGAAATAGCATTACTATTTAAAAATTAATTTATTTATATATATATTTTTCTGTGACAAGCTCAGTTTTCAGCAGCAATTGCTACAATGATATCAATTTTGAAAACAGTTGTGCTGCTTAGTATTTTCGCAGAAACTTTTTTTTTTTTTTTTTTATGATATTATGAATGAAACATTTAGGATTCTTTGTGAATAAGTTCAAAAAAATTTTTAAAATCTTCAATACATTTTTAAAATATTTTTATGCTCACCTTTGATCAATTTAATGCATCCTTGCTTAATAAAAGTATACATTTATTTATTTGTTTAATCATATTGACCCCAGGCATTTGAAAGGTAGTGTATACATTTACACTGAACCAAAAAGTAACACTTAAAATAACAATCTCATAATAAAATAACATAAAAGAAACACAAAATTAATCACAGAACACTCCAAATAACAACCATCAGCAGCAAGCAGCTATCAGTGCCAAAATGATCTGTTAAGCTAATATATATCGGTTGACTCTAATAACATTTATTTTTGTCTTTTTGTGTTTTTCAGGTCTTCGTAAATGAAAGTGTGTTGTGAAGAAGAGGCGCTCTGCCCATTCCTCCTCTCTGCTCCTCACCTCCTGCCTCTCCTCTGTTTAAAACGCTTCCTAATTGCCCTAAATCAGCCCTTTCTGGAGTACTGGACAAAACACAGCTGCTCCATCAGACGCTCTGGCACATTGTTCCAGCTGCCTCATTTAGACGCTCTTGCAAGTGGATGTAAAACATATCTAAACAAAAAGGCCCAGTATTTTGTTGGTGTGGTGTGTGGTCCATGCGTTTGAGTTATTCAAGGGGAGTTCAGATGTTGAGGTTCACCGAGTTCCAGCTCTGTTTGTGTGTGTGGAGGAGGGCCATTGTGTGCTGTTTACCTTCACACAGGATTTGCACAGTAAAACCGAGCAGGGAGCCGAGAGGAGGAAAACGGGTGCGGCCCAAAAATAAAAAATAAAATAGACAAAGCAAGCTGGCCTCCTGCGGCACTCAAAAATAGAAGCAAAGGAAGTGTAAAATATAAATACAAGAAACAATTAGAGCTTTTCTGAGTTGTTTAGTGTCATAGTTTAATGTACATTGCTCATAATTCACTGTAAACTTTTTTTATTATTATTTTAAGACTTGATTTATATGCAGTGAACCCCAAATCACTGTATTTAGACACTCAAATCACACTAAACAATGTATTATAGTCATTAAATTAGATCAAATATACATCTGGCTGATTTGTTTTCAGATGATTATTAATTGATTTGCATCTAATGCAATGAAAATTGTGCATTTTAAGTGTTTTTGGGGTTACTGTGCATGCTGTCAGTATTTTTAATGTTAATAATCCTCATTTATTGCACAATGTGTTTGTATCAGCCTTTAGATTAGATCAAACAGAAACTAGTTTGGCCTTCCTCTGGTAGTCACTGGCAGTACAATTATTATATAACCTCAATTGATATTATAACAGGACTGGCTGATGTTGTGAAACAGAAAACGGTTTTTTCATTTGAATGGTGCTTTTGTGATCAAATATTAGTTTGTGAACAAATCGTCAGCATGTCGTTCTGTGAATATGAGTAGCGGTTGAGTGGCTGTCAATGTCTTTCACTGTAGATGCGGAGCTACTGTAGCTGTTTACTGGAAACATAAACCTCAAAGCACAAATGACTGACCTGACGTGTATCATAGTGTGTATGACATGTTTTGAAGAGAGGGACTGTGTATTTCTTTCCAAACTGAGATGTGAAGGCCAAAGGTCAGTATGTTTTTTCTAACTTTCATAGTCACATAGTTGCTTGTTTTCCCAGATGTTTCATATCATGAGGCTTGTGTACTGTATGGGCAGCATTTTGGGTGATTGTGGCCTGATGGTAAAGGAACTGGACATTGCTATTGCTTATAAGTCCTTATTTTTCCCTTAAAATGCAAAAAGGAGAACTTTTGAAAAATGCTCATGTTGCTCTTTTTCCAATCAAAGAAAGCACCATAAAAGTGGTCACTCTTAACATTAAAAGTTTTTTATTGGCATCTGTTTTTCCATGAAGAGACTTTAACATCCATGGAACCTTTTATGTAATAGATATTGTTCTTTGCGAAGAAAAAAAAAATTCTTTAAAGAACTGTTCACTGCAAGGTTATTTGGCAACCCCCTTTTGACTTCTGTATGTTCAAAGTCATCTGAAGTCCTGCATTAGCTTTGTGCTTTTGTTGCTTGGAAAAGAGCAGCTTGAACATTCTACAAAACATCTTCTTTTGTGTTCCTCAGAAGTACAGTTTTGTATCAACATAAGGGCAAGTTAATGATGAAAATGTTCATTTTTAGATGAACTGCTCCTGTAAATGTTGAAATTAGGGGAAGCCGTATCAATTAGCAATTACCTAAATGGCATAAACTAACGTTTTCAGCTTAATAACATTAGCTTACAGTTATCTTGTTCAGTGTTCTGGTAGATCCTCATATTGGTCATGAATCTATCCTGCCCCCTAGTGTTCAATGTCTTTCTGTACAAGACAACTCGACTCTACGGACCAGGAACATTGCATTTTGTACACACTCTCTGAAAATACTCTTTTGTATTTGTAGAGTTTAGGATCTTCAACATACTCCAGCAATGGTAGTCTGCTGCAGAAGTGTCATAAGGAGAAAAAGACTGATATAGATTTATATCACACCTCTCCCCTCGTCTGTATGTCTCTGTCTCTTTTTACAGGTGTTTTTTGTAAGCACTTTTTGTCTCTCTTTTCTGTGTTTGGTCTCTTCTCCATAGTTCTTCATTGACTGCCTGTCCATCAACACATGTTTGCTGACCAGAGTGTAAATAGATGTTTTGTTAATAAAAGTATGCTTTTCATCTGCTGACTACACGTCTTGTTTGTGTTTGGATTGGTGCTTCTGTCTCTGTCTTTGGTCCACACACACAGACGATTAAACAGACACACACCCTACAAGCCTTCTTCTGCGAGTAAAGTCTGTAGGTGTTAGTCCAATGTGAAAACATTATCATTTTCAAAAAAGAAAATTCTCAACGGGTCAAAACAACTGGAACTCAGCACAAGGGTTAATATGTAACAGAAGCAGAGTTTTGACAAAAATGTGCAATGCAGATTGTTTTATTAATGAAAATAAAAGTGCAATGTTAATACAGTAATAATAAAATATTATTCTACAATATGGTGTCTTATAAACTGCCATCTGAAAATTCATATATATTTTTTTAAGATTTAAAATTAACAAAAAGCTGTTCACTTTGGCATGACACAAAATCAACTTTGGCTTTGTCCAGAACTTACAAGCATGCAAAACATTTTAAAGTACTGCAGGGTCCACAAGTCCACGTAAGAAATCTGGGATTTAAAATCCCATTTAATTCTGGAAATTAACAAATTTATTTATTTATCATTAATATCCTGCTTTATGTAGAGATATGCTTTTTGCACAGATGATCAGATGTTCTTGCAGTTAAATTGTATATATATGTATATTAATTAATATATATATTAATAATTAGACTTTAGATGTGAAATGGACTTTTGGACCCCTGTAGCTTTAATGTATAGCCAAATATCAAGCAATATGTCTTTGTGTCAAAGCACTGATGCTGATTTGGAAGCTATTTATAACATCTGTTGAGTATTTTTTCACTATATATCCTGAGTGCAGTACAATTCTGGCTAATGACACTGCTGTGCAATGCAGTGTATGAACATGTGTTTGCGCTTCATGACATGAATGCTCGCACACTCCCCCGGATGACTGCCCTGCATATGGGGCAGTGGCGCAGACTGGCTGCGCAGTCGGTGCAGACGACCAGGTGGCCACAGGGGATGAAGACCATAGAGACGAGTTTGTCCATGCAGATCTTACAGGTCCTCTCTTCCTGAAGCTGTCGCAGCTGTTCCTCTGGACTCAGGTCTGATCGCACTGGAAAACACACACAAATACACAAGTTAGGACATTTCAGATCAGTCTGGGTCAGTTGAGATGATTGATAGTGTGATCTGTTTCATCCCAGAGGCCACTAGATGGAGAGAAGATTAAGATATACCCAAACACACACACACACACACACATTATAAGTACAACGAGAGCGTGTTAATATGAACCTTTCTCCCTGTCTGAGACCTGCGTTCTTGGTGTACTCTGCCTCTCCACAGTCTCTGAGGGAACAAACCATCCACATGTTAGAGGAATGAATGACACACATTATCAGAAAATTAAAAGACAAGTTCACAAATTTAAAGTATGTCATTATTTACTAATCCATAAGTCATTTCAGATCTTAGGGGGTGCTATCACAAAACACATCTACAAGCGTGAGAACCAAGAGGATGGAAAAGAGTGCAAGTTGTCAAATGTATTTAAAACGTATTTTAATTTGATGTTGTTGATGGCAAATTAAAAACATGTCGTTTGTGCAAGAAAAAGCACTGAGGTGCATAGCAACAAAATTGTCAAATACATTAATCTAGTTCTTATTTATACGGAATAGCAAAAAAAAAGAAAAATTAGTGCAGTGGAATGCAAAAATTGTTGATGCAAATCTTGGGCTGTTTTTATCCTGTGGAACATAAAAAATTGAATGTTGTATTCCATGAAAATAAAGCTCTATAAAATGAAAAACTGCCAAATTTGAATGTGCTTAAACACATAACAAAATAAAGTAATATGCATGCTAGTTAATAGTGAGAACTGGATCCTAAACTAAAATGTTAGCAGAAAAATGAAAGGATTGTTACTTTTGAATGTTCTACGAATGGTCTGAAACAAGTAGTTGTAATATTAGATCCAATTAAAATGTCTCAGAAATGTGTCATGTATATATAATATAATAATGTTATTAAAGACCAGATAACATTAAACAAACCTTCTATTAACATTACTGAAGAGAACATTAGCTGAGTCGCTGTTTGTTGCTATTATATGGTCAAGCGTGAACAGGACATTTTTTTTTTTTTTTTCTTTTTTTGTGGTCCAAAAAAAAAAGAATGGCATGCGAGCGACATCAACAACACCAGAGTGAGTAAACAATAACTGAATTTTAAATATCTAGTCACAGTAGCACCATATTTCATTTTTGACAGGAATGAAAATGAAGCTGTGAGGGATAGAAGTACAGTGCGCTCACTGTTGTTTTTAACAACATACAGATTGTTCAGCTGATGAAACATCTTTCTGAAAAAAAAAAAAAAAAACTTTCTGTAGAGTAAAACTCCAAAAAATTTGAAAGTTGTGAGTTATGAAAATTACGTATTTTAGAGCCTTTATACAGTACATGACAGTGTAAATGCTATCAATCTATCCCTTGTTTTCCTCTGCATTAAATTCAATGGTCAATAGCATCCTTTAGGTTACGTTATTGATACTGATAGAGAGTTTGGAAACACCTGGTCTGGGCTCCCCGGTCTGCCTTTCCTCCTCCTCGGCCTGCAGGACGTCGCTCACCAGGTCAGAGACTGAGGTGTAGTGTGAGCCGGTGAGCAGGTAGCGTGACTGCACCAGAGCCTCCACTATCGAGTGCTGGAAACCCATCTGCAGCACCGCCTGCACCACAGGGGACAACATGGCTGCCGCCACTGAGTTCTGCCCACCCAGCACCTCTGCCAGCGGGACAGCACACAGGAACATGAGTGCATGCGTAAGAGGGACTGTGCACTTCACTTGTGAGGGCCACATTTACAAAAATATTCTTATTTAGAAAGTTATCACTAGTAAAAATGTTCATAAATGGGCCTAACAGGTTTTAATTAAAATCAAAAAATGCTTTAAAGGAATAGTTCACACAAAAATCATTATTTGCTTAAAATTTACTCGGGCTATCCAAAATGTATATGAGTTCGGAAAAGAACAGGTTTGGAGAAAATGTAGCATTACATCACTTGCCCACCAATAGATCCTATGCAGTAGATGGGTGCCGTCAGAATGAAAATCTTTTTCACTGCAAAAAACAATATTATGGACAGAGGACTATTCGGTAGACATCGATGGACTAGAGTCATGTGGATCACTTGTGGAACAATGATATGTTTTTATCAGCTGTTTGGACTCTCATTCTGACGGCACCCATTCACTGCAGAGGATCCATTGGTGAGCAAGTGATGTAATGCTACATTACTCCAAATCTGTTTCCATGAAGAAACAATCTCATCTACATCTTGGATGACCTGAGAGTAAGTACATTTTCAGCAAATGTTCATTTTTGGGTGAACTTTTCCTTTAAGTGCGTAGAAATCTGCTTAATTTAGAAACTACAAAGTCTTTTCTAGGTCCTCACAAGTAGAAGTATAAAAAGAGCTTGTGTGTATGATGTGTTACGCAAAGCAAGATATTGCTGCTGCGGGTAATTTATTCAGTGATTTATGCAAAGAATGTTTGTTTACCAGCAGCACACATTCATTTAAAACTACAACACTGCATCACAAAAGACTTTGTTAGAGTAACACTGATCATCATCATTGTTAGTTTGTTAGGGAAGAGAAGAAGAGACGGTCCTTTGCCTGGGTGAAAAATAAATTTTGAGAGCTGGAATAATACTCATAGCAACTCCTGAGGAACATAAAATGCATGGCAGCACAAAATGCAAACTGATATTTCCTGCTTATTACACAGCTTCTTGCCCCAGAAATAAACATGGACAATGGTTATTATATTCAGAAATATTTGAGTGCTGAATGCTGTGAGTGACAAATCAGAATCAAGTATTCTAGAGAGCCGTGTAATAAGCACACATAAGAGTCTGTTCATCCATATAACACAAGCACTAAATACAAAAATTGAACATTTTACAGGACATGAGAATTATGTAATGTCAGGGGTTTTCAAATAGGGGCCTGTAGACGCCCCCAGGGGCCACAGGGGGGTGCTAATGGGTCCTCGGAAAATTTAACATAAACTAATATTACTAAATGTATTCTGACTGAAGTAAGAATCATATCTGTATATAGTTTTGTGAAAATTACCAATTTACTTTATTATCAGTTTAAATGGCTCTATTTTGATTAAAGCTACTTTTTAGCAATAAGCTGCACAAATACATTTGAAATTAATTGAAAATGTATTTATATGATCTATTTTATGCTTTTTTTACACAGTATAATTGGCTCTATACATCAAAAGATAAAATCAAACTGTCTTTATATTTTGGTGAGGAGCCCCTCATTTATGGAGTCCACAGTTGTATTGAAACATTTGAAAACCCCTGCAACTGTAACACTTTTAAAAAAGTTCTTTTGGATTGACTTGCCTGATGTAATGTTTCCCGCAGTTGATGACGGAGATCCACCCTTTAAAATAAAGAAAAACATTTCAAAACTATAGCAATCTTGCAAATGTAGCTGTTAAATGAACCGTAAACTGATGATTAGGTGCATCATTACTTACCACGCTCTCATTCATGTTGAAGTAAGACTGCTGGACATTGCTCACATATTCCCGTCCTCTGGATTGAAGCAAATATTCACATCTTTGGAAGCACATAGACAATATCATTAATGAGTACACATGCACTAAAAACACCAAAACAACATCAGTTTGGTATGAAACTCTTTCGATTTTAATATACAAAATGTCTCTTTATTATTCACTAATTGCTTTGTATTGTACTTGTTGAAATTCTTTTTTAAGCATTCGTATGTTGTTTTGTGTATTTTTGCATCTTCATATCCCCCTACTGTTTAGTTAGTGGAATTCACTGTCGTACTTACAGTGGAGAGTATGGAAGCCTGATTGCATCATAAAAGAATAAAAAGGGTGATGTAATCTCACAATTCAGACCTCTTACCTTTCAATTCTGAGAAAAAAGAATTGCAAGATATAAAGTCAGAATTGATTGATTGATTGATTGAAATAAGCTTCTATAGGATAGCTGTACACGTGCATTGTTGTTGTAAAGCAATTTGCCCGTTTTGCTGAATTTCGTATGTGCTAATCAAACGGAGGACTACTCTTGGATGTTTTTAAGAGAACTTGGGAAAGAAACAGAAGTCATACGCCTTAGAAATCAGTGTAGCCCTTCCGCAAGACTGATTTTGAAACTTACATTTC
Source organism: Cyprinus carpio (assembly GCF_018340385.1). Classification (NCBI taxonomy): domain Eukaryota; kingdom Metazoa; phylum Chordata; class Actinopteri; order Cypriniformes; family Cyprinidae; genus Cyprinus; species Cyprinus carpio. Next base: position 7,993,054 of record NC_056619.1, on the reverse strand, counting down.
AGGCCAAAAAAAAAAAAAAACAGAAACTCACTGAGGAAACCATTTGGCGTGTTCCTGCCAGGGGTCATCTCCCGGCTCCCAGTTCCTCAGACCGCCATCACAGAAGAAACACTTCACATTGTCACCATGACCTAGGAAACGTACAATCAATACCACCTTCTAAAAACACATTACATTTAACAGATACAGTGCAGAATATATATCTAAGCCTGCAAAAATACTTTTTTCTCTAGAATTGTGAGATTCTAAGTTCTATAAGCATGGGTGTCGCTATAGGACATTTTTAGGGGGGCTTTATAGCATATTTTATAAAGCAATCATGTTGCTATTTTCATTTGAAAATTTTAATTTAAATATAAAACATATTACAGTGCATGTGGCAAAGAAGTTAGAGCACATTTGAGCTAACGAATGAGGTTTGTGCTAGAAATGCAAACAGTAACATTTTGGGTTTGTACAGTAAACAGGTGTGTGTGTGTGTGTGTGTGTGTGTGTGTGTGTGTGTGTGTGTGTGTGTGTGTGTGTGTGTGTGAGAGAGAGAGAGAGAGAGAGAGAGAGAGAGAGAGAGAGAGAGAGAGAGAGAGAGAGAGAGAGAGAGAGATCAGGAAGACTTTGGCTTGTTCAGTAGCCTACTAGAATGTTAACCCACCTATGCAATACGAAATACTGCAATAAGTTTAGTAGGCTATACTACCATCCAAACCTATTAATCAAACATTCATTTATTATTATTATTTTATTATTATACCCTCACTGGTCGCTGAGCCCGACTAAAATTAAAATTCTACAATCGCCCCTGGTTCTAAGTCATTTCTAATCTACTTTTATAAAGTTCCGACACAACAATAAACAGCCTAATTTAAATAAGTCCGTTTTAAATTTTTCAAAGAATGTTTTATAGGCCTAAATGAACGTGATTGTTTATGTTTTATTTTGACACTTTAAAAGTTAAGATACTTGTATTGTTCTTTAATGAGAGCAATGGATATGTAATTTTTTGAACGCGTATCCTCATCATAATAATAAGCGGCAGTCGCTGCTCGCGCGCTCTCTCGTTCATTCCGTTCATTCACAGTGCGCGTGACTGCCGGCGCGTGATTGTGGTTGCACAAAACAGAAGCAAGACAGTTTCTCTTCCGCGCTGAGTGGAAAGCACATAAAATCCCATGAAATCATAATTCCGTGTGGAATTTGATTTCAATTACTTCGTTTAGCTCTCAGAGTAACTTTCATCCTTGCTTTAGTGTGGGACGCACCTGTGTAGAAGAAGCCCGCCCGCGCCAGCGCGTCTGGCTGCACCGGTGCTCCCGGGGGCCAGTTCTGGTAAGAGGACAGTCTGCTGTCCTGCGACTCCATCTCTGGGTACACCGCCTGTCCAGACAGCACCTGCTCATCCACGGTCAGCCGCTGCAGCTGACTCAAGAGCTGCCCGTCCACAGAGTCCGGCGAGCCCAGCGGAACATTGCCCACCTCTCTGCCCATCATCAAGCCGCATGCGGGGAAGTGCCTCTCGTGCTCCCCCCGCGGAGTGTCTCCGTGAACCCAGTGCCTCAGGATCCCGTCGCAGCAGAAGCACTGCACCGTGTCACCGTAGCCCAGATAGTGAAAGCCGGCCCGGGCCAGCTCCGCGGGACTCACGGGCGCGTCTGTGGGCCAGTTTTGGAAAGTCTGGAGTCTCTCCTCCTCACTCCGCATCCCGACCCGCGTGCTGCTCTCGCGCTCATGTCCACGATCTCCCCTCATCCTGCTCTCCTTCCATAGTGGACTGTCCAGGTGTGCTTCAGCCCCCCCTCCGCTGGCCATATAGCCTATTATCGGCGGTGACAGAGCACCGCTCACTAAAGCGCGCACATTTCCAGAATAAGCCCTTGTTCAGATGATCTGCGCTGTGGCCAAGCCCTGAATAGCATTCACACAATAGACGCCTTTCATGTTGAGTTTCTCTTTCACACGAACGTACCTATCCCCTGTACATATTTATATTTGATATAGTTATAATTGCCACATAATTATGTATTTTGTCATTTAAAAAAAAATATGCAAATAAATAATAATAATAATAATAATAATAATAATAATGAAAACAATCGACATTTCAGGATGTTTTCAAAGTAGGCCTAAATCTAAAAGTAATCAGTCAAGCACTGTTAACTAAACATTTACGTAACCTACAATAAGTTTTATTATTATTATTATTATTATTATTATTATTATTATTATTATTATTATTTTAAAGAAAGTGAATAAAAACACAAAACGAAATAAAAAATAAAATCAATGTTTTGGGATAAAGTAAAAAAGCTCATAGTATTTCAGGAAGCATTATCTATATTATTGTTGTTGTTGTTGTTGTTACAGAAATTTCATTCTAAAATAATTTTTGATTGAGCCTATCTCCCATTTCACTCATCCAAATAATCCGTCAAGCACTGTTAACATAAACTACTTTCAATTTATAATTTTAAACGTTACAAAATTTGGTTTATTTAAATTCAAATATAATAATAATTATTATTATTATTATTATTATTATTATTATTTACGTTGTCGTCGTCGTCGGTGGTTTTTAGACTACGTTTCCCATAATCCCCCACAGGAAGTCCGTTAACGCCAAATTTAATGGCGGCTCAGTGAAACGCACAGGTTTCGTAAGCGACTTGATTTTGATATTTTAAGGTAAGTAAAGGCATCTAATTTCTACTGTTTTAATCACAGTACATTTGAGCACGTTCCTAATAACGCGATTTTACTCGTTATATTCATGTTCTGGTTTCTCAAAGGCTTTGTTTATTGGCGAGAGCGGGCCATTGCTGTGCTCAATGCTGCGCCTCCAGCGCGAGTTAAACGATATTATCAACACTCTGTAACTAATACAACATTAGATGTGCAGTGATACCCCGCAGGGGTATTATTGCACATCTAATGTTTTAGTTACCTTGTTTAGCCAGGATTTAATGTTTGCGATTTGACTAAATTGTGACATTCTTTTTCCTAAACAAAACAAAATGCTTTTTCCTGTCCAATAAGACAGTAAACCAGTAAGTAAACCTCCTCCTCTCTCTCTCTCCAGATGGCGGGGGACTCCTCTGATAAGAAGGAGCTGGACCTCGCAGGGAAGGAGCGGGAGTCTCGTAAGCGCAGTCGTTCTCGCTCCAGGGATCGGGACCGGAAGGGGTCTCCGGGCAGAGAACGCAAACGGCACCGATCCCGTGAACGCAAGCGCTCCCGCAGCAGGTCCAAATCTGCTGACCGGTGTGTGGGGTTATATCCCGTCCTTCTCTGATCAGTGCTGTGATGTGTTAATGCTTGAACTCTTCTTTTCTGTGTGCAGAGATCGTCGTCAAAAAGACAAAGAAAGAGACCGAGACAAGGACAGAGAAAGGAGCCGCAAAGACAGAGAAAGAGACCGGGACAGACGGGACAAAGACCGGTCCAAGAAATCAAGGTCTGAATCACTCATGCATCAGAAATCTTTTTAGGGCCAAGCCGTGCGGATGACGAGACGATCTGGGGCTAGTGCTTCATGTGACTTATAGTCATTGAGTCTAATTTGATAATGTTTTGTGATGTGTTGAACATTGTTGTTGCAAATTCTGCAAAAAAAAAAAAAAGTTTTGATTTTACACTCAAGGAAATATAATATTATGACACTGATACTGTAACAAAATCTCTAACACAAAATATGATGCTGAAATTAAAAAAAAATTATTATAGTGGAGCTGGTGATAAATAGCAGCATTAAATACAAATCTGCACTATGCGAGAACAGGAGAAAAAAATGCACATGTATGCATTATGAGATATTTTAAAAATGTAAATAAAACTGTAATATAAATATATTAACGTCGCCATGAAATGGAAGTTGCAATCATTTTTTCTTCCCTATTGTGACACACATCCACGTGATTCTCAAATGAGAAAAAATGAGCACATGATTTAAAGAAAAATGATGCTGTGCTGATAAATGTATGAACACTGCAATATTCCATTAAAAGAAGTATCATCAATGTTGATTTCATGATGACTTTAATACTCAGTCATGAAGTGTTGCTTTTTCCTCCCAGGAGCACTTCTCCTAAATCCAAGGATTTGAAAATAAAGAGGGAGAAGGATGTGAAAAAAGAGGAAGAGGAGGAAACTGAGAAGAAGAAAGAGAAGGTGCTCTATTAGAAGTCGTTAAAGTTTGAATGTTGCGTACTGTGTACTTTTTCTTACACTGTTTCTGCACTGATTCAGGTGCAGCCTCTCTCTCTTGAAGAGCTGCTTGCTAAGAAGAAAGCAGAAGAAGAGGCAGAATCCAAGGTGAAGAGATTTTTTTATATATATATGTATATATATATTTATGCTAATGCATTCCACTGTTGCTGTTTTTCTAAACATCTGTTCCTGTTGCAGCCCAAGTTCTTGTCTAAAGCAGAGCGAGAAGCTGAGGCCATCAAACGGAGGGAGCAGCAGACAGAGGAGCGCCGCAGACAGCTGGACGAGGAGAGGAAGAAGCGGAGAATATTTCAGGACATCGGCAGGAAGATGCTAGGTGAGAGGCAGCACCACAGCAGCATCTGTAGAAACAGGATCATACAGTGTTGCGTCATTTAGTTTGTGTCTGCAATGTTCAGTTCTTTTCTTATGACCTTACCTAATCCACCTCGCAGAGGATCCTCAGGAGAGAGAACGGCGGGAAAGAAGGGAGCGGATGGAAAGAGAGAACAATGGGAATGATGAAGATGATGGGCGTCAGAAAATTAGAGAAGAGAAAGACAAAGGAAAAGAGCTGCAGGCCATAAAGGTGAAGAGTCCTACATTCGCCGGGTTTCCATCCAAAGTTGTGAATTTAACTTATGCGCAAATTTGGAGTATCGCACAAAACATTTGCGAACAAGCACCGTTTCCATCCAACGAGTCAAAGAGAACAAAATCCTCACTTCCTGAAAAACTGGCACTATGCATCACTAAGAAAAGTAGGAGAAGCTACTGATTATAATAATTTTCCTATATCATAAATAACTTGCACCTCAATATGAGCAGACGAAACACAATGAATGTGGTTATTGCTTTCGGAGGTGGATGCTGCTGTTTGGGAACGCAGTCATGTAACAGTTCTGGGAGGCTAATATACAGAAATACTTTGACAGACTTTGCTCGGGCATTTCCAAATGACCATATAACAGCGTTTCAGATGCTGTGGAACAAGATCGATCTGCTGGTTAGTCAGGATTTACTGTCCCATAGCCCAAAGTCACATGACTTTTCTGATGCGCTTGGAGGAATTTATTTGCGAAATGCATTTCCATCTCCAAGTATCCGCATTAACAATTTTTTGCACATGTCAAAAACCAGCTCAAGGGAGTGTAAATTCTTTTTTGCGAATTAGGGCATTTTTATTCTAAATTCATCGTTTCCATCACTCGATTCTGATGCGATACTTCAGATGCGCATAAAAGCAGGGTGATGGAAACCAGCCATTGTCTTCACACTCTCATCTGGAGAAAAGACTAACCACTTCAGATCAATATCTTGGCTGAGAGTAATCGTTACAAAAAAACGTTTCATTCATTGCCAAACATAGAGGGTATAGGAAAAAAACATTAGGGCTGTCAGTTGATTACATTTTTTAATCTAATTAATTACATGATGTTTCAATAAATTTCAGTAATAAATTTGGCTGTGAAAATACCCACAAAATATGATTAAACACATTTTTTGTGTGTTAAAGGACAAAGTATCAACTAGACATTAAAAAAAATTGTAGCTTTAGAAAGAAATATTTTATTTGATTCAACAAAATATATTACTCATTTAGGCTTCAACAGCCTAACGTAACCTATGGAACATAAAAGATGATGATTTGAGAAACATCTCAGTATTTTTTGTTCATACAATGAAAGTCATTGGTAACCAAAACAGCTTTGTTACAACAGTCTTCAAAATACATTCTTTTATGTTCCACTAAAGAAAGGTTTGAAACGACATCAAAGTGAGTAAATGGCAGAATTAATTTTTTGGGGAGGTGAGCTATCGCTATAATTATTTTATTAGTATTTTATTTATTTATTTATATTTATTTATTTATTATAGTGCTGTCAATAGATTAAAAAAACAAACAAATAAATTTCACAATTTCCTGAAATTAATCGCGATTAATCCCACCTAACATTAAAGTTTTTAAATATACTTTTATATTGCAATGATTTCACATTTAATCTTCAAATTAATGTACAAACAACACAAAGACATAATATTTTTTAATATTTGTTTAATGGAATCTTTTTTTTATGACTGAAGGCCAGTATCCATGATACCAATACTGATTTCTTTATAAAATTGCTCCCCTACTCAATATTTAACCATTGACTAGCCATTCAACATTACCGAATAATAATTGAGAGCTATCAATTTTAACATTTATTAGACTTTAAAAAATAACTTCTTATTTAAGTGAACTTAAAACAATCTTCATTATAATAAATGTCATATTTACCTGTGCCCTTCAGCAGAAATATACAGAAATTTAAATAATAGACCATGCAAAATGCAAAATAAATAAATAGTCTTTAAATTATTGCCAAGTAATGTTGCAAACAACAATAAAGGACTTTAACTGTAAGCAACACAAGTATATGGAAAACTAAGGTATTTTTTCCTGATGTTTTTTATTATTCAAAATTTTATATACTTTATTTACTACTACAGCATGTTGACAATGTTGAAGACATTGTCTATGATCAGATACGTTTTTAGTGGACTTTCAAAATTTGCTTTGCTTGAGAAAGCATGAAAATATAGTTTTTTATTTTTTTATTTTTTCATATGATTCAGTCGAGTTAGTTTTGCATCAAACAGTGTAATTTTCGGCAATCGAGATCTGTCAGCAACAGCGCATTTTTCCGCTTGGGCGAGCACTTCTCAGACAGCTTACCTCGCACATGAAATCAGCCGCAGACCCACAAATCACTGAGAACGCACTACAATCGATTCATAGCAACAGAGCGGAGACGAGAAAGCTGCGGAGAATCCACTTACCCGGAAGCTTCCATCACTGACATAGATTTACAGAAAGTTACTTTTTTTTAAATAAATAATTTTACATACTTATTCCCAACCATTTTTAAGCTTTAAGTCACATCTCAAATGACAAGGGATCAACTTATAATCATGTTTATAATTAGCCCGTGAACTCATTCTCTCAGACGGCCTGGGTATGTGGCACATTCGCAGCTTATATGGACAGAACGACACTTAATTATAATATATATATATATATAAAACAACATACATATGTATTAGTGATGTCAAACAATTAATCGCGATGAATCACATCCAAAATAAACTTTTTTGTTTACATAATATGTGTCTGTACTGTGTACTTTGTATATCTTCTATGAATCTACATCCCCTCCAGAAGTCTGAGATCCGCTAGTGAGTGACGCCTCGTGGTACCATCACAGAGAGGCTCAAAATCATTCTCCAGAACATTCTCGTTCACCATTCCTGGCTGGTGGAATGATCTTCCCACCCCTATCCGGAATACTGAATCCCTGACAATCTTCAAGTGACAGCTGAAAACTCTCGAAATCTCTTTCGAAGCTACTTGACTTCATCATAAAAAAAACAAACAAAAAAACAATTGTCTTTCTCTTTATTTATTCCTTCTCTTTCTAGCTTGTACTTATTTGAACAATGTCTTAAACTTGGTGTTATAAGCACTTCCTGTGTCTGTTTGTCTCTTTAAGAAGAATCGCTTTATGTATTCCCCAATTGTAAGTCGCTTCGGATAAAAGCGTCTGCAAAATGACTAAATGTACATTTATTTTGTATATATAAATACATACACATGCATATATTTAAGAAAAAAATTCTGGACTCCTTTTTAATGGTTAAATTAAATTTTATTAATCAAAAATCATGTCTAATTAATTAAAATCATGAAACTTAAAAAATGTAACAATTTATGAAATGTTTTTTTTTCAACGTTATGTTTTATTGTTACCAAATTCAGTTTTAGGATGTCTAATTATTTGAAAGCATAAAAACAAGTTTCATTTATTCTTACAATAGCCTTATGATTTTTTGCTCAGAAATTCTGTGTATTAAAATTTTTTAAGGCATAAAACATTCATTTAATCTATCTTTTAAGTAATGAAAATTAAACATTTTTTGGAAAATAAAGGTAATTTAAAATTACAATTAAAACATTGAAGAAATATTGTATGATTATTCCTTAAAAACAAGGTTTTAATAATTTTTTATTTTGACGGGTTGCCGTGAATCCCTTTACAGTTCTGTGTGTATATGATATGAGGATAGTTGTACTAAAATGAAACGTTCAAATGCTCATGAAGTGACTCTCAGAGCAGTTCTGGAGATGTTGTTCATGTATTTATGTCCTCATTTAGTGAAATGCCGGATGCTAAAATCACCGCAAGCGTCACGCGCGCTTCAGTACGAGTGGTAAACAAAACCGCACGTCTGCGCCATTCATTAAGAGACACGCAGAATTCATATGTAAATACTCATTTTGCGGCTTCATATTTACATCGTGTCGCCTCCCTTATATAATGTCAGGGGAAACACTGGTTTCTGATTAAATAAAGCAGTAATCGATGCCATAAAATCATGAGTATGTTTTGATTTAAAGGTCAGAAGATATAGCTTACATAAAAAAAAAAAAACACACCTTGAATAAATAATTTGATATGTACTGATTTATTCATTAATAGGTTATATATTATATATTTTAAACAAGTTATGAGATGTAAAGGATTTTCACAATTTTTACAAATGTTAAATAAAATAAAATGTTAAGGTTACCACCATCTTTCTAAAAAAAATACAGCGAATATAGTTTATTTTCAAATCTTTTACTGTCATTATAAAATAACTATGTTATTGTTTAATTCTAACAAATAAGTTCTTGTTACAAACTAACCGAAATCAAAAATAATTTGCTTATTTCTGCACAGGAGAGACTTGGTATTGTTTCCAAACAAAGGGAAATATATCGGCATCGGCTATCGACCAAAATGAATAGAAAAATCCAATATCATGCATCCCTAATATGTATATGTTTGTTTGTGCATATATTTAAAAAGTACTAAGTCTTTATTTAATCTTGATTATAGAGATTATAGAGTAAAATGTGAAAATACTAGATTGCCCAGAATTTTCAAAATTGCACACAAAATTTGTTGTAGGATTTATTTTGAAACAATTTTTACTCTGAAACTGCTAGTAAATTTAACAAATAATTAAAAAGAAACAGCTAGTAACACTTTAAATTAAAAGTGAAGTTTTCAAGTAGAAAGACTGAAATAGTATTTTTTTGTAAAATGTAGTCCAGTAATCTATATTTAAATAATTTTTACAGTGTACATAAACAGATGCTGGATGTTGTTGTTTGGCAGTAAGCTGAATGTGGCAGCTACGAAAAGCATTAAACAAGTAAACTGTTACTAAATGTCCCTTTGGGAATAAGCACAGCAAATCGTGGCTCCGGAAAAATTATCTGTCATCAGAATAATCCTCTTTCCATTCATTTTTTTCTGTTGTGAATTGAAGTGCATTAGGTGGTTATGTGTCTTTTTGACGAATGGTGAACCAATACTTACTTATTTTCTCTTCAGGAGCGTTATCTTGGCGGGATGAAGAAACGGCGGCGCACACGCCATCTGAATGACAGGAAGTTTGTCTTTGAGTGGGATGCGTCTGAAGACACATCAACCGACTACAATCCAATGTGAGCATCTCATGAGATGCCAGAAATAACTGCACTGCTTTGCTATTTGCAGATAAAAGTCCAGATTATTTTGTATATTTTACTGCATTGCATTTGATCTTGACTGCCTTAGATCACTCTTTTTAGGTCTGCAGATGTTTAGCCAGTTGAATTGTACATACTTCTATAGTATATATGATATTACAGAAGCTAGAGCATTACTTGACAGCACAAGAACACAGGTTTGACTGTTTCTGTGTTTAGCTATAAAGAAAAGCATCAGGTTCAGCTGTACGGCCGAGGCTTCATCGCCGGCATCGACCTCAAGCAGCAGAAGAGAGATCAGTCCCGATTCTACGGAGACCTGATGGAGAAGAGACGGACCCTTGAAGAGAAGGAGCAAGAGGAGTAAGTCCCACACGTTACATTTCATATTGATGATTGTATGTACACTACCATTCAAAAGTTTGGGGTCAGTAAGATCTTTTTTTTTTTCTGTTAAAAATTTCTGTTCAGCAAGCTTGCATTAAATTGGTCAAAATGACAGTAACAACATTATGTAGCCTATTTCAAATAAATGCTGTTCTTATGCACACACACACACACACACACACACACACACACACACACACACACACACACACAAAGAGAGAGGTCGGAGATAGCAGATTGTGCAGATTTTTAAAACAACTGTTTTCAACATTGATGATAATAAGAAATGTTTCTTGTGCACCAGATCAGTATTTCAGAATGATTTCTGAAGGATCATATGACGCAAAAGACTGGAGTAATGATGCTGAAAATTCAGCTTTTCATCGCAGAAGTAAATTGCATTTTTAAATATATTACAATACAAAGTTTTTTAATTGTAAGATTGTAATACTCTTACTGTTTTTACTGAAGGCTTGGTGAGCATAAGAGACTTCTTAAAAAAAAAAAAAAATGAAAAAAAAAATGAAGAACAATTAGATTGCAATTGTTTGTATGTCCGACCAATTTTTTATTTTTTAATTGTGGGTACTGGAAAGGAAAGTTGGTGATCACCCCACCATTTTCACAGTGTATATGCTATTAAATGTCCTGTATTTCACAGACTGAGGCTGAAGAAGGTCCGAAAGAAGGAGGCCAAGCAGCGCTGGGACGACCGGCACTGGTCTCAGAAGAAGATGGAGGAGATGACAGACAGAGACTGGAGAATCTTCAGAGAGGACTACAGCATCACGACCAAAGGAGGAAAGATCCCCAACCCCATCCGCAACTGGAAGGAGTATTCCCTGCCGCCACACATTCTGGAGGTCATCGAAAAGTGTGGCTATAAGGTCAGCTTGTGTTTGTTTGGTGTGCTTCTCAGTTGCTCTGAGTAGGTTTAGATTGTTCAGCATGTGTTTAAACCGGCATGTTGTTTTATGGCATCCATGTAAACGCTTTGAATTTATTAAAAATGTTTATCCTTTACAATTTTATTCTTTGTCAGGATCCCACACCTATCCAGAGGCAGGCCATTCCTATTGGTTTACAGAACCGTGACATCATTGGTGTGGCCGAGACTGGCAGTGGTAAAACTGCCGCTTTCCTCATTCCTTTGTTGGTCTGGATCACCACTCTGCCTAAGATTGACAGGTGAGAGCTCACTTTTCTCTGTCACGCTCTTATATGCCAACACCTGTTCTGCAGAATCAGATCAAATGTGGGAAACTCTGTATGTGTTTGTGACTGTAGGATCGAGGACTCGGATCAGGGACCGTATGCCGTCATTCTGGCCCCCACTCGTGAGCTGGCACAGCAGATAGAGGAGGAGACGATTAAATTCGGCAAACCGCTGGGGATCCGGACAGTGGCTGTGATCGGTGGAATATCCAGAGAGGATCAAGGCTTCAAACTCAGGATGGGTTGTGAGGTGAGAGTGAAATCCCTTCCATATTATTTCAAAATTGTCATTGATTATTCATAATAATACATTTTTCTTTATGTTAGTGGCAGGCTTGTTATAGTTTACTAAAAGTAAAACCACAAAGATAAAATGTTACTCGGAAAAAAACAAAACACATTTCATCTAGTTGCCAAAGCAACATTAAATATAAATATAAATAAAATAAAACAAAAATTAATTATAAAAATGTATAGTACAAAAAAATAGACATTAAATAAAACTAATAAAAATGACAGAAACTCCCCAAAATACTAAAACTAACTCAACATAAAATGAAAAATATTTATAATATATATATATATTGTAAGGGAAACAGGTCAATTTAGCTCAAAGGGAATCATTTAAGATTTTAAAGGGAATTCGAACAGAATCACTGTTTCACGGCTGATCACTGAAACGGCCAGCGATTCACTGAACGAGCCGTATAACATCAAATCTGCGCTGGATATTAATATCCAAAGTATAGTGAAAACACTATTAATTAGCACAGTAACAAGATCGGCAGTTTAAGACATTAACTTGTGAGCACAAAACACAAGATACTTCTCTCTTCAATATAAATAAGGCTTTATTAGATAAATCTAAGATATATAAACTAATCTAACACATAAGCACACGCACTCACATTCACACAAGTTGCAGGAGGATAGAACGTCAGGAAAGAATGAGTTTAAGAGGATGAAAAAATGTGAAATCCCAAGTTTACAGCAATACGTGAAATTGCATAGACATGAACAACCATTAATCACTAAATTAACCCTCGCACTGAGTTCCTCAATGAGGTTAAAATTATATTAGATAACACCAGTACAGATGTGAGTCTGGAGGTTACTTGCGTTGCCTGTTTAACGGGGTTCCCTTTGTTGTCGCTGAAAAGGGGGTTTCCCGAGGTTGCTGATTGGCTGGAAGTTCAGTAGTCGTTGAAGTGACGTCTTGGGAAGCCCGTGGTTGGGCGTAGGCTGAAGATGCGGAGTTGTGGGCTGGCTGAAGTTGAACGGGCACTCGAGGTCAGACTCGGAGACACGGCGTTACAAAACTTAACTCAGAACACGAAACTCTCAAACGGAAAAGAAAAGAAACTAAAGTAAAAGGACAGAAGTAAAGTTTGACGAGACTAGGTGGTGTTTCTTCTCATCGTGGCTAAGTAGCAGCAGGCGTGCAGGCCGAAGCACGCTGGAACGCGCTCAAAGAACGCTAAAAGTGATGACACAGCATGACTAAAAGCTAAACTACAAGCAAAGCTAAAAGCAAAATTTGATGGTGTCCTGAGTATTTAAACTGGCCTTTTGGCCACACCTCAAATGTTGTCTTGACCAATTAGATATCGTCTTTTTCTCGTGGTGTTGCGATGTTTGTCCCACCCATTCATAAATCATATGTTATCTTATCAAGATCGTGGTCCGAATTTTCCCCGCTCTTGCAGGGTATAATTTGGACATGATTCCTATAACAAGAATATGATACATTTGACAAATAACTAATGGTCAGAAACGTTTCAAGCAAGAATATTCGAACACACACATACTAAACATGAATATGATCCCTTAAGCTATTCAAGAGTTATTTAAAAAGGCATACACAATAAGTGATTAGAAACATTAAAATCAAATGTGTTGGTTACATAAATGATATGGAGTTAAGCAATGGACTGGTATCCTTTTAGAAGTCTTTTTTGAGTTCATTTTGGTGCATATATGCATTGGAAGGCATTCTCTGTGCCATTCTGGGGAGTAAGGATATGTCCTGTGGAGACCAGAGGGGTTAACAGGTCTCCTTAGGAATTTCAGTCTGGTTCTGCTAGGTGGGGGGAAGTCAGTCCAACGATCTTGTTTACTCTCATGGCTTTACATGTGAGGCTCAGACTGTCCATCTCTTCGATTACTTGCCCCAAATTAGACAATCTCTTCTTCGAATTGAAATTGTCAATAATTGTTCTAATGGTGTTAATGTTGAAAGCTGTTCTGTGAAAGAGTCGGTTATCAGACTGTGGTGCTGGGAGTTGATTTACAACATCCTGCCTTTCTGTGGAATTCGGCTCATGTTTCAACCAGGCTCCCGATCGAATCTTTAATTTGTCTGGTTCACGCTACAATATATATATATGTATATGTGTGTGTGTGTGTGTGTGTGTGTGTGTGTGTGTGTGTGTGTGTGTGTGTGTGTGTGTGTGTGTGGAATTTATTTGCAAAAACAAATAACTACATTTTTATACATTTTTTTTAAATCATGTTTTTTTTTTATTGTGTTATGTTTTTATAGTGTAAGTTAGCTGTTATTTGTTATTATTTAATCAAAACAACCCAACTGCAGTTTGATTATTAATTGGAATGTAGGACAAAAAAACATGATTTTTGAGTTGTCTGTTTTAGCAAATGATCTCTTCATGTATATATATATATATATATATATATATATATATATATTTATATTTATATATATATAAAAAAATATAAACATATTACATTTATATATGCCATTGTATAATAAAAAACATTTAAAACTTTATAAAAAAAAGGAAGACCTCATTATAGTTGTAGATCTGATGTGTTTTGCTCCTCATTCTCAGATTGTCATAGCCACACCGGGTCGTTTGATCGACGTTTTGGAAAACCGGTACCTCGTCCTGAGCAGATGCACGTATGTGGTACTGGACGAAGCCGACAGAATGATTGACATGGGCTTTGAACCCGACGTCCAGAAGATTCTGGAGTACATTCCTGTGACCAATCAGAAGCCAGACACGGATGATGCGGAGGACCCTGAAAAAATGATGCAGAACTTTGAGTCAGGCAAACACAAATACAGACAGGTAACTTAGGTTATTATAGCTGTAAATAGGAAATAACTGACTGTAAACGATGAATTATGATTTTTTTTTTTCTCCTACAATAACCTTTAATTGCACGTCCTCTCTCATGTTTTTTCAGACGGTCATGTTTACGGCCACTATGCCTCCTGCAGTGGAGCGTTTGGCCAGAAGTTACCTCCGGCGGCCTGCGGTGGTGTACATCGGCTCTGCAGGCAAGCCTCACGAGAGGGTGGAGCAGAAGGTCATCCTCATGTCCGAGGGAGAAAAGAGGTCAGAGTTCACATTAACTGTAACCAGTCACCAGTCAAGTGGAAGTTGTTGTCAGAAATGTACTTACTTTTTCTCTGAAATGTTCTTGTGTGGTAAACAGGAAGAAGCTGCTGGATGTTTTGGCAAGTGGTTTCGAGCCGCCCATCATCATCTTCGTTAACCAGAAGAAGGGTTGTGACGTGCTGGCTAAGTCTTTGGAGAAGATTGGAGTGAGTACACAGAGTTTATTAATATCTGTGATGCTTTCTAGAAATATCTCTCAGTCACAAACTCTCAATCTGTGTCTGCTTCTGTCCTGCAGTACAATGCTTGTACACTCCATGGCGGTAAAGGTCAGGAACAGAGAGAGTTCGCTCTGTCCAACCTAAAGGCGGGAGCTAAGGACATCCTGGTGGCCACAGACGTGGCAGGCAGAGGTATCGACATCCAGGATGTCTCCATGGTCCTCAACTACGACATGGCCAAGAACATTGAGGGTGAGTACATCATCTTCAGCCCTATTCGGACACTAATTGTTTCTCATGTGGACGTCTGTAAAATAAATTTACATGGCACCTCAGTGATAAAACTCATGGATTCGGACGGCAATTAAATAGCCACACAACCCTGGTGTTTGCCAAAAAACAGTAGGTAATTCTGCCAGGGATTTTTACTCGGGTGGTGAAAGAAAAACACATTCTGTATTGACTACCCCCTGTACATGGTGAAAATAACTTTCATACCCACTAGAAACAATTACCATCTAAATAGGGCTTAAGTCAATTGTTATCCCTTTGCCCTTAAGAACTGTCAAATGGTTATATCAGGGGACTTCCTCTTTCACGTTCCTATTTGGAGGATTAATATTTAACTGTTTCTTTTCTCAGACTATATCCATCGTATTGGCCGAACGGGTCGTGCTGGAAAGAGTGGTATGGCGATGACCTTCCTGACCAAAGAAGACTCTTCTGTTTTCTACGACCTGAAACAGGCCATCTTAGAAAGTCCCGTGTCCACGTGCCCGCCCGAGCTGGCCAATCACCCAGACGCCCAGCACAAGCCCGGCACCATCCTTACCAAGAAGAGGAGAGAGGAGACCATCTTTGCCTGAGCCGAACCATTTACACTTGTTGTTTGTTTTCTGTTGTACATCTTGTGAGTGTGCTGTATCTCATCACCAGATTATTTGCAACCAAGTTTATAAGAGACCACCAGTAAACCAGGGGATCAGTTTTCTGGCAGATAAACCAATCACAGGTGTAGAAACCTGTAAGAAGGCTGTAGCAGAGAGAAGTCATCCCTTGATGCACAGTTAGTCAAACATAACATCGTAGAACCGCACACACCTTTTTTTTTTTTTTTTTTTTTACGCATTATATGTGATTGTGTTAAAATACCAAATCAAAAATGATGAGTAAAACCTTCACTCTGTGGATAAATAATAAAGTCCTTCAGACTGAGTAATTTGTCATTTGAAATTCATTTAATTATTATATGAGTGCTTGATAGCATATTGATGTGTGAAAATCTTTTAACTATAATCTGTTCTGCAGTTACGTGAATTTAAATGGATTTCACAAGCCAACATGAAACTAGAGTAATTTCTGTCTCTTCTGTGTATTTTCCTGAAAACAAAATGCAGGGTATTGATTTTATCCATTGGGAACGGACAGGATTGTGTACGTTGTGTACATATTATTACCTCCCTACATGAGCCTAAGCTCTTTTCAATAAAATCTGTGCAAAATAGTGTTGCCAGCTGCTACGTGTATAGCTTAATATGGAATTGTCCCGTATTTGAGGCATCAGAGAAGCGTTCTGTATGAAAGCTTTATGGAATACAGTTTGTCCTGTATTTGCAGGCATACGTCGTATGACCATCTATACCATACAGTCGTGGCCAAAAGTTTTGAGAATTACATAAATATTGGAAATTGGAAAAGTTGCTGCTTAAGTTTTTATAATAGCAATTTGCATATACTCCAGAATGTTATGAAGAGTGATCAGATGAATTGCATAGTCCTTCTTTGCCATGAAGATTAACTTAATCCCAAAAAAAACTTTCCACTGCATTTCATTGCTGTCATTAAAGGACCTGCTGAGATCATTTCAGTAATCATCTTGTTAACTCAGGTGAGAATGTTGACGAGCACAAGGCTGGAGATCATTATGTCAGGCTGATTGGGTTAGAATGGCAGACTTGACATGTTAAAAGGAGGGTGATGCTTGAAATCATTGTTCTTCCATTGTTAACCATGGTGACCTGCAAAGAAACGCGTGCAGCCATCATTGCGTTGCATAAAAATGGCTTCACAGGCAAGGATATTGTGGCTACTTAGATTGCACCTAAATCAACAATTTATAGGTTCATCAAGAACTTCAAGGAAAGAGGTTCAATTCTTGTAAAGAAGGCTTCAGGGCGTCCAAGAAAGTCCAGCAAGCGCCAGGATCGTCTCCTAAAGAGGATTCAGCTGCGGGATCGGAGTGCCACCAGTGCAGAGCTTGCTCAGGAATGGCAGCAGGCAGGTGTGAGCGCATCTGCACGCACAGTGAGGCGAAGACTTTTGGAAGATGGCCTGGTGTCAAGAAGGGCAGCAAAGAAGCCACTTCTCTCAAAAAAAAACATCAGGGACAGATTGATCTTCTGCAGAAAGTGTAGTGAATGGACTGCTGAGGACTGGGGCAAAGTCATATTCTCAGATGAAGCCCCTTTTCTGATTGTTTGGGGCATCTGGAAAAAGGCTTGTCCGGAGAGGAAAAGGTGAGCGCTACCATCAGTCCTGTGTCATGCCAACAGTAAAGCATCCTGACACCATTCATGTGTGGGGTTGCTTCTCATCCAAGGGAGTGGGTTCACTCACAATTCTGCCCAAAAACACAGCCATGAATAAAGAATGGTACCAAAAAACACCCTCCAACAGCAATTTCTTCCAACAACCCAACAACAGTTTGGTGAAGAACAATGCATTTTCCAGCACGATGGAGCACCATGCCATAAGGCAAAAGTGATAACTAAGTGGCTCGGGGACCAGAATGTTGAAATTTTGGGTCCATGGCCTGGAAACTCCCCAGATCTTAATCCCATTGAGAACTTGTGGTCAATCCTCAAGAGGCGGGTGGACAAACAAAAACCCACTAATTCTGACAAACTCCAAGAAGTTATTATGAAAGAATGGGTTGCTATCAGTCAGGATTTGGCCCAGAAGTTGATTGAGAGCATGCCCAGTCGAATTGCAGAGGTCCTGAAAAAGAAGGGCCAACACTGCAAATACTGACTCTTTGCATAAATGTCATGTAATTGTCGATAAAAGCCTTTGAAACGTATGAAGTGCTTGTAATTATATTTCAGTACATCACAGAAACAGCTGAAACAAAGATCTAAAAGCAGTTTAGCAGCAAACTTTTTAAAAACTAATATTTTTGTAATTCTCAAAACTTTTGGCCACGACTGTACAAATAACAAATTTATCATTCTTTTTGCACAAATCATTGTTTGAATTGCGAATGTAGCCTCTCAAGGAAGGCTTTAAGACCTTGGTCTTAAACCTTGGTCTTAAACCGCCTGGTCGCTCCCTCTTCACTCGTGCTAACAGCAATCCCCTTCACCATCCGCGGTTTGGTTTTGCCAAATCAGTCTGGGTGAATGCAAAGAACGTGATTATTGAGCATAAGCACAACATCCAGCTATGCAACAAAAATGCAATCTACCTGAGGAAAGTCTTTCAGTATTGTAAGTTAATGTTGTTAAACAGAGGAGCAAAATTACACATTTTTAAAATGGTAACTTCTATTTCTAAACCTGGATCTCATTAAGAACAAATTCAGGCACTAAAAGCAGCACACACACTCCAAGTTCTCTTTATCTGAAAAATATTCATTTTCATGAAATCATTGACTATCTGATTGCAATAACTTTTTAGTTCAGATTTTTAAATGTCGTTGTTTTAAAAAAAAAATGCTTTATTGATTGCAGTTTCATAGACGTTCAGTTGTTATCCTTTCAAAATGTTATGCCATATTGTAGCCTATGTAATTTCACAGTATAGTATTTATCTCCTAAATTACTACACCACTTGTGTAGTCAGAATTCTGTAGAGGTAAAATTTATTCAGGCCGATGCTTTGTGTATAACATACGTAATACATTTTTTGTATGACATTGAACTTTATTTTTAGAATAATTGTACATAGGTGAAGCAAAACAAATGTGATTATTTCTGAGAACCTTTTATACACCTTTTATACACACACTTAACTGTAGACGTGGTACAGAAAAAAATATTTTGAGTGTCCCTTTTTCTGTTCCCCATTTTCCTGTAAAGAATCACAGTTGTCCCTTATTTTAATTTTTTTGAAGTTTGCAACCCTAACGCAAAAGTTAATATCAGATCATTTTAGAATACAGTATAGGATGTACTTAATGGTCTTTAGTTTTATGCAAAACAGAAATACAACAAATACAATATCAGATCTCTGTCATATGGCCAAAAATAAATGATATATATATATATATATATATATATATATATATATATATATATATATATATATATATATATATTTTTTTTTTTTTTTTTTTTTTTTTTATTTTTTTTTTTTTTGCGTAGTTGTGTTTGACACAAGAAACCTATGTATCTTAAAGAGGTCAAATGATGCAATTTCTCTTTGGAGTGTTACAAGCTGTTCGTGAATAGATAACATCCCTAAAGTTGCAATGACTAAAGTCTCAAACCCAAAGAGATATTCTTTATAAAAGTTAAGACTGGTCCATGCCCTCCTAAAATGCCTTGTTTAAACACACCCCCATGTCTGCGTCAATGTGTGGGAAGATTTGCATTACGCCACCCAAATATTCACACAAAGAAAGAAGGCGTAACTTCTAGCCGTAGTATTGTTCTTGCCGCCGGCATGTCTTATAGACACTGTGTGTTTCACTGTGAAAGCGAAATTACTTTGTTTGGCCTTCCAAAAGAGGATGATATCCGTGCTGGTCACTGAGGAAATACATCAACTTTGCACTGTGGATCGCGGATCGGCTTTCATTGTGGACGAAGCGGAGTCCAGCCCGGGGTCATCACGTGGTTGCCGCAAGCCCAACGGACGCTCCTTCGTAGAATCCGCCGGTCGTGCCTTTCTCAAGTCCGCCATGTGTGACGCTGTTTTTCGTTGTGAAAGTGAAACTACTTTGTTTGGCCTTCCAAAAGAGGACACAACTAGAAATCAATGGTTAAGTTGTATTTAAAGCACTGCTACAGAACAGTTCAGCTCAAATATACAGATGTGTGCATTGTATTTTATGGAGGACTGTTTCATGGTAAAGTAGCCTACAATGCCATCTATACACAAAGGCTGTTTCTATAAAGTGGGGCAATTCCAACTTTGCAAGGACAGTCTGGCACTTTTGACTCACAGCCTGTATGTTTTTTATATTTAAAGAATTTGCCACCGATGATTCAAACACGAGTTTTGAGCAGTGTAGAGTAGCGCTTGTTGTTTCACGTTTCTCAGATCACAAATGCAGACATGGAACCTGGTTTTGTGTTTACGCGGCGTGATACGCAAAGCGGAAAAAAGACAGTATAAGTCATTATAATCAGTAATTATGTCCCCACTGGATGCAACAAATTCCTCATTTGTAATGGGTTTACTTGGTTTTGTCTCAACGCGCCAGCATCACAGTATGGTAAGGGGTGTAACATTTCATCAGCCAATCAAAATGCACTGGATAGCTGGCCAATCAGTGTATACCTCACTTTCTCAGAATGATGAAATTTGTAAAAATCGACGTGTTTCAGAAAGGCGGAGCATAGAGGAGAAACAATAATGTACAGTATGTGGAAAATAATGTGTTTTTTGAACCTTAAACTGCATAAACACATTGCATTACACCAAATACATAACATAATGTTCTTTTTAGTAATGTCATATGACCCCTTTAAGGTAACACGTTGTAACCTTGCTCTCACTTGAAATGTGTCCCCACATTAAGTCCTTGAATTTGAGGGTACTGGACCTGGAAAGTCCTTGAATTTGAAGTTAACCAAGGTGTGGGAACCCTGTATTACTGAAATCTTATTAGTAATTAGTTACACTACTAGTTACTGGAAAAAGTAATATAATTATTATTACTGTAACTGCCCAACACTGATAAAGAATATTGTTGATAGCTTTTATAAGATAAAACAGCAGTGATGCATAATTCTTTGGTATATTTTTAAAAGATAAAGAAAGAAAAATAGAACAAAAACCCCTTTGTAATCAATGTGAGCAATAATTAAACAATTGAGACATGACTGGACTGTTAAAAGTACATAAAATGTTTTGTTTTTTATTATAATTAGTGGCATTTTCTTTAAATAGAAAGCATATACAGCATCAGGCAGGATAAGATTTTTTTTGTGTTGTCAGAAAGATGAAGGGGAGAGAGAGAGAAAGTGTGTAGGACCAGTTAAGTGTCCATTGTAATTATTGTTCTACCTATAGTGCATTTATTGCATTACAAAGCAGACGTCAAAAAATAAAAATAGTGCAAAATCTTTTTCTCTACTTACACAGGAGAGGAAGTGTTAATGTTCTAAGGCGTTTTCTTTCCATGTTTGTATTGCATACAGAATTGAAGACAAAAGACTCAAATAATAGCCATTGTAAAAATTGTGCTTCTTAATACCTCAGAAAGAAAAAATAAATATTCAGTGTTTGTTATGGATTCTGTATTGGACCACTAGAAAACAATGTTATGCCATAACAGTAATAGAGGGAAAATTTGTATCATGTACATTTACATGTATTAAGACATGCAAATCTTGTTTTAAGATTAAAGTGTGACAGAACCTAATCAAACAGTACACATGCTCTTTTACACGGTGCATTGTGGATCATATAAATCATCTCTTTTCTCAGTCTTCAACTACAACAATGCAAGTTCTAGACTTACATTAAAGTATCTGATCAATGCTATTAAAATTAATGTTCCAAGTTAAAAAAAAGCTGAACACACAATTTGGACTTGTCTCTCAAAAATCACATGTACAGTAATGGACCCACAGTGGAAGTCTATGGAGCAAAACATTCTAGATGGTTTTGTTAAAGTGCTTATATCAATTACAAAAACTTTCTACGAATTAATGTCTGATTATGTTTATCCGTGATTATGCTTTTCATGATCATGACAGGAATTGAAAATTAGATATAATTTCATATAAGGTTAGAAAGCAATTTTATCTGTTAGTCTAATTATTATATGTAATGTTTAAGTTATGTGGCTTTCTTGTGATCAGATTGTGTCATTACAGCTTAACTTGAACCTGGAACATTGCTTTATTACATCAATCTAAATATGTGCTATGGTGAAGTGTTAAAATAAATAACAGTGGAGGTATCGAAGCCCATGAGATTGAAAAAGAGCAATTTAAAGAAAATGAACTTTGTGGCAGAAGCCCCTTGTCTGTGCTCAGTATAAAAGAGGGTGAATTTTCTTACTAAATAGAATAATACTTACAACAAGAATCAATGCAGTACTAAAGAAGATCAGAAACAATCGAAAGAAACAATCAGATCACATGCAACACTTGCATAGAATTTTTTTTTCGGTCATGCTCTGATTTTCTTTTTTTTCCTTTTTTTTTTCTTTTTAAATATAGAACAATAGATTGAAGTGAGACATGTTGATAGCAAATAAAGATGCAGTACACTTAAAGAGAGGATTGGTCAAGGCATTTGTTAGTGGACTATTACCCTGACTTAAACACCCCAGAACATATACATTTCCCATGACCCTCTAAATGGCCGATGCAAACTTTTACTTCAAGATCGGTGATGTAAACTCAGTGTCCAGAGCCGTGACACAATCTACATCACTTTGAACTTATGTTAGAAAGGCAAGAGCTGGGAAGATACAGTGACTTGTCTAATGACCTGAGATCAACGCACAATGTGGGTTGTTAACAGGTAATTGGGTGATTTCTTCAATCTGACATGGAAAGGCTCTTTTAGTTCTGAAACATAGGCTACATACATTATCGTTCGCAAACACAAATGCTTATGAAAGTGAAAGTGATGTGACATACAGCCAAGTATGGTAACCCATACTCAGAATTTGTGCTCTGTGTTTAACCCATCCAAAGTACACACACACAGCAGTGAACACACACACACCGTGAACACACACCTGGAGCAGTGGGCAGCCATTATGCTGTGGCGCCCGGGGAGCAGTTGGGGGTTCGGTGCCTTGCTCAAGGGCACCTCAGTCGTGGTATTGAGGGTGGAGAGAGTGCTGTACATACACTCCCCCCACCTACAATTCAGACTCGAACTTGCAACCTTTGGATTACGAGTCCGACTCTCTAACCATTAAGCCACGACTTCCCCCTAATTATGTATTTTGTTTTACATTCTCAGTATCGCCACAAGGGGCACTATAGCATACACTGCATCTTCTTCTATGGTAAGTTTCTCTATCACATCAATGGCTGTCATGGCAGAGCAACAGTTTGAAGAGAACTGTGATCTGACACATTTTGAATGTTCAGGTACTTGCGGCTTCAGCATTCACCACGTCAGTATAATATAGTAGCCATTACCAAGTGTTGTTTTTCATGTTTGGATTTCGGTGTATTTCCGGTATATACATAAAAACCCTCCAGCATTAAGCTAAGATGCTAACATAATATGGTAGTGAGTGATGTTGTACTCCAATACTACGCTGGACACACTGATGGCTCAATCTTCATATCAGGCATCAATTTTGGTCAATAAGACAAGTCTTTACAATCTAAAATGAGGACGGATGTTTCTGAAAGTGCATTCTGGGAGTGTACGGATCCAGTGCAATCAATGCAACACAATCAACTGAGGGACAGTCAGTTTAGCACTGTCCATCTGGAGGACAATACATTAGTGCGTAGGACTAGAGGTGTTAAGGCATGCAACTATACATTCACTCAAGTCTCTGTGCATGTTTGGAAGGAACTGTGTAGTCTATGTGAAATCATACTTAAATACACGTCCTATGTATAAACATTGCATTAAATTAGAAAGAGTAATTCTGAAGAAAAATAAGCATTTCTCTTTCTGGATGGCGATTTTTGGATATGCACTGAAATCTAGGCCATCACAATAATTGATAATACTTAGATGTTTTACTGTAAGTTTTCTTCCAAAAGAACCAAATCTTCAGCGCTACATGAGAGTGTACTGCAACTTTATATGACTTTACATAATCGTACAACAACTGAAGTAACATATATTTCAGTGCGTCTCACGTCAACAATCTCTGAGTGAGAGCAGTCCTGACTTTGTAAACATCGCAACATTTCTTAAAAACCATACAGATCCATAAATACAAAGTAAAGTAACATTTTTAAAGAATTATACTCAGGATCTGGTGAAATTTCATTCAATATATATATATATACACTAGCTATTCTTAGATGCGTTACTAATATTCTGTTGCAGATTTTAAATTAGAAACAAAAAACAGAGTAGATTTTTCTACTCTGTATTTAAAGTTTTTTAAAGGTCCTGTTCCAACCCTAATGTGCAAATAGTCCTAAATAATTGTATTTGAGACATGCAGTGGTAAAGATATAAGTATTAAGGCCAGTTTGAATGGTCCTACACTGGATAAACCTTAGCCTAAACTGCTACAGGTAACATCCGAGTCTAGAGTCATGGTAATGAGAAAAGGGACAAACCTTCTTGGATTTGGTCGTAACACAACCTGGTTGATATATGCTAATGTAACCACCACCATTAACGTAATTAAACTAGCTAGCAGTCAGCGTGTCGCCAAAGCAAGATGTGACGCTATGTTTTTAACTAGGCCACGGTAACCGCCCCCTTAGATGCCCAGAGCCTCGGAGAGGAAAGAGTGGCGGGAAATGGAGGACAGAGGAAGATCACTTACTTGTTAGAGACACATTCTTCTTGGTAAAGACAAATTCCTTCTGAGGCAGTTTAATCAGTGGCCCTTTTAGTAATGCTAGTTTTCAGTCATGCAAGTACAACTCCTATCTACTTAGGAGTAGGTAGGGAGATCGCCAGATAGGGAGATCGCCAAAACTGTTTTCCAACCATTCAAAAAATGTTCAAATCACCCAGAAACAATGATACAAAAATCTAAATTTAGCTTCTTTAGCTATGAATATCAGGTTAGTCTAGCTAATGTGCATGCAAGTTCAAAAACAGACCAAGATGCCTTAAGGTGATTGGCTGTTATCTCTGATAAGGTCAACAAATAAATTACTTGCAAATGTGTATAATATATGAACCTAGACCAACTTTCACCTCAATCAAGTCACAGAGGAACAACATGACTATCCCAAAACGGACATCACATCTGAGCTTCATCTACTTCTATAAAAATCCAATATATGGGTACTAATCCACTGTTGGATGATAAAATAACTTTAGTTTTCAGTCCTTCTCATTTCCCAGAAAAAGAAACCAGTGACACTGACCTAATTAGGTTCTTTCTTTATGCAGCAGTATGGAAATGTAGGAAGATCGACTGCTTCTCCTCATTCTGGAGTTGAAATTCACCTCATGTGCAAACCAAGACTATAGTCCAAAAAATTTTTCACTCTACGACAGCAGAGTTTAACCCTGAATTCCTTTCCTACATAAACCGCATTTACATGGTGCTTTGCAAATGGCAATGTTTGCTACATCTGTGAACGTGACTGTGAAAATGACAATTTTTTGTCAGTTGCCTGAATGATGTCCAGATGAGGACCAATACACAACTCATAATAAGACAAGTGCATATGGGCTCCAATCAGGCAACACCATGACTGAGGGCTTGAACCAAAAAATCATGAGTAATACTCACATTTACAAGAGCGCTAGCAAAAGAGAAGCCATTAAAGTAAATGCAACAAAATGCTACAATATCTTTCATTGTGACTCACACCTCATGCTATAAAAGTGCTCTTCCTTTTCCCGTAATGCCTTCTGTGCTCATTAGGATCAGGGAGAGCGTATGATACGCACAATAATAAAGTTTCTAAAAAAAATTGACTTGGGTGGGGTTTCAGAGGAAGCTCAAATGTTGTTTCGATATGAACATGCATGTGATCTTAAAGGAGAAAAGCTGCCCTGTCTTTTAAAAGCAAATGTAGATCAATGCCTCAAACAATAATAACTACATAAGCTTAGAAAACAGAACATTAACATCAAACAAACCAAGCTCAAACCAAAAAAAAAAACACACATTCACACGCATACACACACACACACACACACACACACTGTGCGTTTCCTGTTCCTCATTAATTCCCATCACCCCTCACCCCAATTCACAACCCAACCCTCTCCTCAAGACTCCTGCAGACAGGTGGTCAGTAGTTGTCTCTTGGCCAGGCTCTTGTGCGCTGGCGGTTGTTTCGTTGGTTGTGTCCGTCCTGCGAGTCTCGCTCCTGCAGGAGCCGGTCCTGTGCCTCGTGTCCGTTAGCGCTGTGGTTGCCACCAGGGTGGTTACGGTTGGGCGGATACACATCCCGGTACGGGTGAGGGTGGTGGGGTTCGAAATCATCTTCCTCCTCTTCCTCCTCCTCCTCCTCTTCTTCCTCATCCTCCGGGGGGTGCAGGGAGCTAGAGACGCCTCGACGGAGGGAGCGAGAGTCACTGGCCTCGTCGGAGGGCATGAGGCTGTCCTGCTCCCCCTGCTCCTCCTCCTCCACTCCCCCTCCACCCCCGGCAGGCGACAGCTGCTGGTTCTGAGACAGAATGAGAAAGATGACAACTCTGAACCATATTGAGGTCACGTTTCCTCTTTCTGTTTCACTCCAAAGAAAAATATCTAATTTAGGAGATCCCGTAAAGACAAAAAACACAAATATAAAACATGTAATGTGCACAGAGGTGAAAAGAAGTTTTAGGAGACATGTCTTACCAATGAGGAAATTTAAAGTGACTGGGTGCTATGGCTTTGTTCATACTGCACACAAATTGGACTTGTTTTTTAATCGGATCTTAAGGACTGACTGTCCAAACTGTCATAATCTTTGAATGTTGTTTGGATTGGGTTTGTCAGAAGTGCATAAGCTTTTCAGATTGAATGGATTTGAGTGACATGTGGCAAGAATCAAATTTTTGCTGCCTGTCTGAACAAAGCCTTTAGATTCTCAGTCTAAGATTAAACTGCTGTGCATTATAGATTGCTATGCATTTTCCTCTGGAGCAAAAAGATTCAGGTTAGTTTCAGAAACAAGGAGGTTGCATTCAAAGGGAAGTTAGAAGGGTTGTTACATTCACAAAGCATCAATCTGTGTGGTCAGATACAGCCTCTTTTCCAAAGTCATAAAATCAACAAGTTTCTTTATAACATAGGAAAACAGGCAACTGTATCTGCTTTGTGAACTCATCTTATGGAGGTTCTATGGTGTTAATATCAATCAGCAAGGTGCATAAACAGAGCAGTCAGAGATGGCTGTGTGTGCAGCTCACTCTAATCCCAGCAAATTAAGTGAAAAGTGTAGAGGGGTAAGTGCATAACACGAAAGAAATCATAGAAAAAGTAGGCCTTGTCAAATGGAAAGTTTGCATTGCCATATGGAAGATTGCATCATTTGACAGAAAAAGTTTCAATAAGGAGTGAAATGGACAGCTAGGAAGTGCCGGAAAGCATGTGACTATTGACCTGAATTCAATCCAGTTAATTTCTGACCTCCAACCCATAGAAATGCTGTTTACACCTTTACAAACTCTGCCTCCACCTTTAGAAATTCTGCCTAGGCCCCTACACCATTAGAAACATTGTCAACACCTTAAAGCCCAAAACACACTGCACGATTTTAGCAATCCTATAAGATCACTGCATGTCACACTCTGCGACATGGATCTAATAAACCTGGCTACGACGTGTGAGTAGACTGTATGTTGACTTGTACGCTACGACACACGTACGGCAGCCATATCACCCTGCAGGCCAAGACTGGTTGCCCACTAAGCAGGGTTGAGCCTGATCACTACCTGGATGGGAGACCTCCTTGGAAAACTAGGTTGCTGTTGGAAGAGGTGTTAGTGAGGCCAGCAGGGGGTGCACACCCTGTGGTCTGTGTGGGTCCTAATGCCCCAGTATAGTGATGGGGACACTATACTGTCAAAAAAAGCACTGTCCTTTGGATGAGACGTTAAACCGAGGTACTGACTCTCTGTGGTCATTAATAAAAATCTCATGGCACTACCATGTAACCCCGGTGTCCTGTCCAAATTGCCACCACTGGCCCTTGTCTAACATGGCCTCATAATAATCCCCATCCACTTGATTGGCTCTATCTCTCTCTCTCCTCTCCACCTGTAGCTGATTTGTGGTGAGTGCACTGGTGTCGTTGTCCTATGGCTGCCGTCGTATCATCCAAGTGGATGCCGCACACTGGTGGTGGTTGAGGAGAGCCCCCCCGCCACCCCACATGTTTGTATAGCGCTTTGGGTGTACAGCACAATACACAATAAAGTGCTATATAAATGCATCATTCATTCATTCATTCATTCATTCATACTATAAAAGAATAAAGCGTTATCATCATGCGCTAGTGGTAAACAAAAAGCATGTTAAATCACACTTTAGCAGTTGTATTTTTTATGTGTGCTGAAAAAAGTTGAAGTGGTGAAAGAGGAAGGGATAAGAGCTTGAGGTAAGCATTTTTATGTTTGAGCGCCATGTTGTGTTCATTTCACATTTTTATTGGTTGGTCAGTAAACGTGGATCGTATAAGCAAACACACGGTGCGATGATCATGCTGTATTAAAGGCTATCTTTGGTCGCAAGACCGAGACAAAGGATATCTTTGAACCTCTTTCACTGTACGACACAAGACCACCAATTAGGAGCCACGATCACAGAAATCGCCACGATTGTTTTACGATGCCAATCTTTCATCTAGGACAGCCAAAAATCGTGCAGTGTGTTTAGGACTTAAGACAAGCTGCCCACACCTTTAGAAATGCTGCCTAAACCATTATAAACACTGTCTACAGCTTTAGGAAAGCTGCCTTCTCCTTCAGGAATGCCGCCTACACCTTTTCAAATGCTGCCTACATCTTTACAGATGCTGCCTACCCCTTTATAAACATTGCCTACACCTTTGCATATGCAGCCAAACATTTAGAAACGTTGCCTAAGATCTTAAGACAGGGGTTCCCAACCACATTCCTGGAGCCCCCCAACACTCCAGGAACAAGGTTAGGAACAGTCCAACCACTGCCTTAAGACACATTGCCTACACCGGGGTAGACAAGTCTGGTCCTAGAGAGCCGCAGTTCTGAAGAGTTTAGCTCCTAACCCTAATCAAACACACCTGAATAAGCTCATCAGTTTCTTCAGAATTACTAAGGCTACATATGGGTGAGTTTTTTTGGGTTGGAGCTGAACTCTGCAGGACTGCAGATCTCCATGACTGAACTTGCCTACCCCTGGCCTACACTATGCTTCAAACTCTGGTCCTGGTGGGCCACTGTCCTGTGGAGTGTAGCTCCAAAACACCTGCCTGGAAGTTCCTAGAAATCCTGAGAACCTTGATTAGCGGGTTCAGGTGTGTTCAGTTTGGATTGGGTCTCAAATCTGCAGGACAGCGGCCCTCTAGGAACTTAATTTGATACCCCTGGCCTACATCTTTAGAAACATCTTTAGAAACATCTTTAGAAAATCTCCAATCCTGCTCTTGGAAAGCTACTGTCCTGCAACCTTATTCAAACACATCTGAAGTTCTGAACCAAATAATAAAGGTATTCAGGGTAACTTGAAAACTAAAGGCAGGTGTGTTTGATTGGGGTTGGAACAGAAGTCTGCGGAAAAGTAGCTCTCCAGGAGCAGGGTTGGAGACCTCTGGCCAACATGTTTGCAAATGCAAAATGTCTACACCAGGGTTTCTCAACTCAGGTTCTCGAGGTCCACTTTCCTGCAGGGTTTAGCTCCAACTCTAATCAAACACATCTGAACAAGCTAATCAAGGTCTTCAGTATCACTATAAAGTTACAGGCAGGTGAGTTTAAACAAGGTTGGAGCTAAACATGGACCTCAAGGGCCAGAGCTGAGAATCCCTGCTCTACACCTTTAAAAAAGCTGCCTGCACCATAGACCAGGGGTGTGAAACTTAATTCCTTTAGGGCAGGAGCCCTGCAGAGTTTTTTTTCCAACCCTGCTCAAACACACATAGCATGTAGTTTTCAAATGAGCCTGAAGGGCATGATTAGTTGGATCAGGTGTGTTTAATTAGGGTTGAATCTAAACTCTGCAGGGCTCCTTCCCTCCAGGAATTGAGTTTGACACCCCTGCCTTAAGCCTTCTACACTGCACGATTTTAGCAATCCTATAAGATCATGGCTGGTCACACTGTGCGACATGGATCTAATAAACTTGGGTTCGACATGCATGTAGACTGTACGATGATGACTCGTAGGCTATGACGCACGTTTCCATAGAAGAATAATTCGTTATTAGCATGTGCTAGTGGTTAACAAAAAGAGCATAATGAATCACATTTTGACAGTTGTAGTTTTTATGTGTGCTGAAAAAAGTGGGAGCAACGAAGGTGGAAGAAAGGAGAGCTTGAGTTAAGCAGTTTTACGTTTAAGCGCCATGTTGCTTTGATTTCATGTTGCATTTTTACTGGTTGGTCAGTAAACATGGGTCAACTGCAAACACACTGTGTGATGAACATGCTGAATTTCTGACACTGCCAGAAAATTATCTGAGGCTATCTTTGGCCGCAAGACTGTGACAACGGCTATTTTTTAACCTCTCTCACTGTACGACATAGGACCACCGATTAGAAGCCACGATCACAGAAATCGCCACGGTTGTTTCACAATGCCAATCTTTTGTCTGGGACAGCCGAAAATCAGGCAGTGTGTCTCGGGCTTTAGACCCACTGTCTACACTTTAAGATGCACTGCCTGCAGCTTTGCAAATGCTGCCTACACCTTTAGGAAAGCTGCCTACACTTTAAAGACAGGCTGCCTACATCTTTACAAATGCTACCTTCATCTTAAAGATGTAATGCCTATACCACTTTATGGCTCGTTTTCACCAAGTGATACGGTTCATGACAGTACAGTATTTCAGTTATTTCCATTTTCACTGTCAGAAGTTGTGAATGGTACTAAAATAGCGAACCGTACCATACCACTTTTTTGGGACAATTCCATTGGGGCACCTAGAACAGTAGGCCATTACCTAAAAGGTGGAGCTAGATTTACTGTAGA
Source organism: Cyprinus carpio (assembly GCF_018340385.1). Lineage (NCBI taxonomy): Eukaryota > Metazoa > Chordata > Actinopteri > Cypriniformes > Cyprinidae > Cyprinus > Cyprinus carpio. The sequence goes on along the minus strand of NC_056619.1, from coordinate 7,962,152 downwards.
AAGATTTACTCTGCCATGCTGCTCATGTGTGTTGGGCTTGTTTACATCAGAGTGCGCAAGCACAGAAATATAATAGTGTATTTTAGAATTTTATATTTTTACACACATACATTGTCGTGCTTTCTTCTTCATACAAGAATGACAATGATGACTACTTTCTGGCATACACAATGCCTATCACGTAAGGGTACTGTTGGCGGTGCAAACGAAAGCCAGATCAGGGTGTACCGTCTTGAATCATACTGTACTGCTCTGTACCATACTGCTTGGTGGAAACGAGAAACATTGCCTACACCTTAAGACACACTGACTACATATTGAGAACATCTGAATGTACTTTTGGAACATTAAAAGTCATTTTAAGGCCTGCATAATTTTAAACATAAAGTTTTTGTATTACTCCCTTTTCCCCACTGGGCAAATGGCATTGCCACATAAAAACTATGAATGGGCTACATGTTTCACCAACAACAGCATAACAAAATCATATATTTGCATATATGATTTTTTTTTTAAGTGCTTTTCCAATGGGGATACCAGATGGCCATTTCCATTTGGAGGGATTGAAGGAATCGGAGGATGTAAAGAAGTATCAGGGTGGGGTTTTGTTTAACAGTCTGAGTGGGAAAGGCAGACTGACCATCCCACCTACTCACCGCAGGTTTGTAAGCGTTCATTCAATTAATTCCTGTGTTTCAGAGAACTGCAAAGATGTCAGGCATGAATGAGACACAGAACAGACAGATTGAGACTTACAACATATCAGTATTACAAGCTTCTCTGGACCCAAGACAACTTAAAGACAGAGAGTGAAAATATGGAGTAGAGGAAAGGACAGAACAGACAAATGTTTAATGGCCACTTTCCTGTTGTCAAAAAGAAAAATTATCAGTTTTAAAATTAATCTGTTTTGTTAAACACAACATAGAATTGACCAATTATTGCTTAAAGCAGAACAGTATAAAGGAGTGAGACGTTCTGAATATACAGGGGGCTCCAAAACTCTGAGAACTGTAGTGCCAATAACTTTATTTAGCATTTTTTAGTTCCACAGTGCCTGTCTACCTTACAAACTGTGTCCCATATTCAAGTGAAAATCAGTTATGACCTGAAACCATTTTCTGTGAAACTGCAACTTTCTGACTTTTGAGGTCAGCTGTATAATTTGAACGAATTTGATTGGACCTTAGATAAGGCAGATGCAGATATGGATCTACACATCACAAATATAAGATATATTTCCCAAAGCTGATACAAATACCATCTATATTCTGGATGATTATGTTTAGCACAGTCTCTGGACTACTTTCCTGGCTGATTGATGAGGACACATACTAAGTCTGGTGGCCTCAGGTCTAACTAGGTCAGTGCAAATGTGACTGCAAACCTCAAACTTGTTTCTTTTTTAATAATGTAGTTGTCTGCATTTTTAAATAAAAAGGACAATATATTGAATATTTATGATATATTCATGACGATTTTGCTGGCTATTGTGAATATCGCGATTTAATAAGCTATTAAGCTTCCTTAAACACATGCTATTACACAAGTTTCACAATCCCTTCGTGTAAACTTACTTTGATTATCCTGAGAGCCAAAGGCGCATGCAAACTAACATATTGCTCTCTCTCATATCTTTATATTAAAACTCTTTAAATGTTTCCGCCCATCCACACAAAGCCACCTTACCTGTAGACTGGAGATTACTGAGGGTGGGGTCATCAGATTTTGCTCCATTAGAGGGTTGAGAGGGGTGGTGCCGGGCAGATGAGTGGCACGCCAGTAGACCTCCAGATATTCAGAGAGGTGCTCACAGGCGTCCTCCAACTGGTTCTCATCCAAAATGACATCAAACATCTCCTGATGGGGAGACAGGGTGGAGGAGAAGATGACATGTGGGGGATGGAATTAGAAGATATTATATAAAATATCTTGTGATGGTGGTCAGGTGATGGGAGATGGCTCTATGGAACAACATGCAACATGACTTTTGTCAGAATGTGGTTTGGAAAAGCAAGCGTCTACATCACTAGAACTGTAGCAAGGCCAGTCAATCAAGTGAGAATGAAGAACATTTAAAATTACACCAGTTCGCTAACGATGTGAAACTCAAATTTACCTTCATTTCCAAATAACACACAATAAAAAAGACAATGTAGTCAAACAGATGTGCCCTAAATTGAATGCCCTTTAGTTCTCATACTGCCAATCCTCAACTAATCAGGTCTATTTATAAAGAGGACAAATAGCTAAATTATGTTAAAGTTATGTTATTTTGAATAGCTCATCAAAAATTTTTTACATTCTGTTGTCATTTACGAACCCTTGAGTAGTACCAAAATGGGAGAAATTTAAAAGAATAAGTACTAATTACTCTTTTCCATAAGATTGCAATGAATGTGTACTTTCAGGCTTCAAAAAGTAAGCAAAAGCACCATAAAAGTCTTCCTGCGTTTTTTTTTTTTTTTATGTATTTTTTTTTTTTTTAAGTTTTCTAATCCAGTAGCTTCACACGAGAAACAGACAAAGGTTTTTATGAAAATAGTGACATCCACCCTGGCTCTTATTGGTGAGGCTACATGAAAGAATATAAAGAACTGGTTTTGTAAACCAACTTAACCAATTCTTTACAAACATCCCTGAAAAACATTATACTTTTATGGTGCTTTTGTGTCCTTAAAATCTGAAAGCTCCACTCCCTATTCTTTGTAAGTGCATGAAAAAGAACAATCATTACAGTTTCTCAAAATATCTTCTTTGTTCCAGAGCACAAAATGAGGGGGAGTAAATTTTTTATTTTTTTTGGAAAAGTACCTTTTTTGGAATATAATAGGGCCTTTCGAACTGCTTTAGTTCCAGAACTAAATGTACAGTACTAAAGTACTGGAACAATTTTGCGCGAACTATTTCCCAGTACCATTTAAAGGGTTGCATTCGCACAGAAAGTGTGTACTAGGACATGACGTAAGCCGGTCGACAGTGACGTCATATGTGCACGGCATTCAACAATGAAAACGGAAGAACAATGTTAACAACAGAAGGATGCAGGATGCTGTGATCGGAGCTGTGTTTTTGTTGTGTCTCGTGGGTTTCACAATAATGGACATGGAATGTCGACGTATACGTAAAGCGATTGAAAGAACGGAAAGGAGGACTAAGAATCTCCAACGACAACTGGCAGTGCTACATTTACTACAAGTGCCTGCACTTACTTAATTCTTACGTCCTGGGTAGTACCAGTTGTGCTGCTTAGACCCTGCTCCGGAGTAGGAGCTTATTTGGTTCTCAAAAAAGCCAGTCCGGTACTAAATAGTACCCTGTTCCGGTGGTGCGAAAACACCCAAAAGTGGGTAGTTTCACAATAATTTCTGGTACTATGAAAAGGTTCCTGCAGTGCAAAAGGCCCTTATGTAATACCTTGGCAGCCCTAAAAACTTCAGCCTATCTACTTCTTTTGTAAGGGGAGGAAATATTGTAAAATGCCAAAACTATTCAATTTAATATAAGAAATGGATCCTGACAACATTACCATACTAACACTAATGTTGAATCTACAGTGTTCTGAACACCCCCCTAAGGGAAGTGTGTTTGTGTGTGTGTTTAAACTTAAATAACTTACAGGAGGACATTGAGTCAGTTTATCTGCTGCCATCATCTGAACATTGAGGTGTTTGCTCTGTGATTTACCCCTCGACTTTATCAATCGCTGTAGGACCTGCCAAAAAAAGAAGACGAATGAGCATCAAAGAAACTGGGTTAGTTTTGACAATGAAGGATTTATTTTGCTGCTGACAGAACTGAAGATATATATATATATATATTTAATATTTCCAGCATATTCCTTAAAATAGTGCACACAAGCTCATCAGACTCACCTTTGGAGAGGTGACCTTGACGTACACAATAATAGGAGCTAACGAGGTTTTAGCTAGCTGCGCTGGATGGTTAATGGTGTCTGCATCTAGAACCACCAACTGAAGAGTTTTGGCCAGCTCAAATATTCTCTCGATCTCACTTTGTACTTCCGCTGAGTAGGCAAACAGACAAATAGCATCCACAAAACACGAATCCCAAGTAGGGAGAAAATGTTCAAAAGCTCAAATGTATTGACAAAGCTCAACAATACAAGTTTTTTTTTTTTTTTTTTTTTTTTTTTTTTACCTATTCTCATTCTCAAAGTTTTAACACAACCTAACATATTTAAATCAGCAGAATTTGCAACAAGAGATTTCAGTACATCACATAAAAGCAATTGTTTAAAGGGATACTCCATCCCCAAATGAAAATTTTGTCATTAATCACTTAGTCTATGGGACAGTCTCAAGCCTCCCTGTTTTCATCCAAAATATCTTCAATTGTGTTCCGAAGATGAACGAAGCTTTTTCGGGTTTGGAACGACTTGGGGGTAAGTGATTACTGACAACATTTTCTTTTGGGGTGGAGTAACCCTTTAAGTATGCAAGATCAACAACCTGGCAATTAATGTTCCAGGTGATGTTACGGCCTTGGGCCATCATTATTGTTGAGCTCTGATAGGTGTGTGTGATGCTCTCACCCAAACTGGTTCGTGTGTTAGACCTCTCCATGATGGGTCTCTTGTTGAGAACCGATCTCTTGGCCAAAGAAAGGTCAGCGGTCACCCGGGTTATAGAAATCCTGTCAGCATAACAATACATGATGTGATGAAAGATTCCTCGGCCAAAGCTATCGTATGCTTTCAAAAACATGGAGCATAATCACACGAGTTGTACAGACTATTTTTATGAGCTTCCTGGAGCTTGGCAGACCCTGTCACCATAACATTTCATTGTAAAGACATAGAAATGGGTAAATGTTGACAGAATATTCTTCTATGTTTACAGACAAGAAATGTTTTTTAAAACTCACCGTCCATCAAAGCGATGTTTGAGAAAGTCAAACAGGGCTTTCTGCATCATATCTGTCACCTGTTGACAGACACGACACATTAGACAACAAATTTGAAAGGCTGTATAATGTTAAGTGCTCACCTCATAGCCCTTCAGTGAAGGTCCAACCAGAACCACAGGCCTCATGGACGGCACCACATCATATGGAGGAATGTGTTCAGTCTAAAAAAGACAAGAGTAGCACTGTCACACAGAACTACAGCATCAACTACAACCACAAAATACTAGATTAGAAACAGTTTCTGTAATGTATCAGCACAGACTGGCAACAATCATGGTACAAACTGCTATACTTCCTGATACGCATGAGAAATCAGATATTGTCTTACTATTTAAAGCATCTAGACTTGTCACCAAGACAAGTGCAATTTATAAAGACACATATTCTACTGATATCAGAATTGTATGCATCAATCTGACCAACTAAAGACAGATTATCGTAAAATAACCCACAAATCCATATCAACACCTACCTGCTTTAGCTTCTGTTTGGCTTTTGAAAATAAGAGAACAGATCAGAATCAGCATTCAGAAGATTTTAGAAGCAAAACGGCTTATATTTTTACTCTGTTCTGAACTTTTACTGGTTTTATCCTACTCTATTTGACTGTGGAAGCTTAACCTGTGACAGTACATGCATTACGTTAAGAAGAGGAGCAAAGAATAAGAAGAAAAGCAAGGGAAGTAAACCTCACTGATCTTCAGCCCTACTGATATTTTGCTCATTTGGGGCAGCATTCGCAGCCACACACATCCCCTGCACCACAGGCCCTGTCATACTCACTCTCACCTGCAGATGGCGGCGTGGATCTCCAACCTCCTGAGACCATGTCACCCAGGCTTGAGGAGGAGTTGCCACTTTTCCTGTGGAGAAAGAAAAAATGTTATCACCATCACAGAGCAACAGCAAATTCCTTCACAGAGCTGGTAAGCTATCTGGACATTACCAGAACTGTCAGCTTCATTTAAATATAATCATTTAGACATATTTTGGCATCTGTATTTGGACAATCTCAATTTGCATTCCCAGTTTTATAGTATGCAAGCAGTATTGGCACAATACATGACCCACTGCATGTGTATAATTCTGACATGTGTAAATACTGAACACTTTGTTTTCTCATAACAATACGGGGACTCAGTCATCAGATTGCTCTTGCTCACCAATGGATCCTCTGCAGTGAATGGGTGCCGTCAGAATGAGAGTCTAAACAGCTGATAAAAACATCACACATCTGTCTGCATGTATTCCACATGCAACTCACCTCTTTAATGTGCAGAAAGTATTTTAATATTATTTAATAGACGTGAGCTAACAATGAACAGTTGCAAGTGTGTCTGAAATAGATTCAGTTGTGCACAGTCTTGACAGAGAGGAAAAGAGAGACCTCTGTTGTTTCTGCTCCTGTTTGAGTCTCATGGCCTCCAGTCGGAGGGGGCTGGGAATGAAGCTGATGTCTGCCCCCTCTTTCACCAGCCTTCCAATCCACCAGTCATTATTGTACTTCTGCAACACAAACATGAAGGAAAACATGCTCAACGCTATTATGATGAGCTATTATGGTATTATGGGCACTGTTAGCAAAGAGGACTGACCAGCAAAACCTTTCATACATCTGTCTCCATGTATTACGCATGCAACTCACCTCTTTAATGTGCAGAAAGTCTTTGGCTTCAAAGTTTATGGCAGCACCCTGAACAGGACAGTCCTCATCTAGAGCCCCACAATAATTCACATTCGTCTTCACTGCGAATGCTACAGGTTTGGACTGCCAGGGAAACCAATGTTAATAATGCAATTTTTTTTTCAACAAAAGCAACCATCAAGAACCAATGAAATAATCCTCTTATGGTTTACAACTAAATGCTAGAAAAATGTTGTTGCTTGAACTTATTTGTATGCATGATCCCTTGTCCCGACATATTTCTAAAGCTACATGCAGAATGGTACTTTGTTGCTGCCCACTGTGCAAAAAAAAAAAATATTGAAAAAAGTCCATTAAAGAAGAGCTTGAGGAACCTTGGCTCTCTCGAGCTGCAGCTGGGCCTGGCGTTCGGCTTCACGCCGATACGCCTCGCGGTCCTCCTCCGCTGACAGGTCGGAATCCGAAGGTCTGCTCGTGTACGAATCGGCTGAACCCTGCAGGAACAAGAGAAGCCAAGAACATTTGTCATAACGGAGAAGTGGAAACCACAGGAAATAGCCCATGACTTGCAGTGTAAACATAGCTTAGCTAGTCATAACACTCATCAATCACCGCAAAACATAGCTACAGGAAGACAGAATACATGAAAAATAAAATAATGACCCATTTAAAACTCTTAGATTCTAGAAAATTAGATTCTTGTAAATTAATGAGAACCTAAGAGCTCAGTCCACACATAATAAAACCATCTATGTGCACAGCAGCATACAAATTAATCCTTTAAAATAAACCTTTATAAATTTTATAAAGCAGATACTATATTGTAGATTTATACTACATTTTATAAAGCAGATACTATATTGTAGTTTTATAAAGCAGATACTATATTGTAGATTTATACTACATACTACTAAATGAATGAATGTACAGTAGATGTTATATTGAAATGTTCACTCACCTGCCACTTTATTAGGTATACATGTTCAACTGCTTGTTAAATATCTAATCAGCCAAACTGATGGCAGCAACTCAGTGCACTCGAGGACCATGTTTACTTCAGTGTATGCTATAGTGCAAGTGCACAATCGTATGCATAGCCTTTCAAAGTACAGTACGTTTGAGGTGTACGTTAACACAGGCGGTCAACAAATGTGCTCTAGAAAGCTTCTTCTTTGTCCAGCATCTGCTCTATTTTTTGTAGTCTTTGTACTCTTTTAAACTAAGTTGTTGATTTTTACAGAATTAGTTGGGAGAGATTTTTTTCCTTAAGAAAACCAACTACCGGTATCAGTATCGGTATCGGCATTATTATGAATAATCATACTGGCTAAGAAGCTGTAGCTGTAGCTATCGGCTTTCGTATTGGTCCAACTATGCGAGTACTATTCTGGTGATGCAATTTGCGTCACTTGTATACTTTAAAAACTGTATACTTTAGCCTTTAGGCATGTAGATTTGTACCAGACAATCAGCTGAAGTTCAAAGGTTCAAAGTAGACAGGCTGGTCTAAGTATTTCAGAAACTGCGCACACAACCGTCTCTAGGGTTTACAGAGGATGGTCCAAAAAATATAAAGTGAGCAGCAGTTCTGTGTGTGAAAATGCTTTGCTGATGCCAGAGGTCAGAGGTGAATGGCCAGACTGGTTTGAGTTGATAGAAAGGCAACAGTAACTCATAACTGAGGTATGCAGAAGAGCTGAGCATCTCTGAATGTACAGCACTTCAAACCCTGAAGCAGATGGGCTACAGCAGCAGAAAACAATGGGTGCCACTCCTGTCAGCTAACAACAGGAAATTAAAGCTACAGTTCACATAAGCTCACCAAAATTGGACAATAGAAGACTGGAAAAAGGTTGGCCGTCTGGGTCAGAATTTGATGCAAACATGAAAGCATGGATCCATCCTGCCTTAGATCAGCAGCTCAGGTAACTGTGTTGGGGATATTTCCTTGACACACTTTGGGCTTCTTAGTACCAACTGAGCATCATTTATATGCCACTACCCGAGTACTGTTACTGACCATGTCCATCCCTTTATGAACACAGTGTTCCCATCTCGTGATGGCTACTTCCAGCAGGATAATGTGCCAAATAACAAAGCTCCACAGTCAGTAGATCTCACTCCAATAGAGCACCTTTGGGATGTGGTGGAATGGGAGATTTGCGTTGTAATGCTATCATGTCAATATGGACCAGTATCTGTGAGGAATGTTTCTAACACCTTGCTGAATCTATGCCACGAAGAATTGAGGCAGTTCTAACGGCAAAAGAAGTTCTAACCCGGTACTAGCAAGGTATACCTAATTAAGTGGCTAGTAAGTGTATATTTACTATATTTAAACACTGTGTGATTTACAGCATTATATAGTCAAAAGGCATGACTTTGTGTATTTTAGTGCACAATGTGAAAAAAATGTTAAAGGGGTCATATGATGCTAAAAAGAACATTATTTTGTGTATTTGGTGTAATGAAATGTTTATGCTGTTTAAGGTTAAAAAAACACATTATTTTCCACATAATATACATTATTGTTTCTCCTCTATGCCCCGCCTTTTGAAACGCTTTGATTTTCACAAGGCTCATAGCTCTGAAAAGCGAGGTGTGCTGTGATTGGCCAGCTATCCAGCGGGTTGTGATTGGCCGAATGCTTCAAGCTTGTGAAGGAAATGTTACGCCTCTTAACATATTGTGATGCCTTGTCCGGCCGGAGCGACGAGACAAAAACATAAAATCCATAGTCGTGTTCTCTTTTGGAAGGCAAAAACAAAGTAGTTCCTCTTTCACAGTGAAACACACAGGGTCTATACGACATGGCGGCGGCAACAACAACACTACAACGAGAATAAAAGGCATGCCTTCTTTCTTTACATGAACATTTGGGTGGTGTTATGCTAATCTTCCCACATAGTGACGTAGAGATGTGGGGGCGTGTTAGAACGAGCCGTTTCAGGAAGGCGTGGACGAGTGTTAACTTTTATAAAGAATATCTCTTTGGATTTGAGACTTCAGTCTTTGCAACTTCACAGATCTTCTTTATTCACCAAGAGCTTGTAACACTCCAAAGAGAAAGGAACATTTGAAATCGCATCATATGACCCCTTTAATAAAACGCTTGTTGCAGTATGCTCTTTATTTAGAGATGCGTTAAAAGTGTGAAACTGTTGTTTTTCCTGTACAACCACTGAAGCAACACTAGAGCTGAAATGCTTATGGTCAGTGAGTCATCAAATGCTTTTCCAATGGTCTGTACAGTCCTAATAGGCACAGCCAGCTTAAAACAAACCAAGAAACATTTAACTAACAGATTCCACAGGGCTAAAAACAGAGCCTGTACACTACAAATGTTGGTAAGTCATTAAATACAACTGTGATCTGTGGCATAGTGATCGTAACACTCAGATTTCATCTGTATGGCCTCTTAAGGTGACAGATTACTACAGCACTACAGCGGTGAGCCCGAGGCAGTCATGTAACGCTCAGAAACAATGATTCGACCAATAATAATGAAACAAAACCCACCCAAAATATAGCAACAGCATCATTTGCATTTCAAAGCGATGCCAACATCTTCTATAACCATGATGATAATGAAGTGAAATCTGGTTCTAAAATTTGGGCATCCAGACCAACACCCTCACAAACCTTATAAAACTCATACAAAACAATAAAAACAACCTCTCTCTGAAAAATTCTAATTCACTGTCCACATATTCATAACCAGTTAAATTCCACCTACCTTCTTCAGGAGAATGGTTAGTGGTTTGTTTGTAACGCTATCTCATTCTCTCTGTGCTCAAGAGAGACCGCAGCACAGTCGTTTGGTTAGTGACCCTTTCCTGGTCCACTCTGAAGACTGTTCTTGGTCCAAGAATGATTAACTGGCGCTCAATGCAAGTCAAAAACAACACCGAGATCCAGCACCCAAAACAGAGCAGTCATGACTGCTCTGAGAACCTCTCAGCAGGGAGGGAGAAGACAAGAAACAGAGAGAGAGAGAGAGAGAGAGTGGAACTCAGGAGACAAATGAAAATAAGCGGCCGGTACAAGGTGTTAGAAGAAGGAAAAATGGAGGGAGGGATGAGAATGAGCACCTCAGGACTAGCCAAGCTGCAGCGAGCAGAATGCTTTGGAGAAAAAAATAACTGAATCTCACTGTGGACGGAAATAAGGACGCTCAAGAAAACATTGTACTAGCATCATCACCACCAACAACAACTTTTTCAGTGTTCAAAACTATACTCCACCATGATTCCATCAACATTTGAAACAATCATCTTTGATGTTACACAGTTGTCAAAATGAATAATAGAAAAAAGATATATGCAAAAGTATATGCAATTTCTGAAATTAATATATGCATAACTATTAAAATTTAAAAATAAAATGTGCACTACCTCGTTGGTCAGTTTGTTAAATCAGCCAGTCTAATAGAGTTCTTAGTTAATGCTGATAATACACACACACACACACACACACACACACACACACACACACACATACTTATTTATGTATCTATTACTAATTAGTAATATTTCACTATGAGTGGAAATCTCCAAAAAATGTACTGCACCGTAAAGCATGCCAGTGAAATTCAGTGCCATCTACACAATATTCAAACATTTGTTTGAACAATACCATATTGACGAGGTATGAGGTAAAGCGCACACACACTCACACCCTTATCGACTGTATTCATGTCAGCCAACGGAAGAAGAAAAAAGGCGAGAAAGTGCAGACATTAGCATATTTAACTCTCTCCAGCTCTGAACAGAAGGCTTGTTTTTGCAGATTCAGCTCTTTCATTGTGAGCGGCGTGTCATCGCCACTGTCTCTGTGTAGCATTCATCCAACATTAGCAATTAATCTTCCTCATAACAAAAACATAATTCAATATAATGTTCTCTTTTTAGTGAAGGATATTGATCTTATTGAGATATATTGGCTTGCTCACAGAAAAACAACACAAAGAAAATATGTCGTGTTTGCACATTTCAATCCATTTTTAGCACACTGTGGTTGCTAGGGTGATTATTTTAGTGAATTGCTATGTGTTTGTTACAGTGTTCTGGGTACCTTTGTGCTATTTATTTCACCACTATGATTGGGACATGCTAATTCTAATTTCTGAATACTATTTAGGATGCATGTTTTTAGCATACTTTTGCTAAGTGTCATTGCTAAGTGTTTCCAGAATGTTAAGAGTGATTTATGTGGTTGCTAGGGTGTTTTAGGTTGTTGCTAGGTGGTTGATTACTGGGCCAACTCTCTTGATATGACTTAATGTTGGACCTAAATAGATGAAGCCTTATAGTGTAGGACTATTTAAGTTTACCTCTATTTGTTTGGCCCATGCAAATAAAGAATGACTTATATGCTAAGTGTATATTATTAGTGTTAGGGGTTTGTTTAAATAATAAGGAGCAATAATTCTTTGCTATATAGTGCTTATGTACGACCACCATTCACTGCCATTATAAAGCTTGGAAGAGCCACAACATTTTTTATATAACTCTGATTGTATTCATCTGAAAGAAGAAATACATATACACCTAGGATGGCTTGATGGCTTGTGAAAAAAAAAAAAAATTAAAAGAAAATCAAAATCTTGAATCGCAACCGCAAATCATATCGCAGAGCGAGTTGAGTGAATCGTTACATACCTAACAATAAGTAAATCCGCTTCACCGGCTAATTACTCTTCAGCAGCGATGCCATAGAAATATACAGAGCTACTGCAAAAACAGAAGTTCAAACCCAAAATCCTAAAGATGGCTGCGCGTTTGTTTCTCTGGAGCATAGGTCTGTAACTTCTTATTACTGAATCATCGTCATACTCGTCTGCTGCCATTATGACATCACCATTGTTTTGGAAAAGAACAGAACTTGATTTGCTTCCTTACAAAAGCCCACATTACTTCCCATGTTCAAAGCCCAACAGCTGTGTGCAGATGTTTACCCCTCACCCCTTTCTTAGCGAGTCTCTGATGGCAGATGAAGTTGGTTCACACCCACTCCCGCTTTCACTGCAACACCAAATATAGCACACGACCCCCCCACCCCCACCCCGCGGCTTCTCCTTTCCCCTTACAGCACATAGATCATCTCCCTCTCCGTGCGTAATCTTCATAGATTCACTGCACCATGGATATCATTTATCCATCAGACACCTTCATATTTTAACATCCAGATACGCCCAAGGTTATCAAACAACACCACCTCGTTGTGAAGCAGGCGGAAATAATAAGACATAGACAAGGCATAATAGTGTAAAGATAAGCAAATGTCTCAGTGTGTAAAACCACATTGCCGTGGGTGGAATGATGAAGGTGGTCGCTGAAACCGATGTAGCTGTAAAAGAAATAGAGGAGAGAATGAATGGAAGTTCTGTGCTGGTGAGAGACGATCTTCTGGTTGGTGATGCTTCCTCCTATATTTGAAACTCAGCCCTGATTCTGTCAGCTCCAAATAACAGCCTCAACAAAGCGAGTGGTACACATGGGAGGGAGGAGAGGAAGACACAGGGAAAAAGAGAGAGAGAGAGAGAGAGAGGTATGGAAAGAGAGACAGACCAACGTGAACAAAAGTCCCATGAAAAAAGGACGAGACTCTTGAGACGCTCACATGCAACCCAAACAACAACTGTATCTTAAATACAAATTAAGCTTGAGTAATATTTTCCATCTAAATGTCTCACTTGGTTCATATGTTAAAATGGATTTGAACAACACACTTCACTGGATGTTGTAAGATTTATGCTTAAACCAAAACAAAAAAAAATTCAAGATATGTTCAAGATTCATACCAAGAGCATTAACTATAAAGATAACTATATTATTGTCCACACTAATGGACAATATTAGCTAGGGGTGGAACAGTTCAACTTTTTCACGGTTCGGTTTGTATCGCAGTTTTAGAGTCACGGTTTCGGTATGGTTCGGTATGTGCTTTGTTTATAGAAAACTATACTTTCAAATAAAAATAAAGAAAATAAGAATATTCTATGTAACTACAAGCAACAGCACAAATAAATACAAAAGAGTAAAGATACAAATAAAATAAACAGTGATTTTTTTTTTTTTTTTTTTTTTTAGGTAGGTAGCATTAGTTTTTAGGTACAGAAATTGAATGAAGTAATCAAATGTAATACAGCATTGCATATTTGACTGTATAAATTAAAGATTAATCTTCATCCAAGTCACAAAAGCTATCCAATCAAAAGCATTGAGTGATTTATTTGTTGTTGCTGTTCGATTAATATTAAGACTGTCACTTTAAGAGAATGCACTGATCCAGTGCACTGATACAGTACGTTCATCTGGCTATGTCTGCTATAGGATAATTACAAAGATGGTCATTTTGACATAATTTTTGTGTGAATTTGTCTATTCAAACACAATACTTTAGAGAGAGCTTAATATCTGTGTGTGTACCGGGACGCGGGTTTGCGCACTTCAGATGAGCGCATGCACAAATCTTCTCACTGCTCGCACGAGCTCGCGTCCTCTGGCTCTTAAATGTTTAAACTGGCAAAACTTAAATGAGTTTAGTTTCAACACAGAAATCAACGTGTGCTGTTCAAGTCTCTCCTGTGCGCCCGGGTGACAAAGAAAATAAATGACTGCTCATATTCCAGCATACAGCATTCGCATTGAACAAGAGTGATTGATTTGTCCAGGTTTTTTTTTGTTTGTTTGTTTTTTCTTTTCTTTCTTTCTAATCGCTGTTATTGTAATGTACTGGGAAGCCAGAATGCGCATCCATCAACAGAAACATACATTAGCCAAACCCTGTTTTTTCACGTGTTATTTATAAGAAACCATATTACAGATGCGTTGTCAGATTTAAGTTAAACCGCGGTCCTAGCCGTGTGTGGAGAACCGAACGCTTCAATTTTTTGTGCGAACCGTCCCACCCCAATATTAGCACACTCTGCAGTTTTGTTGTCTCTCGCTTTAAATGCATGATCTCTTTAAAGGGGACATCAGATGCCCAATATAATTTCACTAAAATTCCTCAATGGTCATGTAAAACAACACCCTTTTACCTCGTCTCTGTTCACAGTAACCCGCTTCTGTGCATGTCTCTTTAAATGATAATAAGCTACTGCTCACCCCACCCCTCTCTGGGTTTTATTTGTAATTTTTTTTTTGTTTGTTTGTTTTTGTGTATTTGGTGGCACATTAACATCAAAATCTAAACTAATCCACTGAGGATACATTTTATTTTTGAACATGAAAACTTTACGGAGGACCCGACCTCGGTGACCTCATAGACTGCAGGCCTGCTTATGTTCACTTTTACATCCAATTACAAAACACAATACAAAACACAAAAATACATTTTCCAATTGAGGACATCCCTGGATGTCCCTAAGGAGTTGTTTTATTTTATTTAGCTCGCTTCTGAGAACAAATTTGTCCCCAAACTATGACTAAACACACACACACACACACACACACACACACACACACACACACACACACACCATCTGTAAGCAGCTCTGCAGTGGAGATGTAACACAACAGGCCAGGTGAGAGCGAATTATCTTGGTAACATCACCTCAGCTCACAGCAGCAACCATCACTCACACACATACACACATACACACATACACACATACACACATACACACACACACACACACACACACACACACACAGATTTAGTTTTTTGCTGTGGCTGCATTATTGTTAATATTACATATAATACATTGGTTATAGTAATAAGATTTGACCTGGAGTATTGGAGTACTACGGATATGACACAACAAATCATATGGTTTGTTGATTTGTTTGAGTAATATATTTAAATGTTTAAATGTATAAATAACCATAAATAAATAAATATATAAGTAAATTATATTTTACAAAACAACATGGAATTTATGCCTCTAAAGCTTTAAAAAAAAGTAATAACACACCAAAGTATACAGTATTTGTGGAATATGCCACCAAAAAAAGAAAAGAAAAAAAAAAACTATGAGGTTCCAAAAGAATATTGAGTAGTTTAAGACTGCACATACACTGCCAGAACACAGAAACAGAAATACATGGGACAAACTCTTGGTTTACTGAGGAGAAAGAGAGGCAGACACAGGAATGAAGCACTCATATATCGACACATTACCCCTCTGTGTGTTTATGGCCTGTGCGTGGCACAAGCGGGAAAAGTGCTCCTGCTAAGTGATCCTTAATGATGTTACAGCCGTTTGTGAACTGTCAGAGCGGCCATTTCCCATCCATTATTAATGTGATGGATTTCACACACCCTGCACTAATACCTTCACATTTCACTCTGATTCCATGTGGAAAAGACTGAAAAACAACAGTGAGCAGGAGGAGGAGTTTGTGTTCAGGAGAGGCAGTATGTCTTTGGGTCTGTCAGATATAAAGATGGTTCTTCAGCCTAAATTTAGCCTATTCCCGTCTGATTATTAGTCAGCAGAACTCAGATAAAGCTGGACAGACACAGGCTTAGTCTAAACTTCACACTAACCAGAGGAAATAAAACTAGCTGGCTTAGTTGGCAGATTCATTTTTAAATACATTTATACACAATCAAAGATATTCAAATGATATTGTTTTAGTGTCAAATCAGGGTTATTATAGTTACCTAAACTAAAAACCTTAAAAATATTTTTGATACTTAAATGTTAACTGAAATAAAATATAGTATAAAAAATGTAAACCTGCATGTTCCTCTTGTGAATTTTTTTTTAGCTTAATTGTACTGGATGTGTACTTGTAGTGTACTTCAAATAAAGTATATTTTTAAAAACTGTACTTAATATTAATGTAATAAATGGCCACTTAAGTGTACTTGAGAGTTCACTTTCATGACTATGTTTCCAAGTACACATTTAAGAAGTGTGCTTTGTAACAGTCAAATTAAAAGTTTCAATTTAAAGTACACAATCTTTGTTTTAATTATCTTTTGTTTTGTTTTAATTTGATGTGTTGGCTAACATACTAAAGCACATGTACTTGATTATAATTTGAACTGTAGTCTTATTCCATATTATATTTAAAGTTAATATATTATAATATATTTGTATCATATGTTGTTTGTACTATATTACAACTTCATCCATCATAGCAATTACCAGTATATTGAAATACATGACATACAATTTTAAACAGAAATTACATTACAGTGTATTTTAGTTTACCATGAATTCTTGTCAGTACATTAACATGCAATTAAGTATTTGAAAACAATACATTCAATATATTCTTTTAAAGTACAGTATAGTATTTATGCGGTAACACATATTCAATAAAAACTAAGAGTTTAACAAATCTAATTAGCTGCTTATTAATAGTTAGTAAGGTAAATATTATGTCAGATTAAGGGATCTACAATATGGTCATGCAGAATAAGGTATTGATATATGCTTTATAAGTAATAATAAACAGCCAATATGCTAGTAACATGCATGCTAATAATAAAATTGCTACTTAAAATAAAGTGTTACCATTTCTGTAATAACTACTTCTTTTAAAAGTATGCTAAATTACACTTCATTCTCACAAGGTGTGGTCATCATTATATTATTCATTAATAATTAGCACAATTGTGCTACATGAATAGAATCTCAAATCATGCAGGTAGTTTTGGAGAGGTGTGCTCATACTATTTTAAGTGATCAGACCTTGCATTATTTTCCCATGCCGGATCATCATCTACATCTACTGTACTTAATATTTTGAATTCACCTATTAAAGTGGGACAGCAGAAATCTAGCAGCACGTGTCTATTATCTGTATTTAACCATTCCACAAAAAACTGATTTCCACTCTGTGTGCTCAAACTGGGACACCTGAGAGTACTTGAGAGAGTTTGTTATGCAATGTCTGTTTAGCAAGGTGTCAGAAAGATAATGAGTAGCACAGCAGCGCACTCAATGCCTTCTCGTCCCAGAGTGTCCTGAAGTGCTCTGGAGTGGGAGGGGCTGGAGGACGTATGGACGTGCATGTTATATAAGACTTCACACAAAAACAGCTAGGTGCTACCATGCTACAATAATCCTGTAACACTATGGTGCATCGAATGATTAATGTACCATCATATTTACAAAAAATATGATTTTACTGTCATGGTATATGTCCAAAAAATGGTTTTGTTCATGCTAGAAGTGAGATACAGCTACTGTAGAACATGCAAATATTCTTCATATTTTGTTTGCTCCATAAGAGCCGTTGATAGCATTCTAATGCAGTTATTAATGAAGTTATTAGAAAGAGAGCGACAGAGACACACAGAGAAAGAAAGAGAGAGAGCTTTTGTAAATTTGGCTACCTCTGTGCATCCCTCAACAGTGTTCTGGAGGAGTGTCTCTAAACAGCGCTGTTATTACCTCGCTAGGGAGAAATGTCATGTGTATTCGTCTCTCATGTTGTTGTTTTTGTTAGTCCTGTGTGCTGTAAAGGTACTGTATGCTAATTTCCGTTATTACAGTTAACTATGCGAAGTGATATGGAACTGTAATGCGGTCAAGAGAGCTGCCTGGAACTACTTTCGCCGTGCGTTTCCCTGAAAATAATTGTACACCTCAGAACATTCTTCAGCCAATCAGATTCAAGCATTCAACGACCCCCGTAGTCATATATATATAAATATATATATATATATATATATATATATATATATATATATATATATATATATATATATATATATATATATAT
The DNA here is from genome assembly GCF_018340385.1 of Cyprinus carpio. Taxonomy (NCBI): domain Eukaryota; kingdom Metazoa; phylum Chordata; class Actinopteri; order Cypriniformes; family Cyprinidae; genus Cyprinus; species Cyprinus carpio. The sequence goes on along the minus strand of NC_056619.1, from coordinate 7,943,891 downwards.
ATATATATTAGAGTGGATGAAGAGAGCAGAGGAGGAATGATATGATGCACAGAAATGATAAACTATCAGGAAACCAGAGAGAGAAGCTTATACTCTCAGTTCTGTATACGCTTTTAATCAAAATTAATTTCTATGCCAAAATGAAAGCCCCTAGAAGCTGCCCTGAGTCCACATATGAGAGTGGGTTCACGTGGGGTGCGTTTTCATGTGATAAGAAAGCAGATGGGATCAGATAGAGTCTTGAAATAGATCCACTCAACAGCAGCAGGTAAATGCCACTGTTTCTCCTGCAGAGATGAGTCACAATCCAGCAACACAACCCCACCCGAGTCAGAGCAAAGATTTCTGTAAGTCAGCAGCACGAGGAAACCAAAACAAAGCCACAGCTTCAGCTCCACAAACAGCTCCAGTAAAAATGAAATAAACATATAAGAGAGAAGCAAACCTTTGTATTTTAAGGTCTTAAAAACAGAGATTGCTCAAACAATCTAGAAAAATATTATGTTTATTATGCTTAAAATATTTTATGCTTATCATTAAAATGCAGTGTGCCATTTCTGCAACAGAATTGCAAAAATAAAAACTAACATTTCACTTAATTTTTTTTATAATAGTAATATAATATCAATAAAATTATAGTTAAAATGTTACTAAATATTACATTATATAGACATTTTAAGTATACTACCATTCAAAAGTTAAGTGAGTTTTTCTTTTTCAAGAAATTCATATTTTTTTATTCAGCAATTTAATTGATTGAAAATATAAAATCAAATCTATACAAAAGATTTCTAACAGCAAATCATCATATTAGAATGATTTCTGAAGGATCATGTGACACTGAAGACTGCAGTAATGATGCTGACAATTCAGCTTTGATCACAGAAATAAATTACATTTTAAAATAGAAATGATTAAAACATAATAATAATAATTCACATAATTTTTTATTACAGTATATACTGTATTTTTATTAAATAAATGCAGCCTAAGAGACTTCTTAAAAAAACATAATATTTTCTTACCACCCTAATATATCTAAAAGTATATTACAAAAAGTAATAAGATTTAATTTACAAATATTTAATTCTATATTAGCAATATAATATAGATATAATTAAAATGTTAATAAATATTGCATTGTATAATAGTAGCTAGAAGTTTTACCAGTGTCTGATAACCCAGACATTTCAATTACACTACAATTTACAATTTAAAAGTTAGGTCTGTTTACCTGATTTTATTTTAAATTAATATTTTTTTATTCAGCAATGGCAAATGTAATTGACAGAACAGATACACTAAAATAAATACAAAAGATTTCTAATGCCATTTTTTTTTTTTTTTTTTTTTTTTTACTTTATATTTATAAAAGACTCTTCATTTTTTTATTATATTAAGCAGGACAAATGTTTCCATCATTGATAATAAGAAAATAATAAATGTTTCTTGAGCAGCGAATCAGCATATTGGACTGATCTCTGAAGGATCATGTGACACTGAAGACTGTTGATGCTGAAGAATGATGCTGAAAATTGAAAATCCAGATTTGCTTCACAGGAATAAATTACTGATATATATATAATAAATATATTGAAATTGTAATAATATTACCTAGATTTTTATTCAAATAAATGCAACTTTGGTGAGCAATAGAGACTTCTTTAAAAAACATCAAATAATCTATAATCAACCTCAAACTCAAACAGCAGTGTAAATGTAAACTAGCAAATGCAACCCAATTTTACTTCTATAATCCATTCTTTCACACTTAACAATGCCAATATTCACAGTAATGCACTGCCTCCTGTAAAGCATCCCTTTATGAAATACAGCACATTCAGCGCTGTCTTCATGCATGTCAGGAATCCATGATGTACGTCACAGATGCTTATTTTCAGGTACACCATCACAGCACAGACTTTCTGAACACAGAGACAGCGTGAGGATTTAACATTCACCAGCAGGCTCCACTCCAAATGAGCTCCATTAATATTTTACTATTTTAATATTTTAGGAACTGTGGTATTTTGGGAGAAAATTGAAACTGCCACTACCTCCTGGTCATGAAAATTAACAACCCGCTCAATATGCCATCTCTTCTTTCCACACACACACACACACACACACATATATACAAACTCAATGTTAACACATTAAACACTGCATGGCAGATTGACGACCAGATAGTCAATTAATACCCTTGTCTGTAAACTTGCCTTTGCTTCCGCACAGATGAATTTGGAGTAGGTATCTGAGGGTGTCGAATGAGCTTATATGGTGTGCGCAGAACAAACCAAAGAATTTGGGTCACTCATCACAGAGGAAATTAATTGATGTAACGAGGCTGACATAGATGTTGAAGTGTGCCATGGAGAAATTCAGTGTGCTTGTCATAACCTATTTTTACTTTTAGGTGTTTTCAAAAGATTCTCTTAAATAACACATGAAGATGCTGCAGAAGAGTAATGGAGCTGCCTCCATCTAGCGGCCACGTCTTGAATTACAGCACGAGTGAGACGTGACATACTAGGGCAGGCTGTATCCTTATAGATATTGTAATCAGCTACTACACAAAACACATTAGACAGGATTTTTAGACGCTGGAGAAACTTAAAAACTAAAGAAAAAAAAATGGACATATTGTCACCTAGATACAAGAGACATTTACTAACACTCTTTTTCTAAATGTCTAGTGAAACTAATAATTGCAGCAGCCAGCAGTTAATTAGTACGAGTTTTTAAGAGTGGGGAAATTGAGAAGTTGAGAAGATGTTGTAACAACCTGAAAACAACCTTTCATAACATCCAAACAACGAATCTTGGTTTTGGTGAAATACACCACAAATACACCATACTCAAATGCTTCAGAAAATGCTTAAGAAGTCCAACTCCATGGTCATGAATGTAAATAAATTAACAAGTATCAACTACTATCAACATTTCTCTGGTTTTATTATCCTAATTAATGCTAATTTATTAGGGCAAAAGACAAAAATCTTGCAAACTTTATTTCATTAATATATGATTAATATGTGTGTGTGTGTGTGTGTGTGTGTATATATATATATATATATACACACACACACACATATAAACACCTACACACATATACATTACATATTACATAATGTAGCATTACATAAGAATAATATATTATGTGGGCGTATATAGCATATTAAAATATGAATATTTTCAAAGGTATATTAAAAGTACTATGAAATGTGTCATTTATTTTAATTATAAGCATCACTTTTTATTTTAATATGATAATTTATTATGAAATATTTTAAATTCTGTAATATATTATACAATATAAATGTGATATGGTTTATAATATTTAAAAAAAAAACTGATGTACAAAAGATGAACCCTTTTCACAGACGAAAAGGATGTAAATTTATAACACTTTACTTTGTGTTTTCTTACCACTGCATAAAAATACAGTGTTTCTAAAACAAAGACTGAGGCAGTTCTGCATATTTGACATCTTTCTGTCCTCTGACTAACATAATAAAACCATCTCCATTTTGTGAACACTGGGACAAATAAGAATGCATATATATATATATATATATATATATGAAAAGGGTTCATAAGACACCTGCTGATTCCAGCCTCCAGAGTCACTTCTAGTCAATCTACACAACGTCTGTAACTGCTAAAGAAGTGATGAACACAGAGTAACCACTCAAACAACCCCACATGGAAACATAACGACAGAAACAACATATTGCATGGAAGCGCTGACTGGTTAAGCGGAGTCTTACCTGTCGCTTGATGAAGCTGGAGGTGGTGTCAGACGAGGTGCTGCCATCTGAGCGTTTAAAGCGTCCCTTGCGCTTCGGCAACTTTCGTGGTAGCTATACGGAGACAACCACATCAAAACAAACAGTCACCCGGTTACAGTAACATCACACACAAGATGCACTTTGTTGAAAAACAGTTTTTTTTTTAATTGCTTGCACACATTTTCAAAACTTTGCCTCCTTTTTTCAAAACTTTACATTCACATCCAAAAAGAATTGCACACGCAAAATACAAAATGCCTCGCATCTCTTGCAAAATGAAGCACTGCATTCAAAATATCACAAACACATCTCAAAAGCAAACATTTGCAAACACCTTTCTCATAATATTAGTTCCCGTTTGATTTTTGTGTGTTATACATAGGGTTTTGCAGATTTGGTCTCTGCTTCTGGTGTTTGAGTGTCAGGTTTCAGAAATTATGTGACAAGTAAAGATTTTGTGTGTAAGCAGTTAAAAAAACTGTAAGCTGGTAAACTGGGCTAGGACACCAGATATAAGAGACTCTGGAGCTCCAGCAGCAGGTAGATTAATGTTCACATTATAGGAAATGGGTCTGGAGGAACTGTAAGCTCTTTAAATAGTTGAAAGTAAAGTCTTAAAATATGACATATATATAAAGTTTGTAACTGTTCTAGTCAGCAGTGCTTAAATACCTTGTATCTAGTGAACCTTGGATTTATTTATTTTTATTTTTTTTGTATTAAAAATATTGTTGGTCACATCTACTGCTCAGTCCAAGTGGTGAATCTGAGATCTTTCAATCTATAAAAAGTAATACTGATACCCCTCAACGAACTGCTAGTTGGTTGGTTTAAAAAAAAAAAAAAAAAACTGCCATTGGAGTGTAAGAAGCATGTATCATAGAAAAACATATGAATGAGAATAATGTAAAACGGATACAAATTGCCATGAGATTTGACCCATTTTAACAGGTATGACCAGCTAATATCTGGTTTGTTGCTGATCCATGATGGTTTAGCTAGTGACCAGTTTGGACTAACTAACAGACCTGCTAGAAACCAGTTACCATCTCCAAAAAAAAAAAAAAGAAAAAAAACTTGCAGCTTAATATGGTTTTTCAAGCAGGGCAGGTGACCATGGGACTTAAGTTGGCTACAGGTGAGAAACATGACTAGTGAGGGTTTACCATAAGAGAGATTTAAAATCCGTGGAAACTGACAGAAAGCAAGTGTTTGAACTCATAAATGAACACTGTGTCTACAGATGCCCGGCCTGAAGGACGAGGCCTCGGTTGCGGTGGGAAATCTCAGGGCGGAGGAAATGCAGGAACTGGGAGTTTCGCGGATGGGTGGAGGAGCATCAAAACATCTTATCAACATCTCGCCTCCGCTCATTAAAAACAACAGCGCGTGACTGATTAAAGGCGCGACAGAGGCGATCTTACACGGGCAGACTGTGTAGCTGTAGCGCTCTGCGGATATATGAAGCGCTTCGATGCACGACTGCTCAACAACAAGTAGCAAGAAATTAACCATTTATGAGATCATATTCAAATCCCCCAAAAGTCTTACCTGAAAATAGTGCGACTGAGAAGCGCTTTCTACACCAGACAGAGGGTCTGCGGAAGATTTGGACATCTTTACTTGCACCATCTATTTGAGAGCGCAGGGAGGCGGGTGCATGCATGCATTGGTGCTTACTGGAAGAAACGGCGATACCAAATACATATGCCTCCCGAGGAAGAAGAGGGTATCACGATTGAACGGTCAAGCTTCTGTTTAAGCTGCACGGAGATCCTAAGATATTTTCCCTCGCGCGGGTTATTATAAATCGAGACAGTAATACAGGTGTACAAATGCAACGGGTCTGTTTCTTGTGCAAGCGCCTTTTGTAATGATGTGTCTTGCGCTACAGTGCCCCCCCCCCATCTATCTCTCTCTCTCTCTCTCTCTCTCTCTCTCTCTCTCTCTCTCTCTCTCGGTAGGCTACATACAAATTTTCTATCCAAAATTCGTTAGATTAACGAGTCAAAGAATAGCAAGATCTTAACCGCTACACTGGAATACAGCTGACTTCTATATTCTAGACTTTGTGCATAGGTGTTCACTCGTTTCTTTGACAGCCCAGCCCTATAGGCTCACATAACTTTAGTGTGACTCTCTGCAAGTCTCAGTTTGAATGGACTAATGGCAGATGGAAACCTGTTTGAAAACAACCATAATTTGCAAAAACCAGTTATTATAAATGGACAAATGTATCCAGTGATGCAAAATTTTCAGCTTTTTCCACTGTAAAAATGTCACCATTTTGGATTGAATATATTGTATAATTTACATGACTAATGTTATTCCTAACAGAATGTGACGCAACAAGAAACGTTTGGCTTTTTTTGTATTTTTTTTTTTTATACACATTAGACATAATATTTGTTAATAACTGAAAATGAAAATGTTTTTCCTTGTAATACATTATTTCTTTTAATTGTAATACTTAATTCTATTGTGACTTCACTTTATTTATAATTATATCTATTAATATTACAATCACCTATACAGTAACATAACAGTAAAATCGTATATATTTTAGCACATGTGCTTTGATTTTATATGGCATCTTTAGCTAGATTTATGTGGTCAGCTAGATGAGTTATCTCACCATGTAAGTACTTTCAAAAATTTAAAAGGAAATTTAAAATTACAGCTTGGAAGAGGACAGGAATGTGGCTCAGCGGGAGAAGTGTGATCCATAAGTAACTACTTTGAAACTCTTAGGTGTGGTAAACACACATACACTTACACCCTCTTAAGTGTTAAAACCTGCTGTCTCATTTATGACAGCAGATCACTTCCTCCTTCAAACAACAGGAATTTCCACATATAAAACAGTGGTTAAAAATAGAATGATATGGTTAAAATAGAAAGACTAATATTCCAGTGTAACTGGAGTTGTGATGCAAAGTGTCTTGTGTTTTGTACATGTCCAAGGGCCCTTCCCTCCTGTTTACGCCATCACGCTAAAGCAATCAGGCTGTCAATCACGTGAATGTAAACTCCTCTGGTAGCCACTAATTGTCAGACACAAAAATCATGCGGCCAGTGTTGGGAGCCGATGTGACAAGTGATGCACTGCTGACAGCTGGACCCTGATTTGACTATGAAACAGCAGGGCGCTGTCTCTGTGTAATTACAGGTGATAAAGAGCATTCTTTATGCTGTTTCTTTGTTTGATTGTTTTAATTGCAATGATTGTCGTGCATATGGTTTCTACTGCTCACGACTTAAACATAAATGCACCTCTAATTGGCACAACTATTATGTATTACGTTGTTTATAACAGTATGCAGGTTATGTCACATAAGACAAGTGCTGATGTATTTTAACACCTGGCTGTGTGCCTAACTCTGCAAAGCCTAGGCCCCGGCATATAAGCGGATAGTTAAAGAAATCTGATTTTACTGAAATGGAAAAAGTTGAAACTTTAGATAAAATATGAATAAAATCTAAAAGGAAAAAATAATACGTTTTTTTTGGCTAATATAGGCTTCACTGTAAACATCAATAACCTGTAATTGTTACCTTAAAGAGCAATCTTTACCTGATTTAACCCATGAAAATAAATCAATAAGAATAATATAAAATTTGTATAAATTAATGAATTTAGGTTGATTTAGTGACGCTATTATATATATATTTAATAAAACCAGTTTATTTAGATCTTTTTATATAGTTTTATTCAGAGGCCCAAACTGAGCAAAAATATTTAACTTATTAAATATTTTTATTTAAATAGCCAATAAGTAAGTTGAAATTCTGCTAATTTGTTTGTAAATTTGTGTGTAATGAGATCGTTATAACAATATAACAGACTACTTTCATATAAATAAAATAATAAAATATTAGGGCTGTCAAATGATTAATCACGATTAATCACATCCAAAATAAAAGTTTTGTTTACATAATATATGTATGTGTACAGGGTATATTTATTATGTATATATAAATACACACACATAAATTATATATTTAGAAAATATTTACATGTATATACATTTATATATTTATATTCTTATATTTTATATTATATATAAATATATTATATATATAAACATAACATATTTTTCTTAAATATATACATGCATTTGTTTGTATTTATATAAACATTATAAATATACACAGTACACACTCATATATTATGTAAACAAAACTTTTATTTTGGATGTGATTAATCGTGATTAATCATTTGACAGCCCTATAAAATATATAAAAATACCTATAAATATCAATGTCACTCTATACCTCCCAATTACTGTAGATATATTTAAATAGTAGTGTAGTATTTATTGTAGGGGCAAAACAATTCATGCAATGCAGCACAATGATACCATGTTCAATAGTAATATTTGAAAACAATTTGTCTAAAAAAAAGTTATGGATAATCAAGTAAACCTAAGTTGCTTCAGTGTTAATCTTGAATTATTAACAATATAAACGTTACTCTTATGTTTTAATTTAAAGATTTCACAGCAAGAAGATACATGAACCAGGACCTGAAGAATGATACTAAAAGGCTTTTTACTTGCTAAATAAGCATAAACTATCAATATGAAGACAGAGAGCACACTAGATTGTGTACAACAGGTTTTTCCAGCAGCGTTTTGATCATGCTAATAGTATAGAGGCCTTAGAAATTTGCATTTTATCAAATATGATAAAGTAGGCTTAATAGGGTTAATTAGTACACTTCTATTCTCACAAGCATGGCCTTCTGGTAGCAAAAGAGCTGTTAACGGTATATTATCTTAAAGTTTCACTATAACCGTTCTACGTTACTGCAGCCGAATCAAACAAACAGCAGCACCGCTTCCTCAGAGAGCTCAGCCCTACCTTAAGGCAATGAGGAACCTGTGAAGGGCAAAGATCTGGCAGTCTATCCAGATCTATTTGTCAGCTGAGCATTAGACAAATAGTACTGTATTTACTTTACCCTTTTTCCTGTCTGCCTTCACCACAGAACAGCAAAGCAACAAGCAGTGTACAGCGGCACTGAATTACAGTTGTGTAAACACAGCAGACGGAAATCAGTCCAAGCTTTTGTGTAAATGAAAAGCAGGCCGCTCATGTTTGTGTCCTATTGTTTGTTTAGATGTTTTAATCAACATCATTTAATGCTCGCAAGACACACATCCTTCTGTGCGTCATAAATGGTGGGTGTGCTGTGTTAAAATGAAACTGGTTTGTCTTTAGTATACTTACTAGTTGCATTTGTCTTGGCTTGTTCCCTGTCTATTCAAATGTGCGTGGAAGTACAGTATGTATACCAAACATTTACACAATAGCCATTTGTAGTGTTATATTTGGCTCTCTAGCAGTTTGCATAACTACACAGCTCAGTACAGCTGGAAATTTGTCTAATATGTTCACTAGAATTCATTGCCTAGTACGATTTTGCAGTGCATCATAAAAACAGTTCATTTGGATAGTCATATATAGAGCACTTGTTGAATGAGTAAACTGGAAATGGTTTACCTTAAATGTGTTTTTATGAGACTGTCATATAGTTGCATAAGTCAGAATGGCGCATTTGAGTTTAAATCACTGCCGCAGTTTGACCTGCAGTTGTTGTTGTTGAAAACATAATGATATGAAAATCACGTTCTTAGAATGATAAGAGCAAGTCCTAATTCAGAGAAATCATCATTTACACAGTTAAAACTGTAAAATTGTGAAAAAATATTACAATTTAAAATAAGTGATTTCTGTTTTAATATATTTTAAAATATAATTTATACCAGTGATACAAAGCTGAATTTACAGCATCATTACTCCAGTCTTCAGTTTCACATGATCCTCATCACTCTAATATGCTGACTGATCAATTTAACGCAACCTTGCCAAATAAAAAAAAAAAAAAAAGAAATTACTGACACCAAACTTTGGAACAGTATATACCGAAAACTTGTACCATAAGTTACATTGATAAGAAATGTCTAAATAAAAAAAAAAAAAAAATCATTGTAAGATGTGGCAAAATATTCAGTGGTTTAGATAAGGACACAAAACATGATATAGCATGAAGCATTATATTGTGTTTTCTTAATCTGATACATGGGGCAACTTTTTGAGCAACGTTGCTGTCATTGGGCCACCAGGTGAGACACAGGGCCCAAGACTGGTCTAAAATATCCAGATAGAAATTTGTTACCCATTCTCAATGGAAAAGTGCCCAAGCAACAGTGCTCATAAAACTTTGCTCTGCAAAATTGCTCAAAAAGTTGCCCCATGTATCATCAGCCATAGTTAATTTGGCTTTTAGAAAGTAGTTATTCCTGCTAACAATTGTCTTGATCACTTGGCAGGGCATGTGGGTCTGGGGTTTGGGTTGAGTGTCTGTCTGGAGTACCATGACCCTAAACCTCTTATTATAGCACACAGACACAGGAATGTCTAAACACAACTGCGGCATACACTAACCACAGATTTGCAAGTTATCGTGTGAATCACTGATATCTGATAATAACCCACAACATACCCATACTGCCACAGTTTCCTATTGCTTTTCTATCCAGTAGTATATTGTACACTTAATGAAAAGCACCGTCAATATGGGTGCAGCGGACAATAGTGAGGACGACTGACTTCCAGGCTTTTTTCTTTTTTATCTGATATGTTATAGAGGAACTCTGGCTGATATGCATGCAATAAAATGTCACCACTGTCAGACAGGACATCTTACAGTGTTGGCAGCTGACAGTGCAATATATTGTATATTGCTAATGTATTGAGCCATTTTGTTTTTCTAATTATGGTAGCAACTAATAAGACCAGTACTTAAAATGAAAGATACAGTCTAAAAAACTGTTACTTTATCAGTATGTGTGAGAGCATATATCATGAGTATGAATAATAAATAATAATAAATGTAAGCATAATCTCGTACAATTAGGGTAGAGTAGGGAAAAACACTTCCCTTACAGACTGTGTAATTTTTTTCTGTGAAACAAAAGTTAAATGTGTTCAGAAAAGTTATCATAGTTTTAGTGACAATGACATAAATTATAAACCAAGTAAGAATAATGTCCAGAGTTTTCATGTTATTAGATATTTAACAAAAATTTTATTTGTACCAAAGGGGCGTTTTGGTAGAATGGTAAAATACCCCACCTGTGAATGATAAGATATATATATATATATATATATATATATATATATATATATATATATATATATATATATATATATATATATATATATATATATATATATAAATAAAACTTTTTGTATTTGTTTTTAATTAACATGCTTCTGTCAGGAATGTTTATTTTATATTATCTATATTTCTATTTATCTTAACTTTGATATTTGTATCTGTACTGTATATTGGTATCTGTATTAAATATTGTGTAAAACTTAAGTTATGGTTTGAATAGTTCACCCAAAAATTAAGTTTTCATGATTTTCTTTTTCTTTTTTCACCTTCACGTCGTTCCAAACCCGTATGACTTTCTTTTTTTCTTCTCACTTGGTGATATTTTGCATGGTGGGAAACCAAATAACACTGTAGCCCACTGACTTACATTGTGTGAACAGAAAAAACCCTTCTCATGTTACACTTCAAAATATCTTGAAGCAAGAAAGTCACACAGGTTTAGAATGAGATGAGTAAACAGTAGACAGTACATATAATGGTGAACTATCCATTAAGGGTTAGTGAGTGATAATGTGGGATAAAATCCCAAATGCATCACAATAACAAAGCATGCTTCAACTGCCTCATTTTGATCACTATTTCTATAATTTAATAATGTAAAACTCATTTTTTAAATGTTTTGCCCGAAGAGTCTGCTTGTGGTATGTGGCTTTCAAATAAATTTTGACAATTTGCTTATATAGTCTAATGGTGGGTTAAGTGTCCAAATATTTTAGCTGCCATGATAGATAGATAGATAGATAGATAGATAGATAGATAGATAGATAGATAGATAGATAGATGTCACCTGTTTGAGCGTCTGTCTGTGGGTCTGTCTCCATATGAGAGCAGAGGAAGAGGAGGAGGAGGAGGAGGAGGACAGGTGAAAGCAGCTGCTTGTTCGCAGGCCTTTAGGGGGAGTGTTGAGACGCGTGGAGACCGAGACTGGCACCGCGTCTGTGTTGAAGGGGGAGAGGCTGGGAAACGACGGGAGCACAAGCGAGGCAGAGCTTCACTGTATGTGGCCCTCTGTCCCCTCGTCCTCGATGCCTGCAAGAAACACATCGCCCTGCCGATAACAAGGACGCGGAGTGATCGAGGGATAGACGCCACCGCTGTTGCGCCAGGACCGGAGAGATGTCCACGGTGAGTCAGATCTTTTTCTAGAGTGATCAGTGATGTTTTATGTAGGGCTGCTTTCCAGTATGATTTCTGTTGGACAAGCGTTAAACACGCGTTTGGCTTGTATAGAAGACATTCGGAAGAGTCGGATGCGTGCGTGTACACGGCTTTATTGCAGCATTAGCCCTTAGTTTTGACATGGCGAATAAGCAACAGTCAAATGCAATACCCCTCTCTGGATCCACACCAGCGATATAGTCAAGATTAAATGCAATGCCTGTCTTAGCTCACACTGCTGATGTTGCCCTAAATGTCGAGCGCTCCCGCAAAATACGTGAGATATAGACGTGCAAACCCGCAGCTGCCGGTGTCTAAACAGATGTCATGCGTGAGGCTTGATGTTGATCTGATGCTTGAGTTGAGCGTGTTCGCCTCTGTAAAACAAGGCGATGATGACTGATGCGTTGGAATGTCTCACGCGTTATGATCCCTGTAACGTGTCCACCGCAGATATGGACCGAGTGGATGCGTGCGCGGCCCGTAGCGCGCTAGAATCGGGCTTTTTTGGGTGAAGGACGGGGCTGTGTAGCGCACACTTGGCGGTCGGGTGTGACATGCTGTGTTGCACAAGTATCCGTACATTGTTACTGTAACAGCCTCGACACGGTCACTGCTGCGAATATGGTGCACAGCTAAACACACACCGAACGCTGAACACACACTCAGTGTTATGTAACGAACGAAACATCTCCAAACGGCCTGTGGGAGAAATGCTGCATAGTTCTTCTGGCAACATGAGCCATCGATGAAGCGCTGAAATTATGCAGCATGCATATGTCATGGCGATGGCGAACAGTTGATGTTTATATGTGCACGCGTCCATGCTTTCTGGTCTTTTTTTTTTAATGGAAGCACAATTTGACTGATGCAGCTGTCTTCCATAAGAGCAAACTGGGATTTAGATTAATAACAAATAGTGTTGAGACTGATGCGACACTGTGATCTCTATATTTGCATTATGTAACATCAGCGCACGGCTGCTGAAATGTCGTGCAGACGTCCCGGAGGGAATACAACACGATACAGATACAACCACATATGCTATATGTGCAGTTCTTTTGTATGGCCTCAGATTCTGAATATGACTCAGAGTGGATTGGTTATGAGCTTACATGTATTGTCCTGTGTCATTAGATCGTTGTTTGTTTCCCTACTAAGCAAAATGTAGCGATGTTCGGTTCGTGAATGAATCATTGTTTTGAGTTGTAGCTTATCGATGAATCGGTTCCCAGAACCGAGTGATTCGTAAATAAATCGGACTGAATCGTTCCAAAGCGGTTCTCGAGTGAACTTGCTAGAAATAGCATACTAGCACTATCCTCTTAATGTTTCTATCATACTATATCTTATTTCTATCGTGTCTAGAACCATTGTGGTAAAATTTAAGTTAGTTTAATGGATGCTTTTGACATTTCTGGTTTTCTCAGAAGTCGAAGTCGTAACTGGGTAATTAGTAATTAATAATAAACAAAAACTACAACACTTAGCCTATAGGCAAAATTTATGTATGCATATATGTATGCATGTATGCATATAATTTGCTCCAGTATCAAAAGAAAAACTGACAATAACATGTCTTTGACTTTACAAAAGAGGAAAAGATATTGATTATTTGTACTGACTAGAAAAGAGAAAGATGTCAACTTTGCCGTTATTGCCTCAGCTGTTAGAAACACCAGTTTTGTAAATGTACACAAACATTTAAAAAAATGCTAGATTTATAATGTTATTAACTGTGGAAACGCATCGGAAAGAGATACATACTTTAACATGTATCTCTATTGCTACTGGAAATAAGTTTATGACTTAGTTCACAGTTTTATCAACAAACATATTAAAATAGCCAGTTTTATCGAGAGTTATTATTTATTGTCAAAAAGTGCAATAATGAGAGATGTACATTAATTTTACCATTGTTTAATGTAAATGTAAATTTCATTTAGCATCCAAGTTTTTTATGAGCTGAATCATAGCTGCAACAAACTGAACTAGGATAGGCTACATGACATTATATAACACACATATTAATAAAACATCAAATAAAAAACGTCATTAAGAGTGTATGCTCTGTTTGCTAATTTTTATATGAATATTGTTCATTCATATGTTCGTTCTGCTGGTTTAGGACTGAGTGATTGGATCCATTTAAGACGATCACTTCTTCATTGTCTGATTAGGCAGGATATACTGACACTGTTGCTTTTGGATTAAACAAACAATTATCATTGATAGAAATTGGCATGTCCTGCAATATGTTTTGACCTCTAAATTTAATACGCAGTACTAAAAAATGTGAGTCCAAAGTCTTTGAACAATTAGTCAGCGTGGATTAGCCTAATGCAAAGTCATAAATTAATGTTAAGCAGTCAGTTATACAGTGTTGCCCTGGACAACTGTCATTACTTGGAAATATTTGTCCAATGCAAATCAAGTGTTCCAGCGAGCAGTATAATAATTTCTGCTTATGCAGTGATACTTAGTTTTCATATTCAGCGTTGCAGTCAATAAAGCTTTATTTGCATGATTCTTAAGATGTACAATATTGAAAGAGCATATAAAGTAGTTACAGAGTGCATAAAATACACAAAAAATCATATATTGATTAAAGAGCTGCCTCTAGTTGATCAGAAATGTAGGGACAGTTTAGGGAAATTAACCTGGTGCTTTCCATATTTGTTGTAGACGTTTTTATTGCTTAGTTCATGTGCCGTGTAATTTCAGCTTGTTAAATAGTGTACCCGTCAGAGGAAGGGAATTTTAGACAATGTGAAAGCATGTAGTGCAATAACACTAGTTTTAAATCATTCAGCAGTAAAATTGTCCAGATGGAACGATTCTGTTAATGGATTTTATTTGTCTTACATTGTTTCTATTGATGGTTTATCATCAACAGATCCAGACGTTATGAAGATACAGCTGAACAAAGTATCAGATCTTCAGATCCATCAGGCCAGTGTTCAGTAACTAAACGAAACTGGACTCCCTGATAGCCATCAATCACTTATCAGAAGTCTACATTTTTGCTTTCGCTCATCCACCGCTCTAAATGAGTGTCTCGGACAGCAAGATCAGGGCTGGGGTGCACACCAGAACCCACACAGGTAAAGAGATCCATAAATTATTTGATCAAAAATGCAGTAAAAACAGTACTATAGCAAAATATTTTACAGTCGAAAACAAGTGTTTTTATATTTGAATATATTTTAAAATGTAATTTATTCATGTGATTCTGAATTTTCAGCATCATTACTCCAGTCTTCAGTGTCACATGATCCTTCAGAAATCAGTCTAATATGATGATTTGCTGCTCACAGTTGTGCTGATTAATATTTTTGTCAGGATTTTTTTGTTGAATGAAAATTTTAAAGAACAGCTTTTATTTTAATATTATTTGTTGTAACAGTCTTTGTTGTCCCTTTATTGAATCCTTGCTAAATAAAATAATTAATTTCTTAAAAAAAAAAAAAAGTTGGGATGTAACGATTAATCGTGAGCCAGGTGAAAATCGATTCAAATATGTGACGATTTAAATCGGTTGAGATGCTAAACAAATTGCAATTCATTTAAGGGTAGGAGTTTATATGAATGGATGTATGAGGGGAACTTACTGTCTTTAGAATAGTCTAGATGGTATTTTATATTTTCATCTTGCCTCTGTAAAATGCATATTAAAGTTCATAAGTGCAGCGCTGCTTCGTTTACAGCAGAAACCAAGGAAAGGCTTTAAGCGCCACCTGCTGGCAGAAAGTGAATCTGCGTCTCATTCAGCTCGTCTGCTGTTATATGAAGATATTATGTATAGTTTCACAAAACTGAAGTCAAACCATTCTGTTTTTGTTTCAAATGTCGAAATTATACAATCTAATTTAGATTAAAAACTGCTCATATTGCATGTATGCAGCATCTTTGTTTGGATCATGATTAAAATGCAGTGGTTGCCTCTAATTTTAAATGGAAAGAGCACAGACAAAGCCTTGTTTTGTTTGTATGAATAGATTTATTTTATTTGTGTTACTTATTTATTTGATTTGGGGCTTGTTTTAAAATTTCAATTTAGTTTTGTTATTCTATTTAAATTTTGTCATTTAGCAGACGCGTTTATCCAAAGCGACTTACAAATGAGGACAATAGAAGCAATCAAAACCAACAAAAGAGAAATAATATGCAAGTGCTATATTAGTATATTATTATAGTTATATTTCACTTTCACAAAGAAATGTATAGCATTTTGTCCAAGCAATAATAAAAGGACACATTTAATTCATAATTTGTCTTAAATATCATTTAAAAAAAAATAAAAAAAATAATCGTGAATCAAATCGAATCATGAGTTGAGTGAATCGTTACATCCCTAAATGGTAGTGTACATAAAATGGCTTGAATATACCTCTTCCCTGATGATCATGTTTTTAATATCTCAGTTCAAATTTATTTTAATATCTTTGGGGGGGATAAAGTAAAAAAATCCTAAAATCAATGAAGAATAAAAAAACTTAATTACAATATTGAACATAAACATGCATGTCTCTGACTTTGGCTTTCCTACAGAATGTCCTGGATCAACGGCTACCTAGTGGCCAGAGTGGATGACCGTAAGACCGCGTGGGGCGAGCGCAATGGCAAGAAGTCCAAGCGCAAGGTTGGCTCCTCTCTCTGCAACCCACGCTACATGAGCTGCCTGCGGGACGTGGAAGCCATGGAGCCTCCTCCCCAGTCGCCCCACGCTCAGGCCACCCGGTCCGGAGGAGGCAACTTCGGCGTGCGCTGCGGATGGCAGGAAGACCACTATGGGAAAGTGGGGGGTGGGGGGGAGGGGGTGGGTCTTAAATCTGTAGACCTGGGTTTCGAGGACGGCGAGGTCAAAGGGAGAAAAGTGGACGGCTCGGGTTGCGACGGCTCCAGCGATGACACGGCCAGCGGCGCAGGGTCGGTGACGGCGGCGGACTGCTGGCAGCGGGTGGTTCGGGTGTTCCAATCCAAGAAGTTCCAGTCACGCAAACTGGAGCGTCTCTACCAGCGCTACTTCTTTAGGCTCAACCAGAGCTCGCTCACGATGCTGATGGGCGTCTTGGTGATCGTTTGTGGGGTCATGCTCACCTTCCACTGCATCCACGGACCACCCTATGTGGTCTACGCCTGTGTGCTCTCCGTGGCCATGGCCCTGTTCTTGGCGCTAATGGTGGTGTGCAACCGAAACGGCTTCCACCAGGACTACATGTGGATGGCCAGCTACCTTGTGATTGGAGTGCTAATCGTGGTGCAGGTGTTCGGGGTGCTGATGGTGGCCCCCCGCAGCGCCTCTGAGGGGATCTGGTGGTCCGTCTTCTTCATCTACATCATCTACACGCTGCTGCCCGTGCGGATGAGGGCAGCAGTGCTCAGCGGAGGAGTGCTGTCCTCCATACACCTCCTCACCACGTGGAGGATCAATCAAGACGATGAGTTCCTCTGGAAACAGGTAGGTCATTTTAGTTTATCCCAATTAAGCTTAATTGAGAATGGCTTCATTGAAAAAAATACTTCCTTTGAAAAGTTGAATCAATAAATTGATCCCATTTAAATCCTCACCGCTAGAGTCATAAAAATACAGATGCATGAGTTTGGTTGTTTTTTGAGCGTCCCATCACAAAATGTGCCTTTTCAAGTTAAAAATAGTCCAAGTTTGAAAGAAGCGAGATCTGCTGATTTCTGTTCCATTCTGTTGCTCTCAAGAACACATTTTAGAAATGCCAATAAATGTGAATTGTTTAGGGCTTCCAGTTAAGGGGTCAATGACATCATCTTTTTAGTTGTTTATTTAAAAATGCTTTAAAATGCTGCACAATGACACAATGACTTTTTTTTCAATTTTCATTTTGGGGTGGAGTATCCCTTTAAACTGCCATAATTTTAAAGGGGTCATCGGATGCTACATGCAGTTTTACAAGTTGAGTAAACTGAAATGTGTGTTGGCGGTGTGTGTACACAACCTATAATGCTAAAAATCCACCCAGTGTTTTTTTGTTTATCTTGTTAAGTCATTTCCCCTTTCTTATATCAAGCTATTCTCAGATGCCTGTCTGTGTGACATCACACAGACCAAGGCCACTCCCACAATTGTTGAATGACAGTAGCGTTTTACCTTAGACCCGCCCTGAGTGAGCTGTCATCACACCACCATTGTTTCACCGCCGGAGCAGATGTAGACAAGAATGACTCCTAAGCGATTGAGGTGTTCTGTTGTTGGATGTAATAATGAACACAGCAGTCTTCATTTACTCCCAACATCTGAGCCACTGAAGACGCAGTGAATTACGCTTGTTTTGAAGAGAATGCACCCCCGATCTACATAAATGCATCTATGTTCGCGTGAATCATTCTTGATCCAGCTTCACCTAACGCTACAGAAGTGAGTGTAAGGATTTTTAATGAATCTTTGCAAATCGCCTTTCCTAATAATGTGCTAATTAGCAAGTTTCGCGATGAATGCGGCTGAAGTAAACAGTCTCTCTGAGAGTGGCTCGGAAGAGGGGGCGGGGTCAGCAGAGCTCATTAACATTTAAATGAAAATGCTATAAAACGACTTGCTCTGAAAAGAGCTGTTTTTGACAGGGTGTTGTTTTAAACTACCATTGAGAAATTTTAACCAAACTATGTTACAGACTTTTTAACTAAGACCCTTAAGAATCATATCAACTTGTGGAAAATGGACATCTGATGACTCCTTAAAGACAATATCTCTGTTTGCATTGTAACTTTGCAGATATTGTTTATGCTTATTGTTATGCCCTTTTGCCTAAAAAAAATTCTAATTTCTTTTTTTTTTTTTTTTTTGCCATTTCCACTGAAAATGTCTGGTTGCCAAAATTTCAGTTCATCACTACTGAAAATGTTAGCATTTTACCAGCCAAAAAAAAATCTAGTTTTAGTCAAAAATGTTTTTAGCGTGTGAAACATTTTGAACTTATTCAATTGCTGACATCTGGTTGGCTGAGATGTCTTTGGAGAGCGGGATTTTAGTTGGAGGGTGTGTTGTTTGAAATAAGGAAACTAGCTTACAACAAAAAATTCAACAAACTTGGTACGAACAGGCCTTTGGTGCTCTTGTGTGATGTATTTGTTAAAATTAGCATGTTTCATCTGTACTGCCTGTTTAACGCTAGCATGTTTGAAAGCACTGTGCCAGGCTTTGGCTGTGCTATCTGTGGCCGCAGTGTGTTGTTGTGAGTCAAGCCAAGGACCTCGGGGGTAGGATGAAGGTCAGGCAGCTTGGCTGAATGAGCCGCCCCGGCAGAGGAGATCCTTTTCTCTCCTTGCGCTCCTCCCATGAAAATATCAGCATCATGTTAAGCGCTGTCACCAGGCCTCTGTGCTCCTACACAAGGGACGCTTTGTACTTTTCTCCAGGGTGTGTGTGTGTGTGTGTGTTTGAGGAGTTTTTGGGGACAGGAGCAAGTCAGTGTGTATGAAGGGAGGGTCACTGTATGCACGTTGAGAAACTATTTACTTCTACTGTACAAAGTAGTGGGAGAGAATGGGAACAGGAGGTAATTTCATTATAAACAATCAGGAAGAGCAAGCAGAATGTTTGGTCCCATTAACGCAGGAAGGAACACTTGTTTACGACACATTTCCATCTTTTAATTAACGAGTTAGCAGATCTCTGTGAGGAATCCTTGCTCTAGTGGAACACTGTGTAGTATAGCTGGATTATTTGCAGTAGTCGTCAATGTTTGCAGTAAGTCTTTGCCGTTTATCACAAGCCTTAACATTTGATTAAGTCAACACATATTAAAGTGACCCTCCTTTCCTTTAGATTATAAACTAGGTATTTCTGGGCAAGTTGGTCTTGGATATTAGTATGGATATTAATAAACTGCGGTTGTTAAGAGAAGATCATGGAATGTAAAAAGAATAGTTTTGGTTAAGCTCAATTGATTAACACAGGAAATGTATTAATGTTTATAAAAACAAACAAAATATGTGCGGACAGCTATGAACTTACAATGGTCTATAAGGCAATTATAATGGAGTGAGCCATTTCTGTAAACAAGCTCTTTTGTTTGTTTTTCTCAGATGAAGAATCCAAATTATTTTCTGTGTTAATCGCTACAGCTTAACTTGTATTTTATTCACTGTATTCCTTCAGGGTTTTGATATGCTTTGGCCTTGTTGGTTGTTGTGTTTTAAGCCATCAAGATTCTGACTAGTTGACCATGTAATGTTTAGACTCCATGAGTACCAAACACTTTTTCTTGTTTTTTATTCATTTTCATGGAGGACAAGCATGAGAAAACACAAGATGAATAGGTAGATTAGATGAGCAGTATTTCATTTTTAAGAACATGGATCACCCAATGAAATTTTGTCATCATTTATCCACCTTCATGTTGTTTCAAACATGCATGACCCTGTGGAACACAAAAGAAGATATTTTAATGCCCGCATTAGGAGCGCCGCTTCCGGCTCGCGCTGTTCTGTAGTTTATTAAAAGTTGCATGTCCATATTGCACTAAAATGCGACACTTCACTCACTTGGGTCCGCAGCAACACAACCGCCACACGTGAAGTCGACTGGATGAACGGTTCTCGACATACAAATGCAAACAGACAGTCACACAGAGATTCCTGCCTTTATTAGAGAGAAGAATATGTTCAGCCTCTCCCTCTGAAGCTTCGAATATTTGGTGTTTATTACTACTATTAAGCTTCGAAGCTCAAAAAATGGTATTTGGAACAGCCCTTTATTTGATACCATTCTTTCACATTCTTTCTTGAAAAAAAAAGAATCACTATAACTTCTGAAAGTGACCAGCAGTGTTTTAGCAGTACATAAAAAGTAATGTCACAAATCAGAAAATGTTTTTAACATTAGTGTGAACATACAAACAAAAAAATGACACTAATTTTATATCATTGTAAGTTTGCTTTCCATACACTTTAAGTACTTCTTCATATACCACAGCAAAAACTATAGCCTGAGAAAGTTCAAATATGATTAAAGGCAAGCGAACAATCAGTAAAAAAAAGAAGGAAAAAGAAAAAAAAAAGAAATACACAATTTACAAGCATAGATAAAATAAACAGTATAGTATTCAGGTACAGAAATGTAATAAGGGTAATAGTGTTCCCTGTATGAATTAAATTTAGATTAATCTTTGTTATAGCTGTTTTGTTGTTTGATTTTTCAGCAGCATGTATTTATAGGCTGCTATCTATATAAAACCGACCCCACAAAACCAACATAACGAAACAAGAATAAAAATACACATCTAGGGTTTGGGAATCAGTCGAAATTTTCCGGTTTCGGTTCCACCTAATGGTTCCGGTTCCATTAAAATCATCAAACAACTATTAAAAAAATAGTGGTAAGGCAAAATGCACAATACTCAGCTACTCAATGCTCAGTGCTCAGTAGTGTTTATTACTTACTGTCAACTTAATTTAAATTTTGGCAATGTCAAAATTCAACATATATTACAGTATACAAATTGTCAGGTTCCGATACCGGTTCCATTTAAATGAACTATTATTATGTTTTTTACCTTCACTGAATGTAGTGTTGCTGGAAGGTAGTCAGTAATGTTGAGTAATGCTAGTCCATCAATCAGCATGTGCTTTAAAGTTGATGTTTTTTACACTATCAATAACATTTTGCTTTTCAAGCAGGAATAATCTGGTTGGCCAAATAGTCCCTTGAGGGCTAAGACAGTTCTCAATTAATTTCCCTAAATTAAAAAAATATAAACTGTTATACTTATAACCATGTATACACACACTCCATAAAGCCCCTATTTTACAAATAATAATGCAGTCAGGAGATGGTGTGATGCAATGAGTGGTTTCCACATTTTTAAACATTTAAACAAAATGCATGAAAATAAATATTTTCTATCACTTTGTTTATCACTCTTGAAATGGCCTGTACACTAAATAATCTAACCCTCATACTTACATAACAATAGCAGTCTATTAATTTAGTGGTCCAAGTTGAAGTCAGTATGTATATTAACCAGAGTTTTTTCTGCAACTTATTGCACTTAACTCTTTTTAACATCAAGCAATTCTCAGCTATATGCGTCGAACTAAAACTTTGACCTTTTGCAATGTTTTGATTTAAGTAACCTATTCTTAAAATGATTCCGATATCACACGCCCTTGAGGTATGCATATTGCGATATTTACAATTGCGATATTCCGATAATTTTGATATATCGTGCAGCCCTACTCCAAAATGTACTCACTCTCAGGCCATCCAAGATGTAGATGAGTTTGTTTCTTCATCGGAACAGATTTGGAGACATGAAGCATTACATCACTTGCTCACCAGTGGATCCTCTGCAGTGAATGAAATGAATAAAAAATCCAGGTTTACAGTCCATATACAGTTTTATGTCATGTATTCATAAGAATTCTTATGATTTATTTTATTCATATTCATATGACCATACTTATTTCTCATTTCCTTCCTATACACTTCCAATACATATATGGCTACTTAGTGGAATTACATTTATAATATATAAAAAATATATATTCAGAAATTATGATTAATCAAGAGGTTCTTCATAAAAAATTAACAATCTATGACTATTTGTATTTGTAAAATAAGATTCTTGTGTATGATAAATGCTGATGCTAGAAAGAAAATAACCCGCAAAATACTTTATTTAAAAACCTGTATATTGTTTTACCATTTTTTCCCCCCAAAATGGCTACAAGGAAGTGTTAAAATCAGCATTGATAAATTCCCAATAAATGTGTCATGTACATTTGAAACTACCACCTTGTTCCTTCATAAATCCTTTCAACGTGACCTTTGTTGTCAGTCTTTTTTTTTTTTTTTTTTTAGGAAGAGCGAGCGCTGATGACATGTGCTCTTATCTCTAATAGGCTGAAGCAGATCTGTGTGTAGATTTCTCAGAAAGCTGCAGTGTTATACAGGCCAATTTATCCTGCAGTGTGGACACTGCATCCAGGCATTTCCCCTTTCCTCTGTGACTCATTAAACCAGCGCACCATCCCTGCTGGTTCTGCTGGTGTGCGTCTGAGTATGCCTGCCCTCAATAAGCGGCGTGATCTGAGACTTACCGATGGTTTGCAGCCGTCCCGGCGGTCCGAGAGGAGTTCAAACTGACCACACGAATTACAGCTGGGTGTCGTTAATACCGCGCCATAGATAGGTACTATTTATAGAGCAATTCATACAGTCGTAAATCTATTTTTAAGCTGTGCATGTGCACACGCTCACTCGCTCTCGTACAGATTAATTGTAGTACATTGATGCGGAAGGGGTGTTTGGATTCGGGGCTGATGACTCAAGTCTTATGTTAGCGTGTATGTTTCCCACGATCGCTTCACGCCTTGTTTGCTGCTTTGTTTTGTCTATACATATCTGCATATTTGCTTGAATGTGTGTTCGTGCCAGCTGAACAGTGTTCTTGAGGGTGTGTGTGTGATCTTGAATGCATTAGTCTTTTTTAAAAAATGGATAGTTCACCTAAAAATAAAAATTCTGTCATTATATTCCTTTATGAGTCAGAGTCCATAAGAAAAGTGGCAATATCTAACATTTCATGAGCAAACCATTCTTTTGCCTTGTGAAACAAAAGCATATTGGAATATATATATAATGCGATATATTAAACTAAATTTCCATGTGCTTATTTTTCATACTTTCTGAATGGACTAGGTGTGGCTATGATACATAATTACAAATAAAAATATATATCAGTGAAGAAAAAACTGCTTTTCTTTTTTATTTCTCTTGACTCTTTCATGGGTTTACATAAAATTAACACATATTCATAAACTTTTATCTCACTTTTTATAAATGAAAAATGTATCACCTTCATCACAAATACTGTTCATCTACAAGTATATATTATGAATTATATTAATCAATATAAAATTACATACATTACGGTATATAAGTAAATATGCTTTCATTTTTCAATATATGAAAAGTGTCAATTCTAATGTATTATTCATATATTTTAACATTAACACAACACAATAAATGTTTCTGTGTATTAATTACTTTTTGTACTATACTGTATATTTTTAATTAATACACTGAACATTAATTCTATGCATTGATCATTACTGTGTAAGGATGTACAGTTTCTTTGCATTAGAAGCACAGATTAAGAGTCCATTGAGTCCAATTTCATGTTTAAAAAAAAAAATTCTACCATTTATCCTGGTTCCGATCCCCTCCAGCCAGAAGAATTCCCATCTGTTATGTGTTGGTTTAATTTGGGAAACTTCCTTTCTCTTCCTGTCTAGTATTTCATTGTGACAGACATTGTGGCCATAGGAATAGGTCATGAATACACTTTGGCTGGAGACTAGTGAAACAGATCTTAAATCTAAATCTGATCAGTTTCACATTATCATCTGTGGGACACATTTTTTAACAAAAAAATGTGAGAAGATAACATTCAGTATTCTGGATTTCTCAAGTTCAAGGCAGTGCAGAAAGTCAAACATACTACTGAAAATGCCTGGGTCATTATGTTAATTAACAACAGTTTGGGACAAATATTATGTAATTTAATGAAAAACCATGTGATTGGGGCTCTATGAGTGACGTGACACTTCTTGTCCAGTACGAGAGCCCTTCCTCGTGAGCAGCAGGAGCTGTCACACTGTAGGACTGCAACACAAATTTTCTGACACTGCAAGAACTTTGTCAGAGGCTGGGATTCATCGCAAAGACCATTAATTCGCCATCTGTGGACATGTCCCACTAGGCGATTTAAAGGTCCCAGACAACAGAAATCTATTAAGATCCCAGAAATATGCAAAATTGTGGCCAAAACTGTACAGTATGCACCGGTTTTACATTGCAAGCCATATCTAGACATATCATAGAGATTTGTGCACAGGCAAGCACCACTCTCATTTTCTTTAGAAAATGTTGAAGAAAATCAATTTGGAGTGGCTGACTTTTGTCATATTAGTTGAAGATGTGGTACTCCAGTGTAACGGTGAATTCTGTCTGAAAACATTGTCTTGAACCAGTTAGATTTTATTTTCTTTATATATTTTATTTTATATATTTTTAAATGTATATATTTATTTTAATTCTGAGATTTTTTTATTTGTTTATTGTTCTTTTTTTTTAAAAAAAAAAACAGTGTTGTTACTGTTCACAAACTATTAAACAATTAAAGTTGGCTGAAATAAAAGTGAAATAAAATTAAACAAATATATAAATATTAGTGCAGTCAAACAATTAATCGTGATTAATCGCATCCAAAATAAAGGTTTTTGTTTACATGTGTATATTTATTTTGTATATATAAATACACACACATGCATGTATATATTTAAGAAAAATATGGTTGTTTATATATTAAATATATTTATATATAATATAAAATATAATAATGTTAATATACATGTAAATATTTTCAAAATATATACTGTATGTTTGCATATTTATATATACATAATAACTATACACAGTACACACACATATATTATGTAAGCAAAAACTTTTATTTTGGATGCAATTAATCACGATTAATTGTTTGACAGCACTAATAAACATATAATATAAATATTATATGGAAAAACTTAAATATAAAAAACAAACAAAAATAAGAAATGTTGCCTTTGAAAATAACTGAAATAAATTTGTGTTGAATTAACTATAACTAAAGCTAAATAAAAATAAAAAGCTAAGTTTTCTAAAACTTAAAGTAAAATTTAAATGGAAACTGAAAATATAAAACTAAAAGCAAATTCAAAATCTTGATTATATAAGATTTTATATATAGTATATAAATTACAATAGCATTTATGTTATCTATTGTTTATTTATATTAGTATTTAAATGTATTAGTAAACTAACATAGCACTGCAAAATACACATTTATTCTTAAAATGTCTTTGTTTTTGGGAAGATGAATTAGAGCAAGGAAACAGAGATAATGTAATGCAGGAAATACAAGCAAAAGAAGAGAAAAGTGAAGCGTGATAGAGGTCATGGTAGATCATCTGCAGCTTTTTTACTTCTTGAAGGAATAAAGTCATTCTTCTCTTTCTTTCTCTCAATTTTGCTGTCTTTCAATCAATCTCTCTGCTCTTTGCATCCATCTTCTGAACCTATGAGTCAGTGTCCTCTCTCTGAAACCAGTTAGCACACAAAATCCACGAGGCCCAAACAAACACGCTCGCACTTACACAATAGAATCTCCTGTTTCCTCCAGCCAACACCCTCCCTCAGGGCTGTCCTCTTCGAACACAACAGACATCAGCTGCTGTGTGACAGAGTGTGTGTGTGTCTGTGTGTGTGAGCTGGCAAAACTGAATTACATTTCTCAGCTCAGGCCTTTTATTAATTACAAGTCATGTTAGCAGTTTAAATGAATTATGTGGGAAATGTTTTTCACAATGGACTTGACCACAGCGCTCAAAAATGCCTGCTTGTGTATTCTCTGGGGAAGAATTGCTAGTTTCTTGCCTTTTCTTGCCTCAGTCTTTCTGTTTGCAATTTGCTGCCTTTGAGTTCATATTTACCAGATGGTGTCATGTTTGGTTGGCGTGGATTATTTAATAAGTCAAAATACCAGTGTTGTTATTGTTAACTAGAATTATACAAATCATATTTTTATTGATTGAGATAAAGCTGAAATAAAATAAAATGTTAATATTTGATGGAAACAGTTTCTTTGGAAAATATCTAAAATAAGTTTATGTTGAATTAGCTATATCTAAAGCTAAATAAAAATATTTTCAAAAAACTAATAATTTTATATTCAAATAATTACAATAGCACATAAGAAAATTACTAAAACTTAAACTAAAATTAAAATGAGAACTGAAAATGAAAAGCAAATTTAACACATTAAATACTACAATAGTATACAAGTAATATTTATATTTTTTATTTATATGCATATAAGTAATAAAAACTAAAATAACACTGCCAAATACACATATATTCCTAAAATGTCCAGGTCTAGGCTATTTTTGGCTTGCATTATTCACCTGATTTATTGTTTTTGACAATCTATAGAATTTTATTTGATTTATGACATAGTATATAGTTAATAAGTACATAATATTGCTAAGTACTCCACACAATATACTATTGGGAAATAACTTATTAACCATCTGGTGCTGCTCGTGTGGCAGTCAAAAATGATGAAAATTTTTTCAGTTTCAATTTCTGTGAAATCAGTGTACTATATTTTAATTTAATTTTTTTATTTAATATTTTGTATTTTTAAGGGATCTTATGGTACTTAATTATATTTATGGAACAGTTATGATCTATTTATTACTTGTTTATGAAGTTTTTTTATATAGAAGTTTAAGTTTATTATTATAAAAAATGTGCAAACATAAAAAAAAATAATTTTTTTATGAAATATATATTTCCCAAAACATGTTGTTCTGTGTGAAAAGCGAAGCTATAATTCTAAAGAAGTTGTGTTCCAAATTTGAGGTTGATATCTCAAAAGCTTTCAGTAAGATTTTGTTTGGCCGCACCAAACGTTTCCACTAGAAGAAATTTGCTTCCCATTCATTTCCAATACAGCCAATTTTTTTTGACTATAAAAAAAACATTTAAGTTTTGTACCATTCTGATCAAGTAAAAATTAAAGACTAAAAAAAAACTAAATTTTTCAGTCAAAAATGACAAAATAGATAACCATTTCGAAGAGAAGTATGCAACATCTGGTCATGTGACCTACAGTAGACGTTGCATAAACTTAGTCACCATGTTAAGACTGTGTCTTAAGAACTAGTTTGACCAACTAGCAGTTGTCAAGGGCAAATCAGTACTTTTCCAATACAAATAAGACCAATCTACCCTTTCATAACTGAATTAAAAAAGTTATGACCAGTCTTCCAGAAAGAAAATGAGATGACTAACTTTTTAAGACTAGTCTACACAGTTTATGCAACTGGCCCCTGGGTATCAGAATTCGTATTTGCATACTTTGCACAGTGTCTGCTCTGTAAAGTGCAAAAATAGTAGTATTGCAGCATGCATCTATGCAGTACTAGTGTTTCCCAGAGCAGGGGATGCTGGGAGGTGTAGTCTGCAGTGTGCTTTCAGTCTGAGGTGAATGTGATACTCTCTTCTGTGCTGCTGTAATGAATAATTACTTTCTCCAGCACGACATCGACCGCATGCTAACAAGCACAATGAGACGTCTGCCCAGAATCCACTGTGGATAAGAGGAATGTTTCAGCTGCTGATACTAGATGATTTACGTTTTGTTCACGCCTCAGTGTTGGATCATTTCATCCAAAAGTTGTTGGACCCTCTCATTTTATATAGATTGAGTCAGTGGGGAAAACTAATGTGAACCTGAGCTCCACTGCAGTTAGAGGGGATTATGGGATGGGTGTGGTGCCATGGCAACTGTACACATTTAGACACGCCTAACTTTGAGACTGTAAGGAAATACTTCAGATACTGAATGCATTTACTGAATCTAAATGATCAAATATGACTAATAAATTGTTTGTAATGGGGTTTCAGAGGTTTTTTTTTTTCAAGTTGATGTAATCTTCATGTAATTCTAATTTTTTAAACTCTTCTGAATAAACATACCATGATGGTGTCAAGGTGTCTTCCTCTTTCAGTTGTTTTGGTCAACATTTTGACCACACAGGCTTATCTAGTGACCAGCAGGCCGGGGTTTCTCTGACTCTGCACTTTGCTATCTTGGAAGTTACTTTATTTTGTGCCATATGCAGGATAAGAGATTCCAGAGAGGTGTCACAGTCTTGTATGGAGAAAAATTCAAGTAAAGCTACAAGTTAGTTTAGAACTCAGTACTTAATTTAGTTGCACTATTTGTCCTTGGTTGAAAGCTCTCCATAATTTAATTGATGTTCATTTATGGTATTAAAATATTTGATAATTTATTGTGTTTTAATTTCATTGTTGTGGACAAAGTAGCATCTAAAATTTTTTTGTTATAGTTAGGGCTGTCAAAAAAAATTCGAATTTGGAATATTCGTAGAATTTAAAATAAAAATGCATATTCGAATGCAAAAATGTTGCATTCGAATTTTTGGTGTGCGTTCAGGAGACTGCCTTAAGGCTTGGGTATAGCCTACTTCACATTCCGCGTTCCGTTCCGTCTCGTGGACAGCTGGTTGAGCTCGACATGCAGTATCCATCTCATCATTCACTTTGCGCATGCGCTGTTGTATGTGCACCATTCACGCGGTCTCAAAAACTTGCCTGCATACAGGGTGCGTGGCTGTCTGCGAGCCGTCTTGATGACGAAAATTACATAATGCGGACGGTGCGAGGACGCAGATGGCCGAAGTATACTTTGGCCTGTATCAGTGGCACACAAGATGCCATGGCGATGTAAGTGTCATTGCATTATAATGTTTTTGATAGCCTATCCAGTTTAAGCCACTAGATGCGGTGCTGCTGTGTTGTTAATTCAAAATATAGCAGAAAAAGAGAACATCAATGTGGAGAAGATCTTGTTTACATTAAAACTGAAACCACTTGCACTCGTGTCTCGCACAAGAGAGCTGCCTGTTTAGAAAGCCATGTAAAATTAATGTAAGTTCAACTTTTTAAAAACATATCTCGAGACTTTACGGTGGGTTTGTAGTAACATGTATGAAACTTTGTGCCCATTTGTGATACATCTATAGTTAAAACTTCATGATCCTCAAATGTAAACTATGCTTTGTTTTATCCCTTGTGAAATAATAATGCTGGTGTTAGTGTGTCTGTTTCGTTGTATCTGATTAAAGAAAGGTTTAATTGTGGTGGCTGAGCTCGTTAGGTTGAAATATATGGAATATGAGGGTGGGACAGTGGGAAGGTCATTGTCTCACTCGCTCTGGCAGAAGAATAAAGAATATGAATGGTGCACATTGTTGTTGTTGCTCATGTTTGTGAGGGGGTGGCGGTCGAGGGTGCGGGGGGTGAAGTGGGACTTTTTTTGAATGAAGACAAAGCATGTGGTTCACTGAAACCACATTATCCATGAGGAATTAAAGATGGCATCCTGAATCCATCTGACCATCATTTTGTGTGTGTTAGTCTCAGAAGACGTTTGCAAAGTTAGCAGATAATCAAGTTCTGGTTTTGATTTATAAGTTAAATGCCACAGAACATAATGTCAACTCATATAGAAAACAATGTTAATTGACCGACTTACACTATACATGAGTTGACTTTAAGACCATGAGACTTTTGTAGACTTTGTAAATAAAACAAGTTGTAAGATTATTGAAGTAACTGTTACTTGCCATTTCTTTATGAATTGTGAAACTTACTAGAAGATTCTGACAGAAATTTGCCGTTATACAAAATGTTTTTCAGTGTACCATTATGCATAATGAACCTCTCCACCACCATATTTGCCAGTTGGTAACAGACATTGCGGATGAAAAGAATCCTTTGTCTTTTTCTAATTGTATCTGAAATCCTAAATTTAGCAAAAGGGAAAAGATGACTCATCAGCCCGTATTACTCTTTCCCATTGCTCAAGTGTCAAGGTTTTGCGGCCCTTGCGGTACTGGGTTATTCATCTCCATGCGTTGTCATTGGATACACATTGTTTCTGAATAGCAGTCCTGTCATAAATTCCAGCTCTGACATGCAGGTTTGGATGATGCTGGGTCACAGAGGTGCTGATTCAATTCTCTGCTGATTTCCGAGGCTGGGCATTCAGAAATCATCCTATTGAAAGTCTGTCAATCCCTGATCCACGTTAAGCCATGTTTTGCACGTGTTTGTTCCCCTTTACTAAATAATGTAGCATTTTCTGTGAGTGATCTTTCTGTGGACATCAACTATTTGGTCTCTTTCAAACCGTTGGTTGTTGTTTTGGAAAGGCACACAACAAAATGTTAATTGTCAGACCTCTTTTATAGCTGTCAGCATTAATCAACCCAATGTGACTCACCTTTGCAGCTGCATTGGTAATTGAGATTTAATTACTTCAGGAATAAGCTCTTTTTCCTTCAGCGTTGCTGTTCGTTTGTCAATCCCCTGTATGTTCAAAATGACTTAAAGGGATAGTTCACCCAAAAATGAATGATTTACTGATTCTCAGTTCATTCAAACCTGCATGCAACCTTTCTTATATAAAACACTAAAAGAGATGTTTAGCAGAATGCTGCTCTTTTCCATACAATGGGAGCATTGAATTTGAAGCTGCCTAAATATGCATTTTGGACCATCAAAATGGTTGAGCCACTTGCATTAGATGGTGAATAATACTTTAAAATCTCTTTCTTTAATGTTTCATGTCTCATTATACTATTGTGCCTGGTCACAACATAAACTGAAAAAGCACTGGAACAGTTAAAATATCCAAATTATGAATATTATTAAAGAAAGTAAATATTTCGGTAAAGTAAATATTTTATCCTGTTCTCCTCATATAGTGTGTTTAAGTTAGAACCAGAAAGGCCTGTTAGGCTAGTTAAGTTGGTTAGCTAAAGGCTAATCACTTAGTTCATCACTTAGTTCTGTTTGACACTGAGAGATAAGAAAAAAAAGGGGAGAGTATGTGTATTTTCAATAGACACGCATGAATTCAGACATTAAATCTCCAGATGCTGTACAGAGTCATCGCCCGAAACAGGAAGCAGCTCAGACCTGTTTCAGAAACAGTGTCCTATCAGTCATTGCCCTGAGAGGAAATGACTTACACATTTACTTGCAACTTTACCATCTTCCATAGTTTTTAGATGATTTTATTGCCATTGTCATTTATTGTATTGTCAAGTATTGTCATTTCCCTACTTATAGTGTAAAGCAAAAATAATAAACCTATGAAATTCATTGTCATTTATTTTAGAGTGCAATTGTTTTACAATATATGGCTATTACTGTCATAGGAATAATAATAATATAAAATTGTTATTGTTATTATTATTATATTCTAATTTGTTTGGCTTCCTAAAACACCAGTGTGAATGTAATTTAGACTGAGACAGTAAATTAACAAATAAAAAGGGGGTTGAGTCCCCTTTAAAGTTGAGGTACAAGACTTTTTTCTGATTTAAGTTTTTTAAGTTAAGAGCATGGGTTGGAGCTTTTTTTTGGAGTTGGGTTGAACTTTCAAAGTACAAAATTAAAATTTTTCCCAATTCTTCATTTGTCTTTTTTATTTTAAATATTGCATTAAATATCGTATCGTGGACTTCATATCGCTATATGTGAGATTTTGATATTGTTACATCCCTAGTAACTATTTTACATTTTAATATATTTTTAAAATGTAATTTATCTCTGATGCAAAGCTGAATTTTTAGCATTATTACTCCAGTCTTCAGTGTCACATGATCCTTCAGGAATCATTCTGTGTGAAAACTTTTTAGTGAAAACTTAAAAAAAGAAACAGCATTTATTTGAGATTTTTATAACAAATGTAGAAGAGTTCACTACTGTCACTTTTGATTTATTTAACACATCCGTGCTTAATAAAAGTTTTTTTTTAAGTAAAATCAATCATCCCAATCATTTTTAAAAACATTTTTGAAAATATTTTTCAAGGTCATTTTATTTTACCAAAATCATGAATCACTCATTCCTGAATATCATCATTGGATCATTTTCTAGTTTTTGGGGAGTCACACAACACGACATGTGAACTAACCTTTCCTTGTCATAAAAGGGTCAAATTACCTGAAATTTTAGACTCCTTGACACAGTCATTGTGGTCTGTAAGGGTTCACTCTATAATAAATGTAACTGTTTCATGTTTTTTTTTCTTCTTTCATTACATGACAGATGTGTCAAACAAAAAAAAATAAAAAATTAAATCATAATTCAAAAAAATTATTATTATAAAATAGCATCATACTACACATTACACAAAATAGTTTTGAATAAATCAATAGACCCAGAGAAAAACTGAGCATCCATTCATTACTGTAACTCTTATGTGATGCATATCATGGCCTAGTGCACTCCAGCATATAAAATTTCCGATGAATGTACAATATGAAGCATTGCTTGACAGAATAGCAGTGAACTGTAACTGCTTGCTAAAGACTGTTGGTTTGAACACGTTGAGAGGAACTTATTATCTTGTTATTTGTGACACTGATACTCTGATGAAAACAGTGAGATATTGCCAGTTTCAGCTCAGTGCTGATTTCATCAAATTATTCTCAGCAATGCACATGTGCTTCATTTTACAGCTTTTTCTGGCCAAGAACCGCTCACTTAGACAGAAAGAGACCATCTGACCAGCATGACCAAACACAATTCATTTTGCTTTTAGAAATCTAAATCTAAAATGGATGAATCTACAATAATAATATCCTTTTAAAAGTGTAGACATAACCCTGCCAATCAAATCAGAGCTTGAGAGTTTGGCAAGTGTTGCAGTCATTGAACGGACTGTGGGCTGAGAGTAGTTCATATTCATCCTCATGATGGGCTCTTAGGTCATGCAAATCTTTGGAAGGACGTTGTGGAATTTGGGCTGGAGTCACTGAAAGAAAGTCACAGTCGTGACAGTGCATGGACAGCGTGCCAACCTCACACCCCCATTACAGATGCGTGATGACACCATTCCCCTGAATTAAGGATCAGTTTAACTTTTTGGGGGTTTGGGAAATTTGGGTTTCTCAGTAACCCTCGGCCAGCTTTGACGGTTGAATTACTGCAGCAGAAGGTCTCGAAGGCATTAGCGCAGTGTTAAATATTCTTGCCGCTCGACTGCAGAGGTAGCACATAGTCACTAACCTCTCACATGAGTAGACAATAGCTCAGTTACAGTACCAAACCGGTCTGTCGCCTTATATCCGTACACCCTAAAAAAGCTATTCCTGAGGAAACCTTAAAAATTCAACACAATCTGAGATGCTGCATTCAGACTATTATCTAATTTGGTCAGTTTGTTCACTGAATGTAAAATGCCTCATTGCAACTACATAATTCTTGTTCAGCAAATTTCAATAACGCTGTTAAATATGATTATGGAGTACATTTGACAAGAAAATACTTTTGAAGTCTTTCTTCTTTAAAATGTCACATTTAATTTTTATATTTTATTTGCTGATTCTTTTTTAGTATTTGTGAGTTTACTAGCGATTTCTGAATGAAAAATGTTTGATCATAAATCCTACATCTTTTTTTATTGTATTGTATGTGGTGGGGTGAAGTAGGACACGACTCGAGGATGAAGGTAAGTTCCCCGAAGGGTGGATTTTATTAATAGGAAGGGTGGTGAAAGGCATTGCTGTGAGGCGGTTTGGTGCTCGGTGCTCTGCGTCTTGGCTTGTCAATGCGCTGGTGCAGTGTGGGTCCGTGCTCTCCCGTGGTTGTTGGGGCTGGCGGTCACACGCTGCTCTCTGCGGGCAAAGGGAAAGACAAGTTTAGCCGAGTCTTGCGGAGACATCTTTCACCTCTGTGCCGGTTTGCAGGGTTTAAAAGAGCAGCGGCTGATGGGGAGCAGGTGTGGCCGCTCAGCCCGTGATTAGCAGGTGCAGGTGTGCCTGCTCTGTTTCCAGGGTGATGCTGATGAGAGCTTGGGACACGTGTCACACTCTGCCCCCCTAAGCGTCGTCCTAGTCCTCTGGAGAAGCGGGGAAATTGGGGGAGGGCGGGGAGTGGAGCCTGACAGACCTGCGAAAGCTGACCACAGGCGGGAGAGTCCGTTGGCGTTGGCCGTCCCCGCTCGGTGTTGTACGCTGAAGTTAAAGTCCTGGAGCGCGAGGAACCACCGTGTCACCCTGGCGTTGGTCTCCTTAGCCCGGGCCATCCACTGCAGGGGAGCGTGGTCGGTTAGGAGGGTGAAGTGGCAGCCGAGGAGGTAGTACCTGAGCTCCAGAACTGCCCACTTGACGGCCAACGCTTCCCTCTCTACCGTGGTGTACCACTGTTCTGCAGGGGTCAGCTTTCGGCTGATGAACATCACCGGGTGTTCCTCACCGTCGTGGCCCTGCGACAGGACGGCTCCCAACCCGGTGTCGGATGCATCAGTCTGCAGCAGGAAGGGGCGGTTGAAGTCGGGGGGACGGAGGACCGGTTCTGTGGTGAGGGCCGCCTTGATCCGGTGGAACGCTGCTTCCATCTCGGAGGTCCACGAGACCTTCTCCGGCTGCCCCTTCCTGGTCAGGTCTGTCAGGGGAGAAGCTAAGGAGGAGAAGTTAGGGATAAAGCAGCAGTAATACCCCGCCAACCCCAAAAAGGCCCGTACCTGTGTTTTAGAGGTGGGCCGCGGCACGGAGAGGATAGCTGCCACCTTCTTCTCTTGAGGCTTAATAAGGCCGCGGCCCACCTGGTATCCCAAGTATTTGGCTTCGGCAAGGGCCAGATGACACTTCCGGGGGTTGGCGGTCAGGCCAGCCCGGCGTAGTTCCGTCAGCACCCTCCGCAGCCGCTCCAGATGGTCCTCCCAGGTCTCTGAGTGGATCACGACGTCGTCGAGGTAGGCCGCCGTGTCGTCGAGGAGGACGTCCATCAGCCGTTGGAAGGTGGCCGGTACTGCCAGTGGCCACTTGGGGAAGAAAAGGCCGTTATCGGTTTTGCCTGATCCGTCAAGGGGACCTGCCAGTAGCCCTTGGTGAGGTTGAGAGTGGAAATGAACCGGGCCCTTCTTAATCGGTCCAGTAGCTCGTCGACGTGGGGCATGGGGTAACAGTTGAACTTGGAGACCTCGTTCAGGTGGCAGAAGTCGTTACAGAAGCGGAGGGTGCCGTCGGGCTTCGGAACCATGACGATGGGGCTGGACCATGGGCTGCGCGATGGTTCAATTACCCCTAACCTCAGCATCTCCTGTACTTCCTCCTCGATGGCGTGTAGCCAAGCCTCTGGGACACGGTAGGGCTGCTGCCGGACGATGGTGTGCGGATGTCGTGTTCTAAGACGTGGGTCTGCACAGGCTGGGCGGAGAACACATCCGGAAACTGACTGACCAGGTGCTGCAGCTCCGACTTTTGGGCGGCAGAGAGTTGGGGGTCCATATCCACAACCACGGGAGTCGAGCTGGTGTAGGCGGAGAGCTGGGGCCCGGTCCTGACCCGGCGCTTCAGAAGATTAATGTGGTAGAGTTGATCCTCCCTCCTTCTACCGGGCTGCCGTACACGGTACGTAACGGGGCCGACGTTTTCCGTAACTGTGTAGGGACCCTGCCAGGTGGCCAAGAACTTGCAGGTGGCCGTGGGCACCAGCACCAGGACATGGTCTCCTCGCTGGAACTCCTGTGGTTGGGCCGCCCGGTTGTAATGCCGTTGCTGCGCCTGCTGTGCCCTGACGAGGTGTGCCTGGACGATGTGCATCACTGTCAATCCGTTCCCTCATTTCACGCACGTGTTCGATGGTGGTTCGGTGTGCTGCCGGCTGTTGTTCCCAAGCCTCTCGGGCAACGTCGAGCAGACCGCGGGGCTGTCGGCCGAAGAGCAGTTCGAACGGAGTGAAGCCAGTGGAGGCCTGAGGGATTTCTCGAACGCCGAAAAGCACGTAGGGGAGCATCTGGTCCCAGTCCCGCTTGTCTTCGGCAGCCACTCGACGCAACATCTGTTTCAGGGTTTGGTTGAACCGCTCGACGAGCCCGTCGGTCTGGGAGTGGTACACCGTGGTGCGGAGCTGTTGGTCCTTTAGGAACATGCATACGTCCGCCATCATCCGGGACATGAAGGGGGTACCCTGGTCAGTCAGGATCTGGGAGGGGATGCCGACCCGGCTAAACAGAAGGAAGAGCTCCTGGGCTATGGCCTTCGTTGTGGCTTTACGGAGGGGAATGGCCTCAGGATACCGGGTGGCATAGTCCACGACGACCAGGATGTGTTCGTGCCCCCGGGCGGACTTCAGCAGCGGCCCCACCAAATCCATCCCAATCTGCTCGAAGGGCACCTCTATGATGGGGAGCGGTACAATCACCCCTAACCTAAGCATCCCATGCAACTCCCCCTCGAACGCTTGTAACCAATCCCATAAATGACGGACTTCAGCCTCTAGGCCCGGCCAGTGGAATCAGTCACAGAGGCGCTGGATCGTATTTTGGGTTCCCAGGTGGCCTGCCATTGGATGGGCATGGGCGATCTTGATCACCGCCTCCGTCTAGCTGTGCGGGACCACCAGCAGGGTTTTCTCCTCCCCCCGCCGCTGGGCGACACAGTAGAGCAGGCCGTTTTCCACGATGAAGTGGGGTGTTGGGTGGGGTGCCGGCTGAAGCTCCTTTCCTTCAGCCACCCTCACCTGAGCCCAAAAGTGTTTGTAGAGGTTAGGAGGAGGACGGGGCGACTATCACCCCTGGGGCTGTCGGAGGCCAGCAGCACGGGACGTCGTGGCCTTTCCTGCCTGGCTTCTTGGTTAGGCGGTTCCCGGCGGGGCTGGCAGGCTGGGTGACGGCGACGAGTAGGCAGTCGAACCCTGGCCAGTCCCTTCCAAGTAGGACCGGTATGGGTAGGTCTCGGACGAGCCCGACGTCTACTGGCCAGGCGCCGGTCGGTGCAGCGATGGTGACTCGCCGCGCAGGCACTTCTCTGGTGTCGCCGTGCACACAGTTTATAGGGAGAAACGGCGTTTCACCCTCCGGGGAAACGGCGGCGCTCTCTCCCCTACCTCCCGGTGTTGGGTGGCCTCCGCCAGCTCTATGGCCTCGACGAGTTCATCCACGTTGGTCGGGTTCTGCATGCCGGCAGCCTGCCATAGCGGGCGGGGAAAAGCCCGTAGGAGGCGTACGGTGGTGTACAGTGGGACCCCCGGCCAGCAACCAGTGTTGGGCCAGACGGGAGAGACTAGCAGCTTGGGCCCGGGCCAGCTGCTGTGGGTCGAAGGTCCACTCATTGAACAGCTGGGCAGCGATGATCGGAGACAACCCCATCCATCCCAGGATCTCCTTCCATAAGTCCTCGTAAGAGGTGCTTTGTTCCGGGGGAAGCGCGAAGTACGCTCGCTGAACCTTTCCCGTGAGCAGTGGTGCCACGATGCACGCCCATTCCTCCTTGGGCCACGCCTCCCAAGTGGCTACGGTCTCAAACATCTGGAGGTACATCGTCACATCATCGTGGCCGTCATCCTGGGCAGCAGCTGGGTTGCCTGGACACGGGGGTCAGGTAGCGGAGTTTGCGGGGCTGTGGCGAGGCGGAGCGCGGCCAACTCACGTTCGGTTTCCCCCTGCCGGGTGGCCATGTGCTCCATGATTTGCTGCTGGCGGATGCTCACCTCGGTGAGGTGCTTCAACAGCTCTTCCATCTTTGGGGGAGGAGCGCCACCTGGGAAACCAGAGAAACTACGTGAGGTAAGGAACGTGGGGAAAAAAAACAAAAACCAATCCAAACCAGTCCAATTCGTAGCACGTGGTGTGGGGTGGGATCGTCGGTGTCCTCTTCACAGTCCTGCCCGCATTCTCCACCAGTGTGGCGGGGTGAAGTAAGACACGACTCGAGGATGAAGGTAAGTTCCCCAAAGGGTGGATTTTATTAATAGGAAGGGTGGTGAAAGGCATTGCTGTGAGGCGGTTTGGTGCTCGGTGCTTGGTGTCTTGGCTTTTCAGTGCACTGGTGCAGTGTGGGTCCGTGCTCTCCCATGGTTGTTGGGGCTGGCGGTCACACGCCGCTCTCTGCGGGCAAAGGGAAAGACAAGTTTAGCCAAGTCTTGCAGAGACATCTCTCACCTCTGTGCCGGTTTGCAGGGTTTAAAAGAGCAGCGGCTGATGGGGCGCAGGTGTGGCCGCTCAGCCCGTGATGAGCAGGTGCAGGTGTGCCTGCTCTGTTTCCAGGCGACGCTAATGAGAGCTCGGGACACGTGTCACATGTAGCACAATAAATTGATCTAACATTTTGGTAGCCTTGTATATTTAGTTTTATTGGACACTTAATGTGCTATCTTTGTTTCTGTAGGTGTAATAACCTTGTCAACAAATGTAAAAACATGGACATCAACAAGTAACTAAGAATAATGGCAAAACTATGGAGCCCTGCACATGACATGCAAGAAAAAATAAATAAATTGTGCGCACGATTTACTAATTTGTTTCCTTGATGTACTAAAACGTGCACAAGATTACTATTTCATTTCCTCTATGTATTATAACGTGTACACGATTATTATTTCATTCCCTCGATTTACTAATTCGTTCCCTCCATTTGCAAAAACGTGCGCATGATTACTATTTAGTTCCCTCGATTTACTAATTCGTTCCCTCGATTTGCTAAAACGTGTGCACGATTACTATTTCATTCCCTTGATTTACTAATTTGTTCCCTCGATTTGCTAAAATGTGCACGATTACTATTTCATTCCCTCAATTTACTAATTCGTTCCCTTGATTTGCTAAAACGTGCACACGATTTCTATTTCGTTCCCTCGATTTACTGTTTCGTTCCCTCAATTTACTAATTCGTTCCCTCGATTTGGTAAAACGTGCACACGATTTCTATTTCGTTCCCTCGATTTACTATTTCATTCCCTCGATTTACTAATTCGTTCCCTCGATTTGCTAAAACGTGCACACGATTTCTATTTCGTTCCCTCGATTTACTAATTCGTTCCCTCGATTTACTAAAATGTGCATACAATGTCTATTTCGTTCCCTCGATTTACTGTTTCGTTCTCTCGATTTACTAATTCGTTCCCTCGATTTGCTAAAACGTGCGCACGATTTCTATTTCATTTCCTCGATTTACTATTTCGTTCCCTCGATTTGCTAAAACATGCGCACAATTACTATTTCGTTCCCTCAATATACTAAAACATGCACACGATTACTATTTCATTCCCTCGATTTACTAATTAGTTCCCTCGATTTGCTAAATCATGCACACAATATACTAATTCGTTCTCTCGATTTATAAATCGTGTGCACGATTTAGCAAATCGAGGGATCGAATTAGTAAATTGTGCACACAATTTATAAATCGAGGGAACGAAATAGTAAATTGTGCACACGATTTAGCCTACTATTTTTTCCTGCATGCCATGTGCGGAGCTCCGTACAAAACAACAAACAGGGTTTTTTGTTGGTTTTTTTTTTTGTGACCAAAAAAATTGTCTTGAGTCTTGACTAGTTGGGACATTTATTTATTTTAAAAATTTACAATTCTTAGTGTTTGTGACTCAAAATGTCTTGTAAACTTGCTTTTTTACAGTTTATAGCAAGGAATAATAGCTGGATGTTGACCAGTTTATCATTTTTGATGATAGTTTATACTATGTAAATTGATCTAATGCCACATTAAGCTCTTGTTCAAAGTCATACATCATTTTAGAACGATACAGTATGTACATTTTCAGGTGCCATCTGTCTTTTTTAAGATTGTCATCATGTTTCCGTCACTGTCCCACCATTCTCTCATAATCTATTTCTGTCCCTCTCACTTCATACTTTTACTGTAAATCCCATCCAGATATTCAAGGCTTCAGTTTTCTGCACGTGGCAACGTACTCTTTGTTAATGCCCAGTAGTTTCATGTTTCCACAGGTTTCATTGTCCCACCCCACCCCCTTTAGTGGCATCACAGAGGACGCAAAAGCTGGACATAATCTGCAATGATCATAATGGCTTTATATAATATCTGGAACAGTCACAGGTACATAAACACAGAGCAGCACAGAGAAAAGAGGACGAGTGGGTCTGCAAACACAAATCATCAAAAAAATAAAAATAAATAAATAATTCACAGATACCCAGAAGTGGTGAATTAATGAATGAACAGTAAAAGTAAAAGCAAATACAAAGCAAAATCATATTTTTATTCACCAGATTTGTCTGGGATCTGTCTGGTTTAGGTCTTCATATTGCCTAACACTGACAAAAATTTAAAGAAAATTCTGGGATAAACTATTTAAAGCAATTATTCTACTGTTCATATCTGAAATCAGGGTTTCTGCAGGTCTTAAAATAGTCTTAATTCACCCTTTCACAAATTACAGCCTTAAAAGGTGTTAAATCAGAGCTGACAGTCTTACATTCATAAAGTTACGGCATTAATGTTACATGTACTGCAAAAAAAAAACAAATAATAATATATATATATATATATATATATATATATATATATATTTTTTTTTTTATCTTTGTTTTCCATTACCAATATATAGTAATCCTTAAATCAAGATACATTTACTTGATAGGCAAAATTAAGATATGACATTGCTTTCTGAGAAATTGAGCAAAATTAATTGAGTTTGTATGTAAAATTAAAACAATCATCTTCCAATATATATATATATATTTTCATTGAAGTAAATTTATTTTTCTGACCCATTTGGTCATGTTATGGTCACAAATTCACTTCATTTTGATACTTGAAGGATCAGAAGGTACAGTAAAAGTTATTTCAATATACTTTATTTGGTCTTAAAAAGTCTTTAAAAAGTCAGAAACCCTGGGAACTGATCTGGGATGGGGGCTGTTAAAATCCCAAAAACACCTTTATAAAAGTGCATGCCTTGAATGTTTAAACCTAGTTTCCTGATGGTTTGCATGCTCTCAGAAGTGACCTTAGTAACACATGAGTTCATCCAACTATAAAAGTATTTCCAAATCATCTGAAAAGACAACATTACAGCTCAAATAACAAACCTTCCACTGAACAACAGATTATCATAATTACATTGTGTCAGCCCATAGACTTCCAGTGTAAGAAGATGATTTTTTTTTTGTTGGATTTTATTAGCTCTTATATTACATTCTTTGGTAACAGACATTATGCTGCAGATGCTGTTCATAGAGCTTAAGTCGTTTTACACCCGGAACACTCCTTAGATGATCTCTTTGTCACCACACTGTGCAATAAACACTGCCATGGACATTCAGAGTGAGCTGTAATCATAATATAATTTTTATGACAGTTTCTACACGTCGCTTGTTGACTTTTACTTGAAAAAATTGGCAGACATAAAAAAAGGATCTCTAAACATCGGCTTTTATGGCAAGAGATGTTCTCAGTGTCAGCGAATATGTCACTTTCGAAGCCGGTGTGTGAGAACAAGCTGCGATGGAGTCAGGAAAATATATTTATTTGATGATTTGTGAGTTGAAAGACAAAGAAAAGGAGACAGAGGAGAAGATTGACAGAGAGTAAAGGAGTGAACGGTGTTTCTCTTTCTGTGTCCCAGCGCTTGTGATGGTTATTGCTAATAAATCTTGAGCGCGAAGGAGAGAGGTGTCAAGTTGCACAAACAGAACGGCCAAGTGTGTGTGTGTGTGTGTGTGTGTGTGTGTGTGTGTGTAAACCCACTGACCTCGCCCTCTGGTGAAGAGCGAGCAATTAGGACCTGCCTGTGATATAAACACACAGCTGATAACACACACAGATCATAACCAATAGTCAGTCAAAATATATATATTTGTTTTAATGTCAAACAAGTATATTTTGATTCATTTTAAAATATTCTTGAATCTATTATGGCTTGCTGATTATGAAGATATTTTTTATTTGTATTATTATTAATTATTATTATTCAGATAGTTATTGTCTTAAATAGGTAATGCATTTTTATTACAGTGGCTTTACAAATCATCATATTAGGGATGAATTATTTAATAATAATTTATTAAACAGATTATTTGCATGTTATGGCTGATAAATACATAAATCGCCAATGTTTAAATTCTGTACTGTTGTCCAGAATAAATAAACATTCTGTTCTAATGTCTAGATACATAAAAATAAAACAATAAAAACGCAATCATTTTAAATGCTTCAAGTAAATATAAGTATATCCGAAGATAAAATGCTAAAATGCTTTAAAATTTTCTCAATTTCCTGTTTTACCTTTTGCTTTACTCTGTTTTGCTCTGTTTTACCCTGTTTTACATTAAGTTGTTATTTGTTTAAACATGTTAAACTGACTGCTCTATAGGTGTAACACTATTGTTGATGTCAACAGTCAAAACACTAAAAGTGTCCATTTGCACGTGCACACTGGCTCACACACACACACACATACACACACACAGACCAGGCCTGGTTTTGCTTGAACAGAAACTCTAATGTAAACAGAGCTCATAGCCATCTGCCTAATGTCAGTGTGGCCAGCAGGCTCAGCCTCTCTCTCTCACACACACACACACACACACACATACTGCGCTACAGCATTGCCTCTCGCCTGTCCCTTTGCTTTCTCATTTCATATTCTGTGTGCAGGAGCAAAACCATTGTTTGTAAAATCTATTATTTTATATCACGTAGAGCAGCACACAGTACAACACTGTCTCTGTTATCACTTTAGATAAATCCTCTGTAGTTTTCAGAACAGACATAAACTATCTAGGCTATTAGATTAATATGGCTGCTAATAAACCTGCCTGTTTGTAAAGTGGCAGTGAGAAATTATTTTATAGTTCATAGCTTACTCTTAATATCAAATGGTCATGTTTGATCTGGGCATTGATTGGTAGATGAGAGTGGAAGAAGGCTTATTGACTGATTACTTTTCCACCATTATTAGCTCTTAATTTAGGGGCGATTGACCTCAGACTGAGTTAAGGACTGAACAACTCCAAACTTGAGTATAGATTATTATAGATAATAAGAAACCAAATCACCTTATTCAAATAATCTTTACATCACAGAAATAAATTGCATTTAATTATATATTCAAATAGAAAACAGTTATTTTAATTTGTAATAATATTTCACATCATTACTGTTTTTACTGTATTCTTAATCAAATAAATGCAACCTTGGTAAATATAAGATACTTTTTTCAAAACATGCACAGACCTGAATATTTCTGAACATGCCTTCATTATTAGCTATCATTATTAGATCTTATCTTAAGTAGATTTGCTGCATTTATTGATTTTTTAAACCTTTTTTAATGTAACTTGTGTAAAATTTTGGTGGTTAAGTCAAAAAACATCATTTGCCATTTCAGTATACATTAAGACATTTTTCAAATAAAATATTGTTACATGGCTGAAAAAGTAACAAGATATAATTTATTAAACATATTGCCCTTCATGCAATAAAATATCTGAACTTTATTGAATCTGCTTTAGCAATATTAATTTTACCTTTTTACCTACTATTTTGGTTATATTTTCTCAATCAAATATTGTAATGAGCTTTGCATAGCCACGAATGGCTTCTCAACACCCACATAATATCTACTCTATATTTTAAGATAGGCTTTTTAGGAAATAGGCCAACAAGTGTTTCATAGTGATTGTGCAGTGTTTCAGACGTGTGTAATGGTGTGAACCGTGTGACCTGGAGTAACCCCCATCTCTCTCCCATTACCCCCTCCTCTCATTCACACAAAGGAAGTTACAGTGTTGGCTCGGCTTCAGGCTCCATTTTTAGCTCTGTTATGGCTCCCCTATTGTAAACTTCTCTTCAGGAAGTAGCCTCTCCGGGTCAGAG
Organism: Cyprinus carpio; assembly: GCF_018340385.1. Lineage (NCBI taxonomy): Eukaryota > Metazoa > Chordata > Actinopteri > Cypriniformes > Cyprinidae > Cyprinus > Cyprinus carpio. Next base: position 7,899,491 of record NC_056619.1, on the reverse strand, counting down.
TTTGGCTTTTTTTCCCATACTGCAGTTGAGTAAAGCCCTAGAGGACGACAGATGTCCCAGGATTCCAGAGCGCTGAGCTAAAGCCGTTTTGGTTGAAAGGTTCAACTGATCACTGAGTCTGCTTTTCTTTTTTCTGCTCCCCTCAGCTGAGTGCAAACGTGCTGATCTTCCTGTGCACCAACATCATTGGGATCTGCACCCACTACCCAGCAGAGGTCTCTCAGAGACAAGCCTTTCAGGAGACGCGAGGCTACATCCAGGCCCGACTGCACCTGCAAAGAGAAAACCAGCAGCAGGTCAGTTCAGCATGGAGGCCATGACCTTCACTGGAACAGTTTACTAGCTACACTACTGTTCAAAAGTGAGTTTTTTTTTTTTTAATTTGTACTTTTATTCAGCAAAGGTACATTAAATGGATCACAAGTGACAGTAAAGACATTTATAATTTTTACAAAAGATTTATATTAAAAAAAAAAGATTTCCAAAAATTTCAACAAATTCTTCAACAAATGTATATTCATCCATTGTAGGGGGCTCATAATATACTGTATTGATTATCATTGTGACATTTTTACAAATTTTATATTGATATCATGTTACTGATATCATACTGTAAATAATCCATCTGGTTGACACTCCAAAAAAGTAGGTGACAGTATTGCTGAAAATAACAGAACAGAAAAAACAACGCAGTATGTAGCTACTAATGCTGCACAAAATCTGCAAAAAAGTAAAAAAAAAAAAATAATAAAATCTGAAATATTTGTGCACATTTTTTCTGAAATTAATCACTATCAATCACGATTAATCCCACCTAACATTAAAGTTTTAAAATATACTCTTATTTAGCAATAATTTCATGTTCAAATTGATGCAGAAACAACATAAAGACACCATATTTTTTAATATTTGTTTAATGGCATATTTTTTATGACTGATGCCAATACCACTGATGTCTTTAGGAAATTGTTCTTTTTTTTCCCTAATATTTAACCATTGACTGACTAATTCAACATTACAGTGATATAATTGAGAGCTATTAAGTTTAACATTTATTAGTCTTACCCTGCGTCCCAGTGTGCATACCATCCACCCTATCTGTCCTAAATAGTATTGAGAATTACTAATATCACATAGAATTTAGGATGGATAGTTTGGACTCAGACTAAGTCTTTCAGTTTCCTGTCCCTCATGTTCCTGTTTCCTGTCTTAATTGTTTTCAGGTGCTCCTTGTTAACTCATTAGCCCGTGTGTATTTAAAGCCCTCATGTTTCCCTTGTCTCTTGTTGAGCTTTGATTAGTGAAACCCACAGTTTGTGAGCTCTGTTATGGTTCTGGTCATGTTTGTTGAAGTGAAGTTCAAGTCATCATTTGGTTCTGTTTATTTTCTATTTGTTTGATGCTTTTTGAAATAAACTGCTCTTGAGTTCAACTCTACTCTCCTTCAGTGGACTCAGTGTTACACTTACAAACTCTATTTGGCCAAAAAAAGAAAACATGAAATAAACAATGTTAAAGATGAATTGGTAACACTTTCCAATAAGGTGCTATTTATTAACATTAGTTAACAAACTAACAATGAAACATACATCTAAAGGATTTATTAATCTTTGTTAATGTTACTTTTATCATTTACTAATACATTAAAATCAAAAGTTGTATCTGCTGATATTATTTAATGAACCTGTGGTAACTTGAACTAACAATGGACAGTTTTTTTTTTCTTTAATAAAGATTAATATATACTATAACACATTTATTGCTCATTGTTAGTTTATGTCATTTACTAACATTTTTATTTCTATAGATATTGGAATTATGTTGTTATCATTCATTCTTTTGGCCATGATAAACATGTAGTTAACATCTGATATCGTGACAGTCATAACTAAAATAAATTTGTTGATTCCCAATCAACAAAATTTCATAAAATCTTGTCTCGTGATATTAAATGAAATTTGAAATCTCATCCCATTCTATGAAAATTAAATGGCTACTGTGCCTATTTTCAACCCTTTGTCAGCTGAATGTCTGACACCAAGGTGTACACCAAACAGATGGTTCTTTCACAAAATATGGCATCTGCTCTGAATCTATTGATGGTCCAGTTCATTTTGTTAAATTTAATTCTATTCTACGTATATAAATCTAATAGAGATTTAATAAAATAAACACTGTTGTCAGTGGACAGGCCAGCAAAATATATGCACTGGGATGCTGATGTTTAACAAACAACAACTATATAAGGATAGGATGTTTAATCTTCAGTGAGAAGAACTGCATGCTAATCTTTCTTTCTTTCTCACTCACTCACACACATTCCCTTTCTTTTCCCCTCTCTACAATTTTCAGGAACGCCTGTTGCTGTCTGTTTTGCCAAGACATGTCGCCATGGAAATGAAGGCTGACATCAACGCTAAAAAGGAAGACATGATGTTTCACAAGATCTACATCCAGAAGCACGACAATGTCAGGTGAGCAATGCTATTATGCGTCAAACTCTGCCACATTAACTACGACTGGATTAGATCATGAAACACAATCTAATCGAGTGATCAAAGAATATTTAGGATATTATTGCTTTTATAGTAATTTTATAGTATTTTCCCCACCGTCTTTAGTTCACCCCAAAATGAAAATTCAGTCATTAATTACTCACTTTCATGTCGTTCCAAACCCATAAGACCTTCGTTCATCTTCGGAACGCAAATTAAGATACTTTTGATGAAATCCGAGAGCTTTCTGACCCTTCATAGACAGCAACACAACTGAAATGTTCCCAGGTCCAGAAAACCAGTAAATACATCAGTAAAATAGGCCATGCGACATCGGTGGCTCAACTTCAGTTTTGCGATGCTACGAGAATACTGTTTTTTGCGCAAAGAAAACAAAACTAACATAATTTACTCAACCATTCTTCTCCCCTGAGTTACGTCATCCGCCCTTTTGGAGAGTACCCAAGAACATATTGGATGTAATCAGCATTGTTTACGTTTGGGGGGAAAGCACGTGCATGAACGTAATGTGCGTAATAAGCGTTAATAATAATAATAATAATACATTTTATTTGTAATGCGCTTTTCTTAAACCCAAAGCGCTACAGTAATAAAGTAATAAATAAAATAAAATAAAAACACCAAAAGCAATACAACAATTCATTAGACAAAGACAGTCTTAAATAAATGTGTCTTAATCAACTTTTTAAAATAACCCAACGTTGGTGCATTTCTGACGGGCAGAGGAAGGACATTCCATAGCTTAGGGGCTTTGTATGAAAAGGCTCTTTCCCCCATAGTCTTTAGCTTACATGATGGCTGGTGAAGTGAAAGAGAAAAGAGAGAAAAGGTCTAAGTCGAGCTATGTTTCTCAGGTGGAAAAATGCAGTTTTAGAGATGTGTTTTATGTGTGCTTCAAATGATAATTGTGGATCAAAAATGACACCAAGATTTCGCACCTGTGAAGTGGGGATTACTGTACAGGAATCAACAATCAAACTGATCTGCTCTGCCTTACGAGTAGCTGCCACTGTACCAATCTGCATCAGTTCGGTTTTGGAGCCATTCAGCTTCAGGAAGTTGTTATGCATCCAGATACTGATCTCTGCTAAACAACCACGCAAAGCTATTAATGAGCAATGGACATCAGGACTAGTGGTGATGTAAATCTGCGTATCATCCGCATAGCAGTGATTCCCAAGACCATGTTTCCTAATGATCTGTCCAAGTGGAAGCATATAAATGTTAAATAATATTGGACCCAATACTGAACCCTGAGGAACTCCCTGTCGAACAGGCACGGTATCTGAATTGTAGTTACCCAAGCCAACGAACTGGGCACAATTCGTTAAATAAGACCGAAACCAATTGAGGACAGCTCCAGAAAGACCCAACCAATTTTCCAGCCTGTCAAGCAGAAGAGAGTGACATATAGTGTCAAAAGCAGCACTGAGGTCTAACAAGACCAAAATACTGCATGCACCGGAATCCGCCGCGATAAGAAGATCATTTACGACCCTAATTAAAGCGGTTTCAGTACTATGCCCTCTTCTGAACCCAGATTGAACAACACGCTCAAGAACTTTAGCCAAGAATGGGAGGTTAGAAATCGGCCTGTAATTGGATAAATCAGAAACATCCCAACCAGTCTTCTTAGGAACTGGTGTAATGCCAGCTATTTTTAGTTCTGGAGAAACAATTCCAGAAGTCAATGACAAGTTCACAATTGAAGTCATAAAAGGGCAGATTGATGCAAGGCAGTTCATAATGACCGAGCAGGGAACCGGATCTAAAATACTGGTTGTAGAGTTCATGGACTTCACTGTACTTATAATAAAATCATCTCCGACCATTTCAAAGTTTGAAAAGGTAGTAGTTGGGAAGTTTGAAGGCTGGATATTAACTAGCTCAAGAGGAGCAATGGTATTTAAAGTGCTATATATACCCTCAACCTTACCGGTGAAATAATGAAGAAACTTATTACACTGGTCAACAGAGGAATGAACAACGGCCTTAGTTGGTTTGAGAAGATTGTCAACAGTCTTAAACAGCGATTTAGAATTTGTTGCAGCGTTACCAATGATGCTTGAGTAGTAGCTCTTACGTGCAGTATTCAAAGCAGAATGGTAAGCAGACTGTTGTTCAGTGTAAAGAAGCCTGTGCACTGTCAGGCCAGATTTTTTGTACTGCCGTTCTAATTGTCTTCCGGCGGCTTTCATTAAACGTAAATCCGGGGTAAACCATGGACAGGGTTTCCTAAAAGTAACAAGCCGTTCTCGCACAGGTGCGAACTCATCCAAAAGTGAGGAAAGCATGGAATTATAGTGCTCCACGGAGTTAGTAGTGGGAAGCCCAGAGACAAAAGTCGAAAAAAGAGTGAAGTCCAGGTGAAGCACCATTGACTTTAAAAACCAAACATTCAAATGATGAAACAGTAGGAGCATCAATAACATCAAGTGATATATTTGATACAAATATTGCAGCCAAGCCACCACCCTTACCAGAAGCTCGAGGCACGTCAATATATTTATATCCAGATGGGGCACACATGTTCAAATTAAGATAGTCATTGTCTTTATGCCAAGTTTCACTGAGACAGAGAATGTCAATTTTCCTGTCAAGGATAGTGTCAGTGATAAGTGCCATTTTATTGTTTATTGATCTCGTGTTGAAGTGAGCAAGTCGCATAGTGCTACAGCACACATTCGCCGCGGGTTTTTGAGAGAGAACCTCAGGATAGTGTAGGTTGCCATGGGCGATTCCACGGCAACCAGAAGTACGACGCAGCGAGCGCCTGCGGTTCGACCAAAGTGCAGTGACTCCAGCACCGGCAGTAGAGCGACTCAGACGAGAGCCTCTATGATTATAACTAGGCCGGCGGAGGAGATGCATGGAACGCAAAGTTTGTATGACGCTGATATCTGAACGGCTATGGTGTCCCAGGGACAAGAGATCAGAGAGAGAGTACCTCAGCATGGTGAAGCCCAGAAGTTCAATCCACTGCTTTACGCTGGTTCCTGATAAAATCGGCAATAATCCAGGCAATAATCCAGGTGATCATATGAAGTCGCATGATGACATCCAAGAGTTGTTACACAGCCATTGCACACGGAGAACTTGACGCAAACCAGGGACCTGCCCGATCCCACACGGAGACAGCAGCAACAGGCAGAGACAGAGCAGGTGAATCACGGCAAACAAATGCGACCAGCAGCAGACAGACCAGGGGGAAACACTCCAAAGCGCTGGCTCAGACAAGGTAAATATGTGGAAGTCCAGCAGCAAGTTAAGACTCAAAAAGTTTAAAATTATTCAGAAGAGTTTAAAATTAATTAAAATAATAAACAACTAAAATACGGCAGGAGAAGTGGCAGCCAAACGTGCGCCAACGTCCTCTCCGAAAACCGGAAGCGCTGTCACAACAAGTGTTGTTTACGCTTAGGGGAAAGCGTGTGTATGCATTGTAATACTCTTCTAAAATGGTGGAAGCCGTCATTTGGTGGAGAAGAATGGTTGAGTAAATTATGTTATGCAAAAAAAAAGTATTCTCGTAGCATCGCAAAACTGAAGTTGAGCCACTGATGTCACATGGACTGTTTTACCGATGTATTTACTACGTTTCTGGACCTGGGAACATTTCAGTTGCGTTGCTATCTATGGAGGGTCAGAAAGCTCTCGGATTTCATCAAAAATATCTTAATTTGTGTTCTGAAGATGAACGAAGGTCTTACGAGTTTGGAACGACGTGAGGGTGAGTAATTAATGACAGAATTTTCCTTTTGGAGTGAACTATCCCTTTAATTACACTTGAATTATTCCTAATTGACTGACCATTATTTTATTTAGAAAGTAAATAGTCAGTTTTGACATCTGTAAACTTCAAATGGAATAATAATTTTTCTCAGTTTTTCTTTATTTTTTTATTTTTTTGAAGCATTTTTACAACCAGCCGATCCTTTGATTATTAGCGTTAGCCTTTAGCTAAAGTTGCTCACCTGGTTTTTATCATCTCCTGTTGCCGTGTGGCCCTTTCTTTGTTTATTTTTCACTCTTCACATTGATCTCTCCTGCCTCTTTCACTCTTTTTTTCTTTGCTTTAGCTCTGGGAGCTCGTAATAGGAGCATTGGGGCTTTTCTTTTGAAATGTGGTCAGCTAATTATTGCAAGAGAGGGAATAGTTAATTATCAGTCACTAGACTAGCGCTAACCCCAGAAGATACTGAAATGAAGCCATGATTCAATTAAAGCGCTCCACAGCGCCTGCTCTGACACAGCCTCAGAGTGAATTTCCCCTCAGCTCAAGGGATTCACACATTCATACTGTATACTTATCTACCTAGTTGTTATGGTATTGACCTCTATGCTTTCAAACATTAAAATTAAAGCTTTTTTAATCTGTCTTAATTCATTTTGTTTTATTGGCATGACATTTTAGTAGTGCTGTCAAATGATTAATAGTGATGAATCGCAACCAAAATAAAAGTTTTTGTTTACACAGTATATGTTTGTGTCAGACTGATGCATATTATAAAAGACAAAGCAACAATTCATACAGTTTAAATCTCTTCCTCTCTCTCTCTGTGTGTCTTTGTCAGTATTTTGTTTGCAGACATTGAGGGTTTCACTAGTCTGGCGTCGCAGTGCACTGCTCAGGAGCTGGTCATGACTCTAAACGAGCTGTTTGCCCGCTTTGACAAGCTGGCTTCGGTGAGCACATCTCTTAACACATGCCTAAAAGATGCTATGCTTTTTGTTGCAGCATTGTCTGTTTACTATGGTGACAACATGAAGTCTGTGTTAAATAAATTGTTGAGATTGCATGATATTACAGTAGTTACAGTAGTACAATGTTACGAATACAGTCTTCACGTTTCAATTCAAATACAACATGATTCAATATATATAAAACATGAAATACACTACTGTTTTGTGAATGTGACTTTAGTAAATATATCAGGATTCTTTCTATTCATCAGAGAATCCTAAAAATGTATTATGGTTTCCACAAAAATATTAGGCAGCACAACTGATTTCAACATTGATAATAATAAGAAATGTTTCCTGAGCAGCAAATCAGCATATTAGAATGATTTCTGAAGGATCATGTGACACTGAAGACTGGAGTAATGCAGATTTACTGTACATCACAGGATTAAACTACATAAAATATATTAAGATTTTAATCTTAATATCAGTGGGCGGGGCTAAACAGGCAGAGCTGTAGAAGCAGGTGTAGATGATCATCTGTGGAGGCGGTGCTTATCCACACTATGACATCATAGAGTCGTACATTTCACAACCTGTGGTTTTGGCAGATTGGCTTCAATAAAAGCTGTTTTTAAACTAATGAGAAAGTTTTTAGTTCTGAAACTTACAGGATGTTTTTATAGTACAATTACCTCTTGTACTATAAGATCAAGGGAATTTTGTTTTCTCAGTTCATGACCCCTTTAAATATAACTGCAAAAATAAATTAATAATAGTAATAATTTTATTGCACATTATTAGTGAAAGTGAAAAGTGAAAGTGATGTGACATACAGCCAAGCATGGTAACCCATACTCGGAATTCGTGCTCTGCTTTTAACCCATCCAAAGTGCACACATACAGCAGTTAACACACACACACACCGTGAACACACACCTGGAGCAGTGGGCAGCCATTTATGCTGTGTCACCCGGGGAGCAACTCTTGCATATCATCACTCTTCAAGGACACCTCAGTCATGGTATTGAAGGTGGAGAGAGAACTGTACATACACTCCCCCCACCTACAATCCCTGCCGGCCCGAGACTCGAACTCACAACCCTTGGATTGCAAGTCCGACTCTCTAACCATTAGGCCACGACTTCCCCACGACTTCTATTAGGTTTTTTAAATTAAAATAAAGTGATGATACTATTATATATTCACTTAAAAATACAATGGTAATATTACCATTTTCTTTACTTTTTCCTTTTTTACTTTTTTAAAAACGTTTATATGAATTTTATATAATTTAAACATTTTATGTGGGTTTTCATCATTTTCAAACCTTAAATGAACAAACATTTTTTGTGGTTGGTTGCCGGCAAGTAAGTCTAATAGTCTCTATGCGCTGACAGGTTTAGCACTGCTAAGTGAAGTGCGTCAGTGAACCAAATGTCAAAAATGCATTTTGCTCTGAAACCAGCAGCACATAGCCTTAATTTATGCTTTCAGTTTGAATGGAAATCTTACACAGTATTACAGTTAGTAAACCTAAAACAGTGATTGTGCATTAACAGCTGTAAGCCATGTCGATATGCAAATGAGTGGTCTGAACTTCTTCACACAGCATTTTTTTTTTATTTTGGTTGCGCATATGCACCTGTGGACCACTTATGTGCACCTCTGGATATGACCCCTTCAAGCATTATTAGTAAGAATGTAAAGTTTCATTTAAAAGCTAAAAAATCCATGGCAATACATTGTAAACTATCAACATTTATTAAAATAACAATGCAATATATACACGGTGCTGTTGCAGTCAGTGGTGGGCTTTTTGTTTGGGGTTCACATAATCGCTGAGGGTTGGGAGTCTCGGCTCCAGGATGTGGGAGTGAGGCTTCCCAGAGGGCATCCTCAGCATGATCTCCACCACAGCGCAGAAGCTGTTTTGTGGTGTAGCCGAGAATAAGAACGGTCCTGTGTCCTCTCTAGAAGATCTAATGGGAGCACTGAAGGGTTCTGGATGAAATGTTGAATGACAGCAGCATTTCTCCAACCACTGAATTGTTCACTGATTAGTTTAAAAACTTTTATTCATTCAGGAACGAAACGCCACTACAGTACTTCATGTCGCTCTGCTTTGACTTCTTTTTAGACCTGTTACTCACTGTAATGTACGTCCTTTGTAAAATCCATTGTCAAATATTTTGGTCTGATGAATCTGTATCAGTATTGACACTTGTTTACACATGGTGTCAGATGCACACACAAAAATCACACACTCTGTCTGTATCACACTCTAAGCAGAATGACTACCCTCGTTTTACACCTCAGCGTGAAGCTGCCATCTCCTCAGCTTGAACTTTCTAATTATCTTCTGTTCCTTTTTGTGTGTGTGTGTGTTTGTGCAGGAGAACCACTGCTTACGGATTAAGATCCTGGGGGATTGTTACTACTGCGTGTCAGGGTTACCTGAGCCCAGAGCGGACCATGCTCACTGCTGTGTGGAAATGGGGGTGGACATGATTGAAGCCATTTCGTAAGTCTCACTTAGCCATCAGTTCATCTGAACATCAACCTTTGTGTGATTAAATTATCTCATTTTTGATCTGTGAATTAAATTTTGGATATTAATTGTTTTATGTCTATTTGTTTATGAGACATTTGTGAAGAAAACACACATAAATTTGTACTAACTAATATTATTTTTATATTAAATTTTAAAGTTAAAGTGACAGTTGGGGCAAATGGCCAGTGTTTTTTATTACTTTATGTAATTATTCATATTATTTTATAATATTTATTGTTTAATAATAAGTATTTATAATTATTTAATAATTCCATGAATTGCATGTAAATTCGTAGACTTATATATTGCAGCCAGTGTTATTGTTATAATTAACATTTTTGTTAATTGAAATAAAGTAAAAATTAAATACTTTTATTAGATAAGAAAGGGATAGTTCACCCAAAAATGAAAATTCTGTCATTAATTACTCACCCTCGTGTCGTTCCAAACCCGTAAGACCTTTGTTCATCTTCGGAACAAAAATTCTGATATTTCTGATGAAATCCGAGAGCTCTCTGTCCCTCCCTGTGACATCAGTGGTTTTAATTTTATGAAGCTATGAGAATACTTTTTGTGCACAAAGAAAACAAAAACAACGACTTCATTCAACAGTTCTTCTCCTCCGCGTCACCCTCAGATGCCTTTTTGGAGTGTACCACAATTAGAAAAATAAAAAATTACTAACAACTAGGGTTGCAAAGGGGTGGAAAATTTCCAGAAACTTTCCAGAAATCTGGAAAGTTTCCAAAATTTCTGTAATGTTTCCGAAATTTACTGTAAATTTTTTCACCTTTTAGCAACCCTACTAACAACTGACTGAAATAATGTAACAACCGAAATAACAAAAAAAATAATTTAAAAAGTGAATGTACTAAAATTTGAAAAAAAAAAGAACTAAAAATTAAAACTAAACTTAAAATAAAACAAATAAAAAGGACAAAAGCACATTCAATTACTAAAACAAACTAAATGTAAAATCAAAAACGGCTAATAAATGCTAATATAGAATACTAGTATGTAAAAAATAATACTTAACACTGATTCCAGCATGAGATTTATTAATAACGTTTATGTTTGTGTCGCAGGTTGGTGCGAGAGGTCACAGGGGTCAATGTGAACATGCGAGTCGGGATCCACAGTGGTCGCGTGCACTGTGGAGTTCTTGGATTGAGAAAGTGGCAATTCGACGTGTGGTCCAATGACGTAACACTGGCCAACCACATGGAGGCTGGAGGCAAAGCCGGGTGAGACTCAATAGCTATACATAACACTGGACAGACTGTTTAGTAACCATAAAATTCATGTAATGTCATTACTGAAACTCATTTTTTTTTCCTCAGGAGGATCCATATCACTAAAGCTACTCTGCAGTACCTGAATGGAGACTATGAGGTAGAACCAGGCTTTGGAGGGGAGAGAAACGCCTACCTGAAAGAGAACAGCATTGAGACCTTCCTAGTGTTGGGCTGCAGTCAAAAGCGGGTTAGACACGTCATAGAGTTCATGCTACAACCTTTTTATAACTATAACTGTGCTCTACACACACACACACACACAAACAAAAAAAAAGTGTGTGTGTATGTGTGTGTAATATATATATATATATATATATATATATATATATATATATATATATATATATATATATATATATATATATATATATATATATATATATATATATGTATATATTTTTTATGTATCATATGTAAACCAAGACTGGTCAAGAAAACGATTTTTGCTGTGTAGAAAATCTAAATTACTGTGCTGCTCTAAACAAAATGTAATTTATCACAAAATCTCAAATTAAACTGATATATTTTTATACAGTACTGTACATTATATATGATTTGTGATGCATAAATTCATGTGTAACATATAAAACGATGGATTTTAGTCTTTATTGTTTTTTAAATAAAATCTTTATCAATTTAGACATTAACTGTCATTTAACATTAACTATCTGGATTTACATAAAAACCATTTTAAAATGTTTTTATTTTGTATTTAGCCTTATTTAATCTTTTTTTTTTTATCTATTTAGACTAAAAACCTAATTTTAATATTGGCTGTGATTTGTCAAATGTCATTTATCAGTTATCTAGGATATGAAAATCATTTTAGTTTTCGTTCAGGTTGTTTTTATTTACTCTTTAGCATTTTTTTGTCTTTATACAATTTTTTAAATGTTTTTAGACTGAAAATAGAATTTGAATATTAGCTGTTTCTTGGTTATCTGCCATTTATCAATTATATGGCATACCATAACATGAAAATCATTTAATATCAATGCATCCCTATTTCTAATACTTCTCTTTTATTCAAGATCCTTGAGCACAAAACTTTTCCTGTGCCCTTGACTATTTCAGAAAGAGGAGAAGGCCATGATGGCTAAGATGCAGCGCACGCGGACGAACTCTAACGAGGGTCTGGTACCGCGATGGGTGCCTGACAGATCCTTCTCCAGGACTAAAGACTCCAAAGTCTTCAGACAGATGGTGAGACCCCTGTCACCCACTCCCTATGACACTCACCCCATCTCTCTCTCTCTCTCTCTCTCTCTCTCTCTCGCTCTCTCCTGTTCCTTTGGCTGATTTCTGCCTTTACATTGTTCTCTCAGTTCTCCTACATTACTCTCAGATCTTTCTAATCTTCTTGGGCTCACATTTGTTTCTTCTCTTCAATCAGGGCATTGATGAAACATCCAGCAAAGACAAGTGAGTGTTTTTCTTAGCTTTTAGAGAGTAAATGTAGTGGGGGGGATATAAAAGGTACAAATAAAATGTGCTTTTCTAACTGTTCTTCTGCACACAAACGCAGCCGTGGTGCTCAGGAGGCGCTGAACCCCGAGGACGAGGTGGACGAGTTTTTGGGCCGTGCCATTGATGCTCGCAGTATCGACCAGCTCCGCAAAGACCACGTGAAGAAGTTCCTCCTCACCTTCCAAACCTCCAGCCTGGAGAAGAAGGTCAGACTCGAAGACACTGGCTGAGTTCCAGCTTCCCGTCCAGATCTCCCCACCCTTTCCAGTTTAATTTAGTAGTGCTGATCGTCTAGCAGACTAACAGGATGGATGAGATCATGGGAGATCAAATGTCCTCCAATTTCCTGTTTGGTATTTAAGAAGAAGAGAAGTAGATTGAATTGTTCAGAGCAATTTTTAACATGTCATGAGGTTAACAGGATCTTCTGGGTGGTTGTTGTTTGTTAACAATCAACAATAACTCCCGCAGCATTCATATTTGGCACAGATTGGTAAATCAACATATTTTAATTATATTTAATATTTTGGTCTTGTTTCTAGTATGCTAAGAAAGTAGATGATCGTTTCGGCGGTTATGTGGCCTGTACGCTGCTGGTCTTCTGTTTCATCTCTTTTATCCAGATCGTCGTATTCCCTCAGTGAGTGATAAACACACACACACACACACACACACACACACACACACACACACACACACACACACACACACACACACACACACACACTTGTTTACTTAAAGGGATAGTTCACTTCAAAATGAAAATTCTGTCATCATTTACTCACCATCAAGTTGTTCCAAATCTGTACGAGTTGACGGTAGCCATTCATTTCCATTGTGTATATTTTTCCATACTATTGAAGTCTTTGGCTATTAATAATTTGGTCACCAACATTCTTCAAAATATCATTGTTTGTGTTCAACCGAAGAAAGAAACTCATACATGTTTGGAACATCTTGAGAGTGTGTAAATTTTGACAGAATTTTCCTTTTTGGGTGAACGGTCCCTTTAAATGGGGACATTCTTTAGCCTGGTTTTGTTTTTGTTTACAGCTAGTTCTAAATACTATAACATTACCCTAACCCACACTGTAAAGATGGTGATCGTGTTTACTGTTTCTGTGAGTGAAATCCAGTCATTCCAATAGAAATCGTTCCAATAGTTTCGAGTGATGGCAAAAAAAAGTTCCCCTGGCAGATTTAGCTTGTTCTAGGTTCACATATTTGCCTTGCAGAGCAACAGAAAGCTGCTTGGTTATGAAGTGACTTTACTGTGAGCATTGCTTCATGCATATGCTATTGACAGTGGACACTAGACCTGTTTGTACAATGCTAATGCTAATAGCTAATGCTACTGCATCTTAATCCTAACAGAAAACTTTCTGCACTATTACAATTGAAAAAAAAAAACACCTTTATTTTTTATATTGTTTTTTTTTAAATGAAGGGATCCCCAAAAGAAGGTTTTGTCAGGTTTAGCGCACTTCTGTACAAATTTGTCCCAAATATACTGTATGGCTAAGTACATACACAGATGCACACACTCACACACTTAACATGGATCTGAAACCTCCTGTGTGTTTCGCAGTACTCTGGTCATGCTGGGAATATACATCAGTATCTTCATCATTCTTGCCAACATCCTCTTCATCTGTGCCATTTACTCCTGCGTGAAGGTAAGCTACGTCTAATTATGCTGTTTTTCATTCTTTTGCATTTTCTTTTGTACAAACGTGTAGAATTGTCCTTTCTTTCGCTCTGTCTCGCAGCTCTTCCCTGCTGCTATGCAGACTGTGTCTAAGAAGATTGTTCAGTCTCGCACCAACAGCACACTGGTGGGAGTTTTCACCATCATCCTCGTCTTCATCTCTGCCTTTGTCAATATGGTATGCAGAGCTGCCAAATCACTTCACACACAACATTAGTGTGTCTAACACTTGAGCTAACAATCTTATTTCTTCCAAAGAGACTGTATGGTCAGAAATGTTACTTAAAATACCAATTCTGTCATCATTTACTCACCCCTATGTCGATCCAAGTGTGTATGACTTTCTTTCTTCTACAGAACACAACATTTGCCAAAATGTCTAGAGTGTTGTAATCAGTACAATAAAAATAAATGACCAGGGTTGTCAAACTCCAAAAATGGTAGAAAAGCATTAGAAAAGTGCAGAGTGTTTATTTTGAGGTGAACTATCCATTTAAGGGATTAGTTCAACCAAAAAGGATAATTTGCTGAAAATGTACTCACCCTTTAAGATGTAGATGAGTTTGTTTCTTCATCAGAACAGATTTGGAGGAATTTATCATTACATCACTTGCTCAGCAATGGATGCTCTGCAGTGAATGGGTGCCGTCAGAATGAGAGTCTAAACAGCTGATAAAAACATCACAATAATCCAAAAGTAATCCAAACGACTCCAGTCCATCATACACTGTGAAGTGAAAAGCTGTTTGTAAGAAACAAACCCACCATTTTAAATTGTTTTGACTTTAAACCATCACTTCTATGCAAAATACAAGTCCATATTTTATAATATCGAAACCTTGAAAGCCACCAATGTATTTGTTTAGAACTGATTTAGACTGTTTTCACTTGTAAATGGTGCTTGATCTGTGCATATTTCTCTCCTGTTTCAGCCGAGATGATTTTTTCATTGAAGAAAGCAATAATAATGTTAAAGAAAACAATGGTTACAGTTAAAATCCATTAAAGGGTTACTCCACCCCAAAATTACAATTCTGTGAATAATTACCCTCATGTCATTCCAAACCCATAATCCATCTTCGGAACACAAATTAAGATATTTTTGATGCATTCTGAGAGCTCTCTGACCCTCCCATCAACGCACAGAAACGTAGCAAAGAGATCGGTAAAATAATCCATGTGACATCAGGGGTTCAACCGTAATTTTACAAAGCTACTTTTTGTATGCAAAGAAAACAAAAATAATGATTTTTTTTTTCACCGACCATAGTGCCATTGTGGAGAGTATCCACTGAGCACAAACCACATATGTTGTTCTGTCAGCCGCACCACACGGATATGTTGTTTTCGTTCAAATCAAAGCCTACGCTGTTTGCAGTTTCTTACAAACGCAGTTTTTTTAAAGCTTCATAAGATGTTAACTGATGGACTGGAGTGGTGTGGATTACTTGTGGATTATTGTGATGTTTTTATCAGCTGTTTGGACTCTCATTCTGACGGCACCCATTCACTGCAGAGGATCAGTTGGTGAGCAAGTGATGTAACGCAACATTTCTCCAAATCAGTTCTGATTTGTAGAAGAAAATCTGATTGTGTATTTTGCAGCCTGAGTGTATGTTTTGTGTTTCCTGCAGTTTTCCTGTGATACACAGAAGCTTGTGGACTGTGTCGCGGAGCGGTTTAACTGGTCGTCAGAGATGGTGACTCCCTGTGTGATTCACAACTTGTCTCGCTCTGCACCCGACGGCCTGAGTATCTGTCCCAGCAACACTCCCTCCTGCCCCTTCCCTGAGGTAAAATGTGTGTGTAGTCACACTATAAGAGCAAAGCTTAGTTGCAAATGAAAAATGGATTCATGTTTTATCCCCCGTGTCTCTTTCAGTATTTCAGCTACAGCGTGCTGCTGACCCTGTTGGCCTGCTCAGTGTTCCTGCAGATCAGTAGTATAGGGAAGCTGGCTTTAATGCTGCTCATCCAGCTCACTTTCCTGCTGCTTGTGGAGTGGCCAGAGGTGGCGCTGTTTGACAACTCAGACCTCTTCGTTACTGCCAATGCTCTGTGAGTACCGCTGCCAGCCTCTAGAGGGCGGCCTTTCTGTGGCCTGTTGTTGGTGATTATATTCAATAATACAATGACATTTTATTACATTAATTTAGTATTAACATATGAAATACTGTGGGTTGCAACAATGTTATTTAAAATAATTGATATGCTATTATATTATGATTATTTGATATTTTGATCTATCTGTCAGCAATTAACGAGAATTATTTTTAATCATTTTAAAGTTTTTTTTTTCAATTAAAACTTATTTGCGATATTAATTATAACATATATGAAATAATATAAAAATAAATAAAATTATAAAATGCAATAAAAGTAATATAAAATAGAAAAACATTAAAATATCTCTGATTTGAATACTGATTTGTATATAGTTTGTTTATTTGTGATATAAATAAATGCTGTAAGGTTTAAATGTTCTTGTGATGTTAACCTTTACACTGCATGTTTTTTTTTTTGTTTTTTTTTTTAGTGTTTTCAATGAAACTCTGCAATGGTGAGACTAAAATTAGTCTCTTATGCTTCCCGTTATTTGTAATTTTTAATTTATTATTTTTCTAAATGCAAAAATGTTTTATCTTGTTGGTTTTTCACAGGTCCAATCTCAATACAACTACTGAGCAGTGGTATGTGCAGTTAACACAGTCTTTGTTTCCATGTCTTCATCATTTTTTTGAATGATTTTTAATTTTGACTTGAAGACACGAACTCTTTGTTGTGGCTGTGTGCTGTATTCTGTTACATCCATGCTGTGATGTGAATAATTTATCCTGTGGCTGACCTGATCGCTCTCATTTCAGTGCTTTCAGGGTGACTAAAGTGTCCCTAAAGGTCATGACCCCGGTGATCCTCACTGTTTTTGTACTAGCACTGTACCTACATGCCCAGCAAGTGGAGTCAACGGCTCGTCTAGACTTCCTTTGGAAACTTCAGGTCAGGGTTTGAGCCTACAGTATTTTGGCCAACACCAAAATTTTAACCATTGAACTACTGCTACAGATCTTTGTCGTTATTAGCTTGGCACACTAAGATATAAAATAAAATGTCAATAAACAATTTGTTTATAAAATACATCGAGAATGTCCTCCTTTCAGAATTTAAAAAATATAATTTGTCTGTTCTTCTACAGGCCACAGAAGAAAAGGAGGAGATGGAGGAACTTCAAGCCTACAACCGCCGGCTCCTCCACAACATCCTGCCCAAAGATGTGGCCGCCCACTTTCTAGCCAGAGAGAGGAGGAATGACGAGCTGTACTATCAGTCGTGTGAGTGTGTGGCCGTCATGTTCGCCTCCATCAGCAACTTTTCCGAGTTCTACGTGGAGCTGGAGGCCAACAACGAGGGAGTGGAGTGTCTGAGGCTCCTCAATGAGATCATCGCTGATTTTGATGAGGTTTGTGTTTGAAAAGAATAAGGGAATCTTTAATTATTACACCATTCAGTATGACCAATATGAAAGCATCTTATGAACAGTAATGTATATTTCTGAAAACCTCCCCTCTATATCTCTCCTCTCTTGCAGATCATCAGTGAGGAGAAATACAGGCAGCTGGAGAAAATAAAGACCATTGGCAGCACCTACATGGCCGCATCTGGCCTCAACGACTCCACCTATGACAAGGAAGGCCGCTCGCATATAACCGCCCTGGCCGACTATGCCATGCACCTCCGCGAACAGATGAAATACATCAATGAGCATTCCTTCAACAACTTCCAGATGAAGATCGGTAGGGGTCACATTGGTGTCCATTGTTTGCCGATTTGTTTTTCTAAACGTCTGAAAAAGTTGTGGTGAAATGTGGTGCATGATTGTCTGACTATTTATGACAATGCGAGGTAGTTCAGGATTCATATAAACAGAGCTTTCATAATCTAAAATCAGACTGGATTCATTCAGATTGACAAAAATGACCACATTTAAACATACGAATTGAAAATTTGGCCATTTTTTTTAATTTTTTGCCATGATAAACTGAAAATTGTAACTCAGTTTTTACCACAAGGCAAGATTAGTTTAAGTTGTAAAATGTCATGTGGTACATCTCCCCACAAAAAAAATAAAATAAAAAAAAAATAATCATAAATATTTTTTACATGAAAAAAAATTATAATTTTTTATTAAATAATAAAAAAACTTTCTGAAAATTTTAAGGCGTGTATGCATCTTAACTTGACTTGATAGTTACACTCATTGTTATTGTTAACTAATACAATAAAAAAACTGTATTTGTAATTAAACTTTTATTATTATTATTTTATTTTATTATTAAAGTTTTATTAAAATATTATCGCACACAATTGTATTTTTTAATAATAATACATTTATAGTATATTACATTAAATAAAATAATATACATTTATTAATAATTATAAATGTATATATTATTTATAAAATAATAATACATTTATAATATTAGACAAAAAAATAGAAATGATGCCTTGGCAACTAACTGAAATAAAATAAAAAAATAAAATTGAAATTAAAATAACTTACAGCTAAATAGAAATAAAAAAATTTAATAAAATAAAAAATAAATAAAAATAAAAGCAAATTCACAATATTATTTAAATACTATAAGAGTATATAAATAATACTAAAATATACTACATGGCGTCACACGACATAATTTTTTTTTTTTTTTTAAACATGAATACTAAGGGTACATTTCTAAATTGGCATATGCATGTGTGTGTGCAGGACTGAACATTGGGCCAGTGGTCGCAGGCGTTATTGGCGCCAGGAAGCCACAGTATGATATCTGGGGAAACACAGTAAACGTGGCCAGTCGGATGGACAGTACAGGGGTCCCAGACCGTATTCAGGTAAACCTTCAAGCCTTTAGATGCCTTAGTCATAATAAGCAAGTGGTTTAGAAGTGATTTATGATGTTTTACTGGATGCCTTGCAGGTGACCACAGACCTGCACCAGGTGTTGTCCAGTAAAGGTTACCAGCTGGAGTGTCGAGGGGTCGTGAAGGTGAAAGGCAAGGGTGAGATGACCACTTACTTCCTGAACGACGGACCTCCCAACAGTTAGCAGCGCACTAGAGTTCCTTTGGATTCCCACAATTCCCCAGAGAGGAGGATTTCTGGAGGAAAGCAGAAGACAAACAAGTAGCCATCGCCATCACTTGAAAAAAGGAAGATTATTGAAAAAACAAAGCAGACTCCAGACTGAAGAGTCGTGGCGCTCATGGATATGGCTGTGCACCAGGACGATTGTTTTTAAGCCTCTCACTCAGGCTGCTTGAAAGATGCAAAGTCTGTTTATTTAATAAAGGCCTTTACTTGCCGAAGAAAAACGCTTTACATAAGGCATTTTCTCCAGTTTTATTTTTGTGTGACGTTTTTTTTTTTTCTCTGTTATTTTTTATTTCAGGTGAATATAAATACAGGTACTCATGTTTTGTTCGGAAATTCCTTATTTATTTTGATCTTGATGTTTTGTGCAAAAAGTCCTTTATGGAACAAGTGTGAAAAACACATACACATTTATACCGTACATAAACACATACGCTCGTATATCTGAGTGTGTACAGTATCTGTATAAATTGAGAAGAGAACTATTGACCAAAGACCAAAGTATTTAATAGAAAAGAAGTTGTCAAAACGTTTGCAGAAGTTTTGAATATTATGTAATGCTCAGATGTCCTCACCCCTCGATTTAATTCCTGATTTGTTTTTTTTTATGATGTTTTGTCATTTAAAGTAAATTACACTGATTGATTGACCAGCAATGCGGGTGACTGGCAGAGCATTGTGCACCAGATCATATGAAGGACTGAATGATTTATTTAAAGTCATGCTTTTCCTTCACAAAGATGAATTCCACATGGAAAAGTGTTTGGAAAAACTTTGGAACAATAGTTTTTTTTTCTCTCTTTCTTTTTTTTTGGAAGTACGACCAGATCTGGGCCTCCAGTGTGTCCTCAAGGAAGACTTCGGTTTTGTTTCGTGTGTTTCATCAACCATTCATTCATTTTTCAAAGACGTATTTTTGGTACAAAATGAAATAAAAGGAAAAAAAGAGTTTTTCGGAGGCATCTGGGGAAAAGCCACGGCATTGGATACCAACGGTACAAGACAGTTTATCAAGATCCAATTCATTCTAGAAGGACTTTTTTAAAAACGAAAGAAATATATCTATAAATTATGACTGAATACTGTGCTTTGTAATCTCGAAGGGGCATAACTCTTTTCACTGTGAGGTTTCTATAATACAACTAGCTGCTTTCTTGCCAAACTAAACAGCTCAAAAGCATGTCTGATTGTGGTATCTTCTCTACGATTTTTGTTTGTTTGTTCGATTCCCTGAAGTTGTTTGGGTATTTTGTATCATCTCTGTATCCGTTTTTTTAATTCCTATTCTGGTTGTTCTTATATCTATTTGATTATGATTCCATTCCAGCTGAGGAGAGGGAACAAAGACCTGAACATTTGGTACTAACTGATCAACTGCAGTCTTTGACGTATGATCAGATCAACAATATTCCCTCCACCGCTTGTTCTGCTTCATTGTAGTGAACATCTGTATAAGGAAAAAGCCACTTGGTAAAATACATATCTAAACCGATCTAAATCTAACTTCAAATTCATTAGGTAAACAGTTGCTAGCCAGCTAATTAATAACATAGAGAATTGCAGTGCATTTGCCTTAATTAAACAAATTCAGCATTTGATAACAGTGCCTCTTTGTATCACACGGTGTATAATGCGATTCATTTGGTGGACGCAACATTCGTTAACTCGTTCCCCTCTTTCAGCGACTTGCATCTTTTCCTGCTATGTGTTCTTCACTTATTGAAAATATGCTTTGATCGTAGTTTGGTCATTGCATGTCAGTTGATCATGTTTCGTACCAAAGGCAGGGTGCCCTGTTGTTTCGTCCAGTATGTGCAATAAAAGCATACACGGGTGGATATTCAGCGCGAGGGAAGCAAACACAGTGGTTTTGTACTGCGGACAAGCAGGAGTGTATTTTAGTACTACTGACTCTCACACTGGGGCCTCTGTCTAGATCAGGGCTGAACGCCTCCTGATCATCTCTTTATTTTCGTTTACCTTTTCGTTTGTTTGTTTCATTCTTGTTTTTACTTTAGTCGAAGGATTAGAAAAGGGACAAGCATTTCAACTTTGCAAAGGAAAGTTGAGGAAAGACTCTCGATGAATATAGACAAACTTTCCCCCACTAAAAATAAAAAAAAGTCTGTTTTATTTGGTTTTTGTGATTGCTTTTTATTGTGGTTTTGTTAAACTGTTTTTTTTTTTTGTATATATTAGGCATTGTGTTTGCATCACCTTAAATGATGCATCATTTAAAGGTTTTTTTGCCTCAGAATATGATAGGTACACATTGTAGATTTTTATTTATTTACAACTAGTAATTATCACTTCTATAATCAAACTAGTATCATTTTTTATATCTTAATGTGAACTGATTAATTTCTGCTTTTCAAAACTCTACCAGCTGAGATTTGCGTGTAAATCAAGATGCCTTGCTCAGTAAATATTTTATGCATTTGGTGAGCTGGAATTCAAATACTGTTGTCAAGCTAACTTAACATGGTCCTAGATCATCATTTCATCCTGGTGTAGTCAGTTTTTGATACTAACGAATGACGAATCAGAACATTGTGGTTTACTAAAATTCAGGAAGAAGTTCCTCCCGAATGGACTGCTTCAGGTCAAGTTTATTCACAAATGGTTCATTGTTTTATTATTACTGGACTTTTCCACCATAATGCAGGTATATGCAAAGAACAACATTTAGCACATTCAGATTGGGACTAAATTTATTGCACTAAATTCTATAAACAATATGGCACAGCCATAGCTGTGCAGTGGATAGGTAACACTGGCATTAGTGTGAGTTGTGTGTCCTCTGCACCTCCTGTTCTGCAGAGCAAAGTGACACACTGCAGTGTTGCAGTATTAGTGCACTGTGATCACCATGTGAACATACTGTCTTACAGTTCCAAGGACCAGGAATCAAAACAAGCTGAAGTCTGGGCAAGTCATTGACATCTCATTCACAAACCTGAGAAAATCAGTGAAATATGCATTATTATTATTAAAGCATTATCCATTAATTGTCTGTTGACACACATTGGCCTACATAGCTTAAGATCCTTCATACTTGGTCATTTCGCTGTTTTTGCGTGGGAAGCGACGGGTTTGAGTCCAAGGCTCCCGGTTCTTCAGGCCATCGGTGGAAACCCACCAGCCGTACTGCTGGTTGTCCGTCACAGGTACACGATACAGCTCTTTAGGAGCTAAAGAGAAACACAAGATCTCATCTATGCCACAGTGACCACCAAAAAAAGCATCCAATTAATTTAGATTTAAGATAAATTATTAAGACTGGTTCATTTAAAATAAAAAATCCAAACTCGTCATGAATAATCTGAACATATCACTCTCAATTTTGAGCAAGCATAATTACACAAACTATACACACACACAGAGAGAGAACCTCTCTTTAGTATGTAACTCATTCAGTATGTGGGTGTTTGATGTATTTAGTGTGAACTTACACCTCTGAACGCGTCTGCTCAAGTCCTGATATCTGCTCTGACTGCCGAGATGCAGGTCTGATGAGTCTGAAAGGAAGAAACAAACATATTGGACCCCACTAGTGTAAGTTAGATAAACAGATGTGCTAAAGATCCGTCGAAAGCGCCTGTTTTAACATCGCACCAAAGCAGCCATACCTCGTGTAAGATTGTTGTGCCTAGATGTTACCATCCTGTCCCCAAAAGGGTTCTGATAGCCCAAATATGTGAGTCCGAAGAAAGCCATACTCAAAACTGTATTAGGAGAAATAACAAAACAATAGCAGGAGGAACGACCTGAACCGAGCGAAAAGAGCCGAGCACCAGAATCACGCGCTGCGTTCAAACGCTGTTTAATCTGTTGCCATGGATACTTGCACTGCCCCCAGCTCTGGTTTATTTATCAGCACTTTTATAACCTAAACCCTAAAGCGATTCGAATTCATTAATATTTTGCTTGCTTCCTAAATATCCCCTCAGTCCACTTACTAACTCGCTGTTGCTTAGCACTTTCTGTTTGTGCAGGAATTAAACAGTGTTAAATAATCCAATGAGATGCACCTGGCATGCGCCATAAATTACTGCTTTAAGAAAATTTAACACGAGACAGTTTCTAAATATTTTCTCTGACATGTATGTTCACAACTGAAAAGTGGTTACAACGCTTCGCTTTAGTGCAGGTAAGTACATATTTAAGTTGAAGCACCACTTTTTGAGTCCTTTTTATAAAACAGGTTTGTCATTCAAATTACTGAATTCGCATCAACCCATTGTTGTCTACGTGTTTTATTTAGGCCTATTTATTTATTTTTACAATTACTAATACTTTCTAATATTTATGAAGGTCTTTTGCTGTATGTGACCCTAGCCTAGACCGCAAAACCATTTATTTATTTATTTTTAGATGTATATCATCTGAAAGCTGAATAAATAAGCTTTCCATTGATGGTAAGCATTCCATTGATTTGTTAGGATAGGATAATATTTGGCTATCTATTTGAAAATCGGGAATCTGAGGATGCAAAATATTCATCGCTTTTAAAGTTGTCAAAATGAAGTTCTTAGCAATGCATTACCAATCAAAAATTAAGTTTTGATATAATTACGGTAGGAAATTTACAAAATATCTTACTGGAACATGATCTTTACTTAATATCCTAATGAATATTGGCATAAAAGAAAATTCGATGTATATAATGTATTGTTGGCTATTGCTACAAATATTCCCGTGGTACTTATGACTGGTTTTGTGGTCCAGGGTCACATATAGTCTTTTAGGTTTGGCTTTGTGGTTCTTTTTAAGATTAAAATAGTTATTTAATAAAGAGTAGTAGTTTGACTTCTTGATTACTTAACATTTATTTCTGATAAGATGTCCTGTATCGTAGTGCATTGCACACGGTGCTTCGAACCACATTCAGAGGAGCAGAGCTGAAGCACTACCAAAACAATGTTCTTCCACTAGACACTGCTCCAGGGCCAAAGGTTAGGGGAGTGCAGGGTGAGTTGAGCCAGTTTTTACTTGCAGTGTGTTTAAAGTGAGCATGTGACAGTAATGGGTCCAACTGAAATATTTACATAAATTTCAGGATGTGGATTATTCCTTGAGAATAATCGCTTTGGATCTAAAATAAAAGTGGTTTCTTGGCTCAGCTTGGGGTAAACTAAGCCACATGGGGTTAAACTGTGCCACTGACTATGATTAAGTAAAACAGAACGTTTTCACCTCAGGCTATATCAAAGGAAGGGAAATTCAACAAATATGACTTTATAAAATCTATGTATGATCCTTGTGATGGACTGGGCATTTATCCAGGGAGTTTTCCTGCCTGTGACTCACGACACTCGGTTGACTTTGCAGGCATTTTTAAAATGATTAAAACATTTTTTTTTAAGTTGAATAATTAAAAAGAAAAAGAAAAAAAACAAACAGACTGCAAATGACCTTACAGAACTGGGCTAATTACTCAACATCTTACTTATAAATTTTGCAGGGAAATACAACTTAATAAAATTTTCAGTGACCAATTTTCATAAACGAGGCCTGTTTAACATTTTCAACAAAATCAAGTCCAGAACAAAATCAAAAATGTTTGGTATAAAATAAATGAAATATTGAATTACAGTAAAATAATACTTCTGGCTCAAATTACCCCACTCCTACCATTTTAACAAACTTATATCATCCAGCAGTTTAGAGCTAACATTATAGCATCTACATTTACATTTAATCATTTGGCAGACGCTTTTATCCAAAGCGACTTACAAATGAGAACAATAGAAGCAATCAGACCAACGAGAGAACAACAACAGTATACAAGTGCCATGACAAGTCTCAGTTAGTCTAGTTAGTCTACAGACCCGTAGCTATGTTTTGTTTTTTGTTTTTTCCCCCCAAGAATAGGATAGACAAGAAAAGGTAAGTGCTAGTATTAGTTGGTCAAGTGCTGGCGAAAAAGATGAGCCTTTAGATGTTTTTTGAAAATGAGTAAAGACTCGGATGTTTGAATTGAGATTGGGAGGTCATTCCACCAGCTGGGCACAGTCCAGAAAAAGGTCCGTGAGAGTGATTTTGAACCTCTTTGGGATGGCACCGCAAGGCGCCGTTCACTTGCAGAATGCAAGCTTCTGGAGAGCGCATAAGTTTGAACTAGTGAGTTTAGGTATATTGGTGCCGTGCCAGTGGTCGTCTTGTAGGAGAGCATCAGTACCTTGAATTTGATGCGAGCAGCAGTGTAACCTGGCTACCAGGTTTAGCCTTCAAATATGTGTGGTCATATCACCAATTTTGTTTATGGTTATCTAGAAACAAAGCGTGGCTCAACTTCCACCGTCTCAAATCACCTCGCTCTCCCCTACTGTACATAGTGTAGCTTTAAAATTGTTCTGCTGTGTGACAAACGAATCAAAATATTCCATGTTTCACTCATTATTCCCTCAATTAATATGAGCTTGTGTCAACTACTCAGATTCAAAACAGCACAAATTAATTTACTGATTTACTGCAGACATTTTCCAATGCTACAAATGGCTGAACTTATATACAATATCCTGTTTGTTTGTTTTTTCTTCTAGGATGAGCTTACAAAGTCCTCAATGTACACTACCCATAAAACTGAGCATCTTGGGACTGTCCCTTTTAATCACCATTCTGTGGGTATTACTGCTGGATCTAGGAGGGTGGAGGTCTGCCAGCTACTGGTATCAAGATCTTTCCTTAAAGCCAAGATATAGAGGCAGTGTTGGAAGGAATTTCAGCGGCATCTGGCATATTCAGACACATACCTCTATACAACCTTTTGAAAGGGCTTTAGCGTTATCTGAAGATGCCAGATGTCCCTCTGGGTTCTACAGCATGGAGGAGCTCAGGCCTCAGATAGAGAGACCTCAGGAGGATCCAGAAGGACCTGGAGCTGATGGAAAGCCCTTCGTCACTGGCATCTTGACACCTGCAGAGCTGAGGGAGAAGCAGGAGGGCCTTTCTAGAAGCAGCTTCAACCAGTTTGCCAGTGACCGTATCTCATTACACCGCAGTCTTGGTGTCGACACGCGGCCCCCCGAGTGAGTACCACAAGAGGCAGACTGAGCAAAATTGTTCATATTTTACCTTTTGATCATGTAGCACTAGTTCACTGTTACTCTTCCTAGATGCGTTGAGCAGAAGTTCAGCAGATGTCCACGGTTACCCACTACCAGTGTGATCATTGTGTTCCACAATGAGGCATGGTCCACTCTTCTCCGCACCATCTGGAGTGTCTTACACACTTCACCGGCTGTTTTACTTAAAGAAATCATACTGGTGGATGATGCAAGTACTCAAGGTAAGTAAAGGCATATGAATTGCATTTTTAGGTACCTTCTTTGAATAAGGTCGACAATAAAAAGAGTAAAAAAAAGTTAATGGACTTATGTTGATGGAAGGAACCAAGCAATATCTAGAGACCAGAATATCATAAAGACCTGGCAATGGGATCTTTTAACTTGAGCCAGTAAGCAGCCACCCAGGAGAAATTGCTTAGTAACCACTCATAACACCCTAGCAATCAACACACTATCAACACCTTAGCCAGCACCCAAACCATCTTATCAACGACTTAGCAACCACCCGGAACATGTCAGTGCCACATCATCCCCCCACAACACACTAGCAATAGCTTAGCAACAACTCAGAGCACCCTGCAATGCCTTAGTTACCACCCAGAGAATTGTGGCAACACCTTAGCAACCACCCAGAACACTCTAGCAGCAGTTTAGCAACCAGTTAGCAATGTCTTGGCAACCAACACCCTAGTGACACTTAATCAACCACCTAGGACAGCCTAGCAATGCTTTAGCAACCAGCCAGGACACCTTGGTAAAACCTTAGCAACAACCAGGAGACACTAGCAGTGCCTTAGCAACCCCCAAGAACACCCTAGTAACACCTTAAAAACCACCAGAGCACAATATCAATGCCTTAGCAACAACCCAGAACGTGATAGCAACTCAGTTGTGTTCTGGGTTGCTTAGGCATTCCCCGAGTGTTCTGAGTGGTTGCTAAGGCATTACCCAGAACACCCTAGTTATGCTTTAGAAACAACCCAGGACACAATAGTAATGCCTTACACCATGTCTACACCAGACATGACAATTGTTGTTGCTGCGCTGCAACGTTGGCATCTAGTTAAGACATTCTATCTTTGATTTGAAATCTTGGGGTTTAGTTTTAGTGTGATGATTATTTGTTTTAATTTCAGATCATCTCAAAGCCCCATTAGAGCAGTATGTCCAGTCTCTTGAGATTGTGCGTGTCCTGAGGCAGCGTGAGAGGAAAGGTCTAATCTCTGCCAGACTGATGGGTGCACGAGAGGCTGAAGGACAGGTGCTCGCCTTCCTGGACTCCCACTGTGAGTACATACTGTTGGCATCTTTGTATAGTGCAGCCCAACCTATTGCTTTCACATAAAAACTGGATTGGATGGAGGTCTCAAATCCAGTAGTGGCTTCTGACTGTAAGTTTAGGTGGGGCAGGGTCTGGGACTTAAAATATTCTAGAAACTCTGAAAAATATTGTTTAATAATGCTGAACATATTTACAAATGAAAAATTTATGACTGATTCAGTTTATAAATAGAGGTTTATGTTTTGAAATAGATTAATATTTTGGCATGGTCTTGCTCCACCTGTCCATATAGCTGAGCCTTAGCTGCTCAAATCTTAGTCCACTAAAAGGTTAATATATTATATTCATACAACTTTGAGGATTGAGTGTTTTATTACATTTAAAGGTGGAAACATAAGGAAAATAATGGTAAACATTAGTCTAATCAGAGTTGAAGTTATGTAGGCATATAAGTCGACTTCCTATCCTGAGTTTGTGTGTTTTCTCAGGTGAGTGTTTCTATGGTTGGTTGGAGCCCCTGTTGGCCCGGTTAGTTCAGGAGCCTACAACAGTTGTGAGCCCAAGCATTGCTGTCATCAACAAGAATGATCTACAGTTCATTAAGCCAGTGATGTCGTCCCGAACACATACTCGTGGGAACTTTGACTGGATCCTGAGCTTTGGCTGGGAGACAATACCTGAAGAAGAGAGGGTGAAACGCAAAGATGAAACCTATCCTGTCAGGCAAATGATCTACAAATTTACCCAAACAGAGACACCTTTCTCATAACGCATTCTAATTTAAATTGCATTTATATTGCTGTTGATGAGACACCAGGTTTCATGTGGTTTCATTCTTCATTCAGGACACCCACTATTGCCGGTGGGCTTTTTGCCATTTACAAGCAGTTCTTTGAACACGTTGGAACTTATGATGACAATATGGAGTTTTGGGGAGCAGAGAACATAGAAATGTCATTTAGGGTAAGACCCTCTCACAGGTTTCTATCTTTTGCATCCATTGAGTGAACTTTTTATTATATAATATTTATTTATTTATTTTTTTTAAAAGAAATAGAAGATTTGGACATTTGACAACTCGGTTTATTCTAATTCTAATACAGTTTTGTTTTTAACTATTATAAATCATTTTCTTTAATTCAATTCATTACCATCCATCCATCTTCTTCCGCTTATCTGGGGCTGGGTCCAGGGGGCAGCAGTCTAAGCAGAGACGCCCAGACATCCCTCTCCCTAGGCACTTCCTCCAGCTCCTCCGGGGGGATATCCAGGCGTTCCCAGGCCAGCCGAGAGACATAGTCCCTCCAGCGTGTCCTTGGTCTTCCCTCGGGCCTCCTCCCGATGGGACGTGCCCGGAACACCTCCCCAGGAAGGCGTTCAGAAGGCATCCGGAACAGATGCCCGAGCCACCTCAGGTGGCTTCTCTCGATGTGGAGGAGCAGCGGCTCTACTCTGAGCTCTTCCCGAGTGGCTGAGCTCCTCACCCTATCTCTAAGGGAGCGCCCAGCCACCCTACGGAGAAAGCCAATTTCGGCCTCCTGTATCCGGGATCTTGTCCTTTCGGTCATGACCTTAGGTGAGAATAGGAACGTAGATCGACCGATAAATCGAGAGCTTCGCCTTGCAGCTCAGCTCCTTCTTTACCACGGCAGACAGGTACATAGACCGCATCACTGCACCTATCCGCCTGTCAAACTCCCGCTCCATCCTTCCCTCACTCATGAACAAGAACCCAAGATACTTGAACTCCTCCACTTGAGGCAGGGGCTCTCCACCAACCTGAAGGGGACAAACCACCCTTTTCCGGCTGAGAACCATGGCCTCAGACTTGGAGGTGCTGATTCTCATCCCAGCTGCTTCACACTCGGGTGCAAACCGTCCCAGCGCACGCTGAAGGTCCTGGCCTGATGAAGCCAACATGAAAACATCATCTGCAAAAAGCGCCTAGAAATCCTGTCCATAAAAATAATGAACAGAACCTGTGATAAAGGACAGTCCTGCCGGAGTCCAATATGTACCGGGAACAAGTCTGACTTACTGCCAGCAATGCGAACCAAGCTCCTGCTCCAGTCACACAGGGACCGGACAGCCCTTAACAGAGGGCCCCCGGACCCCATACTCCCGGAGCACCCCCCATAGGATGCTGCGAGGGACACGGTCGAATGCCTTCTCTAAATCCACAAAACAAATGTGGATTGGTTGAGCAAACTCCCATGAACCTTCCAGCACCCCAGCGAGGGTATAAAGCTGGTCCAGTGTTCCACGACCAGGACGAAAACCGCATTGTTCCTCCAGAATCCAAGATTCGACTATCGGCTGAATTCTCCTCTCAAGTACCCAGCCATGGACTTTCTCAGGAAGGCTGAGGAGTGTGATTTTTTTTTTTTTTTTTTTTTTTTTTTTTTTTTTTTTTCTGTAGTTGGAACACACCCTTCGGTCCCCCTTCTTGAAAAGAGGGACCACCACACCGGTCTGCCATTCCATGGGCACTGTCCCCGACTGCCACGTGATGCTGCAGAGGCGTGTCAGCCAACACAGCCCCACAACATCCAGGGACATGAGGTACTCAGGGCGGATCTCATCCACCCCTGGTGCCTTGCCACCGAGGAGCTTCTTAACTACCCCTGTGACTTCAGCTTGGGTGATGGACGAGTCCACCTTCGAGCCCTCAGCCTCTGCTTCCTCAATGGATGACATGTCGGTGGGGTTGAGGAGATCCTCGAAGTATTCCTTCCACCCTCCTGAGGTGCCGTATGGTTTGCCAGAATCTCTTCGAGGCCAACCGATAGTCTTTCTCCATGGCCTCACCAAACTACTCCCAGACCCGAGTTTTTGCCTCCACAACCACCCAGGCTGCAACCTACTTGGCCTGCCGGTACCCGTCAGCTGCCTCAGGAGTCCCACAAGCCAGGCCAGGCCTGGTAGGACTCCTTCTTCAGCTTGACGGCATCCCTTACTTCCGGTGTCCACCACCAGTTTGGGGATTGCTGCCTCGACAGGCACCGGAGACCTTATGGCCACAGCTCAGAGTGACTGCGTTGACAATGGAGGCGGAGAACATGGTCCACTCAGCAGTGATGGAGTACTCGAGTCCTGGACTCGGTCTCGAGTCCGACTCGAGTCACTATTCTTTGGACTCGAGTCCGACTCGAGACTCCATTCTCTGGACTCGTGACTCGACTTGGACTCGCGGACTGATGAGTCGTACTTGGACTCGGACTCGAGGATATATAAAATCGGACTTGAGCATTCATCACGTTGTTTTTGACTAAATATGTTATAAAAAATTTATATAAGGTGTTACACTTTTCCTGTTTCGTGCCCAAGACCTGCCGGGATCTATTTTTTTCCCTCACAGACACTGTCCTGTCTTTCTCCATGGCCTCACCAAAGAGTCTGTCCAGCTTCCTCCCCCGCCATCGGATCCAACTCACCACCGGGTGGTGATCAGTTGACAGCTCCGCCTCTCTCTTTACCCGAGTGTCTAAGACATACGGCTGGAGGTCAGACGAAACGACCACAAAGTCGATCATCGACCTCCGGCCTAGGCTGTCCTGGTGCCACGTGCACTGCTGGACACCCTTATGCTTGAACATAGTGTTCGTTATGGACAAACTGTGACTTGCACAGAAGTCCAATAACAGAACACCACTCGGGTTCAGATCAGGGGGGCTGTTCCTCCCAATCACGCCTCTCCAGGTGTCACCCAGTAGAACGACGGAGTCCCCGGTCGGAGCACTTTCCAGCACCCTTCCCAGAGACTCCAAGAAGAGCCAGGTACTCTACACTGCCCATGAGGGGAGGCCCGGCCACCAGACGCTCGCATTCGAGCCCCCGCCCCAGGCCTGTCTCCAGGGTGGGGCCCTGGCTGCGCCATGCCGGGCGACTTCACGGTCCTTGTTTTTAAAGACTTCATAAAGGGCTTCTGAAACGCTCTTAAGGCCCATTCACACCAAGCATGATAACTATAAAGATAATGATAAAGATATAGTTCTAAAAATCGTTTTCAGTATTAAAGAACAGCAGAGTCCACACCACAACTATAACGATAAAGACTAAGAAAAACAATATCGTTGGAATCACTTTCAAAATAATTTTTTTTCCAGCTGATGAACCATAAAAATTGACAGCCAATCAGAATCCATCCTGCTGTAACAAGCTCGAGAATTTAAAGCGGCAGATGAGCGTACGCTTAGAATAAACAGAAGATATCGTTCACTGTTGTAGACTCTAATATCATTATCTTTATAGTTATCTTTATAGTTATCGTTCGACCCGTCACCTAGGAACTGTTTGCCTTGGGAGACCCTACCGGACAACATAGCTCTTAGGATCATTCGGGTACTCGAACCCCTCCACCACGATAAGGTTGTGGTTCAAGGAGGAGTCAATTGTCATTACATTTAATTCAAATTTTATATATATATATATATATTACTAAAGCTAAACTGATATAAATATATAAATAAAAGAGAATTCAAAAAATAAAAAAAATAAAGCGAAATAAAAATATACAAAAATGATCAAAGCACATTGCAAAAATTAAATCCCAAACATAAATTAAAATAAAAACTAAAAATATATAAATAAAAGAGAATTCAAAATATTAAGAAATATTTAATGTTATATAAATAATACAAAAAACAACAACAACAATTGTTCACACTATTCTGGTGTCATACATTATGTATTGGCTCTTGCAGGTATGGTTGTGTGGAGGCAGTCTAGAGATCATTCCCTGTTCTGTGGTCGGCCACATCTTTCGCACTAAAAGTCCACATTCCTTCACAAAAGGCATAGATGTGATCGCACGCAACCAGGTTCGCCTCGCAGAAGTCTGGATGGATGATTACAAGAAGATTTTCTACAACAGAAATAAAAAGGCTGCTGCCATTGCAGCGGAGGTAAGAGAGATATTTAAATTAAAATATTTTAGATGACAAACTCTTAATTGTACAGCTCACATATTTCTCTTCTACCTCTGAGGAGCACAGAAATCATATGGGGACATCAGTGAGCGCCTGAAGCTCAAAGAGAGGCTGCATTGCAGAAATTTCTCCTGGTATCTAGAAAACATTTTCACTGAGGTCTTTGTGCCAGATTTGAACCCTGTGCTGTATGGATCGGTAATGTAGTGTTATAACTTTGAATTTATTGCAAAAGCTATTTCCAGGAATATATAATATAATTATAATATATTTTTTTTAAATTTTTTTTTTTTTGTGTGCATATTGTGTCTGTAGTTAAAGAACATTGCCACAAACACTTGTCTTGATATTGGTGAGAAAAATCCTGGAGGGAAGTCGGTGGTTTTATTCATTTGCCACAACATGGGAATAAATCAGGTACTTTTTGATAACTGCTGTCACCCTTACATTATTTTTTTTTTATTGGTCATTATTAATATTTTTATAAAAAATTTAAGCTTGTTTGGCCAAAATAAACAAAAGCACACTGCAAATAAAAAATTATAATTTGAATGCAATAATTAATAATATGTAAATAATAATATTAATAAATAGGTACTATAATAGTAAACAAATAGCCCTAAAATAATTTTAGTATTAAACATTTTATTGGTCAATTTTCTATACCCTTCTAAACATTTGTTTTGCTTTGCAGTATTTTGAGTACACGTCACATCAGGAGCTGAGGCATAATATTGATAAGCAGCTGTGTCTGCATGCGACGATTGAGCCTGAACCCGTGCGAGTGGAGCTGTGCAACTTTCAGGGTGAAGGAACCGTCCCAGCTCCACAGCAGACGTGGAGTTTCATTCTTGTTTCCCAACAGGTGTGGTACATATCCTAACATCCCTTTGCCTCTGGCTGCATAATGTCACAAATAATCAATGAACTATTATGGCACAAAATTATCCTATAATCCCAAACTTTTGTGGATGTTATCTTCTAGAGATTTATCTTCTTACCTTTTATATATTTGTACTTATTTGCAGATATATCTTGTCCTCAATGTTCTGTTTAGTAAGTGTTTAATGGTGGAGTATGGCAACATCATCATGAAAAACTGTGACCCTGCCAACAATTATCAGCACTGGTCTTTCATCTGATATGAAGTCAAAAGGGGCTCGTCCTCCATCAGATTATCTGAATCCTTTTTTTTTTTTTTTTTGGAATATTGTACAAAACAGAATCACAATGAATATTTAAACAAATGTTGCGTCACTGTTTTGCTGTAATGTAAGTTTGTCCAATGTATCAGAAGTTATTACTTATTTGATTTATAAATCTGTCAAATGAAACTGAACTGATTAAATTAAACTTGATTAAATGTCCTAAATTCAGTGTTTGTCATAATGCACACTTTTAATTAACAATTGTGTTTCTCGCATTGAACGGTGATTAGTTGTAGCACTTGACCAATGTATTTATGAAATGAAAGCTGATGATGAATTAATGTCTTTTTGTAAGCAACGTGTGCAATGACTGGATGTACTTGTGCAGTAGATTTAACGGTTTAGCTATCTCGGAGTCAGGATATTTAAACATCCAATCAATTATGTAACGTTACATTAACGCAAGGTGGCGCTAATGCAATAGAAAAGAATCGAGTACTTTTAAGTTGGTATTTCTTCTTCGTAATGCTAAATGTCTAAATCATTGAGGTAGCTTTATACTAAAATATATATATATATATATATATATATATATATATATATATATATATATGCTTAATTGTCCAATTATTAAATAAGTTAGTTTATATTGTGTGTTTTTTGTAATCTGCAGTGTCATGCTGACAATCTTACAGAGCGCTACATTTGACTTTTTTTCTAGCTCTTATCAGGAGGATTTAATGCTCATTAGATATTCCGCATGCGCGCTCTTCATTGGACTGAAGAGCGTTCAGCATGTACGCCATTGGAGCGTTTAGCTGTCAATCACCGTCCTCCTGCAGTCTGTCCCCGCCCACGTCGCTTATCATCGGCGCAGTTGCGCGGTGACGTCATACGCTCCAGCAATGATGGGGAGTCGAGCGAGCGCTGGTGAGTTCCTCTCTACACCATAGACTGCTCTACACCAATAAGAAGCGCGCAGTGTCATTTTAACAGGGAAGGAGGAAACCGTCTTAAAGAATGATACTGTAGTCGGTATTGTTACATTTTTTTGCGCTGAGTCTGTTACAGGTCTTTAGCCTTTAAATCCTGCTGTTTTTGTTTGGTTAAGTAAAGAGCACTAAAAGTAAGTAACGTTAGCATGTTGTCATGCAGATTCTGCAGTGTATATTCGGCTGTCTACTAACTTCAGATTGTCCCTTATCAGCTTTATCTTGTAGAATCTGATGTTCAGTGTATTCCAAATATCGATGTTTAAGGCATTTTGTTTTGAATGTGATGCACTGCGTAAAATAATCAGCAGGCTGTAAGTCCAGTCAGTGCCAGGCTGAGCTGTTAAATAAGGGATTGTGATAATAACATTACGGTAAATTCAGAGTGTGGGTTTGTGGGAAGTTGTGTTTTTGTGTCAAACGAGGTTTCTCTGTGTATCTCTTCTGTATGCCACAGAGAGAGCACACACTACAGTCCCTGAACACAGTGGTAGGACGTTGTTTGTCATCCCAATGCATCCCAATTGTAACGTGATTTGTCAAATTACTAGACTAGTCAACACTATAGTTGGTGTTGTGTGTCTGTTCCCTAAAGAGTGCAAGTGACTCTGCATTGGCAAGGAATTATTGCATGCGAAAGTTTACATTTTTATTATTTTATGTGCATGTAACAAATACATATAATTTTTTACACTGCTTTCTTTGACATGCATGTCTTCAGAATCAGGAAATTTAGTTAACAAACTTGCTCTGTGGTTGTGTTATTTGTTTAATATTCATACTAATGCCTTTGACATTGTACTGTGTGTACTATGTGTTAGGCAGCTTAAGTAAAAGCTCTTTGGTGAACACCTTTTTGTATGTGAATCTACGTGCATCATTTTTCAGTAGTGATAGACCCATTTATTTATTTAGCCGTTTTGAGGTTGGTGATGGCTAATTAACATACATATAGTGTAATTTTGCTGTTTTTGTTGTCATTAAGTTGCATTTTGTGTGTGTGTGTGTGTGTGTATATATGTGTATATATATATATATATATATATATATATATATATATATATATATATATATATATATATATATATATATAAAAGCATTATCGTCCATCCTGATGTCTGTTATCTTCCAAAACAACTTTATATATTAACTGCCCTGGCAACATTTACACTGACCTAATTTTTTTTTATACATATAGTATTTAAACGTTTTTTATTTTAGAAATATTTGTGGCACATATACAAATATTTTTCATTTAAAAATTTGTTTAACTTTTCTTAAACAAAATGAAATTATTTTTAAAAGCAATGATACAGCTGTAATATAACTCCAGATAGATAATAAAAAAAAAAAAATCATAACCTACTTCTGATATGACTGTATGAACATGAGCACCACTTGAGATCTGTGGTTTAATCTTTTTCTGACCTCTTGACAGGCAAGATGAGCCTTCCCCTCTCACGCTCTGAAGTGTTTGGGCAGCTGAGGAAAGAACTACACGATGATGCAGAGTTTCACCATTCTGACGTTCATATCTTCATCATCATGGGTGCTTCGGTGAGTCTCAGTGTGTGTGTGGTAGCCTATATTTAAATCTCTCTGTCTCTACTAATCAGGAGTTGATACAGTCTTGTGTGCAGCCATGAATTGTCTCTTATTTTGTACACTTTACATCTATTGAAAATGTGTGTGAATTCATGTATTTGGGCTACTTTTTCTTTACAGGGACCACATTTACATGCACATCAGTATTATGATATTAATCTGAAATTACCAATGTTCTGTTAAGTACTGAATCATGTGATCACCTCAATCCAATTGCCTGATTCAGTTTAAGACCATATTCTGATTTCCCAAATTTCAGTTCCCACTCCTGGAATATCATAAATTTGTTGCATGTAAACACCTTATTCAGGGAGGCCTATACACTATTAACTTATTGCTTATTTGCATGCATATTACTAGCATATTGGCTGCTTATTAGTACTTCTGAAGCACATACTGATGCCTTATTCTGCATGACCATATTCTACATCCCTAAACCCTACCCCATACCTAAACATAACTGCTGCAACAGCTACCTTACGAACCATCAATAAGCAGCAAATAATAGGCAGCTAATTAATATGTGTTCCCTAAACTAAAGTGTTACTCAGAAAACTCACCGAAAAGCACGCTCCCCACAACTTCCCAGTTTGTAAAGCGCTTTACAGTTGGCACAGGTGCGCGTACGGCTCTTCCCCACCAGTCCTTACTTTAAACTTTCATCCCTTTGCTTTTCTTCTGTTGCTCTAGTTACATATCACTGCATGTGTTTATTAATGATTGTGCCATGCTTTCCATTTCATGGTGGTGTTGTTGGGATTGTTGGAGGTAAGAAGTGTTAATTAAAATATTGTGAAAACTAGGGAGGTAACGATTCACTCACAATGTGAGACCATTCACAATATTTATTTGATGAGACAGTTTTCCCGCAATTTTAACAAAATGAGATTTAAGAGAAATTATAAATGAAAGTGAAAGTGGAAAGAAAAAAAAAGTGAAAGTGACATGACATACTGTACAGCCAAGTATGGTGACCCATACTCAGAATTTGTGCTCTGCATTTAAACCATCCAAAGTGCACACACACAGCAGTGAACACACACACACCGTGAACACACACCCGGAGCAGTGGGCTGCCATTTATGCTGCGGCGCCTGGGGAGCAGTTGGGTGTTCGGTGCCTTGCTCAAAAGGGCACCTCAGTCGTGGTATTGCCGGCCCGAGACTCGAACCCACAACCTTAGGGTTAGGAGTCAAAAAGAGTGCTTTTATTATTTCTGACAAAATGCTGCACATTTCTTTGTGAAATTTAAATGTCACATAACAAAACTAAATTTAAATGTTAACAATTCAAACAAAGATGATGCGTACATGCAGCAAGAGCACTTTTTGATTTAAGTTAGATTGTATAATTTTGATACTTTAAGCAAAGACAGGTTCTTTAGATTAAATGTTCTTCACACTAAGGAAAATGTTATTTTAGGAACTTTCCACCTAGAACCAAAAACGGTTCTTCTATGAAATTTGTTGCAAAAAAAAGAAAAAAAGAAAAAAACCCTTTGGAAACCTTTATTTTTAATATGACTGAAAAAGTGGTCCAATTTATCCAAAATCCTACTAATGTCTTGATTTAGATCCTATTTCATATTATTTCTTGTACATGGTAGTTTCTTTGGTTATACACCATATAGTTTTACAGCACAGCCTGTTAACTGCTGAATATATAACAGCCATGATATTTTGTACAAGGAAGTACAGCAGTTATTTTGCAACCATGAAGAGACATTGCCAGCGTAGGGCATCTTTTTATAATCCAGACAGAACAGGGTGGTTGAGTAATTCAGCGGTTCAGTTCACACCCCATGAAGGCTTAAGGCCTTGAAAGGTGATTGGTCGAGTGTGGTGACAGAAGATCTGCGATTGGCTAGACATGATGAAAGATTTATTGTATCTAGACAGCCTTGATTAGGTTCGGCATGAAAACATAAACTGTGATGAATGCTGACAGACCCAAAAATCATACAAATATTAAGAATGAAGTGAAAGAGAAGTTTGCATTATAGTAATTCAGGCTTTTACACTTCTCAATAGACTGTTAATTTTCTTAACTTTTAGTTGTGAAATTTAAACCCTCTTCCTCCTTTTTTTTGGCTAGATTTTCCTTGTTCCTCCTTATTTTGTTCAGCTTTTAACTAGTCCGTTTTTACACAACTGCTTTGTCAAACGATCTTTTGTTACTGTTGGCTTTTCCTGTTTTTATTGTTTGGCTTTTTAAATAGGTGCTAGTGAGCTGGATTATGCAGTATCACTCTCTGTCAGCACTTTTCTTTCAGCTGGTGTGAATAGAGAGAGGTGAAAGAGCTGGCTTGTGTTTGGGATGAGGGTGCGGTCAGAAAGATGGTGGAGAGAGGGATATGCATGGCTGGGTCTGGATTATTGGTTGGCATGGTTTCCACAGGTTTATGGCATAATATGAAGTCCATTCAGGAACTGTGTCAAAATGCAGATGCAACATCACCTCATTTGTCTAACCTTGAGCCACTTAGATTCAGTGCATCGACCCCCAGCCAGCCTGTCACGTTACCACATTTGTACCTAACTTCATTTTAAAGGCAGTTTGTGAGCATTCCAGTGTGAGTAGTTGTCATTAGCTATGTAGCTTTGCAAATTACACTCTCTTCATTATAATCAAAAACACGCAAGGGTCATTTTTGATAAAAAATAATCTATGCTATAGAAATTCTGCTCATCAGTTGCCATTATATAATGACAAAAAAACTTCCTCTTTATAGTAGACATTTCCCACAAATCAGACAATGTAACAGAATTAAGCTAGGCTTTAAATGATTTTCTTTAAAAAAAAAAAACATTAAAGCATATGTGCTAAAAAAAAGTATTGTGCAAATGTGTGTATATATATTTTTTTTTTTTTTTTTTTTTTTTTTTGTTTATAATTCATAAATGTGTAATCCAAATCACATTCACAAATTTTATATATAATATATAATATTAATTATATTAATATTAATAATAGTATTACAATTTAAAATAACTTTTCTATTTGAATAAATGTTAAAATATAATTTATTCCTGTGATGCAAATCTGCATCATTTCAGCATCATTTCAGCATCATTACTCCAGTCTTCAGAAATTATTCTAAAATGATGATTTGCTGCTCAGGGAAACATTTCCTATTATTATCAATGTTGAAAACAGTTTGAAAAATAGTATATTGGGTTTAATTGTAAGCAAATAAATAAATAAGCTGTTTATATGTATTATCTGCTTCCACCAACAATTGTGTTTAATATGTTTTAGGACGGACATGTCTGACTCTGTCATGTCTGACTTATCTGTTTAATAAGCAGCTTAAGTGTTTGAAACTGAAACCCCAGGTGTTGAACGCATTACTGTACCTTTACTTTTTTTTTTGTTTTTGTTTTTGTTTTTTCCGAAATGTGGCTTGCATTGTATTCAACTTACGTTTTTTTTTCGTTTCATGTATTTCCCTGGAAATCATTCCCATGGCCTTAGCATCACGCTGTACGGTTTACACTGTCTTCACTAAGATACACATTCCTCAGTTATGAACAAAAACATCACTTTTCTTTTGGAATGTTGAGTCACTGTCAGAATAAATACAAACAGTTTCTCTGGCTGCTTAGTTTTGTGTGTTTGTGTTTAATAATGAATTTCTTTTTTTTGCGTTTCATAATGCGATGCTAAAAGATCATGTATGAATTTTTGTCAAGTCACCATTACTGAGTGCTTTTTTTTTTTTTTTTTTTTTTTTTTTTAAAGCATAGAACAGCAGCAGGAGTGACTAATAGATTAAATAACGAACTGATATATTTACTAACATCCCCCAATAATGCATATCTGGAGAGATGGGACTCTCCCACAATGCCATAAATCAGCCAAGACAAACAGAATAGTGCTGTCTCACTGTGCACAGAGTGTTTCTCATGTGTCTGAATGGGTGTGGAGCAGATCTGCTGCAATTAATGACCTTTGCATTGAGAAGATTGAATCACATGGAACAGGGATGGGTCGACTGCTATTTTAAGCTACATTGTATCTTGTTCTTGTTTATTTTGCGTTTATTATTTAGTCATCTTTATAATGAGATGTTTTTGTAAAATTAGTTCCACAGAAATGATGGCAGTTCCCTAGGTTTTGATTCCTCTTCAATCACAGTGATTCAT
Source organism: Cyprinus carpio (assembly GCF_018340385.1). Taxonomy (NCBI): domain Eukaryota; kingdom Metazoa; phylum Chordata; class Actinopteri; order Cypriniformes; family Cyprinidae; genus Cyprinus; species Cyprinus carpio. The sequence goes on along the minus strand of NC_056619.1, from coordinate 7,858,952 downwards.
GGTGATAGTGGACTCTAATCAGACTATACTCTGTTAATAAAAATGACCATTAAATAGTTTAACACATGCAGATTGCTTTCCTTTGTAGATCTAATTAATATTTGCAGATTTATTTTTTTAGGTAGCCGGTATCCTTTAAATTTCAATCCTGAAAAAACGCACAACAAAACCAATGACGTCACTTTCAAAATAAATGTACTGTACCCTGTATGTCAGTAAGTTTCATCTCAACCAAGTGATGGTGTAACTTGCTAGTTTGTGGCTGGTGATATTAGAGGGGCATTATTATCTTAGAGGGCATTTGGACAAAATTTGTACATACCAGTGCAAACAGTATGAATCATCAGTATTTGTATTGTGACTTTTAAAGGGGTCATCGGATGCTACATGCACTTACAAGTTTTTTGAACTGAAATGTGTGTTGGCAGTGTGTGTACACAACCACCCTGTAATGATAAAAATCCACCCAGTGTTTTTTTTTTTTTTTTTAAAGGGCTCATATGATGTTGCTAAAAAGAACATTATTTTGTGTATTTGGTGTAATGCAATGTGTTTATGCAGTTTAAGGCTCAAAAAACACATTATTTTCCACATAATGTACATTATTGTTTCTCATCTATGCCCCGCCTTTCTGAAATGCGTAGATTTTTACAAAGCTCATCGGTCTGAAATGCGAGGTGTGCTCTGATTGGTCAGCTATCCAGTGCATTGTGATTGGCCGAATACCTCAGGCGTGTGATGGAAATGTTACGCCCCTTAACATATTGTGATGTGTGTCCCAGTCAGAACACCAACAAGACAAAAACAATAAAACCCATTACAAATGAGCCATTTGTTGCATCCAGTGGGGACATAATTATGGATTATAATGACTTATCCTGTGTTTTTACTCGTTGCATCGCGCTACATAAACATAAAGCCATGTCTGCATTTGTGATCGGAGAAACAACAAGCGCTGCTCTTCACCAGCGGTTCTCAAATCCAGTCCTCGTGTCCCCCAGCTCTCCACATTTTGCACGTCTCTCTTTAACACACCTGATTCAGATAATCATCTCGTTAGAAGTGAGCTCCGTGCATGAACTGTGTTCCCAGTGACATGGTCCCTACACAGTGTTCATTGCTCCCTACTCCCTGAGCAGGGGAAGTCTGTTGAAGTTTACTTCACTTTGGAACATTCATTCATGGATTTGCGCTGCACAGCGTCTTCACACACGGACAAGTGTGACATCATATACCTCTGTAAATAAATACTTTAAATTCACGTCTCCCACACTTCGAATGGAACATATCCGTTCGCTTCGAACTGGAATCATGGCGGAATATCATGTGATGTCCACTTTGCAGGGCAATTACGTTCGTATAACACAAACGTATGAAGCCATAAGAGAGAAACAAAATGTGCAGAGCAGGGGGGTGCGAGCGAGGACTGGAATTGAGAACCGCTGCTCTACACTGCTTAAAACTCGCATTTGAATAGTCAGTGGCAAATTCTTTACATATGAAAACTTACAGTCTGTGAGTCAGAACAGCCGGCATTTTAATCTCTTCCAGGATCAGGAAACAGTCCTCCATAAAATGTGCTGCACACATCTGAATATTTGGGTTGAACTGTTCTGGAACAGTGTTGTAAATACATCTTAACAACTGATTTCTAGTTGTGTCCTCTTTTGGAAGACCAAACAAAGTATTTTCACTTTCACAACAAAACACAGCGTCTCCACAACATGGCGCTGGCGGCAATAGCGAGAATCAAAGGTTACGCCTTCTTTATTTGCATGAACATTTGTGCGGCGTTATGCAAATCTTCCCACACAGTGACGTAGAGATGTGGGGGCATTTAAACGAGGTGTTTTAGGAGGGCGTGGACTCGTCTCAACTCGTCTCAAAAAGAATATCTCTTTGGATTTGAGACTTTAGTCTTTGCAACTTTACAGATCTTCTTTATACACCAAGAGCTTATAAACACTCCAAAGAGAAAGGAAAATTTGAATTTGCATATGACCCCTTTAATCCACTAAAATCTTTTCCCCTTTCTCAAATCGAGCCGATCTTAGATGCCTGTCTGTGACATCACAAAAACAGGCCCCTCCCATGATAGTTTGACTGACAGTAGCATTTCAGCACAGACCATAGACTAAAAAAAGATGGACGACGCATCTCCTATTCCTTCCACTATAGAAAAGTGAAGTCAAATCATCTCAGTATGGCCGCTGCTATCTTGAGTAAATTACATCATTTGGAGCCAGATTCTGCACAGTAGTGTAGTGAGGTGGAGCCTAAACTCCCACAGACCCAATCAACCTTAATGACACGCCCCATTTTAATAGCATCTAATTACTAGCTAAAATCAAACTTATCACAAAAACGAACAATTGAACATGAAAAATGCTACAAAATGGCTTGCTCTGAAAAAAGCTGTTTTTGACACGGTAGAAAAGGGGTTTTTTTTTTATTTTATTTTTTTATTTTTTTTTTTGTACGCTGCCATTTGGAAATTTTAACCAAACTTTTGTAACAAACTTTTCATTAAGACCCTAAATCAGGGGTCTCCAACACATCGCTCACGAGCTACCAGTAGCTCGCCAAAACAGGACTATAGCCCCCCTAAAATGACTACTCACCCCCCCTAAAATTTAGCGATTAGCTCCATAAACTGTACACGAATTCTTGATCATCTCAGTCTGCTTTAAATTTCATAATGAAAACGGCGGCAGACTTTGATCATTCAAAATAGTGCAACTTGTAAGATGTGTGTTTAACAATAGATTGTTATAATATCTGCATCTGTGCAGTTTTATTCTTTGTCATAATTAAAGTTTACAAAATATCTACTGTAGCTTAAGTTTTCACTGCGTTCACACAGGTGTTTCCTTCAGTGAAAATGAAGCACATATGAAAGCATACTTTATAAAACGATCATGTTGCCATTTTCATTTGAAAATTCTACTTTAAGTGTAATACATTTTCCAGTGCATGTGGCAAAGAGGTTTGCATACTTGAGCTAGGGAAAGAGATTTGTACTAGAAATGCAAACAGTTAAATTTTGTGTGTGTACAAACAGGTGTATAAGTTGTGTGTGTGTGTGTGTGTGTGTGTGTGTGTGTGAGAGAGAGAGAGAGATCATGAAGACTTGTATTTGGCTTATTCAGTTATATGTTATACCTATCTATGCAATACAGTGGAATACTGCTCTTTTTGCTATATAATTTTAGCTATATATACCCTCAGTGGGGGCTGAGCTCCACTAGAATGAAAATCCTAGAATCGCCCTGCCAAGACATATTGACATATAGGCCGTGAGGTTATTTTAAGGATCCCGTTATTTAGTTTAATTATCATTGAACCCGTATTTGATTATCACGATTTGAAAAACTCACAGTAAATACAGTTCAGCTCTAATCAAAGTTATTAAGAGTCTTAGGCAGACGCAACACAGTTCGTTTGTGTGAAAAATGACTGAAGGCAGACTGCTGAGGGAAATTATATAAAAGAATATATGATTTCATTATTTGTGTGAATGCAAGCACAGGGGTTTTCTTTCTATATATATATATATATATATATATATATATATATATATATATATATATATATATATATATATATATATATATATATATATATATATATATATATTATATATATATATATATATATATATATATAAAAACATGATTCTCAGTTTATCCAGAATTGTGCAGCTCTAGTTTATAAGTTGTTTATTCCTGCATATAATTAATTAAAATAGAAGTTTAATTTCATAAAGTACAAGTTGTTTTCAAAATTTTGTGTTTTTCATTTGAATAAAATACTATTTAATTGGTGTGCAAATGTAAATTCCCAATAGTGCTTTCATTGTGTAGGTTGCCACATTTTTGCAAGACTTGCAGTGATGATGAGGTTTTTGGTCGGGGGGCCGTGTTCAACATTTAGCCAATAAGATCACCTAACTATGATCACCGATCAGCTTTTCTCTATGAAATTCTTTTTTGTGATTAAATTGTTGTAATGTGTTATTTTTGTAGGGAGATCTGGCGAAAAAGAAAATCTACCCAACTTTGTGGTGAGTACTCTGAATTTGCTTTTACACATTCTACTATTTACTAGTGCAGTACCATTTAACATTTGGATCTGGTGAGAATTTTATGTATTATTGTTATTATTATTATTATTATTATTATTATTATTTTAATGCTGACCAAGACTGCATTTAATCATATTGTAAAATAAACAGTTTAATATTTATTAATATTGTATTTCAATTACAATTATTACTGTTTATTTAGCTTTTTATATTTGAATATATTTTTTCATTTTTTTCTGGGTACTTTGAATAGAATGTTCAAAAGAACAACATTTATTTGAAATCAAAAGCTTTTGTAAAAATATCAAAGTTTTACTGTCAATTGGATCAATTTAGTGTGTTTGTGTTGAATAACAGTATTCATTTCTTTCAGAAAACATTGACCTAAACCTTTGATCAGTATGAAGTATTTCTGTCTGTCTCGTGTAGGTGGTTGTTCAGAGACGGTCTTCTCCCTGAACAGACATATTTTGTGGGTTTTGCACGTTCTAATCTGACCGTGGATGCCATTCGCACAGCCTGCATGCCCTACATGAAGGTCACAGCTCAGAGAGTTTCTACATGTGCATTTGTCTATTTACTGTCTATTTACTGCCTATTTACTGTGTGTTAAAATGTCTTCTCTTTTTCCCCTCCATTTAGGTGGCAGACTCTGAGGCAGATCGCCTCACTGCGTTCTTCAGCAGAAACTCTTACATCAGCGGGAAGTATGTGGATGAATCCTCTTTCTCTAACCTGAACACTCACCTGCTGTCCCTGCCCAGAGGAGCTGAGGCCAACCGTCTCTTCTACCTGGCCCTGCCACCCAGCGTCTACCACGACGTCACTAAGAACATCAAGCATCAGTGCATGAGCACCAAGTGAGGAGCAAACGCATGCAGTTGCTTTTACCAGTGAAAATACCAGTAATTTGACGAGTGCAAATGTTAGTAAATCTCGTTGCATGATTCATTTTAATACTCTACTCCCGTAAATTTTGTGCCTGAAAGGGAAACTCCTACAAATGCATATTCAATAAGGTCAGGCACAAAAAATAACTGTCCATGCCTTTTCAGTGCTAATTCTTTAGTAAAATGCCAAAAGACGGTTTGCTGCTAGTAAATCTGTCCCAATATTGCTAAAACTTGAAAACTGAAAATATAAAAATAAAAGCTAATTCAAAATGTTTAGAATTATTAATATACTATTAGATTATTAAGTACCGCTGGTGAGATGCGTGGGTGTAGTTTCTGTTCAGTTTTCTGATTGTCTGTGTATATGAGTTTGCCCTAGCAAAGGCATTTTTCAAGTGCAGCATTTTTTTTGTGTTTGTATGTTTGGTAGAGGCTGGAACAGGATAATCGTGGAGAAGCCTTTTGGACGTGACCTGCAGAGCTCAGAGGAGTTAACCAGTCATCTCTCTTCTCTCTTCACTGAGGACCAGATTTACCGTATAGACCATTACCTTGGCAAAGAGATGGTCCAGAACCTCATGGTTCTCAGGTGCGGCTCTTTCCCTTTCCCGTTGCCTCTGTCACCCTTTTCATCCCTGTCTGCTTGCTCCTCTCACTGGCTGTCACACACAGTTGTCATTTATGCATAATTAAGGGTTAAACTCCACCAGGAATCTCTTCATCTGTATCTGTGTCTCACAGTTTTCTCTCCTATTTTCTCTACAGGTTTGGAAATCGGATATTTGGTCCCATTTGGAACCGGGACAGTGTGGCGTGTGTGGTTCTGACCTTCAAAGAGCCGTTTGGTACCCAGGGCCGGGGAGGATATTTTGACGATTTTGGTATCATTCGGTTAGTTTTCTTGCTTTGAGATGATTTTTTGCATCTGTGACACTAAGATCTTTAATTGCATGTTATGAATTTATATTGTACCAAAAACTGAACCGGTTTGTTTCATTCAACCTGTATGATTTTCTGCTGTGGAACACAAAATTTTGGTGCTTGCACAAAATGTTCCATACAGTGAAAGTGCATTGTGTGAAGCACCATAAAAGTAGTCCCTAAGAAGAAAATGCAAATAAAAAATGCATTATTTCATAGAGAAATAAAAAAAAAATGGGTAAAAATACATTGCACTTTCTGTGCATGAGGATTCACTTCAAAGGCTGCGAGGATTTTGATTTTCTAATCAAGCATGATTTGTAAATGAATGTATTTCTCTCTTTTCTGTCTCCAGTGATGTGATGCAGAATCACCTGCTGCAGATGCTTTCTCTGGTTGCCATGGAGAAGCCTGCATCCACCAGCTCTGATGATGTTAGAGATGAGAAGGTAACGAGCCGGTCAGCCAATGAACTGTGCACAGCCACCCCCTGCAGCACTCTTTTCTGGCGCTTATCTGAAGGATCCTAAATTTAGCATTGAGGAGCAAATGTACCAGATTTATTCATCCATCACCACTGTCTTACAGTTACCATTAGCATAAAAGCTTGGCGGAGAGTAGCATGTATAAATGAAGGTCTTGGTTCCTTCATTACGCTTCAGGGAAGGCTTCATTTTTGGTTTGTACTACAGAATAATTTAATTTAAATGTACATTATGGTGATTATGTGTAGTACCCAAGGGGTCAGGGTGTGTTATTTTTTCATTCATTTATTGTTTTTTTTCTTTGTTTTTTGTTTAAAGACTTTTTAACAGTGTGAAGTAGAGTTGTGCTTTTACTTGTCCCTGTTCAATTATTTTGTTTTGTACTGATTTTTATTTTAATAATTTTTAAAAAACACCATTATAACCATTATGTGCATTTTTGTTAGTTTTTTAGAGCTTTTAACAGTGTGAAGTAGTCCCATACAAATAAGGATTTGTTTGATAATTAATTTTTAATTAGATTTTTTTAAGACTTCTGTGTGATTTTTTTTTTTTTTTTTTCGTTCATTTTTTGTTGTTGTACTGTTTTTAAAGGATTTTAACTCTGTGAAGTCTGTTCCTATTTGTTTTTTCTTTTGTTTTGTACTGATTTTGTTTATTTACTGTTTTGTTTATTTTATTTTGCTTTTGCAATGCTTTCGTTTTTTTTAATGCTTTTAACAGTGTGAAGTAGACTTATTTTTCAGTTTAAGTGTTTAATTTTTAATTAATCTTTTCCTGTTTGTGTATATATGCATTTAAAATTTTTGTTTTAAGACTTTTCACAGGACAAAGTAGACTTTTTTTTTTTTTTTTTTTCTGTCTACTGCAAAGAGGTTTTTTTGTGTGTGTGTGTGTGTTTGTGTGTGTGTTCAATCACAGCTTAGCTTATTGGTTAAAATCCAGAAATGAGTGCTCATGATGCATCCAAGTGAAGTGCTTTTGCTGAGATAAATGGGAATTATCCTGGATAGCTGTCTGCATGTATTATAGATCTCCTTTATAATACCTGTGTTTGTTTTTTTTGTTTGTTTGTTTTTCTTGCTCTGTGTCCCTCTACAGGTGAAGGTGCTGAAGTGCATTGAGCCGGTCTCTCTCTCTGATGTGGTGTTGGGTCAGTATGTGGGAGATCCCGATGGAGAAGGAGAGGCTAAACTGGGTTATCTAGATGACAAAACTGTCCCTGAAGGCTCCACTCAGGCTACATTTGCCACAGCAGTGCTTTATGTAAAGAACGAACGTTGGGATGGTAAGTGATTGCTAATTAGCTAATATTTACAGTCTGGCCAAACATATAAAGTTTTGACCTTAAATGAGAAGCTTTACTAACCCTTTCATCTTGAAATTGAAATTGTTTTGTGGCTTAAAAATGCAAAATTAAATCTTAGCACATACACAACTGTTCAGAAGTTTATAGTTGTTTTTTTTTTTTTTTTTTTTTTTTTTTTTTTTTTTTTTTTTTTTTTTTTTTTAAGAGAAGTCTCTTATGCTCATCCTTTATTGATAAAAATACAGTAAAAACAGCAACATTGTGAAATGTTAATATAATTTAAAACAGCTGTTTTCTAATTTAATACATTTTTAAAATGTATTAATTTCTGTGATGGTAAATCTGAATTTTCAGCATCGTTACTCCAGTCTTCAGTGTCACATGATCCTTCAGAAATCATTCTAATATGATGTATAGAAAGAACAGCATTTATTGGAAATAGATTTTTAGAATTTTATAATTCATTATTTTGATCAATTTAATGCTTCCTTACTGAATAGAAGTATTAATTTCTTTCAGTAACAGCAAAATAACATTTTACTGACTCAAAACTGAACAGCAGTATATACCTGACAGTCTTTCTCTTCCTGAATATGATTGCCCTGTCTCTCTCTCTCCAGGTGTTCCCTTCATCCTCAGGTGTGGAAAGGCTCTGAATGAGAGGAAGGCAGAGGTGAGGCTGCAGTTCACAGATGTTCCTGGAGACATATTTAACACTCAGTGCAGGAGGAATGAGTTGGTGGTGCGTGTCCAGCCCAACGAGGCCATCTACGCTAAGATGATGAGCAAGAAACCTGGAGTCTATTTCAGCCCTGAGGAAACAGAGCTGGACCTGACCTATCACAGCAGATACAGGGTAAAACGCACAGCTTTCATCCATTCACACTCTGTCTCTTTTGTCCTAGTTTGCAACTTTGACTAATAATATGTGGGAAATCTTAATTAAAGTTACATCCTTTTCTCTTTATAAATGTGCCTTTCTCTGTTCTCCCTTCTCAAAGGATGTTAAGCTGCCCGATGCCTATGAACGTCTGATTCTGGACGTCTTTTGTGGCAGCCAAATGCATTTTGTACGAAGGTGCGTTTCTTACTGTGATCTCTACAGTAATGTAAATGTAATATGCTGTTATAATAATTCTGAAACAACCATTTCTGAATTGGACTGAAGTGATGAGTTGCGGGAAGCCTGGAGGATCTTCACTCCTCTTCTTCATCAGATAGAGAAGGAGAAGACGCCACCCATCAAATACAAATACGGAAGGTAAAACATGCTTTTTTTTTTAAAGTATTTTTTTTTAATGAAGTGATGTGTAATATCTCTCACATTTTCTCCGGCTCTCTCATAGCCGTGGTCCCGCAGAGGCTGATGAGCTGGTACAGAAGGTGGGCTTCCGCTACGAGGGGACATACAAATGGGTGAACCCACACAAACTGTGAAAGAAGAGGACGACAGAAATGAGGAGCTGAAGCCTTTTTCAAAAACCAGCCCAAGATGAGTGCCTGAAATATAAGAGAGAAAAGGGCACTTGAGAATTTGAAGATGCACTCTGCATTCAAAGAAGGACCAACAAGTTTCCCAAACACTTTTTTTTTTTTTTTGGATGTTATTAATTATAACCAGCTCAATATGATATTTAATGCTTTATAGGACATTTCTGATTATTTTGTTCTAAATTTCATTGGTTATGCTTAAGCATCATTATGATATTCATACAAATTTTATACTGTGCTGTCATTTCCTTTGTTCTTTATTCTTAAAGAAAAGCAAAGCTTCTGTTATGCTTTCTTGATTCCACAAGCAAAAGTCTTAACATTAAATGCTGTTCACATTTCAGAAGTGGTATAAAAGTACAACCTGCTCCTGCAGTGATGGTTGTGTTCATGTATTTTGTTGCATTTTTTTGTAGCAAGCTTACATAAATCTAAAATGAAATGCTATAATTAGACCACACAAAAGAAAGATTCCAGAAACCTACAGGGATTAGGATTCCAATGCAGGTATGACTATGACAATTTACCATGTCTTAAGGTTTCAATTGACTTAATGAGCCACAGATGTGTTTAGTCTTATTAAAGCAGATGTATTACATTCCACATCTCTCTGTGAATAATTTAATAGATGAGATTTAATGTTTGTTGCCTCATTTGGGTATGGTCTCTTTCTGCTCGCTATTGCTTTTGGTTTCAGCGCTATATACACACTGAACCAGTGTCTATAAAGAACTTTTGTTAGTCAATGTATTGTGAGGGTGAGTTTTTGACAGCACTGAATTTCAACATCCTGACAGGGTGCCTATAACGACCGATTTATTTATCAGTAGATTTTGGGTATAACTGCTTGTCTGGCTTTTGTAATGCATTTTTTTTGGCTGCTTCAACATCTGTGAGCTATATAACTTTTCTGTAAAAGTTCTGCCCAGTGTTTTCTATTTTATTATAATAACTACTTTTACAATAAGGCATAGTTAAGATGCCTTGCATGTGTCTCATTGCTTTTTTCATCTGGTCCTTTCATGTTCCCTTAATATATTTGGCTTGTTTCAGTACAGCCAGTTGAAGTCTTTGTCCAGGCCTGGAGAAGTCATGGGGATTTCTGTAGTGAATGTAGATTTCTCTGACGCTCAGTCAGTTTTTGTTTGTTTACTGGTCTTTATGGAGACTTTTTTACAATTGTTTAAATTAGTGCTGTCAAATGATTAATCGCATCCAAAATAAAAGTTTTTGTTTACATAATGTATGTGTACGGTGTATATTTATTATGTATATATAAATACACACACATACAAACCCAATTCCAAAAAAGTTGGGACACTACAAATTATGAGTAAAAAGGAATGGAATAATTTACATATCTCATTAACTTATATTTTATTCACAATAGAATATAGATAACATATCAAATGTTGAAAGTGAGACATTTTGAAATTTCATGCCAAATATTGGCTCATTTTGGATTTCATGAGAACTACACATTCCAAAAAAGTTGGGACAGGTAGCAATAAGAGGCCGGGAAAAGTTAAATGTACATATAAGGAACAGCTGGAGGACCAATTTGCAACTTATTAGGTCAACTGGCAACATGATTGGGTATAAAAGAGCCTCTCAGAGTGGCAGTGTCTCTCAGAAGTCAAGATGGGCAGAGGATCACCAATTCCCCCAATGCTGCGGCGAAAAATTGTGGAGCAATATCAGAAAGGAGTTTCTCAGAGAAAAATTGCAAAGAGTTTGAAGTTATCATCATCTACAGTGCATAATATCATCCAAAGATTCAGAGAATCTGGAACAATCTCTGTGCGTAAGGGTCAAGGTCGGAAAACCATACTGGATGCCTGTGATCTTCGGGCCCTTAGACGGAACTGCATCACATACAGGAATGCTACTGTAATGGAAATCACAACATGGGCTCAGGAGTACTTCCAGAAAACATTGTCACTGAACACAATCCACCGTGCCATTCGCCGTTGCCGGCTAAAACTCTATAGGTCAAAAAAGAAGCCATATCTAAACATGATCCAGAAGCACAGGCGTTTCTCTGGGCCAAGGCTCATTTAAAATGGACTGTGGCAAAGTGGAAAACTGTTCTGTGGTCAGACAAATCTAAATTTGAAGTTCTTTTTGGAAAACTGGGACGCCATGTCATCCGGACTAAAGCAGCTTACACATCTGGAAAGGCACCATCAATGCTGAAAGGTATCCAAGTTCTAGAACAACATATGCTCCCATCCAGACGTCGTCTCTTTCAGAGAAGACCTTGCATTTTCCAACATGACAATGCCAGACCACATACTGCATCAATTACAACATCATGGCTGCGTAGAAGAAGGATCCGGGTACTGAAATGGCCAGCCTGCAGTCCAGACCTTTCACCCATAGAAAACATTTGGTGCATCATAAAGAGGAAGATGCGACAAAGAAGACCTAAGACAGTTGAGCAACTAGAAGCCTGTATTAGACAAGAATGGGACAACATTCCTTTTCCTAAACTTGAGCAACTTGTCTCCTCAGTCCCCAGACGTTTGCAGACTGTTATAAAAAGAAGAGGGGATGCCACACAGTGGTAAACATGGCCTTGTCCCAACTTTTTTTAAGATGTGTTGATGCCATGTAATTTAAAATCAACTTATTTTTTCCCTTAAAATGATACATTTCCTCAGTTTGAACATTTGATATGTCATCTATGTTGTATTCTGAATAAAATATTGAAATTTGAAACTTCCACATCATTGCATTCTGTTTTTATTCACAATTCGTACAGTGTCCTAACTTTTTTGGAATCGGGTTTGTATATATTTTGACAATATTTACATGTATATACATTTATATTCATATATATAATTAATATAAACATAACATATTTTTCTTAAATATAAACATGCATGTGTTTGTATTTATATATACATAATAAATATACACAGAATACACATATATGATGTAAACAAGAACTTTTATTTTGGGTGCGATTAATCGTTTGACAGCACTAGTTTAAATAAATGTTATCTGTCATGCACGTGGAAACCCTATCGCTGCCATTTCAATAAAAGGATTTAAACGCTTATGAAGTACACATTAAAGACTGGAAGGGCAGTGGAAATTCTTTTCAGGAAAAAACCCCCAAAAAACTAGGAGCTTTGATATCCATCAAGCTTTAATAAAAATAAATGTATGAATGCCCGGAGGTATTAATAATTTTACTCTGATTTTCAATCATAAATATGATTTACAATATAAATAATTTATTAAAAACAAATAACTCAGAATGTAAATCTTTCATAAACCCTGGTTTCCTGGCTTTTTTCAAGGACTTTTATTATCGTTCTCACCGGAAGAACTTTTCTATCCGAGCATCCGTCTTCCGGTCATGGGCAACATGGTTGTAGTGGTGTAACGTGAGCTGTGTCCGTCTGCATGCTTATTCGGTTCTATAGGAAAATCTTTGTCTATTTGACAGCGGTGTTTATTATCGTATAATATATTTATCAAGCAATCCGAAAGTCAAAATGAATATACGCAACGCACGGGTGAGTAAGTGAAGTTAAATTAGTGCAGTGTCTGTCTCAAAACCAGTTTTAGGCATCATTGATGCGTTCCGTACCATGAGGCAACGAATATGTATTTTTTGTCTTTTTATTATATCTACGTTTTGCTTGACACACACACTCTGCAGTTTAATAGTTTTTAAAGGGACCGTGTTCTGTAACGTTTCTTTTGTAGAAAGGTTTGTAATGAATTAGTTAGAAAAGCTGTTAAATTTAAGTACACAATTAGATAATACCAATTTAGGTCAACAAATTATCAAGCAGTGCTTAATTTTGATCAGTCTGTGGTGTAAAAAGGTTGCATTAGCAATCTAACATTGAAGCAAAACATGGTCAGGTCAAAGTGTCTGAATATTTTTTGATCCCAAATTTTACATGTAGTCCACTGTATGAAGAATTTTGTGGTATGATATGTCACAGTTTACTTTATTTTGCTATCCTCACTTTCATAAATGAACTATATCTGGTGTCTGAATAATTTATGGTTTAATTTCTCTGATGTAGACTTACATCTCAAGCACCAAACATCATATTTTAGTTATACATGACTATTTTCCAGCTTCTCTCTGAATATTAGACTTAAACAGTTAGTTTTGGCTAATGTACTTGATGTGAATGATTCAGTATTACTGCAGGTGGCAGGTTGAGAACATGACGTATTTTCTCTTTTCATGTTTCCAGCCAGAGGATCTGATGAACATGCAGCACTGCAACCTGCTGTGTCTTCCAGAGAACTATCAGATGAAGTACTACTTCTACCACGGCCTGTCCTGGCCACAGGTCTGGGACCGACACTCATCTGTGTACAGACACCACACGCTGAACTGCTTTACTGAATAGCTGTGTTTGTTTTCCAGCTGTCTTACATAGCAGAGGATGAGAATGGGAAGATAGTGGGATATGTTTTGGCTAAAATGTAAGTTTTGTTTTTCTTTATTGCATTCATGTGTGAAATGTCCATAAAAGCTCCAAGTTGTTAAGTTAAAGGGATACACCACCCAAAACTGAGAATGGTCATGATTTACTCACCCTCTTGTTCCAAACCTTACTTTCTGCTGTGGAACTTAAAGAAGATATGTTGGTGACCAAACAGTTTCCATTTCCATTGACTTATATTGTATGGACAAAAAATACACTGGAAGTCAATGGAAACCCAAACTGTTTGGTCACCAACATTCTTCAAAAGATCTTATTTTATGTTCTACAGGTAAAAAAAGTCATGCAGGTTTGGTATGACAATTCTCATTTTTAGGTGAACTGTCCCTTTAAGAAAGGTTATTTTGCAAATAATTATAATGTTAATTATGTAATATTCATAACATTTTTATTATGAAATAATACATTTTATTTTTAATAACTTGCATATTTTTGATAGGGAGGAGGATCCTGACGATGTGCCTCATGGACACATTACATCACTGGTTGGTGTTTTTACTCTGAAAACATTTGCTGTTCTTTCTCATCATTTGTGCTGATGTCGTCTTTCATCCTGTCTGCATGTGTATGAATAAATTCACTGCTGTGTGGTAATACAGGCAGTTAAACGCTCTCACAGGCGTCTCGGACTGGCTCAGAAACTGATGGATCAAGCCAGCAGAGCCATGATCGAGAACTTCAATGCCAAATATGTCTCTTTACATGTCAGGAAGAGGTAGGATATACAATCTCTATCGTCATATCAGGCCTGAGAGATTTTCCTGACTGTGTTTGTTTGTATTTCAGTAACCGGGCCGCTCTTCACTTGTACTCAAACACACTTAAGTTTCAGTGAGTAGCCTATCTCTTCTTTTTCCCCAGTTCTATTATATTGTATTGTGAAAGAATATGGACTGTCAGTCAATTAAAACTAATGAATCAATTACAAGTTTAATTAAAAGAAATGCTAGATGGAGTGTAACACCATGAAATAACTGCAGGTGTCTCTTAACTTTCACGAGACATTAGTGGTTTTAAATAGAAAACAATTAAAACATTGTTAATGACTCTTCAGAAAACATCACTATAATAAAATGCATGATTAACTGTTAATTGTACAAAATTAGTGTTAAATTGACAGCACTAGAAAACCCTAATTTCAAAAACAGCTCTGTTTTAACCACCATTTATAACTGTGTATGTATATGTATCATGATAAATTGAGGAGACAATAAGTTGTACGTAGTGTGTTCTTTTCTTTATTTTGTGATTTGCATTGCATTATATTTGCACCAAATGTTTCCTGATGTTGTGTTGCAGGATTAGTGAAGTGGAGCCCAAATATTATGCTGATGGAGAAGATGCTTATGCCATGAAGAGGAATCTCACACAGATGGCAGATGAGGTATGTGGTTTTGCAGTTACATATAATTATTAACTCCTGAAATGAAGATGAATAAACGATTTTCCAAATTGTAACCTGAACCTCTACACCCTCTGAACATACAGGTCCTTCTCAAAAAATTAGCATATTGTGAAAAAGTTCATTATTTTCCATAATGTAATGATAAAAATTAAACTTTCATATATTTTAGATTCATTGCACACCTACTGAAATATTTCAGGTCTTTTATTGTTTTAATACTGATGATTTTGGCATACAGCTCATGAAAACCCCAAATTCCTATCTCAAAAAATTAGCATATTTCATCTGACCAATAAAAGAAAAGTGTTTTTAATACAAAAAAAGTCAACCTTCAAATAATTATGTTCAGTTTATGCACTCAATACTTGGTCGGGAATCCTTTTGCAGAAATGACTGCTTCAATGCGGCGTGGCATGGAGGCAATCAGCCTGTGGCACTGCTGAGGTGTTATGGAGGCCCAGGATGCTTCGATAGCGGCCTTAAGCTCATCCAGAGTGTTGGGTCTTGCGTCTCTCAACTTTCTCTTCACAATATCCCACAGATTCTCTATGGGGTTCAGGTCAGGAGAGTGTGGCAGGCCAATTGAGCACAGTAATACCATGGTCAGTAAACCATTTACCAGTGGTTTTGGCACTGTGAGCAGGTGCCAGGTCATGCTGAAAAAACGAAATCTTCATCTCCATAAAGCTTTTCAGCAGATGGAAGCATGAAGTGCTCCAAAATCTCCTGATAGCTAGCTGCATTGACCCTGCCCTTGATAAAACACAGTGGACCAACACCAGCAGCTGACATGGCACCCCAGACCATCACTGACTGTGGGTACTTGACACTGGACTTCAGGCATTTTGGCATTTCCTTCTCCCCAGTCTTCCTCCAGACTCTGGCACCTTGATTTCAGAATGACATGCAAAATTTGCTTTCATCCAAAAAAAGTACTTTGGACCACTGAGCAACAGTCCAGGTGCTGCTTCTCTGTAGCCCAGGTCAGGCGCTTCTGCCGCTGTTTCTGGTTCAAAAGCACACGCCTGTGCACGGTGGCTCTGGATGTTTCTACTCCAGACTCAGTCCACTGCTTCCCCCAAGGTCTGGAATCGGTCCTTCTCCACAATCTTCCTCAGGGTCCGGTCACCTCGTTGTGCAGCGTTTTTTTTGCCACACTTTTTCCCTTCCCACAGACTTCCCACTGAGGTGCCTTGATACAGCACTCTGGGAACAGCCTATTCGTTCAGAAATTTCTTACCCTCTCGCTTGAGGGTGTCAGGTCGGCAGTCTTACCCATGATTGCGGTTTTGAGTAATGAACCAGGCTGGGAGTTTTTAAAAGCCTCGGGAATCTTTTGCAGGTGTATAGAGTTAATTAGTTGATTCAGATGATTAGGTTAATAGCTCGTTTAGAGAACCTTTTCATGATATGCAGTTTTTTGAGATAGGAATTTTGGGTTTTCATGAGCTGCATGCCAAAATCATCAGTTTTAAAACAAAAAGGACCTGAAAGACCTGAAATATTTCAGTTGGTGTGCAATGAATCTAAAATATATTAAAAGTTTAATTTTTATCATTACATTATGGAAAATAATGAACTTTTTCACAATATGCTAATTTTTTGAGAAGGACCTGTATGTGGAAGAATAGCACAGGCAAAATCTTTTTTTAATCTTTGGTGAAATAAACCACAAATATTCAATTTGCCCCTTCATGGATTTTCATTTTCAACTGTTTAATTAAGACTCAAACAGTAGTCATAATATATCTATGCTGAACTCAGAAAGAGGCTCGTGCCAACTTGGAGTTGTGAGCCAAGTGGTTTTTAAATCCCTAATTAAAAATATGTATTTATCTTCGATAATTACTGCCCAATTATTGTAGGTAGAAAAGTGTTAGTAACAGAAATCACACATTCACACATCTAAATTTGGTCAGTGCAATTGAGTCGCACCTTCCAAAGATTTTAAATAAAAAAATTAATTGGGTTCACCTTCAAAAACTAAAGCGCTACTGGTAGCTTTTTTTCTTTTTGTAAATATATATATATCTATTTTTTTATCCATTTTCTGTATTCTCATATACAGAATCTCAGATTCATTTTCACCAATTAGCAAGTTTACACACTCAAAAACACATTTAGCACATTACACACCTTGCTTCCGTAGTCAGTGGCGAACACCGGTAGAGCTGTATATTTTTACAAAAAAAATCACCACTGTGCAAAACACTTAACTTTTCCTGATGTGCAGTTGCAGAAACCAGGTGTTCGTCTGTGGGGCTCAGAGGCTTCACCATCTCAGGACACGTCTGTTACTGGCCTGGTGGAGAAGCTGACGGTGCAGGATGGAGAGAAAGAGGGAGATGGAGACAGCGGAGGAGAGAGTAAAGAAATGAGTGAGGTCAGCGAGGCCACAGAGAGCACAGACGTCAAAGACTCCTCGTCAGACTCCTAACTCGCATCTCCGTGTGTTCACACCCATCATATAGGTTTCAAATCGGTTTACAGTGTTTATACGCTCTGATGGTTTTATTTTCAGAATACAGGAGAGTGACCTTGTAAAAGCGGTTCACAACTATGAAATTATTTGTCAGGAGATTTGTCAATAAAATCAAAGAGTAAACCTCTTTTGTGGTGTTGCCATTATCTTGCCAAGAACAAACAAACAAAACTTTTTTTATTATTACTGTGAAATGTATGGCTAAGGATATATAGGTAGTTCAAACACTTTTTTTTATTGGACATTTCTGTCTTAAAAGTTATTGAGAATGAATGACCCATTTTACTTCCGTAATCTGAGGTGCTAGATTTGACAAAAATGTGTAGTATAGAATGAGTCTATCAATATTTTTCCTCTGAAAAAGAATCTGTGAAAATACTTTTTGTCAGAGATTGGTGTTATTCCAATATAGAGATTACCTTGAATGAAAACAGACTTAAAAAAAAAAAAAAATCTAATTTAATTGATGCGGCGCCTTTAAGACTTTTACCGCGCTTTGCCGCGCTCATACTGTTCCATTCTTCAAAAACAGCGTCTTTACAAGCTACATTACATCGCGTTATATTAATAAAACAATCTTTGATTAAATGTGTCGCACAAACTGTTAAAGGCAGACTGACAGACAGGGACCTTGTTAAAAATAAACGCATATTTGGGTTCCCTCAGTAGGATGTGCGGAGCGACAGATGAGAGGCTTACCAACAGCCGGAGACAGCACAAGGTTTGGCACGCTTTTCCTCATTTTTTCTCACTTCTGGTGTATTTGAAGTATATATCCCACTTCATCTTTATCACCGTGACTGGATTCGCCCAAGTTATTGACTACTAAATACAGGCCTTGCGAAAACGTGGGTGGCGCCCAATATATGTGTTATATAGCTAGTGGGTATTGTGGGTGGTTAAATAATGTTACTAACAGGCTTATTGTTCTCAAACTAACATCTTGTTCATGTCTAATCTACCTGGATAATATAGGCTACTTTTAAATAGGGCGAGATTTCACTGTGGTCCGGTAGAGGGCAGTAAAGTTATAATATTGGCAATTTATTTAGCATAATATGTTCTGGGCGTCTTTAAAACTTCACATGTAAAGGGCCCTTTGGTGGATATAGATTTTAATGTCTTTTATTGTTCAAAACTGAGAATTGTAAGCCTGCCATACTGTGTTTGTGGACTGATATGACTTTTGAATTGTAAAGTTTTAAATAATCATAATTAAATATGTTCATTACGGTTTAATTTTACTCAATACATTTTAATGTGTGATGGACAATGGCACATATAGCTAAACCATAGCTTCTTAACTGTAGCTTTGGTTAAAATTAAGGTATACTTATTTTTTGTTTAATGCATATGATTTCCCCCCCACAAATTAGTTTGAGAGCAAACGTTAATTGGCTGACCCCTGTGTAGAAAGAAGAATTCTCAACTGTGTTTACAATTACTGGGAAAAAGAGTTTCTGCATGAATTATATAATTATCTTAATATAATTAACAGTCTCTAGAAAAACATAATTAAGAAAAGGTCCAGAGTGACATTTACTATGAAGTTTATTGACACTATAAATACATGAACACAAACAAAATAATACATTTTCATGTGCACTATATGTAGCGATTCACAGACATTCACACCATTTATTGAAGTGGTTTATACGAATAGATGTGCATGTTGAATTTTACAGTTCAGGACCTCATCAAAGTGCCCATCGTGTTGTGCTTATTCTTATATAGGCCTAACTGTTGGCTTGTCCAAGGGAGTGTAGGTTCAAGCTACCTCTCCATTCCCAACCCCCTGGGTCAAATGATTTGAGTACACTCTTCTCTCTCCATTAGCTGAGGAGCACCATGGAATTGTTTGGCCACATGAACTGCACTCTCTCCATGACCTTTCTGATGTTGGCCCTGTTCCTCTGTGCAGTCTCTATATGAAGTCATGTGTGTGACTCAGAAGAGACTGGTTTCCCTTGACTCCAGGATTTTTGGAAGAGGTACCTGTGGATGTGAAACAGAAGTATAAGCTCCTTTGAGGTTATATCAAAAATTACTTCTTTCTTGGACTCATTGGATCATTGGCAGCCTTTCTGTTGGCAATACAGAAATCCAAGTCAATAACATAACACGTACGGTCACTTAGAAAAGTGAAAAGACACCTCTTTTTAACAAACTGCTCAATATTAGCCTATATATCATAAATGTGTGGAATGAGTTACACATTGAATACTTTGGATTAATGATTCAAAAAATGAGCAGAAGTGATGCTTACCGTTACAAACACCAAATAGTTTGACATTGTAAATGGTTTGACTCAAACATGTTATTCTACAAAAATAAGAACTTGCCAACACATTTTTGCCATGTTCACACATTTTCACATCTAATTTATAAATTCAAGTATAACTCAGTGAAATTCATTGTTACAATTACGTAAGCAAATTCTTGTAAATATATTGTCAGCCAGGTGATAATGTGAATGTTTATAAATATGCATAATTTCTGACTAACAATATAATTTATATTAAAACAATTTACATATAATTACATTAAAAAAAAAATCTAAAATGTATTCTATATGAGTTGTTAACACCAGAGCTGTCACTCAAATTCTCAAATTTTTGGGGGCCAGGGAAAGAATTTTAATGGGTCGACCCCATGCACAATGAGTAATCTATGCAAGTTTCATAAAGCAGTAGTTCTCTATAGGTACATTTTACCACAAAAAGTAATTTTTTTGCAAGGCTGTTCTGATAACATCAAAGGAAGCTTTGGAAAACCATCATATACTATCATTAACCACTAAAGTTAGCATGGTAAATCAAATGGGATTTATTAAAAAAGAAGAAAATACTCATGTTTTGTTGTCATAGTGCATCTATTTGAACTAACTAGTATCTTAGCAGTAACTTTATATCAGTATCTTAGTTATATCTTTAATTTAATAGAAGCTAGTCAAACTATGCAAGGTAAAAGAAAATAGCCTATCTTGAAAATACCTACAACTTACTGAAACCTTTTAAGAAAATTTCAATTTCCCTAAATTCAGACAATGCTTTGTTATTAATTTTGTAAATGTGGGCCTACGTCCTAGTTCTTCAACCCTACTCCTGAAGACCCACTGTTCGGCAAATTTTATTTCCAACCTATTTCAGCACACCTGGTCTGTTATTTTTTTCAAGCGATCCTGAAGACCTTGATTAACTGGTTCAGGTGTGTTTGATTAGGGCAGGAGTTCTCAAACCTGTCCTGGAGGACCCCACTGGATTAGTGTTGTAGTTAAACTCTGCAGAACAGTGGGTCCCCAGGAGCAGGGCTGAAGACTTATGGCCTACATAGGTAATGGTTTAAGTATGTTTTATTGTTTGAGTTTTAATGACTTTTAATGACCCCAACGGCATTTCCAGTTGTCTATCCCCAACAATGGCCCACACTCAAGCTGAGATCATGCACACTATGCACTCAGCTAATTAATTGCTAATTCAAGAAACCTCAACATTACATACCGCTTTGAGATAGGCCACGTTGCTATGTCGAATCTCGCTGAGCAGCTGATCCCGAGGTGTTAGCTCCACTTTAGGTGGTTGTCGCCTTCGAGGAACTGGTTTTAGAGTCTTTATCATATCTTTCAGGTTGGCTCTCTCATCTGCAGGTCCTTCTCTTGCTGTGCTTCTTTGTTTAGGAACACTTCTTAGCTGAACATTAGCTCTTCCCTCTTTCCTTTCATCCCTTAAGTTTAATTCCAGAAGAAGATCCCTTCGTTTCGGAGTCTTTTTCAGATGTACTTCTTCTAAGAGGTTTCCTTTGTCTGAACTAGGAGGATGCTGTTGTGGGGCAAGATTTTGAGTCTTTCGGAGCTGATGAGGAGGACTTGGTTGTGGTGAAGGTTCAGGAGAATCTTCAGGAGTCTCCTCGGCTCCATTATGAGAACCCTGCAATAGGGACAATGGTATGTATCCTCTGAGCATTTCCAGCATACCAGGGGGCAAGTTCAGGGAGTCCTTGTACATCTCCATGTACATCTCCATGACCTTCCTCTGCTCTTTCACCTGCTGGAGCTTCTGCTCCTCCATTCTCTGCTGCCGCTGACGGTCCAAGTTCCTGGTGAGGAGATTGGTGACCACCATCCGAGGCCCAGCGACTTCAAAGTGGTAGCCCATCTTCAGAAGTGTATTGTTAGCCTTGAGGAGACGAGACACTTCCATTTCTGCATGGTGTCCTAGCATGTGCCTTTGGTTGTGGAAGCGGAGCTCAGTGAGTGTCTCATTGAACTGGAGGCAACGTATAATTGCAACAATCCCTTTTCCTGTGATGAAATTGGATTCAATATTTAGTGTGGTGATGCTTCTGTTCTCTCTGAGCATGTTAGCCAGAGCGAATGCCACATTTTCATCTGCACCAGTGTTTGCGATGCTAAAGGTCTTAACGTGTCTGTTCTTCTTGAGTGCGTTGACATAATCAAGGAGCATTTCTTTGGGAATGTTTTCAATGTTGTTGAGATTGACATCTGTGACAGAGGGGTTGTTGTTGCGGATCTTAACCAAAGTGGTCTCCAAATTGGTTTCATTGCCAGAAGGTCTTGCAGTCTTTTTAACTAAAGCACTTCCACCTAGTGCAAGTTTTGGGATCTTCAGCTTGGATATGACCCTTTCCTCTTTCTCGGGAACCCAGTTCTCATATGATGAGGGAGCAGGTTCAGACTGGGTGGAATCTGCTTCTGTCTTCTCATTCACTTTACATTCTGTCTCATTAAGTTCTGATTGTTCAATCTTTGCTTCAACTTTTGTATCTGCAAACTCTGGAGGCGGCTGTAAACCATCTTCTGAGGTCAATACAGGGCCAGAGGCATCAGGTTCTATCTTGACAGGCTGGTCTTCCTCAACCTCTATTATCACTTCTTCAATCACTTCATCAACAACAACATCTCCCTCTCCTCCTTCAACCTCCTCTATGATTTCCTCATAGACATATTCCACCTCTTCAACTTTATCTTCTTTTTTTGCTTCAAGCTCCTCTTGGGCTTTCTTCTGATGATGACAAAATGGTCAAGTCTGAAGTGTTGAACAACTTTTAAAGACTACGAATTACGAAACATTTAATCTTCAACAACTTGCTCAAAGCCTAAAAATAGAGTGTTCCGTTTTTAAATGCTGCATGACAGCGCAGTTGCTGTTTCAAGGCATTTGTTGTTGTAGTGTTATTGGCCTCCTAGTTGCAGCAGTTATAAATAGTCAGAATTGATGATTAATAATCAGAGCTCTGAGTACTTTAGCAAAACAGTTTATGAGACATGTAATACACTGAATGTAAATAATACAGAAAATAACTACAGTTACCTGACTGGGTAATAGAGTTGTGGGAACTCTCTCCTCCTCCAGCATACGTTTGGACTCTTTCTCCCAGTACAGATATTCCACCAGCGATCTGTGATCAAATGATCCAGTGGGTGGTTTGTCAGTTTGGTCTTTCTGTCTCATTCCCACTGGCACTCTCTCGTCAGGAGCGATTTCTTCCATCTCACTCTGGAGCTGCTTGAGCTCCTCTGCTGAGAGGCCTGCCAGAATCTCATCCTCATCGATCTCCTCTTCTGACTGGGGCTCGCTGCAATCTGAAAAAAAAAAAAAAAAAACAAAAAAAAACCTTAAAAAAAGTATATAATCACATTTTTCTTAATATGTAAACTATTTATTATTATGTGACTACATTGCGTTAAACCAATGAAAGTCGGATATCAGGCACAAATAGCTTCTTGTGTATGCTGTTAGCTGAGTCATTTCTGTGCCACTGGTATCACCAAAACATGTTTCCTGAACACCCCCTGCCTGATATTATTTAGACAAACAAGGGAATAAAAAATGAAAAATTTTGTCTGAAAACTGTCTATATCTATAAGTATTACGTTAGAATTCATGTTGTACTGAAGGTCAGGACTGCTGATATGTTCAGTAAAATGACATGAATGCGAGCATGATATTTCTTCAATATATTTAACAGTTTCATTGCTTAAAACTACAGTATGATACGACCTCCAGTTTTAGCAACGGTCTTCTGGGATCTAGTTAGAGATGGAGTAGGCTGAGTGTTAAACTCGTTTTCTTCCAGCACCTCAGAGCTTTTTACAAAGATTCCCTGTGTTCTCATGATTAATGGCATCAAACAGTCTAATATATTAACAACCAAGGCGAGAGAATGCAATACCTTGGACTGTTGTCTTTTGAGAAGCGTCTCTCTGTCTCATTCCCACCGGCACTCTCTCGTCAGGAGCGATGTCGTCCATCTCACTCTGGAGCTGTTTGAGCTCCTCCGCCGAGAGGCCTGCCAGAATCTCATCTTCATCGATCTCCTCTGCGTATGACTCCTGATCAGTGTGCTTATACATGTCCATTTTTTTGTTTTCAAGAACTACAGCCACTGATTTCAAAGTGCTGTGCGTGTTACTCAGCTCCAGGCGGGTGGCAGAACTCCAGGCCTTATCCCACATGAACGATCTAAAATAACCTCCATTCAACCGAGGGGGTGGTATTTATGGAACAAGTGGGGAGATACGGACATAGACTTTTTCCAGCAGCTTGAGTCAGCTGGTCCAATCCCCTGCATTTCAACATGACAGACTTGAGAGAGAGAGAGAAAGAGAGAGAGAGCTTGGTGGAGGAAAACAGCAGCAGGTGGACATGCCAGTCAATTGGCCCCAGTGGCTCAGACCCCAACAACTTCGCCTACAAATATTTTATCTGTCTGGAATTACAAGATGACAACAAGAAAAAGAGAACCCCAGCTGGGTGGTTTCATGGCCAGTAAAACAGACCTGTTTCACGTGTTTAATGGCTATGTGCCGTCAGTGCTAGAAATATATAGTTATTTGAAACCGCTCTGACCCCTAATCCTTCACAGTTCTATGAGGACAGAAATAAAATCTGTCTGATGTTGAACACAACAGGCGGGGAAGCTGGGGGCAGTCAGGAAAAGCAGGCTGATGTAGGATGGAAAGACTCCACAAACATTAGTGTCTGAAATGTTTGGAAGGCTAAAATGTCTTTCATATTGACATATCGAGAGAGAACATGTGAAAAAGAAAAATTATTGTTAGTTGTCATTCACCTCAAGATAGAAACATTGCATTATCACAGTATCCACTAATTTTGTAATAGTGAACCAGCAGAATAAACCACTTTGTAGTGTTACATATAATAATCTTGGTGATCCCTTCACACTGTTGGAGAGTTAACTAGTTACATGTAATGATGTTACATAATTTAATTACAAAATAAATGTAACTGTAATCCATTACTACTTAATAGGCTCTGAAAAATTACAACTTTAAATTTAAGTGAACTTAAAACATTCTTCACAAACTATAAATCACAAAAAAATAAACAAAAAAAACAATATAAACAAACTACAAATTAAACAAACAAAAAAAGTTAATCAGCGACTAGAGCAGTGGAGTGATTTCTCCTTTTTATTTTGTTCTTTGATTTACATCAATGACAGACTTCATCAGGTTTCACTTTAAAAGCAGCGCTATCTCTTTAAAACCTGATGCACATGATGCAGATCTGACACACACATTCGGTTTTCTCCCAACTTTTTACGGTCATTTAGGACCCGTTTAAGGCCGTGTTTACGAGGTAACTCACCATAACTGCACATTTTAACATAATGGTGTGCGTTTTTGTCTGCTGAAGCGGCTCAGCAGCATATATGGAAAGTCGAATGCGCAGCCTCAAATCAACTTTGTCCAGTCTCTGTGCTATTTCTCACTAGAAGATATGACCGATAGCACGGCCATTATATTCGTTTAAACTAGAGTTGCGGATATCTCATAATCCCCTCACAAGAGCGCTTGTCGGTGAGTGTCTTCCTTTTCTTTTTTGGCTGTGAAACAACGGCCTGGGCCAGTGTTGCCACCTTGTGGACAAACTAATTAGAGCAACAACAATTCGAGGCATGTGTGTGACTCTCCCCCCTGGGCGGATGAAGATGATTGGTAGGCCCGATTAGGCCCACGGGCTGCCTATCGAATAGCCCTGCTGTAAAGGGGCTACTTTTATTTGTATACACATATAATAACAACAAAACTTTGTGCATTTACAAAATAAAGAAAACAAACAGGGTACGCTGTCTGCCACCTTGCTTCTGCGTGATCTTCTTTTAGAAACACGTCATTAAAATAAACTGCAACTCTGCAAATACTCAACAAAGAGACATGAGAGATATATCTAAAGAAAGCTTAACATGTCTACTTTTAAACTAAACAAGTCAGATCAAAAACAAATATTATGTGATAAAGTATTCCATATGAAAACAACGCGATATCCCGTCTTTCACGTCTCCCTTCATTATATCTAATGCGACAATGCCCACACAGTGAGCGTGCTATTGATCTTACAATAGTCCACATGAAGCACGCAGAGTGTAAATGCCCACATGACCGCAAACAAAGCAGCGAGGCTTTTCTTCAAGTTTTTTTATTTTTTTTATTTTACTGTTCACTTCGCGCTGAGAGGAATAAGACATGATTCACCTCAAGTAGATGCGCTGAGAGGAATAAGCTTTGGATTACCTCAGAAAAAAGATTGAAGTGGCTTGATCCAGCAGTGATCATAAACAAGAGTAAGTCTTTTTTTTAAATTATTAATCTAATTCATTCACATCATTTAAATGTTTCACGATGGCAGGGTTTTTTTATGTTCTATAACGTAGACAGCTTAATGTCAGTAAGAATGATAAGACAAAACTTTACTGTAATAGGCTACTCTCTGTTCATGAATATAGCCATATATGTTTATAACTATATATACTGTATAGGGCTACATATGAAGTTGCATTTGCTAAAGCAGTAATATTGTGAAATATTTTTACTATTTAAAATAACTGCTGTCTATTTGAATATATTTTAAAATTTAATTTATTCCTGTGATCAAAGCTAAATTTTCAGCATCATTACTCCAGTCTTACTCCAAGTGTAACAATATACACTGTACCATTCAGAAGCTTGAAGTCAGTATATAGAAATTAAAACTTTTATTTAGCACACATGTGATGATAAATACAATAATCATGTTACAAACGATGCTGTTCTTTCAATTCATCAAAAAAAAACTGAAAAAATTATTCTCATCTTTTTCAACATTAATAATATATATATATATATATATATATATATATATATAGTAGCAAATCAGAATTTTAGAATGATTTCTGAAGGATCGTGAGTAATGATACTAAAAATTCAGCTTTGAAAGTCAGCTTTGATTGTTCCTAATAAACCATTTAACTGCACTTGCAAGTGAATCTCAAGTTATTTTGTGGGATAATTAAATATATTCTAAATAAACTACAAACATAATATATACATTTATTTTGTCCTCACATTGTTTCTTGTAACTCTTCTCTCTCAGTCACACACCTGACTGAAAGGCTGATTATGCAGCTCATTATGTGGGGCCTTGTCTTCTCAGGTGTAAATCACAATAATATTCACGGTCAATCACACCAACTCGGAAATGCCCTTTCAAAACAAAAAGTGTCTTAGAAGATTTAAATCAATCTATTGTTTTCTGTGAGTGAGTAAACAAGATGATTTTCACATCATTTTGAAGCAAAAATTATAGGCTACAAGGTCCATTTTTGACAGTCTTGTGAACAAATGTTCTGTATGTGTTTTATGACCTTATTTCAGTGACTTCAAAGTTGTATTTTTTTTCTAACCACGCATAAACATTTTTTTTTTTCTCAAAAACACAATTATGTACATACATGCTATTTACATATTATTGTAGCCCAGTTTGTACTGAATACAGTGTTTTCAGACTTTAGCCATGTTTATGTTTGTAAGCAACTGAAAAAAAAAACACAAAAGTCAGGGCTTTTTCAAAACTTCTGGCCCCCAAAACCCCCTTAGACCCCTGGAGGGTTAAACAGCTTGGAAGATCAAAGGCAATTTTTAATTTAACTCTGACTGGATTCGTCTGAAAGAAGAAAGTCATATACACCCAGGATGCCTTGAGGGTGAGTAATTCATGGGCTAATTTTCATTTTTTGGGTGAACTAACCCTTTAATTATGTTAGATCAATAATTTCTAAAATTCAGGGATGTTTTCTTATTTAATGCAAGTAAAACATATTGCAGAGGAAACTGATTAATTTTACTTTTTAACTGGAGATATTTGCCTAAGATTTGCTTAAATTATTAAAAGTATAAAATATCTATGCATTTTAAATCATACTGATTCATTAAGTCATCAAAGAATATATTTCTCAAAATGGGACCATCAATCCCATACTGTTAGTTCATTTTGTACTTTGTTTTAAGTCAAATTTGAGAATTCAAATCTTTAAGAAACTATATTTACAGTACATTTGATTAGCTGTAATAATACTATAGGAAACAGATTAACTGAAATTTTTTATTTCTGCCCACAAATATCATTATAAACTGACATATCTTCATTGTTATTTTTTACAAACATTAATCACAAAATCAGGAGTAATCTCGCAAAAAAAAACAAAGGCATAATTTTTTCAATCTCTTCAGAAACAAGAAACATAATTATTAAATTATTCTCTGGTATATAATGATGTTTATGTGTATGAAAGTATAATATCTACAGTGCATTGGTTCATATGGTTTCATTTGTGTGTTGAAGTAATGAGAAGTGGCTTATTGGTAGGTTGCAGCAAATAGCTTTGTTTTAACAGATAAGGACAGTTGAACAAAACTGGAATAAAAAAGCAAGAAATGCTATATTGTGCACCAAAATTGGCAGAATGTGCTGTACACCTCTGACATCTTAAAATATAAAATTACATAGGCAAAACCTACATGTGCATGCACTCACAAACACTTTAAATATTAACCACACATTGGGTCACTTATGGTGCACTTGTAGGTCAAGTACGTAGAGGCACATATGTTTTAATATTTATCTTTAGAAATTACCTGATTGAAATGACTAAGAAGTATCAACAAGTGCATTTAAAAAATAGACCAATCATGAAATCTACCCCATATTAGCTCCTTTCACACATACAGACTTTACTGGTAAATTACCATAAAGCGAAAATGTGTGAAGAGGCCCTTTTTAAAGGGGTCATATGATGCTGCTAAAAAGGACATTATTTTGTGTATTTGGTGTAATGAAATGTGTTTATGCAGTTTAAGGTTAAAAAAACACATTATTTTCCACATACTGTACATTATTGTTTCTCATCTATGCCCCGCCTTCTGAAACACGTCAATTTTCACAAGGCTCATCGCTCTGAAAAGAGAGGTGTGCTGTGATTGGCCAGCTATCTTGCACATTGTGATTGGCCGAATGCCTCAAGCGTGAGACCAAAATGTTATCCCTCTTAACATATTGTGATGCCTTGTCTGGCCGGAGCGATGAGACATAAACATAAAACCCATTTCTAGTCATGTCTTCTTTTGGAAGGCAAAAACAAAGTAGTTTGGCTTTCTCAAAGAAACAGCATCACACACCGCGGCCTTGAGTGAGCAGAGGCCGGAGGCCTAGAGTGAGCTGCGGCCAGCTTGAATGAGCAGAAGCGGGTGGCTTGAGAATGGTGCGGCAGGAGGATTCTAAGAAGAAGTGTACCTTGTGCTTGCAGCAACCACATGTAACGACCCCGGGCTGGATGCCGTTTCGTCCACGGTGAAAGCCGATTCGGCGATCCACATTGCAAAGTTTATGTATTTCCTCAGCGACCAGCACGGATCAGCTCCAGGCATGACGAATCGGATATCGTCCTCTTTTGGAAGGCCAAACAAAGTAGTTTCGCTTTCACAGTGAAACACTCAGCATCTATACGACATGGTGGCGGCGGCAACAACAATACTACAACAAGAATAAAAGGTACGCCACCTTTCTTTGCGTGAACATCTGGGCGGCGTTATGCAAATCTTCCCACATATTGACGTAGATATGTGGGGGCGTGTTAGAATGAGCCGTTTCAGGGACGTGTCTCAACTTTTTTGAAGAATATCTCTTTGGATTTGAGATTTCAGTCTTTGCAACTTTACAGATCTTCTTTATTCACCAAGAGCTTATAATACTCCAAAGAGAAAGGAAAATTTGAAATCGTATCATATGATCCCTTTAAAAATACCGGTAAATTAATTCCAGCAATTTACCAGTAAAGGAAGTTGTAACATTAGTAAATTGCTGGAATTCTGCTCTGTGTGAACATAGAACGAGATTACCGGTATGAGCACGTACAAGTTTTGAAATACAAATCCGATGCCAAAAAAGTTGGGACACTGTACAAATTGTGAATAAAAACAGAATGCAATGATGTGGAAGTTTCAAATTTCAATATTTTATTCAGGATAAATCATAGATGACATATCAAATGTTCAAACTGAGAAAATGTATCATTTTAAGGGAAAAATAAGTTTATTTTAAATTTTATGGCATCAACACATCTCAAAAAAGTTGGGACAAAGCCATGTTTACCACTGTGTGGCATCCCCTCTTCTTTTTATAACAGTCTGCAAACGTCTGGGGACTGAGGAGACAAGTTGCTCAAGTTTAGGAATAGGAATGTTGTCCCATTCTTGTCTAATATAGGATTCTAGTTGCTCAACTGTCTTAGGTCTTCTTTGTCGCATCTTCCTCTTTATGATGCACCAAATGTTTTCTATGGGTGAAAGATCTGGACTGGAGGCTGGCCATTTCAGTCCCGGGATCCTTCATCTACGCAGCCATGATGCTGTAATTGATGCAGTATGTGGTCTGGCATTGTCATGTTGGAAAATGCAAGGTCTTCCCTGAAAGAGACGACGTCTGGATGGGAGCATATGTTGTTCTAGAACTTGGATATACCTTTCAGCATTGATGGTGCCTTTCCAAATGTGTAAGCTGCCCACGCCACACGCACTCATGCAACCCCATACCATCAGAGATGCAGGCTTCTGAACTGAGTGCTGATAACAGTTTTCCAAAAAGATTGTCCTCTTTAGTCCGGATGACATGGCGTCCCAGTTTTCCAAAAAGAACTTCAAATTTTGATTCATCTGACCACAGAACAGTTTTCCACTTTGCCACAGTGCATTTTAAATGAGCCTTGGCCCAGAGAAAACACCTGCGCTTCTGGATCATGTTTAGATATGGCTTCTTTTTTGACCTATAGAGTTTTAGCCGGCAACGGCGAATGGCACGGTGGATTGTGTTCACCGACAATGTTTTCTGGAAGTATTCCTGAGCCCATGTTGTGATTTCCATTACAGTAGCATTCCTGTATGTGATGCAGTTCCGTCTAAGGGCCCGAAGATCACGGGCATCCAGTATGGTTTTCCGGCCTTGATCTTTACACACAGAGATTGTTCCAGATTCTCTGAATCTTTGGATGATATTATGCACTGTAGATGATGATAACTTCAAACTCTTTACAATTTTTCTCTGAGAAACTCCTTTCTGATATTAGTCCACTATTTTTCGCCGCAGCATTGGGGGAATTGGTGATCCTCTGCCCATCTTGACTTCTGAGAGACACTGCCACTCTGAGAGGCTCTTTTTATACCCAATCATGTTCCCAATTGACCTAATAAGTTGCAAATTGGTCCTCCAGCTGTTCCTTATATGTACATTTAACTTTTCCGGCCTCTTAATGCTATCTGTCCCAACTTTTTTGGAATGTGTAGCTCTCATGAAATCCAAAATGAGCCAATATTTGGCATGAAATTTCAAAATGTCTCACTTTCAACATTTGATATGTTATCTACATTCTATTGTGAATAAAATTAATGAGATATGTAAATTATTCCATTCCTTTTTTACTCACAATTTGTACAGTGTCCCAACTTTTTTGGAATTGGGTTTGTAAAAAAATCCAATGCCTCTGGGCCAATCATAACTTCCTGATGCAGATGACGCATTTACTCTGTGCTGTGTAGTCAACAAAAACACTGCCCGCATGTACCCCTTCATGTTTACAAAAACACCACCGGGATGTGATTAATTTCTGATTAATTATCACACAAAATACACCTATATTTAAAAATATATATGAAAATTGCTCTACCACAAAAAAAAAGAAACAACGCTGTCTTCTTTAACAACACATCATTTTTGAATTTACTGGTCCTTCTGGTAAGTCATTCTGGTAAGTTTACGACAATTTACTGGTAATACTGTGTGAAAGGGGCTATTTCCTTGAATAAAGGAATTGGATTCAAATGATGTCATTGAGTTTGTTTTTAAATTCCAACAGATTTTATTTCAATTAAAGGTAAAGAACACAATAAATTAAACAAACAGGAAAAAAGCTGAATGTCCAATAGGGATTTGGATAGTAATTGTGCCTGGCACTTGGGCCAGTGACATTTGAGGTCTAAAACTTGTACAGTTTCTCAATGCAAAGCATACATTTCGCATGACATACATTTCGCATGACAGTTTCGCATAATTCCACATGACAGTGGCCAGCCTTCTTAATTCAGATGCAGAGTGATGGTATACAGTAGAGCACATCCATTAAAACTTGAGCACATTTCCAAGGGCAATAGAATTAAAGCTGCAGTTCTTCTTTAAATGTACTTTCAAGTGGCCCTTCATAACATAACACCATAATCTGTGCTTTTTCAAAGTAGAGGGAAAAAATGAAATCAACCAAGCCATTCACTGTTTGATCAAAGCTTTGCACCTGTACACCAGATCGAAACAAAAGCACTAACTGTATACAAAGTATACCAGATTATAATTTTTTGGTATAATATTCATTACTTAGTGTACGTTAGTAATATAGAAGCGTGTGCTGTATATACCTTTCTGTCAACACTTAGTAAGTTAAGCTCTCAGAAGGTCATCCTTCGAAACAAAATAGAATAAGGAAAAAAAATTCTCAAATATCACTCAGAAATGCATGGAACTGGCACAATATAATTACTTCTGAAAGCCGCATGGCTTGCTGTCCATAGAAAGGCAAGATTGGAAAGTTTTACACTGTTTTTCAAGAAAGGAAATATAAAAATTAAACAGATAATAAAGCTTAGCCTCCAGCACGTAATAATAATAATAACAGTAACAATAATTATGATCATAATAACAATAAGAATTACAACAATATCAACAGTAACCATAATAATTAAAATTTGTTAATCATAAGTAAAGCATAATAAAGCGTTTTATTTCCATTGTCAAAGATTCTGGCACAGATTGTTAAAACAATGAGTAAAAAGACATTCATGAACCCGGTCCTTCACACACACACAAAAAGTCAAACAGAATGGTAAGAATGTGTAAAAAGACTAGACAATCTCTCCCTCAAACACACACAAACTAAATAAATAACCATTTAAATCCAATAAATGAACGGCAATTTCACTTTACAGCACACATCAGTCCCCATGTTCTCATTACAAAGTGTTTTTGTGTTTCGTCATCTTAAATGGACTGACAACAAAAGAAAGCTGTGGTTCACTGATTAAGAAATTGATGCATATTTCTGAATATTCCAGAAGTTAGAGCAATAAATATTTAGTGGGAAGGCATGATATCTCCCTGTCACATCACACGGCTTTAAGATTTCAGAGGCAGACTCAGTACAGTACAATGGCAATGCTGCGAGGAAACGCGAAATACATCAAACGTAAAAAGAGGGACAAGAGGAGAGAGTCTGAAACTGCTTCGGTAAAGGCTTTTGAATGACGTTAGTTTGAGTTAACCCCCCCCCCCCTCCACACACACACATCAAACCTACAAAATACACACATTTGCATACAGGTTTTTTTTTTTTTTTTTTTTTTTTTTTTTGTTTTTTATAGAAACGCACCACACAGAAAACCCTCTGTATAAAACCATACCCATCCCTGACTGTGTCCACTATGGAATGCAAATAATAAGGAAATATTACAGTGGAAAACAAGTAATATTTCTATAAATCTACTCATATAATCTCTCTCCTCCAGTCTCTCTGCTTTGCCATTGCTGAAGACTAGTTTTCTCTCCCATAATAGAGAGAATAAAGATTGTTGAGAACTAGAAAGATTTGTTTCTGCATAG
This sequence comes from Cyprinus carpio, assembly GCF_018340385.1. NCBI lineage: Eukaryota > Metazoa > Chordata > Actinopteri > Cypriniformes > Cyprinidae > Cyprinus > Cyprinus carpio. The sequence continues at coordinate 7,825,406 of NC_056619.1, read as the reverse complement.
TGTTCACCCATCTTCCCCTTTACCGTTTTTTTGTCGAGAACACAAAATCAACATCTCACTTATATGTATCTATATACATGATTTTTCCCCTTGATATAAATGTTCAGGAATGAAAATTGCAATGAAATAAAACATTACAAGGCATACATTATAATTAGCAAACTTAGCACAAATGTTCATATATAACAGTCATAAGGACATAATTTGTATCCTTAAAGGTAGGTGCGGTCACCATATTCATTTATGTAAATTGGAATAAAAATGTAAACCACAGAAACAGGGAATCGATAAGAATCTAGTCAACGTTTAAAGTGCAAGTCTTTTGCAGTTTGTCTTTGCAGAAAACAACAATGTGCCAAAAAAACAAACAAACAAACAAACAAAAAACTGGTGCAAGTCTTCTGACGTGAACTGCTGCACAATAGATAAGCCAGGGCCCCCTGGTGGCAGCTGACCATATGGCAAGAGCACATCTTTCGTACACTTTCTTTGTCTGACCCATCAAAGTGTAGTTCTGATTTGGACAATCTTCCGAGACAACACAATCTCTTTTGTCTGAAGAAATAGCAAACACATACACAGAAACCCGTTTGGTCCTCAAGGAAGAAAGGAGACAAACTGAAGCCTGGGTCAGAAGCACATGGAGTCTGGGTGAGAGACTCCTCTGTCTCTCCTTTGGCAGCCCTGTGGGCACCACAAGGATCTCTCTGTATCCGGCTCCTTCCACATGCTGAGATCCGATTGCCCCGCCTTAAGTATATCTCTTTATAGGAACAGGTGGTCAACCTTGGACTAGGATCCAGGCATTGGACTAGGAGATCCAACTGAAGTCTTTCTCGCTTCCCGCCCTGGCTTCTCCCTCCAGAGCCGAGTCGCTTTCCTCTTTGCCATCGTCTATTGCTCTGTCGTCTCGCTGCGATATCCCTGAGCCAGCCCGCCATTTCCCATTCTCCTCTTCTCCTTCACCTTCTCCCATCAGCTCTGCTTCCACCATCATCTCCTCTTCCCCGTCGCCGTCGGCGGTGTCATCGGGGAAACGGTGGTCACCGGGATACAAGAGTTCCTCTTCTGGTGAGCCGTCCTCGCCATTCTGGTCCAGCAGGGCAGCCATGCCTCGACCCGAGCAGTCTGCGCAGACACCGTGACGCCGAGAGCCGTGCTTGATGCCCACGCTGGCGGCCGACATGAAGACACGACTGCATACTTTACACACGTACTTCTTGTCCTTGCTGTGCACCTGAGAAAGAGTGACAATGCCTTGTTAAGCGACAGCATTCAAAAACGTTCTGTTGCAGTACCATCATACTACTGTGGTACAATATTCATAGTACCACTATGTGAGGCTTAGAGTGACCCTGTTTACTCCCAGAATTAAGAATCAATCTGTGGCTAGTTAGTCATCTCATTTATTCTTCAACACTGGTCATTACTAAAGGGGCTTTCGCACCGGAGGAACCTTTTCATAGGTCCTAGTACTATTGGCGGAAGTACCCGCATTTGGCATGTTCGCACCTCAGGAACTAGGAGCGGATTTAGTTCTAGGAACTCTGTTTATGGAAACTAAATTAGCTTTTTCTTCAGAATTGGGCTGTTGAATAAAAATTTGGAATATTTGTTGAATTGAATATAAAAATCCATATTCAAATGCAAAAACATTGCATACGATTTTTAGGCGTGCGTCAGGCAGCCTTATCAGTGGTGCACGGGATACGATGATGAGCTTGTTAATTCAAAATATTACAGAAAAAGCGAACATCAAGCTGGGAAGAAGATCTTGTTTATGGCAAATTGAAATCAAGCTGTTCACACAGAACATATATTTATTGCATTTTCTATAGGGACATCTATCACTGTTGCACTCACGTCTTGCACAAGAGAGCCACATGTTTAAAAGCCTTGTTAAATTAAAGTTGAACTTTTTAAAAAAAAACATGTCTTGATATTTTATGGTGTTTTTATCCCCCGTCCCACTGCATCTCATGTTTTTAAATTTAAAAAAGTTATCTTTGTGATTGTTTTTTTGTCCTTTGTATTAAACTATACATACATGCCGTTTTGTTTGTAATTAAGTTACTTAATTATATTTGGTTTATAAACTTTATTTTAAACATTATGTACTTTTTTTCAAAGACAGTAGTGTTATTTTATTGCTTTGAATAAACGTGCATTAGTAATATTTTGCTCTATGGACCCTCTTGTGGCCTCAGGAGAGAAGCCAAAAGCTTTTCCCCCCTAACTGAAATGATGCCATTTAAATTCGAAAATAAATTGAATATTGATAATATTTAAGTGCAAAATTCTAATTTAGCTTTTCAGCCATTTTGACAGCCCAACTTCAGAGTAGGGTCTAAAACATTTTTATAGCAACTATCAGTGACGTACTGTAAGTGTGCGCTGATTGGCCAAACACATACGAAACACCGGCTACCCAGCATTTTTAAAAAGCCATGTAAAAGTATTTACTCTGCAAACATGGAAAACAGTGATAACACCATTTACCTGTTGTTTGCCGCGTGTGTTCTTTTCTCAGTCACACTGACATGTAACACTGCAAGTTAACATAGGAAATTTAGTCAGATTTTCATGCTCTTTCAATCGCATAAATTTTGCGTTTATATTCCATCTCCTTTATTACGAATGCCGCGAATAAAGACGTTGCTGTCGGACGCTTTAGAGTTCCTGCTGCCAGTGCGAAGGCAATCAGGAAAATGGCCCAAGGGAGAAATTTGGTTCTCTAGGAACCACCTTGCTGGCTAGATCCTAGACCTATGTGGTGCGAAAGCCCTGTAAGTCCTAGTTACATAGAAAGGTACATTAGTATAATTTGAATGAAAAAAAAAATAACTTTGCTAACTGCTAGCACCCCACCCCCCAAAACCAAGGGAAGAATGATAAAAACATGTAAACAGGGTCCACAGGGCTATTTAGAGGTCGGAAAACACTCAAATTATATTATATGTTATTATGTAGATAGTCAAATAGATGCAACCGCATAAGATTTATATTGTATGTAATAATCAATCCTAACACGTCCTGGAAAACACATACAGTAAAGCATGCACTCAATTAATACAGGTACTTATACTGAGATTTTTGCTCAGCATATGCTGCAGCGACAGCAATATGATAAAAGACCCTAATGTTATAGTTTGACTCAGTAAAAATAATACTTTTTGACAAATAATACAGGTTACTTGTTGGGAATCACTGATATACAGTAATTCATTAGGCTATTTACAGTTGCCTAGCAACATAGCAACTTGCCACATTAATGTAGAATGTACATTTCATCTGCAATTTATCTGCACTTTATAATGTCTTTGAAATGTACTTTTATACATTTGAAATACACTTTTATCCAAAGCATCTTACATTGGATTAATAGTATGCATTTTGTCATCACAAGAAATTCCTTTGGGAATCTAACCTAAGACCTCAAGATTGCTATAATGCCACACTCTAGTGTGGTACATTTTATTAGCATTACATGTATACATAAACTGTAAAATCATCTCAAACTAAATTGTGTATCTGCAGTCACTACTGGATTCACAAGGAAAGAGAAGCATTCAGCCCATTACAGTTTCTTGTGCAGACCTTTGAATTTTTCACCACATTATAACGAAGCGGTGACAACATGTGGCGGTGTAGCATATCGGGTGCAATCCATCATGGTGTGGATCATTGAATTAAGCAATGTTTAGGTGTTAAACGTTGCAGTGCTAAGCAGAAGCAGCACTGTCTGTTATCATGTCACACTGTTACAGGCCCTTTGATATACTCAAAACCAGAGCTAATTTCTGTGGCACGTCTCTTAGCCACACAGAGACCAAGAACATGTGCCAAAGCTTGTTTATATGTGCTTCCCTTGAGAAGATGCAGTAAATACAGGCTTTAAGAAAGAAAAAAAGGACAGGAGGTGTTAAAAAACTGCTGGCAATAAGGGCAGAAAAACTGAGATAAGAGGGGTTTATGGGATATGGCAGAATGCTAATTTAATAGGGGCCCACTAGAGACTCGAATGTCTCCCACACAAACATCCTTACGAAAAGCACATATGTTGTATAGTCCTTAATAAAAACTGAAAAGAAATTTCTAGCGATTGGCTTTGAAATGTAAACATTTTGACAAGATATTTATATTAAATATTTGCAATTGCATTTGATCTAATTATAAACATCCAGATGTAATAATCGAAATTGCTTCCACAATGTTATGTTAATCACTCTTAAAGGGACAGTTCACTCCAAAATGAAAATTATGGCATTATCACTCTCAAGTTGTTCCAAATCTGTTTTCTTCCGGTGAACACAAAAGATGATATTTTTAAGAATGTGGTTAACCATAGCCAAGTCAATGGTAACAGGAAACTATTTGATTAACCACATTCTTCAAAACATCGTCTTTCGAACAGCTTCAGGGTGATGGTTTAAATGCAATTTTTTGGGGGAACTATCCCTTTAAGTGCTGGCACTCACTGCCAGCCCCTGTTGGTGCTGCACTCACCAGCGTGTGGCGTTTCATGTGCTCCCTCCGGGTGAACTTCTTCCCGCAGATCTCACAGGGATACGGCCTCTCGCCCGTATGTGAACGCATGTGCCTCTTCAGGATGCACTGGTGCATGGCGGAAAAACTGCAGTATGGGCACTTAAACTTCTTCCTGATCACTGTGAAGTCATTAACTGTGGAGAGAGATGAAGAGATGTTAGCAGAGCTGATCAGAGTCTGAACACATGCAGATTAAGCCACTGGAAGTATGAGAGTTAATATGTGAGAAGTGCACATAGCATTAGCATTCTGTAAAGCTGTAAGGGATGACCCAAACGAGGACATTACTCTACATCAGAATTAGGCAACAGGAAGAACATGTCCAGGTCAAATATTACCTCAAAATTAAAAGTATGATATAAAAACTTGAATTTGCTTAAAGAAAATAATGACCATTACATTGTGACAGTACTTTATCGACAGCTAAGCATTCATCTGCTCCAAATTTCACACTACTGATGCACAAACAAATTTGGTAACGGTTGCGAAGTCTGAAGTTTTACTGTGGAATAGGGTGACTTTTGGGTTGCAGGTTGTTTTTGAAGTCAGGGGCTTGAAGTGATCTCCCTGGAACATGATGGAGGGACATGATTGGGCTCATGTTGGGCTAGTTTTGATTAGCAAATGGACTGGTTTTTGTTTTACAGACCTGGTAACCCTGTTTGGTAATTTGGTAAAATATTGATCAGTGCATTAGGCATTTTAAACCAACGAGCAACAATCTAGGCCAATGTCAGTTTATAAATATTCTATTGTTATTCAGTTCATGTTCATCTGGTCCGTGTATCATCTGATTATTCAATTATTCCATTCAATCTGGCAAACAAAAAATGGTCAATATTTCATGTTACTGTTTTTTCTGTATGAACCAAAAATTTTAAGTTGGCGTTCCGTGGAGGGATACAATCCGTGTTCATTCATTTTTTTGATTTAATATTGTTAGTAGAAAAATGAAAAAAGTCTCCTTTTTAGTTTTTTTTTTTTTTATTTTTTAAATCGTCTAAAATGTTCATTTTTCGTTCAGGGGTAGCTGAAGATCATATCACGCCATCATCAGTTCTTCCGCAGTATCACGCAGCAGAATAATAGTCCTCCGCCTCTGCAGTTGTACAGATTCTTTACGCATTTATTGCAACTACATTTCATCTTTTTTCATCAAACAGACTAATGAATAGCTCGACACAACTCGTACTGGGGTAGAGTCTAGACAGAGCTTTCTTCTGTGTCGACCAGCGGTTCTTAAAGTAATAGTGGGTCTGCGAAATAATTTGCTATAACCTACCATATTTCCAGACTGTAAAGTCACTTTTTTATCACGACACATAGGCCTACTGTAGTTTGTTCCAAAGTGCACTTATATGATGCATTTAACGTCAAATAATCTAAATGAAGCCTTTTAAAAGAAAAGTATTCACTGTGGTTCATGTTTGTGGTATGCGCCAGAAAGATGCTCAAGGAGACCAAGACATGCTGAAGCAGTGCATTCTGTTGTTCTCTTTATTTTTCAAAGTCATGACATTTTGTGATTATTTTGAACGTAACGTTACACAAATAAAAATATTCATTTTACCGTACGACTATACATGACATAGTATTAATTCTTTTCCTCTCGATTGGGAAAAAATCCAAGTGAACATCAATCAGTACTCAATATTAATTTAACTGCTTTAAATATGACTGCTGCTTATTTCCTGTGCACCTCAATACTGGTCTGGACTGGACTGTAGTTGTGTCTTAAGTTGATTTAACCCATCACAATTTATTGGAACTCTGTGAACTACTCACCTTAATGTTGTTCTAGAGGCTTATTACTTTATTAACATAAAAATGTCATGCTCACACTTACCAATTTAATGGCAGAGAATGGTGACTTTTTTTTATATAAGTGGATGCATATCTGTCGTAAAATAATCCAGTCTCGTGGTGTATATTCCAAGAATTCTGAAGGTACAGTATACTGTGGGTTTGGTGAGAAACAACCCGAAATGGCAAGTTTATATTTATATATTAGATTTTACGAAAATCTTGCGTTACAGTCCTGTGTGCGAGTGCACAGCAGCTCACGCTGCACACAAGTGCATATCGTTTGGAGATTATCAATCAATTATAATAAATTTTAATAAAAAACACAAGATTCATTATAAAACTCTAACAGTAGGCTATTTAATATCTGTTGTTTTCCCGGTTGTCAGTCAGAATGACAGTTCTTGCGTGGACAATTAGGCTATATTAGGCCTATACACCCAAGCCAATTTATTATTCTTTCCTTTTTAGTGTTTAAAATATTTATTTTGAAACGTATTAATTAATGAATTAATTACTCAATTAAACAAACAGACTTACTGTGTGAGCAGGGTAGGCTATGACAGCTGTCATATCATACCCTGTCATGCAGCTGATGCAAAGCATAGAATTTATATAATATACACAGAAGAAAGCGCTGTCGTTCATTCATTAGTCTGTTTGTTTGATGAAAAAAGATGAAATGTAGTTACAATAAATGTGTTAAGAATCCGTACAACTGCAGCAGCAGAGGAGTATTATTCTGCTGCGTGATACTGTGGAAGAACTGATGACGGCACGGTTTGAGCTTCGACTGACCAATAAGCAGAAAGGGATGTTTAATTCAGGCCCAAGTGTAGAAATCGATATTCAAGCTGTTTATTCATTTTTCTACCCCTGAATGAAAAAAAAATCAATATTAAACCAAAAAATTATTGAACAAATGATAGGGTACACGGACTGAATACAGTCCAGAAATGGAAAGTTTTTTTTTTTTTTTTTTTTTCATTTTGTTAAGCAGATTTAGAGATTTTGGCTTGACATCTCTTTTTTTGTTTGTGGTTTACAAATCGCTTTATGGCTTCAATATTTAATTCACACATGTGGGCAGTGCTGAAATGCCTCTAACATTTGATTGGTCAAAGAGCCCCGTATTCTGTACTACATTAATTCATATGCTGATAGTGAGAGGATGATTTATTACTTTTATACTTTTATTGATGATACTGTTTTTTGTTTGCCAGATTGAATGGATTAATTATTCATTAAATAATGTTAAAAACTAAAACGAATTATAAAGTAAAAATTTGCAATTAGAATCACCATTTGAGAATAATGGAAATTACTAAAAACATAAAAAGAAAAACATTGAGACATTTTAATGAACATAATTAAATCCAAATATTTGTATTTTCCTCTTTTAATCAAGGGAAAACTCACCTCTAAATTGTCACGGTTTATCATATTATTATTACCGCTACTTTCACATCAGTTACTGTATTTCCTGTCCAATCCCTCCTATCCTTTCACTGAGTCATCTAGTGGCAGACACTGAAGATAGCCAAAGCACTGACAAACTGCAAGAGGGATACTCTCCCTAACTCACCTGCCCTTAGCTACCAAAAGCAGCCCCAAAAGACAGTTTCCCTAGCAACCACAGCACCGAAACAGATTTTACTGCTCAAATTCAACAAAGAAAGATGAAAAACCCACAACGCAGAATACCATAGCTTCCTATTGTTTGCTGAACAATTGCTGCACAAATTATCAACCCAAACTCACAAGACCAAACATCAATTCCACACTCATTTTTCAGTCTTTTTTTAGTAAAAGATTCATACAGAGGCATGTGCTTTGTGTTATTCATACTGTGATGACTGTAATCTCATTAGGCATTGGTCTAGACTGGCTCAGCTAATAAGCGGATGAGCAACATTTAGGTTAGAACAAACCTGAAGCCCAGGTTTAACTAATTATCCACACACATGAAAGACCTGATGAGCATGTGCTGCTGAAATGGCAAAACCAACACGTTTCACATTTACTACTTTCAGAATCTGAACAGCTGCCGTGAAATTGACAATCTACACTTTTTAAACAGCTGATGCTCAGATCTGATTTATGACAAGAAGCTTAAATTTAAAGTAGCAAATAAACCCCTTGTGACCATCCAAACAAAACGGTAGTACTAAAAATCTGTAGCTGGTGATTTTTTTTTTTCATAACAGGTTCTCAATTTATTTTTATGATTTGTAAAATAAAATGACCACAGTTTTCATGATGCCTTACGTCAAAATTTATTGCCTAAAAAATTACATCCAACCAGTTACACAATAGTACTGTTCCAAAATACATAATTTACAGAAATCTGTGGTTTTAAGCTAAAGGATTTTTTTTTTTCGTTTCAGTAATAAAAAATAGTGCAATTCAAAACAGCTGTGACTGAGATTTCTGATGCGTTTTTACACCCACCATTCAAACCTCTTCAGACAATATCAGAGTGCATCAGTCCTTTCGTTTCCTGAGGAGAAAATGCTAAGACCTTGAAAACGTCAGTGCACATCTCTCTCTCTCTCTTTCTTTTTCATAGGCGATAAACAGTGATTCATTTCACAATTCACCACACATTCAGTGCAGCAACACACTTAACATTTTGAAAGATAACTTTCATGCTTTCATTCTGTAACTTGGAAATTGTATGACATATGTTGTGTGAAAATTAACAATTAACATAACAACGTCTCCTCCAGGTATTACTACAAGTGTAGACTGCCTCGAAGATTTCCCAGAACTCAACTTAATACATTTGTGGTCTGACCACTCAATGACACAGCTAACTTTCAAGATTTTTTTCAAGAAAAAAAAAAAAAAAAAAAGATCTTAATTCACTTTTGACACTTCCATCTTCAACAATAACCCAAAAATGGGAACTCCATGAGATTTAACATTAGACATATAAAAACACAACTATAATTTAGATCCATCTCTGCTAGCAGGGGTCCAGAAACACCTTCAGTCCTCTTTTACTTTTCTACTGGCTGTTGCAGTCAGGTTTGGAGGCTAGTGTGAGGTCACACAAGGACCGGTCACAACTTTAAAGGACTTAGTCTTTTCCTCTTACATCTCCTTTATCAGTGCGATTTAGGGTCAGCATGGGTGAGAGCCGAGAAGAGCTAATTACTGACATGATTCGATGCACTCACACACACATACATTTGAAGACAACCTAGCTTGCTGAAAGATTTAGGACATTGCCTAATCTTTTTCATCCCTAATCATCTTGTCACACTCAAGTGCAGAATACAAGAGAGAGTTTCTCCTGCAGAGGGCAGCATTGTGCACAGGTTTAACAGCTGAATTCACTACTACTCTGTGAGTTACAGAGAACCCTGTGCCTGAGTCCATCAAAGCATAATAAGATTAGTTCGCTGGCAAAGAGAGGGGTGCGAAGCCACCCTGAATGAAAAAGCATTGGCCTCCAATGCACTGAGATCTCTATGTTCTCCAATCTTCAGTAAAACCTTGAATAATCCTGCATTGTACAAAAAGCAGACAGCTCTATATGCGACAAGAGAAATGACATAAAATGTCTTTATTTTGCATAGCATTTGTGCCTCAGCAGCCATATGCAGTAGTCATAAAAAAACCCTGACGGTTTTGGTATTTGAAGAACATATAAATCTGATGTACAGTAAAAAGAGGTGTAGAAATGTCAACAGTGCTGTGGCCTAAAGTTGCGGAAGGCCTGATTTGGGATGACCTGAAGTTTGTATCACATTCCCTTTGTAATGAAGTAATAAATGTTGCTGGTTTGGAGAATCAATCGTCTATACGGATATGGTCATCTTCCTTTAAGCTGTGTAGGTTCCACAGCTGCTCGGTGGGCGAGATTCCCGATTGACAGCAGACCTTGCCATGGGTAGCCAGGTTTTTCTGCGTGCTGAAGGTTCGGGAGCAAGCGGGACACGTGTAGACGCGTTCGCTGGAATGCACAGATGACAGGTGGCGGTTCAGGTCCGTTCGGTCACGGAAGTGCTTGAGGCAGTACATGCACTGCATCAGCTTCCGTTTGAGGTGGATGGTCTTCTCATGGCGGTCAGCGTTGGACTTAAGGGTAAAGCTGGCGGGACACTGCGAGCAATGGTAGCGTGCTGGCGGAGGGTTGAGAGGAGATGGGGCCACTAGGGGGCGATGGTGGTCGAGGCAGTCCAGCGATAGGGCCATGAGTGAGAGCGTGTGGCTGTATTCATGCTGTCTCAGTTGAAGCAGGCTGCTAAACAGTTGCTTACACAGAGAGCAGGCGAGCTCCTGCCGCCAGCTCGGCCCTCCGCCCTGCACCTCCGCCACACACACTGCATGCTTCTCCTCCACCATCTGATCTTCCTCTACAGGAACCTGGACATGCTCCAGCCCTGAGAGGGAGAGGGAGGGAGGGAGAGAGAGAGGTGAGAACTAACGCCAGGATATCAGCTCATGTATGTGAAAAATAACAGGCAGTCATGTGGCGGGTAGACGCCACGCGTACCTGCATTGTTATTTGGACTATTGTCTTCTTCTTGCATTTCCTCCTGTAAGAATACACACACATGCACATCAACACTTGTGTACTTCTGAGCACAGGTCTGTATTGAGGTGTGTACTCCTGGGGCATGCAAGTTCATAAGGTAAAACACACAAACATACACACTAGAAACAGAAGAGATAGATGGGACCCTTGAAGAAAAAAGAAAAGCAAAGAAACAGTTGGCTGCAAAACAGCTGAAGCAACAAAACCTGAAATGCAAAAGATAGCATGCAAAAAGCTGTCTTGGTCTTTAATGCAAAAAATAAATAGAATTTTAAACATAAACATTATATACTGCATTTCATTGCCTTGTACCCACATGTGCAATGACAATAAAGTTGACTCTAATCTAATCTAATCTAATCTAATCTAATCTAATCTAATCTAATCTAATATATAATTAAAAAAAAGATTAGAATTTATTGCTAAGTAATGTTAAAACATTCATAATATACTTTCTATTTTTAATGTAAGTCTTTGCTAGTAGGGTCTACTAGAAAAATCTAAATTCTCTTACACAAAAGCAAAATTGTTCAAGAGTATATATTCATATCTATGGAGTTAGTTGATTATTTTTCTATTTTTTATATATATATATATATATATATATATATATATATATATATATATATATATATAGCCAGTAGGGTAAGAAAACTTTAATTAAAGATATATTCTCTTTAAAAGTCTGGCAAATTCAATGTATCTCATTTTACTGATGTTTACATATTTGCGTAAAGTTCTATTTGTTTGTCTATTAATTTTATTCAGTCAGTTTGGGTTTCTCAACAGCATATCCAACAGGTGGAGACAAAGAGAAGAGGATATTAAGTATTGCCCATGAGGAGAGGTGTGTATTTGTTTGGGAGGTGGAGGGTTGCAGATCCAATTGTGTTTTTTTTTTTTTTTTTTTTGTGCATCTTGTACGTGTATAGGTGCAGCCCATCCCCCTCGTTCTTGGTCCACCCTCTCTTGCGTAAGAGTGACACATTATGGTTTAAGCAAACAGATGGCTTGTCCACAGAGATGGTACAACTTCTTGGGGGGGAGGTCCTGCGAAACCAAATGCCACCTCAGCACACACGGGGAGAATGCAATTTCCTGCTCTCACTTAAGAAAACAAAAACCCACCCTGCCCCTCTGCATTGTCCATCACTATTGACTTCTATCGCCACCTGGATCCCCCTCTTATCAGAAGATCCTCAGCTGCTGAAGTAGTCATTATATTAATCAGAATGACAAATGCACAGGGTCCACAGAGGACAATAGACGTCCTGAATTTTTTGTACACTTCTTTTGAGGGAAAATTGGCAGAATTCTGTGGAATATGGTAAAGTATGTTATGGATGATTTGATTGGTGGTCAAGTTGGATCAAATGTGTGGAAATGTGTGGAAATCTTTGGAATATGTGGAAATCCCTACACACAGGCCTTTATTTTTCTCACACAAAGGAAGAAAAAGCAGAAACATGAATTAACAGAAAAAGAGAACATGCAGGAACAGAGCAGGCAAGCAAAAAAAAAGCAACAAATCACCCACAACAATCCGACAGATTCTTAGAGGAGCTATATATCAAGAGACACACAAAGTATAAGTGGTCTATTGGGTGTTTGTTGGACTTACCTCAGTGGGTGAGGCCTTCGGGGACCGTTCCGCATAGAGCTTGTCTGGGGGGGCCCCAGACTGTGGCATACCGAGGGCCCCTGGGGGCTGTGGCACGGATGGCGGAGGCGGCAGTAGAAGAGGAAGAGGAGGAAGAGTAGACGGAGGAGAAGATGTAGATGCCCTGTGTTTGCTACCAAACAGGGCCCCTGGATGGTGGAAGCTGCTGCTGCCATTGAAGCAACGAGGCCCTGAGGAGCACAGGAAATGAGTCTCACCCACCTACTCTCAGACCAGCGGCCATCTTCCACACAGCAGCAGAGAGAGAGGAGGAGGATGGGAAGGGGAAGGGGGCAAGGGGCACACACAGCCTTCATTTAGAACCAGAGAGGGAGAGGACGGAAGAGATGAAGAGACCGGAGTGGGGTTAGGGCTTGGCCTCTCTCGCTCTGTTTTTTTGGTCCGCTCCATCCACCCACGTGCACATGCAAGGGATAGCCGCATATGTGTGTGTGTAAGTGAGAGATAAAGAAATAGGAAAGAAGAGGCTTTTAAATGATGGCGGACGTTCTTTTTATTTAAAAAAAAAAAACATGTCAGGCTACTTGTCAGAATCTGTGCAAAAGTTCAAACAGGATATACACAAAATAGACCGTAACCATGCTTCATGACAGAAACCAAGAGCAGAGGCAAAGGTTCAGAGAAAGGTGAAATATTTACACCAATTATAGAACGAAAAGGGACAAATGTGACATTTTGAGGAATGATTTGTCTTTAATGTTTAGAACCACGTAGATTTGATGTATAGTAATCAGAACTGTCAATTTAATGTTGTTAATTCAATGTGATTATTTAGAAAAAAATAATCATGCCTTATGACCTCAATGTAATTCTGCAGCAAGGAATTTTTTCTTAGCAAGTTGCACCTCAATATGCATTTTCAAAGCTTTTCAAACTACCTATCTTGACACTGCTTTCTAAGAAATGGTGCTCATGCCTCAAGACATGTCACAATAGATGCAAATGTTGGTCTGCATTAAGGCACACAGTAACATTAGTGACATTTTGCTGGAAAAAAAACTGTCAATAGTGTAGCAATGTATGAATCACAGTTCAGACACTAGTCACTTTTAAAACAAGCAGCTTTCTGTTGGTCAACTCAGTACAACTTAACCTAAATCATTTATTTTTTTTTTGGAAATATTTTACCTTTACGCAAAAATTCCAGAAAGCATGACTGGATTTCACCTCCAAAAATTCCCAAACAACAGTACATGTGACTGCATCTTTAGACTTCTAAATTCACTGTTTGGTATTTTTATTCAATGATTCACTTGTCTCCCACAATGTCTTCTTTTACATTTAAGGTTTGCAATTTAATAACAAACATATTTAATTTTTCAGACTTATGCTATACCTCCACTATATACAGTATATATACTGTACATGGTCATCTGAATAGACAGTATATGCGAGACTGAGCTTCTTTCTTGTTTCTCTGAGCTTCTTGTGTTTCCGAATGTTTCATCTTGTCTTTTTTTGGACAAGAATGTTTGTGGACTCCTGTTGTTGGGAATATGCTGGAGTTGCTGGTTAAGCGCTAAGTGGACAGATGCACATGCTACAGTAATGCACAACCACGAACAGATTCCTGGAATTCTCCTCTCCTACACGTCCACTCCCATCTAACACACATCACCCTCTCATTTCTCCTTCCTTTTGTCTGCAGTGTGTAAATGTAGCCGTGCTGCAAACTCCCCTACATCAATTAACAGTAATTGAAACTGAATGTATGGTTCACATCAAACCATCAGTCCACTGTCATTCTCTCATTTGTAAAATTCCCAACCAAAGTGCACTTAGGTATTTTGATGGCGGTTGCAAAACTTTTCAGGAAATTCTTCGGGGGGTAAGTGAAGACAATGTAGTGCAGGTTTGATAGGCTCTGAGATGGGCATTTGACCTAATGACCACCAACCATGGTCCATTATTATAGAAATTTAAAGGCTGATTACAGGTCAGGGTTTGAGATCAAGCCTGAAAAGCTTTGTCTCAGCTTTGGCGTAAAGATGAACTAACTTTCACATCTCTCCTATTAATTATCTAAATAAAGTAACATGTCCTACGGTTGGTTTCCCAATCTAATGGAATCTACAGGGAGAAAATGCTCATCTGAATGTAGAAACAACGAGTAGCTAGGAGGATACAGGAAATAATGTCATGCTATTATAGTTCATGATACACCAGAATCGAGAAACTACCACATGGTATCTGGCCAACTGAGGTTAACCACCAGCTGCCGTGTCATAGAGTGTATTTTCTTTGGGAAACGATACAAAACTTCATATGTTACATTCTCATGATGATACTTGACAGCTAACAATATTTTTCTGTGGTTTGTAAGACACATTTTTCTTAGCCCAATTTCTTTTGAAGAATTGAAATCACATGCTCTCTAAGTTGGTACTTTAAAAAAGTAGTAACTCTGTTCTATGTGGTATGAATGTGCATAGTATGATTTTAATCTGGACATACTACATTCACCATGTTGTCATTGACATGTGACCTACATACTATACACTTCAATACAAATCCTCTTCTGTGGCCTCATGTGATATTTAAGTATCGTACTTCAGAATGTTGTCAAAATAGTAGGTCATCTGGGTACTTTTTGCGGACTATTTTATGAATACTGTGAATTCTGACATAATACACTTTTAATGTATTGTTTTTAACCTTAGATAGAAGGGAAATATGTTGTAGCATGGGCAGAGCATTCACAAAACTGTCTAGAACCCAGAAGTGTAATGACCTATGAATTCTGCAAAAAAAAAAAAAAAAAAAAGGAAGCAGACAAATAGCTCGAACTGCAGGACAGTTTTACCTTCATTAGTGAAGCATTTACACCCAACCAGGAAGGCACACGCTCAGGTCCAATTTAATGAAATTTCAGGCCAAAAATAACCAAAAAATTCAGCTCACTTTTGCTGACAGATTGCCAACAGATGCACAATTATGAGCACATTCATTTGAATTTCACTTTAGAAAGCAATTGAATTTAGTTGGTTCTAACTAATATCCAAATTGCACTCCAGCATGTCCCATCTACAGTAATTTAAACTGAATTTGCTCTGGTTCAAGTCAATACTTCAGAAATGTTTTACAATCAAGAGTGCTAAACTAAGCTTGCTGAGTTTGTGTTTATCCAATATCTTTTTTTTTTTTTTTTAAGAATTGTAGTTCTCATTAAAAGAGTAGCTGTCAAAAATTTACAGATAATGTACTCACCCCCTTCTCATCCAAGATGTTCATGTCTTTTTTTCATTTCTTTCAGTTGTAAAGAAATTGTTTTTTGAGCAAAACATTTTCTGGATTTCTCTCCATTTATTGGACTTCTATGGTGCCCCTGAGTTTGAACTTTCAAAATGCAGGTTAAATGCATCTTCAAAGTGCTCTAAATGATCCCAGCCGAAGAAGAAGGGTATTATCTAGCGAAACAATCAGTTTTTTTTTTTTTTTAATTACAACTTATATACTTTTTAACCTCAAACGCTCATCTTGTCTAGCTCTTTGTGAACTCTGTTTTTTCTGATTCATGACAATTAAAGTATGTTGAAAAACTCCCATCTCAGTTTCTCCACCAACTTCAAAATCATCATACATCGCTGTTTTGCTGTTTTTTTTTTTGTAAAGGGCATTTGATCTTCTTTGCATGTTCACTTTGTAAACATTGCGTCGGTACTTCTGCAGCAATGTTGGACAATATTGAAGTTAAAGGAGAAAATCAGATGGGAGATTTTAGACCGACCCTGTCTTGGACCGGAAAAAAAGAGTTCACGCAGAGCGTTTGAGGTGTTCGACGCAACATGATTTACTAACATTTGCACTTGTCAAATTACTGGTATTTGCGCCATTATTTAACGCCCAAAAAAAGCATGCCTTAAACTATTTTGCACTAATGTCATAAGTAGATCACAAGCACCTGATGAGCATCGGCTCTGCTTATTTGCAACTATGCTAATTTGGTCTATATGTAAATGAGATGTTGCGTTTGTGTTATTTATTTTGCACATTGTGAGTAAATGACCTACAGAAATGTCCACGACCATCAGCACTGTCGATCTTGCATCTACAAATATGAGTAAGGTCAAATTCAGTGTTACAGAATACATTATTCACACTGTATTTGTATATTCATAAATATAAACATATTTTGTTCTCTGTATATTATATGTATACCAGCCCATGTGAAGTATTGTACAAGTTCTGTATTGCATTGCATTATAGAATTGTGATTCCATTTTTGTTTTAATATTAACTGTGTATCATTTGATATTCACACTGTGGTTTGGAATATACATCAAGTATGTACTGAAGATGGTTCTTTCCTTGGAACAACTCACTGATTCCTAGTCAGTGCAAATTTGTATATCCATACACATGAAACCACACACACACACACACACACTTCCCCTGAGACTCCGGCAGTGGCGTTGAAGAGGACAGGTTGTCAGCCTGCTGTCAGTGTGTATAGATCAGTAGAGAAGACAGTCACACACCTAAAGCAAATCACACCACCAAACCTGACCCAGGATCAGCCAATAACACACTATCTGGGTTAATCACAGCAGCCTGCAGGACGCAAGGGGACCCGCCGTGACCCGCTCGGCTCGATCAAATCAATTCCTTTCCCAGAGACTTCAACAAGTCTACTTTGAAGTTTGGGAGAAGAGGGAGACTAGTGATTCGTCAGAGTGGCATGTTGCGGTTCAACGAGCGTTGTTTGTTTTAGAGGGGCGCAGAACCCCAAACTATCATCAGTTGATCAGTTACATATTAATGAGAGCCTGTGTGGTTTGTTAGTGTGTGTGTGTGTGCTGACTTCAATACAAGTCTCTTCATTTTTGGGATGTTAAAAAATTGATTTTCATCTCCAATAAAATCAACATGAAATAACAAATCGGTTTCTATTTTTAATATACTGGTCTTGCAGGGATACTTCTCCCATGAAAATGTCTCATTATTTAATGTAGTTTCAAACCAACAGATTTTTCTTTCAAGCATCGGAAGCGATGTAAAACACCATAAAACTGATCCATGCAACTTGAGCATTTTATTTAAAGTCTGAAACTTTATGTTAGCTCGGAGTCACCAAATTTGGTTTTGAACTCAAAAATCAGATTTGTCCATGTCATGAATGAATCATTTAGACCAATTTAGTTAACTGGATTAAAGGGATAGTTCACCCAAAAATGAAAATTAAAGTAGTTATTTTTGTTTTCTTTGTATTCTCATAGCTTCATAATATTATGGTTGAACCACTGCTGTCACATGGACTATTTTAACAATTTCCTTACTACCTTTCTGGGCCTTGAACATGTCAGTTGCATTGCTGGCCATCTATGCAGGGCCAGAAAGCTCTCGGATTTTATAAAAAAAAATCTTAATTTGTGTCGTGACGATTAATGAAGGTTTTTTTTTTTTTTTTTTAAAGGTATTTAATGTTTTCTGCAATTTTTTTTTTTAGAAATCGAGGAATCACGATTTTGAATAGAAATATTACCAATTGTTACAATAAGACACTTTGACAATATGCCAATCATAACAGTAAAGAGAAAAGACCGATCCAACCCCATGTTGGCACACGTGATGCACTCATATCGTGAGGCGCCGTTCACTCAGAATGTGCTTTTGTGTTGACAAAGATGCAACATTGACAGTGGAATAGAAAAACATGCAAGAAAATGTGAGTGAACTTCTTTTCATTTGAGCGCTGCGTTTTTATAATGCCGTTTCATGCATAAGACACTGCAAGAGATGCTAGTGCAACAGTCAAATGTGTCCATGTTTACATAGAAAAAAACAATGGAAAAGCAGTGCAATCGAATAAAAAACCTTTAAAGAACTACTGTATGTCTAATATTTCATGTCTGCATCATGGTAACAGGCTCTTCCAGTGCAGCAGAAAGTATGGACATAGTGCAAACTAGTTCAGCAGACATTGCAATTACAAAGCAGAGATTGAGTAGAAAAACTGAAAATTAAATAATGCACTATATAAAGAAGTAGAAATATATGAGAAATGTAACTGTTTAAAGGAATGTACAGATATATTTACAAGTGCGCAGTTTACAAATGTACAATTTTCAGATTCTATGTATAAAAGCAGTCATTTTGATTTGAATTTCATTGACGGTTGAGAATTTTTTAAAGCATTTTCATTGTAGCCTATTATTTCTTGACATATAACGTAGGCTATAAGACAAGTTTATACAGGATATAGTTGTAGTTCATGCATCTTTTCTGCAAAGTTATTTGTTTAACATTTACATCATGTTGATAACTTCATGTTTGCTGCACTTAGAATAGAATTTTCTTTAACTAGAGGGTTAATAAAGAAAACGTTATTTGAATCATGTTGTAGTAACATTTCTAAGTTGACTAGTTAAAAGTCGTAAAAAATCGAGAATCGATTCGCAAAGGATAAAATCCTTGAACATCCTGTATTACTCTGAAATATGTCATGCCGCAGTGGGTAAAATGGGTTGTGAATTGTGTTTCGTGTTCACTTTAAAGCGGAAGTAAAGATCACAAGAACATTCTGGCAGTGCTGGTGGAAGGCAGGATTCATACATTAGCAAGGCGATCAGATTAATGCTCCTCTACGTCGTCTTTTAGCTGGAGTTTGGGAGACAAAAGCTCCTGTGGCGTGAGTGACAGCCACTGTGTTTCATCCTCAAGAGTGGCCATTAAGACTTAATGTAGTTCAGCAAACACACACTCTTGAGCCTGCCCTAAGGGTTTTAAGAGCAGGAGTGGTTCAGAGTTGTCCTCCCTCTCCTGTTCAGAAGACTGAACTTAAACAGACAAAAGAGACAATTACCAACCCAGGACAGAGGGAGAGAGAGAGGCAAAGAAAGGGAGAGGAGACATAAACTCACAAAGGAATAAGCCAAAAATAACAACACACTCACAGACCCACACACATTCAATACTTTGACAAAGTGATTGAGTGTGGGCAAAAATTGGGTTTGGTGATCCCAAAGCGTTCATGAAATTCAGTGCCATTCATAAAAGCTCTGGTGTTTCCGGAGGACGTATTCTACCACAAAAATGTTTCTACTCACACACTTCAACAAAAGAACATGTTGAGGGCATAAATATGTATGGACGCATCTAAATATGACAAACTACAGTCTAGAAATTCTAGTTCTTTCTCAGCTGAGTACATTCAGATTCAGCACTGCTTTCTGACATGTATCATGAGACATTAAGAGCAAACTGCAGTAACACCAGTAACATCATTTTTTCCCATTGTCCCATCATAAAAAAAAAAGATATTAATACATACACACATCTGGAATTTCATGTGTATGAATGTGTATTATCAATGTTCTAAATATGCCATCATGCAATTTTGTAAATATATTCCTTGTGTGTTCCCAGTGTTGAATAACACAACCTCATTAATCAAAATAATTTGTTAATATTAAATATAAAATCATCTTGCATTGTAGTGTCTAAAAAAAAGACAAAATATGACAAAAATATGATGCTCCTAAAGTGTCCTTTTCCTTAGTTTCAAAGTTTTCCTTTCCATCATTAGTACATTTTTAAATATCTGCAAACTTGATTTTCAGACGGACAATTTTAGAGCACAATTACTGAATGGAACATGAAGGTCAAATACTACATGCAAGCTTTAAAGCTATGAAATGGCTGTTCATTTTAAACAGTCTAAAATACATCTAAAGCTGCTTTAAACCACTGAAATGAACTGGAGAAATCATGACCTTGATTAAAAATGATGAAAAACGTTAAAGAAATGGTAACCAATTACAGGACCATATACATTTTAACCTATAACCTTAATGCAGAAAATGCATTCCTCACTCAAACACAGTCTTGAGTCCCTAAGACACGGTCAACTAATAGGATTCCATCAGAGCCTATAGACAACACAGGGGTTCGCCTAAGTCAGCAGGAGGCTACAGTACATTACTCATAAAGACTTCACGGGGCACAGAGGTTTACAAAGACATACAGAATAGGGGAGATTTCAAGCATTCAGTGGTAGCAGAAGATGCCAAAGCCTAAGAGTCCCTATTTAGGAAACTCCAAGGTTTGTGGACCCATACAGTAACATGGTAAAGTGAGTCCTGAAAACTCAGTAACAGCACAGCCTTTATCATTCTTGCAGGACCACATACAAGTTCCTATAGATCCTCTCGAAACATCAGTTTATGTAGGAGACCTACAAAAACTCAATAGAACATACATCCCAGCGTACAAGTACCTAAAAGTCCCTACAGGACCCTATGGTTTATAGAGACTATAGGACAGTCTTTATGCACCCAATGAACACTCCATGTAGCATGTAACACACAGCATATATCATTCAAACAGGAGCACATCTACTATCAGAACCTAAGGCTCCGTAATGGACTCTATTGGAAACTCCATGAGCGAGAGCAGCAGACAACAGCGTGACTTACGGGAGAAAGAGTGTCCTCCTTTGGGCAGGTAGTCGAACAGAAGTGGGTTCTCCTCTCCGAGCATCTCTGCCCCCAGAGACAACAAGCTGTTCTTGCTCATGAGGGCGGCTCGCAGGTTGGCCACCGAGCCCGCTCTCTCCTGGGCCATGGCCTCATCACGCTCCCCGGACAGAAACCCACCGTCCCCCGCTGTGGCCTCCTCCTGCTTTACCAGGAGGTCCATGCGCTCGCCGCGGCTGTCGGAAATGTTGGGGTCCGTCACTTCTGCACCTGTGAGAAAAGAGAGGAATGTTAATGAATTATGTCTACAAATGTGTAAATTCTTATTTTATGACTAATAATACTGATATTATTATTATCATTAATAATAATATTGATATTTTCCAATTAATTGACCCTTGGCAAAGACCCGCCCCCAACATTACTGTTGGTATGTCCGACAAGCCATGGCGCTCTCACTCAACACATCAGTGAAAAATAAATTGCGGAACAAAGAGGAAACTGACAACACTGACACACTGACAGAGCAGGTTACGTTACATATGAAACCAAGTCTCAGCTTGTAAATTTTGTAATTTTTAAGAAATTCAAACAATAAATTCAGTTTTGTGGTTCTTTATTGTGTCGTGACAGATCGCTGTAGCGCCTCAGTTCAAGCGGCAAGTGTGAAATAAACATGAATGGACATCAGGAAGTATCTTGTTTCAGCTACAGAAAGATGTCAATGCACACCATTTTTCAGGTTCAACTCCACCAACGTTAATCTACTCTCCTGTCTGTCCTGTCTCTCCTGTCAGTGTTATGATTGGTCAGATCACCTGTCAATCAAACTCACTGTGAAGGGTCAATTGGGTCCTTTATTTGAACAATCCTGCATTTTTTTTAAATCGTAAGATTTTGATCTTGTGACTTGACTAAATGAACCTTATGACCAGGTTATTTTAATGAATGGTTCAAAGATATTAATTACTATTTTTGAATCAGTTTGAAATACTGCCATCTATAATTTGCAACATTAGCAGAAAAAATACTGCATTATGCAAGCAAAAATGGACATTAAAGTCAACAATGGAAATTAAGTTATTTTCTAAATGCATGTTTATTATCTTTTAGTGAATGATAATGCATATTTGGCAAGTATGGTAAATAGGCTTGTGTAAAAATATCAATATTTTCCAAATAATTTGGACCTTTATTTGAACAATCCTGTAATTCTTTGTAAAATCACAAAAAAAGATCTTTTGACGACTAAATGAAGATGAAAGATTACTGGCTGGATAAAATACCATATATATATATATATATATATATATATATATTATATAATATAATTTTTGTGACGACTAAATATAAATGGTATTTCCAGTAATCTTTCATCTTCATTTAGTCGTCACAAGATCTTGATTGTCAAGAACCAATGCATAAACCTAAGTTTGGTGCACTTTTTTTTTTCATTTCAATAATCAGATTCACTCAGATTTTTATCGTTACATTGAAGCTACTATCTGTCCTTCCAAATACACTGCAATGGTAAATTCGAAATATCCCCAAATGAATCAGAATAAAACTGAATCAAAATAGGAATGGAATCGCAAAACGGAACTAAACTGAAATCCAACCTGAATAAAAAACATAATTAATAAATAAACCATCAGACAAAGAAAACTATTTCATCTCTGCTGTTCAAACTTTTTAAACATAGGGTAAAAAAAGCTAAGTGAATCTTTACCTCCCTATTCATTACTACTGTCAAATCAGGCAACATAGAGGAGGCTGCCAAAACACACACATACACACTTCTCGTGTCAAAGACAAGGACGACTGCTTGGATGTAAGAACTACAAACTGTAAGAACAACAGTAAAAAAAAAGTGGCAAGACACAAAACAAAAAACAAAAAATGATTTACTAGGAGAGAGCCAGAGAGGCTTGTTTAGACTAAACTGACAGCCTAAAGGAGAAGAGCTTTTCAAAACAGCTGTCAGTGAAGCTCAGATCACTAGAAGCCTCAAAGCGGCATGAACGACAGCCCAGCCGGCAAACCGCTTCAGTCATGGCACCGCAAGACCCGCCCACAACCTGCCATACTTCACACCACTTAATTACACCTACATTAGGACAGCATGCTTGCAGAAAATACACATCTACACTCTCTTGCACACACACACACACACACACACACACAGAGAACAAGGCTCTGAAGTGTGTGTTGTGTTTACACAGTATTCTCTGGGGTCTGGATGAACAGACAGAGAAATGGAGACACTGTGAGGGGATGAAACATAATGAGTGTTATAAACCCCCTCCCTCAACACACACTGTAACTTCATCTGAGGGCCTCCCAATGACAAGCACGGCAACTTCATCAACTTTGAGTTTTAGAGGAGGATTCGGCTCATTTCCAGAGAGAAAGAGAGAGAGAGAGACGGTGTGTGTGTGTGTGTGTGTGTGTGTGTGTGTGTGTGTGTGTGTGTGTGTGTGTGTGTGTGCGTGTGCAAGAGAGACACTCATGAAGCACTGACCCCATAAAGATCATATCTTCTCTTCTGGTGTCCACAGCCTGGAGTTCATAAGAAGGTCACTCATGAAGAACCAAGTCTCTATCATTCAAACCTACTCTGGTTACTGTGACATTTGCATTAACAAGCAAAAGCTGGTTTTAATATTTTATTGTTGGAAAATAAGTGCTGTTGTTTCCAATATTTACCTTAGCGGCCTTGCCAAGCTAGACTTTTGTTAGCATGAAGGTCGATGATAAATAAAATGTGTTCAATAGAGTGTTAAAAAAGAGTGTTCAAGATAAATAAAAGAAAGAATAAAAGATAGAAAATCTATTTGAAATAAAATGGTGCTGAGCTCTTAGAAATGTACCGTTTGTATTGGAACTGGAAAAACTGTCATGTGTGACCATCAAGTAAACAGAAATAACATTTTGCTCACACCTTGAATATTTTTGAGTTGGTAAAAACTATATTTTATGAATGTAATGAATTTATAAATATATACATTTTGTGATGGGGTTCGAACCGTAATGACATTTACACCCTAAACGTACCTTGTCATGTTATAAGTTCTTTTTTTTTTTTTTTTTTAATATTAATAAGCAGTGAAGCAGTTTCTTAATAAATTTTAGGAAATAATAATGGCAAATTACTTCAGGTTTTCATTTCAAGAATTTAATGAGACCCCCCCCCATTATGGTATCAGTTAAATCACCCTGACATTTTCGATTCTAAATTATTTTTAAATTAAAAATTGAAAATGAAATGTATGTTAATCATAGAATAGGTAAAACCATACAGCCTGATCCACTTTAGAGTTTATTCTGGCCAAGAATTCCATTTCCTCAGATGTATGTCATTGATTATTACGTTGCATAAGTGCCCACTACTGGCGGAACCCTTACAATGGGCTGAATTGGAATGTCCGAAGCACATGATGACTTAAAATCCGCTATGGATTTGTTTTGTTTTTTTTTTTGTTGCAAATTTGTTTGTTGCAGCATTCTATATGTATACAGGTATGCTTGGGCTGTAATAAATGTAAAAAAGAAACATTTATATATTATAGAGTTGTTTGGGGAAGGGATAAATTACACGTGGTCTGCAATGATGTCACAATCGTGTTGCATTGTGGTCTGTGGAGTGTCCTGAAGTGTGCATATGAAATAGACTCGCTCCCTCAGTCAAAATCGAGGGGTAGAGGGTCTGTCTATATAAATGTCCCTCGTCCACTTTGCAAAGTGGAACGCACTTCAAAATGGCAGCGGGGATTCCCCCAAGGGGAAGTGCTTAGGGAAGTTTGTGAGTGCGTGTCTAAAAGTGGAGTGGAACACAGCCCTGGACTGGTCTGACCAACATGTAAGGCAACCAACCACAATTTTTTTTGTTTTAAATGTTATTTAAGGGTGAGTTAATCTAACACATCATTGTTACCACCCCAAGTTGATAGAAAAAAATTCAATGGAGAGGAAAAGAGTCTTGAAATGATTGCAGAAGTGTTGGTCCACAACCGACTTTATGGAATATCTATTTAACTTGCCACTATGCAAAAACTTGAATATCTAGCTCAGCCATATGAAACCACTAACCTGGCAACCTTTGTGACTTGCAAACATAACTTTGTCTCACGGTGGACTGGTGCTCTCTGACTCACAGAAGTTACATAGCAACCAGCCAATCAGATTGGACCTGACAATGTGGCTGTCATTTCAGAATACCACTATGCTGCAAGTACAAAGAGAGAGAGCATGTCTTATTCTCACTGTTTGGGTGCCGAAAGAAGTAATTGTGAAACAGAATAAGAGGGAGGATGTGGAAGATGTAGAAATGAGAGAGGAAGTAGAAATGTGGAGGTGAGAGAGAAACGGATAGAGAGAGAAAACGAGAGAGAGAGGGAGATGTCCGCCACTAAAAACAAGATGATTTCAACATGAATTCATCATTTCTAAATTTGAATTTGTGTATTGCATAATTTGTGTAAATGTTTTTCATTCATGGATTCTGTGTAGATGTAATTCTTTCTTTAAGAAATGCTGAATGTGTGTTCATGAATATCTGTCTGCCTGTGTGTAGCTCAATTGCCACAGGGGTACATTCCATTAAAACCAGCGGATTAAACGCAATTCAGAGAGGTGTGTGTAAGTCTGTGAGGGGAGAAGTGTGTTAATGGCTGCAGCCATCATACAACCACTGACCCTCACCGACTCAGAGCTTTAGAAACAACCATAAGATCTGCCAAAGATAGTGTGTGTGTGTGTGTGTGTGTGTAAGAGTTTCAGTGTGTAAATGTGACTACATTAAAAAAAAAACAATAAATCAAACATATATTGCTAGACCTGTGGTTTAGTGGTTAACATGCATGGTCTGGGCGTAGCGAGCCTTGGTGCTCAGGTGTGAAATGTGGGTTTGAATAGTCAAATTAAACTGCAAAAGTATAGTTATTATCGAAACTTGCTTCTCAAATAATGCCCATCTTGGAGTCAGGTTTAA
The DNA here is from genome assembly GCF_018340385.1 of Cyprinus carpio. Lineage (NCBI taxonomy): Eukaryota > Metazoa > Chordata > Actinopteri > Cypriniformes > Cyprinidae > Cyprinus > Cyprinus carpio. Next base: position 7,799,424 of record NC_056619.1, on the reverse strand, counting down.
AAATCAACACTTACTGAGCGCTATACACTTAAAAATTTGTTTAAGCAATAATAAACTGAAGTTTGGCTGGGTATCTTTATTAGGAACTGCAAGATACACATGGTTTAAATTGTAATAATATAAGTCTAGTTGTAGATGGGGAAGAGATATTGTTGACAAGTGAGCAGAAAAGTGAAAAGAACAAGCAGAAGAAAGAAATGAGCAGAGTGGACAGGTCACACACACACACACACACACACTTATGTGCACAAACACACACAGGCAGAGTTAATTAAGTTGGGGGAGTGGGGAGATGGGAAGCGGGAATTCATTAGATAAGTTCACCCTTCATCTGTGGGCAGGGGCCACAGGAGTCAATCAATAAAATGGATTTGCTGCTCCCAAATGCCCCAAGACCTGACGCCCACAATGAAAAGAGGAGGAAATCACCCCTTTGACCCCGATTTCTCCCCCTACACACCTGCCCCGACCTCTAGCCCAACACAAACACATTACAGCCAACACAATACTGATGCATTTCATTATTTTAAACACTGCATATTCCACTCCGTTACACTCTATAATATCTCACCGTTCATTACGTCCCACTCAACACAAGATACAGGAGGGATCGTTCCCAGAGCCGTTTTATGAGCCCGCTGTGATACACATCTAAATGTACAAACACACACTCTACACTAATGCGTGAGGAAACTGAAACAGCCTACAGACAACGCAGGGGTCTGAATACGAGTTTTCTAGATGATACTGTCTCAAATACAGGCATCAACAGGCAATTCGGGCACAGAAGATTTACAAACACATATAGAAACCTATAGGAAAGTCTTCCTGCTCCAGAAGGAGCACATACAGCATGAGCAGAGCCAGTTCTGATTCATCTGGTACCATTAGTCACAGCTGGAAAGATATGCAGGGTCATAAACATGCATGACAGAAATAAACATTTAAAAAGTACCAGCTTAGCATGTGTAAAGTGCACACACTGCCAAACAAGTACAAAGGTGTATTAAAAAAAAAAAACGTCTTCAAAGCAGTGGGTTTCAAAAGGGCCTGGGGACTTCCAGGGGGGTGCGAGAGGGATCAAGGGGATCAGTGAAACCCCCTAAAATTCGATTTGAAATGAATTTAATATATTTCTCTTCAAATGTAAACATCTAAATGTAATATGGGTATCACATGGTAATATTATAGTACTTAGATACACTAAGTACTAAGTTGTTTTTTTTTTTTATTAAATTCTCTTATACTCACCAAGACTGGATTTATTTGATTAAAAAGTGATTTCTATTTTAATATTTTAAAAATTAATTCATTCCCCTGATATCAAAGCTAAATTTTCAGCAGCCAATAATCAAGTCTTCAGTATTTTGTTTGCTTCTTTCTTTCTTTCTTTAGTGTTTTTACACTTTAGCCAGAAAATGCATTTACCTACAGTAGACAAATGTTGAATATAATACAAGTGTGGCTGGTAAAGACATTGGGCTTTTGCATGTTTGATTTAAATGATTGCAAATAAATACTTCACTTCATCCACAACTCTTTTCCTTCTCAGTATTCTGAAGTTGCCAGTTTTACTGCTTGAGAATCCGTTTCAAGTGATTCAGTGCATGAGAGAAACCCCAACCTATTTTTACTAACCCGATTGGCCAATTCATGGCAAAAACAAAAAACAAAACAAAAATACACCCCAAAAGAGTGACTTATTTAAACAGGCATCACTTATTCTGATTCTAACCTGAAAACAGAAATACTAAGGTTTGCGGACACTCACTGTATAAAAATCCTGTAAAGGCTGGAATACAATACACAACTTTTAAAAACTGAACAGATTTTAAAACACTATGGGAATCATACACTTGCTGACTTTGTAAATGGTTAGAGAGAAAAACTGGACATCATACAAATAATGGACTGAGGATCACACACTACCAGACTTTCAACAAACTCTAGAATACGATGACAAATAAAAACAATATGTGTTCTAAAATCATGTTTGATATCCTCCGATTGGATGGACTGAAATTCTGAAGGTAAACAATCTGTGCCTATTATACACTACGTGATTTTCTGTGAAATATGTCAACTTCAACTGCTCAATTTTGCAGACTGACTTTCAGCAACTAATGTTGACTCTTCTAGATGGCAAATCGGTGCAAAAATCTTTGCAAAGAGCCTTAAGAGAGCCTTCAGGTATTCACTGATGGCACTAGCTATTCACCATATACTACACAGCATAACATTCTATCAATGAAAGCATATTTGAAATACTATTTCATTCAATGGACATCACTGGAGATGCATTTCCTAACATCTTGCCGTTATTACGTCCCACTCGAGACGTGCGTTGGGATGCAGGAGGCATTGTTACGCCTTTGTTTTAGATAGCAGCTTAAGTGAATGAGGAACACTCGTGGAATCTTTGTTCACATGTGTAATCCGAAAGCTTTAATGGGCACTGATTGAAGTGTTGTGTCACACTGAGTGAGATTACAGTGGGAATAATGGCGTGTATTGTCCCCCGTTCCCCTCATAAGAGAACGACTGAATCAGTTTGATTCTTTCTTCCAAAGGGGATCTCAGTTTAATGTGGTTGCCATGGCAGCCAGGCACTCTTGGCTTCAACATTTATGCTAAATAAAACACCCTTTTAAGAGTAGACACAAATAGGCGGACCCACAGTGTTGGCTTTGTGTCCACGCGTGATTGTGTGTGCGTCTGCGCGTGGGTGTCCGCTGGTTTGAACGTATCTGTTTATCGTGTGCAAGAACGTAAACTCTCAGCATGAGAATATATGCATTCAGGAACACGAACAAGCACATGTGTAGTGGCTAATGTAAGACCTTGTGGTGCAGCATTGAATGCGGGCTTCGTCTCTGAAAGAGCTTTTTGTGAGCCTGGAGAGTGTGTGATCTGTGCGTGTTAATGGTTATTGGAGGGGATGGGGTTGGGCGAATGTCTATTAAAGCACAATAAACGAGAGAACAACACAGAAAGGCCGAGAGAAAAGGGTCAGCTGACGGGGTTTGACCCCGTGACCCTCTGTTCCAGCTGCTGTGGCAATTACGACCCTCCCCGGCTGAAACTCAACACTGTCTTTTGTTTCAGCTGGTTTCGAGGTGTCCCTGGATGCTCTCCCATCTCGCACAGAGATCAGGTTTGCGCACACACAGTGTGGAGTTTGTTTCTGTTCGGTGATAAGACACACATAGAGCTGTTTAAGCTGTCGTGTTTAACTCTTATATACTACATCGTCACATCAGACACACTCATTAGCCACAATAATCAGCCCCTCGGGACTACAAACGCATACATATGTAAACATACAGACGCCACTCATGTGTCCGGCGGGCTTATGGGTAGGGAGGGGAAGGTCAGGCTTCCTCAGTGTGGTTGGAGTTTGAAAGGGTAAAAAGTAATTTCCAAGGAATGGAGGGAGGGAGGCACTAAAAAAGCCGAAGAATTCAGAGGCAATTTAAAAGCAGTGTGGGAGAGGGGGGTGAGAGGGAAAAAAAACGAAGAAAGAGGAGGCACGATGGAAAGTAAAAGAGAGGTTGTTATTTTTCTCTCTCTCTTTCTTTCTCTCGCTGTTGTTTTTTAGGGACTAGTCGGGCCACAACCTCAGAGGAGAGAGAGAGACAGATAGATTGAGGAAGAATAAATCAAACAAACAAACCCTGAAGGCTAGAAAGGAGGGAGAAAGACAAGAGGAGAAGTGTGGGTAATGATAGAGGGGGAGTTGAGTGGGCGATGGAGAGGACGAGAGGGTGAGTGTGAGTAGGGGTGGAGGTGGAGTGGGGGAGTGGAGGATTGCAGGGCTCAAGGTAATCTGGGGAGTTAATGCAGCTTAGCAAAGCAGGGAGAGAGAGGGAGCACAAAGTGGCAGACAGTGCAAGCGGCAGAAAGAGAGAGGGCGTAAGAGACAGAGAAAGACAGACGGAGAGAGAAAGGGAGGGCCAGAGAGAGTGGGAGAGAGGAGATCTTGGGGAAAATGGAATGCTGGGTGGAGAGGGGAAGCAAACACGCAGGGCTTTGTGCTAAAAGCACGACTCTTGGGAGGGTGCAACCAACGCTAAATCCAGAGCACTGGCCAGAAATCAGAGTTTAAAGAGTAGGCAACAGGACCGGCCCTTTTTAGATGTCCGAACACACGTACACAGAGTCTAAAATGAACCTCAATGTGAATTGTTCTAAATAGTTCTTAACGATTGGTTTATCAGAAATGCATCACTGCATGCTATCATTATTTTGAGGCCTACTAGTGTCAGCTGTGTCAATTCACTGCCATTCTCAAATCCTCTCCCACAGCCTTATGGGACAGTATCCACTGGATGCGCACTTAAGAATCTCTACCTAAGCAGTAGGTCATCCGGGTACTTTTGGCCCACTGTATTATTAATACTCTGAATTTGGATATACTAAATCAGGTATATTCAGATGCAGCAGTGGTGTAGTCTATGTGATAGACAGGTATACGCCGTATACCCACTAGGAAAAGTCAAAGATTTTCGTATACCCACCTAAAAGAGCACGAGGATACGTAACAACATCGTTTTGTGACAGAACTATCACACGGTCCATCAGCGATATCCATTCATGAGTGATAGAATCCCTTTGGTCCTCCTCACAGTGGCGTAGCGCAAAATTATTCCCTTAATATTTCTCTTGTGGTCCGTACATAGTGAAAAGACAAGAAATGTATTTTGCATTAAACAGGTTGTTTTTGAAAGTCAGTGCTTGTCTGTGAAATAAAGGTGCTATTAATTTTCATTGATGACTGCAGTGTTAATTAATGGACCTGTTTTAAAAGACCTTTTTAAAAAACAATCTTTTATTATCCTCACAGCGCGTTATGCAGTGATGCTCTAAGAAATGATTGTGGGGCAAATAAATTGAATTTTAATAATAAAAGTAACCTAATAATTAGGGCTGCACGATAAATTGTATGTGATATTTAATGCGCATCTTTTCAGTAAAGCCGGTTCTGTAATCAGTGGTAAATCTCCATCACATGCATGCTTTTACATGGAACAGCATTTACTACACAGAGCCGTTGTTCACTGACAAGCTGCGCAAAACCATGATCATATTTTGCTTGTCAGTGAACAACGGCTCTGTGTATTAAATGCAGCTCCATGTGAAAGCACATTAAATATCGCATGCAATTTATCGTGCAGCCCTTCTAATAACAATAATAATAAGCCTAATAATAAGAAGAATGTAACAGACCTACATTAACTGGAAATGCTAAATCCTCATAATATTGCCACTATTTGATGCTTTTGACAAAATATTTGGCTATTCGACACATGATACAAAGTAACCCAACTCGGGGAGGTTATCGCTGGGGGACCCTCAGGCACAGGGCCCAGTGCGACAGCACCAGTTTCACCGCCCTAAGGACGGCCCTGTGATGAAGTTTTGTGAGGATGCAGTATAACCCAATCGGAGCTGTGACAGATCCCGAGCATTTTTCACACTGGCCTCTAGCCATCAGACAGTCATTACCTGACCTGGTCACAATCAAAATGTTATCTTTCCTTGGCAGCATAAAGGAAATGTATGCTTTTATTTTTAAATTGAACTGTTTGAAAATGAAAGTACATGAGGCCAGTTGAAATATTTATTATCCTGTAGCTCCCTCTAGTGGACTGCAATTGTCCTTTTTTTGCTCAGCCAATGCAAGTCTATGGGAAATTTTTGACAATTATTAATACCAAAACTGTAAGTCCGATCAGTTGGAAAAGATATAGCAACAAACTATAAAGGTCAAAAGTCTCTGCTGAGTTTGTAGCTTGTAGCATTAAAGCCCTAGGAGGAGATAGAGTTGAAAATTCTGGGTCTCAGAAGAATAAGAAGTTTAATTAGTGTAACAATATGCTGGCTTTCTCAAGTAACTAATAACTTCACTAAAGTGAGTGTGGTGGATAAATGAATGCAGGTGAAGGTGAGAGATAAAACAGATAATATGTGTGTATGTGTATGGCAGTAAACCGAATGCAATGTTTATATCTCCTTTTTCAGATGATGAGAGAGATAGGAACTCCTGGTCAGCCTTGTGGACTGAAAGTCAAGTTAGTAAATTTAAAAACAGGTAGCCTTAAATGTGCATTGAAAATTGATTAATGTTATAAAACTGGATCTTATTCATATAACATCTAAGGATAAATGTAGCTCTTAACTGGCTTCAAAAGCAGAAAATTAGTCCAGTCTCCCCAGATGTAAATGTCACTGGCTGTTAAAGTCTTGTGTTGCTTATAATAAACTGACATGTTGATATCACACAAGCAGTCTTTCAGAATGCTCTCAGTTACATGTAGATGCAAACTGTATGCATTAGTGAGTGCGGTGGTGCTTATGGGGTGTCGCACTTGGACGGGTGAGCATGAGGCTGGGTGGGAAAAATCACAGTATACTCACTACAAAAAACTAGATTACACCACTGGGATGCCGACAGTGTTTTTGAACAAATTGGTTGAGTGAAGGACTCAATGACCCATTAAGACAGTCAATCACAGTTAAATCACATGAGCAAAAGTGCTTTTGGCCTGAATATCAGCACAATCACAGCCATGCTTTTTAATACTAGCGTTAAATAAGAAGATAACTTAATTATAATATTCAGTAACTTAATTTTAGAATCAATATTGAGAGTTACTTTGTCTATTTTTACTCAGCCAATAAAAAAATACCAAGAAAAACCATCACAGAATTAACCTTTGCAACTTTGAACAATACAGTCTTGGTGGTTTTGATCAAATCAGTTCAGTAAATGACTCAATGATTCACTCATCAATGGTTCACTTATGAATCAGTGTTTTTGAATGAATCTGTTCAATGAATGACTCACTGATCCAAAATCACATACTCTCTGAGTAGATACTTATTTTGAATTAGCAACTGCCCCACAATCACTAAATGCATGTTCTGTATATGAAGTTTATTTGCAAAAGCAGATAACTCCATTTTTTTTTCAAAAATCCAGTTTTTTTATTGTTATCATGTTTTTATTGTGTTTTATTGTGTTAGTTAGCCGAATTTTTTTAGTTATTTTGAACCTAATCAAAATAATCCAACTGCAGTTTGATTGAGATTAATTGGAATGCACAATGACAAAATATGATTTTTTAAAAAATTGTTAAAAACGGAGTTATCTGTTTTTATTTTAAATGAACTCTTCATATGTTCTATATATGTATGAATGTGTATGGTAGGGCTGGGTGATATATCGAACGATATGATCATTCGCATCTAGTCAGTAAATCTGGTTCAGTGATTACCACTAAATCGCCTTCACCTGCTTTCAAATTGAGCGGCATTTAATAGACAGAGCCGTAGATCACTGACAAGCTACACAATATCACGTTCATTACATCGCAGATGAATCGCCTTTGATAATGAACGCGATATTGTGTAGCTTGTCAGCGAACTACGGCTCTGTCTATTAAATGCCGCTCCATTTGAAAGCAGGCGATGATGATTTAGTGTTAATCAGGGAACTGGCTTTACTGACGAAATGTGACAATCACATGCGATATATCGCCCAGCCCTAGTGTTAGTATGAGTGTAATCAGGACATACTACATTCTTAATGTTGTCACTGTCATGTGGCCTACTACCATCAGTTGTGTCACTTCACTGCCATTCACAACTTTTCTGTGGCCTCATGTGATTGTAAAGTGTTCATCAGATGCACACTTCAGAATCTTGTCAGAATTACTAGGTCATCCAGTTACTTTTTGCCTACTGTTTTATGAATACTATGAAATCGGACATGCTACTCATTTCACATACTGTTTTTCATCTGCTATATAGTAGGGAAGAAGGAATATTCAGTGTTTTTAAGCGAACTGGTTGAGTGAATGATTCAGTGACTCACTTTTAAAGAAAGTCAATTGTTTTGTTCCCGAATAAATCAGTGTTTTTGCACAAATCAGTTTAATGAATGATTGACTCACTCATAAAGAGGCCCCCACTGCTGTAATGTTGCAACCTGCAGAAACAGTCACTAAAAAATCCACTAATGATCATGCTGACAGTCTGAAACATGCACACACAAATAAGCAGAGCCATGCAAACACTAAAAAGACTCAGTGTTGTTAGACTGTTATATCACCACTCGTGGAACGCTGCTCAACCAGTCACATTCGAGGACTGGAACTAACTGTTCTATAATGGAATATTTAAGCTTTTTTTTACTCCCTTGTATATTTGTGACAAACAACGCAGGTCATTCACAGCCTTATATATGAGATGAGTCTCAGTCTCTCTGAAACTGCATAAAACATGAAGATGCATCATGATTTTCCCCCTAATATATTTGTGGCTTAATGGGAGGAATATTGCACAAACAGTATGTGTCATCACACTGGATAAAACTGATACATTTTTACTGATGAAAAATGTTATTAAAAGTCTTCTCTGATAGGCCTACTTTGCTAAGTCTCTTACATCAGTGAAAAGTCAGACTATCTTTCTTACAGTTCAATTTAAGCCACATATTATGTTGCAAATCCTTATAAAGTTACCAACCAAATGGAATTTATTTACTCGCCAAAGGCAATTTTACTCACATTTGGCACTTAGAGACTGTTAATTTTGGACCTTGAACATACACATTACAAACATTTTTCATACAGAAAGTTTCCACACAGCTGATAGACACTGGAGTGTGTTGTACCTTTGAGGAATGTCTGCTGACAGACACTTTGAATGAGGTCAAATTACTGTAAATTTGACAGTAATGGAGACACGGCCTGGCGATGCATTTCTGTCCAGGCAATTCCCAAGTTTGATTGTGGCTTTATTCATTTTCCAACCCCATTTTTTCCCTCAGTAGTTCCCCATTATCTCATCTGTCCTTTACAAAAAAGTGGCAAAGAACCCATAAATAAAAAATATATAAAAAATAGGTGATCATAAAAGTAATGAAGCTGACTGCACCTGGTATTAACGTCTGTTCTGGGCGAAATGTGTTAACGGATTCTGGTCATGCCCTACATTTTTTTCACACTCAATATCCTAACTCTGAAACATGTAAAATTACACAACTTAAACAGACTGCAAATGACAACTTTTGACTTTAACAATATGTGTAAACTGGGCCTACATGTGTATGTGTCCTATCCCACGTTTACTGTTTCACGTTTTCTGACTCATCATGAACTGCATCAAGCTTGGCTGTATGGCCGTATCCTTGGTAACTTCTGTCTTGGGCGAAGAAGAACACAGGAGCCAGAAGAATAAGCTCAGAGAGCGACTGAGCGAGAATTAAAACTTAAAAGTGGTCAGTACAGACGTAAAGATCTGCCATAGGAGTGTAGACAGACTCCAGGTATGAGGCCAAATGGAAAGTCTAAGGAGAAATGAGCAGGAGGGAGACGCCAGGTCTTCAGGCAGATAAGACGATCAGATAGAGTACTTAATGTCAGATTATCTGACACACGATATGATTCCAAATGAAAAAAAAACTTAAACCTCGTCCTCAGCAGTGTCGACCAGGTCAAAAGCCACTCATTGTTTTAATAAAACCGTTAGAATGATCATTCATGCACAAATTTCCAGTTCCGCAGGTAATTCTGCAGCTGTCAAAACACACCATACAACTTCAACTCCATGTGACTGACATGCAGTCTGCAGCTCCACATGGTCAATGGAGCTCCATGGCAACAGGATCTCATGTAGAGGGTTCTACATTTCAACTCGACACAGTGGAAGTGAACGCGAGAGCCAACAATTTATAATGAGACTTGATGGGACTGCACGTGATCTCGAAATCTTAAAGGGGTCATAAACTGAGAAACCAAAATTCCATTGATCTTTTGACATATAATAGGTCACTGAACTATAAAAACATCCTGCAAGTTTCAGATCTCAAAACTTTCTCTTTAGTTTAAAAACAGCTTATATTGAAGGCAGACTGCCAAAACGACAGCATGTGGTATGTACCACTCTGTGGTATAATAGTTTGTCAAAACAACACCCATTTTTTGATGCAAACATCTTGATGACATTATAAGGGGACCTCCGAGAACAGGTAATCCTGCCACTATCAAAACACGTCATAAAACCTTGTGCAAAATGTGCGCGTCTGCCACGCATAGTCACTGGAGCTCCATGGCAACAAGATCCCATGTAGATATTCTACATATCAAGACAGTTCTTCAGTAAGCAGAAGAGTTCATTAGTACAATGAGAGACGCAGGATAGTGTGTGATCTGCTGGTATCTTAATATAACTCTGTACAAGGTTACTGTGACTGACGCACCGATCTAAAATGGAACAATAAGGAGGTTTTCAGGAGGGGCAAGAGTGGGAAAGAGAAAAGAGAGGGGAAGAAAGTGAAACGGAAGTGTCTTATTCCCTCTCGCCAGAGGAGAGTTGGGTCGTTGAAATTAATTGCATGTGATCAAATCAGCAGAATCATGCCCTCCTCTAGAGTATGACGGAAGGAGAGTTAGAGAATTGGGGTCTTATTTAAGCTAGCTGACGTGTCACTTCCTCTTCCACTTTTGGTGGGGGCCACAGAGCTGGCCCCGTTGACATGTGGGTAATAAGCCACACAGTTTTACACACTGTCTCTGTGAAGCTTCATCAGAACACATCAGAGCTAATGACAGAGCGCGACTGAGGCATGAGCAGAGAGAACTGAGCTAGAAAGAAGGGATGAGTGAAAATGTATGACGATAGCTCTGTTCCAATCTATTGTGCTGCTGTGCTGTCAGCTCTCTACACAGACAACCGGGGGGGGGGGGGGGGGTGAACTTTGATTGCAATTAAAAATAAATTGGTGTAAAAAAAAATCAGAAAAAATTACATGCTTGTTTGTAGGGCTGCACAATTTGGCCTAACATTTTCTGATTATACATCAATATTATATTATATTATATTATATATATATTATATTATATTATATTATATTATATTATATTATATTATATTATAGATAGATATACATTATGTATATAGATACATTTAGATGTATTTATATCTTAATATTTAGACCATCAAGTTTTTATTTTAGCTCAAAACCACAGGAAGCTTCTTGGCTCTTCTTATTACAAGTATAAGCTACCCAGAGCAGTTGCAGAGATGAGTCTGAGAAGCAGAATTTACTATTACTCAAGTCGCTCTGAGACATATATTTATACAAATAGCAGCACTTGAGATTTTGATAATCGTGCTGTCACATCACGATTTCCATTTTATTCTGAAGGAAATGAGAGATACAACACCATATTTAATTTAGTTGAAGATTCATGTCTATACTTGAATAGTTCCCCCCAAAATGAATTTTTGTCATCATTTATTCCCCTTCATGTCATTCCAAACCTGTATGAGTTTATTTCTTATGTTGAACAACAAAAAATATTTTGAAGAACCAAACAGTTGTTGGTCCCCATTGACTTCCATAGTAAGGAAAGAAATACTAAGAAAGTCAATGGGGACCATCAACTGTTTGATTATCAGCATTCTTCAAAGTATCTTAAAGAAAGAAATATCATAAGAAACTCATACAGGTTTAGAACGACATGAGGGTGAGTAAATGATGACAAAATTATCATTTGTGGGTCAATTATCCTTAAAAAGCCTAATTTTCAATAAAGTTCATAAAGTTCAATTAAGTATGGCATATACCCTGAACTATGACCCATAAATACCACTAGACTTTAATATTAGCAAGCTGCTAAGCTAACAATATGATAAAATATGATAAAAGTCTATAACAATAAGACAAACAGCACACACAAATATTGTGTTAAATAGCCAAATGGAGTTTTCAATTTAACGTCAGTGACTAACTTCTGGAGCAGGCTTTTGTTTTGGATGTATGCTTTAAAATGGCCAAATATGACTGCTAACTAGATTTTGGAAATGAACATAGTAGAAAAAGCGAAAGACAGTATAAAGGAGATGGAAAGACAGAGGGAGCGCAGGGGACCAGAGGATAGAGAGAAAATGAGGGAGAGAAGCAGTTAAGATGAGGAAAATAGCAAATGAAGGAAAGAGACATAATTGACCTCATAGTTGTAATTCCTCAGAAGAGAAGGAATGGAGGCTGGAAGTGGTGAAAAAATAGAGGGATAGAGAGGATGGATGTGGAGCGAGAGGGGGGAAAGAAATGGACTGTTTGGGAGGACAGTAACGGCCGCTTCCTCATGCAGTCTCAGGAATGCAGGACGGGTGGATCTGAGTGTGTGAGTGTGTGTGTGTTTTCCCGATAGAGCAGACAGGAATCCCTAACCCCCACAGACTCTGGAGCCAGTTATCAGAGACAGAGGGGCCGGGGTGTCCCAACTTTATCTCTCTTTCTCTCCTACTTTCCTCCTCCCTTTTCCCCCACTTCTTTCTTTCACATCCTCCTCCTTCTGCCCTTTTTCTCCATAATTGTGCCAGCAGAAAAAAAGAAAACAAGGAGGATGTGGGGTAAAAGAATGAGAGTGAGCTAGAGGCATGAAGAGGACAAACCTTGAAGTGGGACTGTTTCAAGGTTGTGGTGAATTCTTTTACAAAGCCAAACACAGAATCGAGAGAGACATCAGACTTATCTTTATCCTGTTGCTACAGTGCACTGCCCTCTGGAATACTCGATTCTGATTGGTCAGTCATGTTGTTGTATAATGACACTGTAAACTTTATAAAGAAATTGTATAACTGACTGACGACACAGGCAACCGATTTTCTTTCATAACTGTGCTAGTTTATTCAATCTGTTATCTCTTCTGTCTTACATATTTAATTATGTGTAAAAATAATAATAATTTAAGTGAGGGATAATCAATGGCTAGCTGTGCATTAAACGATTTGAATGCACAATGTGGAGGTGAGGAACCACCCGATGTGCAACGGAGGGTGGTTGCCTCTACAAAGTTATGCCATGGTCATTTGCCAGCATTCACATATTAAAGATGTTAATAATATTTATTTTCGTCAGTTACAACTTGTTAGATGTTACTATGGTTACCAATATTTATAGGAGGCGCATTAATATAGAACGTGATTAAACTGACCTGGAACTCCCTGTGCAGATAAGTAAGCATGTAAATAAAAAGTGGGTAAATGAAAGAGAAGGTCCGGCTATTACTGCCCATGTACAGTTACAGAACCAAAAGACATTATTTATGGATATTTCACTTTTTATTTTTAATATTGTATTAGTTTTGATGTCATTAGCGACATTCACTCATATACAACTATCACCTGTAACCACGGTTACACCGCTAAGTTTAAAACAACCATATTCATCTGCTCTAAAAATAAACTCACGTAATTACCAAACCAAAGTTTCTCCACCACTAACTTTAAAAACCTCAACCACTAGAGGGTCATATATTCCGTACTGCAGTGTTGAAGAAATATTTTTAACTATGTTCTTAACACTAGATCTGCAACCTGTTAAAAAAGATTGCAGTTGAGTAACATACTCAGGGACGTCACTGGACAGATAAGCTGCTTGTGAGAGTGGTCCTCAGCTCCCCCGGCCTGGCTCCAGCCGTGTTTCGGTGGAAAGGGGTGTGTTTGTGTGTGCGCAGCTCCTGCCGTGAGGTCCTGATTGTTTGGAGCCGAGCTGGTGATGAGCCCAGACCCTCCGTACTGATCGCCTCAGGGGAAGGACGGTGACACCTCTCTCACTCTCTCTCACCTCACACAATACATCTGAGAGAGAAAGGTGTGTGGGGGGTGGGGGGCAATCTGCCGGCTTCCTGCCATTTTCTCTGAATAGGGAGCCTTTAACTTCACATCGCTGTCATTATTGAGTGAGCTGGTCCAAAAAATCCACTTCGGTACAAGAGTTGTACTGAATGCTGCTTTTACTGTGTGCCTGAGTTTGAATGTGTGTGTGTGTGTGTGTGTGTGTGTGTGTGTGTGTGTGTGTGTGTGTGTGTGTGTGTGTTGGTGGGCATGAAACAGAAGTCAGGGAACGCTTCTAACGGTATAAAGCTCACGCCCAAAAATACTGCATCACTTCAAGGGCATTCCATCACACACACAACCACACACACACACACACACACACACACACACACACACACACACACACACACACACACACACACACACACACACACACACACACACACACACACACACACACACAGTCGCTGCAGTCCATTATTTGAAAGAAAACAGAAGTGACACATTGAATTGATGGGGCACAATTGGGGACATGGAAGAGATCTGAATCCTCCATGCATTAATACTAACACCACCTTCACACACGCACACATGCATTTATCTAGATATCTACACAAGGACATACTGTAGACTTGTAGACTGTAGACACACCTGTGTTTACATAAAGCAAACTGTAATGACTACAGATCTGTTAGCATTTCCATTAATCTCAGCAGCAATTACTTGGCTGGTGCAGGAAGTACATAATTTGAAATCTGCCATCTTCGTTCATGGGTCCTCAATTCAGTTCAGAATTAAGTTGTAAATGTCATATGGCTAGTAATTCTTTTTTCCTTTTAAACTAGTATACCACAAACTCCTAATCTATAATATAATTAAATATTTATGTTGCTTAAAAAATTATTAAAGCAAATTCATAAAAAGCCATTAAAGTAATAATTGACCCAAAAATTAAAATTCTGTCATTAATTACTCACAGTCATGTCGTTCCAAACCCAAAAAAACAAAAGGACACAAATTAGGACATTTCTGATGAAATCCGAGAGCTTTCTGACCCTCCATAGACAGCAATGTAACTGAAATGTTCAGAGGCCAAAAAAGATAGTAAGGACATCGTTAAAATAGTCCATGTGACATCATTGGCTCAACAGTAAGTTTATGAAGCTACGAGAATATTTTTGTACGCAAAGAAAACAAAAAATATTCTCGTAGCTTCATAAAATCACAGTTGAGCCACTGATGTCCTTGCTACCTCTCTAGGCCTTGAACATGATTCAAGTTGCGTTGTTGTCTATGCAGGCTCAGAAAGCTCTTGAATTCATCAAAAGTATCTTAATTTGTGTTCCGAAGATGAATGAAGGTCTTACAGTTTTGGAATGACATGAGGGCGAATAATTAATGATAGAATTTTCATTTTTGGGTGAACTATACCTAGAGAAACCTTCTTCCTATTTTCATGAGTTTGTTTTGTCTGGTAAACGATACAGAAATTGAAAATGGTACGTATTTAAAAAAAAAAAAGCTTTTTAAAAAAAAGTTTTTCAAAAATGTATGAATCAACTCAAATTCTAATCGTCCTTCTAAAGGAACCTGTTTTTTTTTTCAGTTTTAATAATGACAGTAGTAGTAAAAAGGAAATAATTTAATAATAAAAAACATTATACTGCATAAGAACCATTTAACAGTTAAAGCGCACCCATTTATTTAGGTTGTAGGGACAAATTTGTATGACTAAATATAGTTGTCCCCCCTCCCACACACATATCACACCTGTTTCTACAGCATATATAACACACATATAACACGTCTTGCAACACACATCATCATCTTTAGTGCACATGCAGTGGTACTGTACAGTTCATGTATCAGCCATGGCCCACTTTCACATGCACACATAGGAATTTCCTCTTGCACCTTTAACGCCCTCTCCCCTAAACCTCTCCTTATTTAGGAGAGAGGGAGAGCAGGGTGCAGCCACAGGGAGGAGGTGAGGGGAGGACAATGGGTGGAGGATCGAGAGGAGGTGGAGAGGGTGTGGGGTTGAAGAATGAGTGTGTGTGTGTGAGGAAGGGAGATTTTGCCCTCCCACGCCGGTTCTGTGTGTGTGTGTCTGTGTAGCAGGGCCAATCCGACACACCCAGAGGGCAGCGAACCTCCACATCCTGCCCGGGGC
Organism: Cyprinus carpio; assembly: GCF_018340385.1. NCBI lineage: Eukaryota > Metazoa > Chordata > Actinopteri > Cypriniformes > Cyprinidae > Cyprinus > Cyprinus carpio. Next base: position 7,783,619 of record NC_056619.1, on the reverse strand, counting down.
GTCCGTTTGTCCAAACAGCTCACTTCTTCCTCTTCTCTCCTTTCTCTCTCTCTCTATGCTCAAACCGGTCTGACTGGAGGGTAGAGAGCAGAAGAGGGTGGGGGTTTGTCTATAAAGAACAGAAACCCCCCGTAAAACCAGAAGAGGAAGAAAAAGCCGCGGAGTAAAATACAGCAGAAGAAAACAAACAGCAGGGCGTTGTCCTGCCCTGAATGGGGAAGTTTGATGGTTTGGTGGTGTTCTAACCCCTTTACACACTCTCAAACACACACACATGTACCTATTACCCTCTGTGTCCACAGCAGTCTGGCCAGAGCTAATGCACAGTCACAATAAGACCAACAGTAAGGAGATCTGAACCTGTATACAATCAAAGACTTACTCAGAGTGTCTAAATGCAGGACAAACAGAGATATATCCTGTCAGGCCTATAATCATGTCCCAGAACGCTCTCCTCTTTCTCTCCCTGTCTCTCAGTGATCAGTTTTTATGGCAGCTACCAACAACAGTCATCACAGACTGCTGCAAATCTATTGATTGGGGTGCACAATCCTGTTCCTGGAGGGCCAATGTTCTGCAGAGTTTAGCTACAATCTGCCCCAACACACTTTCTACTAATCCTGAAGACCTCGATTGGCCCTCCAGGAGCAGGATTGGACATCATTGGGAAAGTGCATCTCAAGGACACAGAGCAGTGGTTTCCAATCCTATTCCTGGAGATTCCCAAATAGGACACATTTTGGATGTTCCCTTAATAAAAGAAACTCATCAACTTGCTATTAAAGACCCAAGATCTGAAACGGCTGGGTCAGATAAGAAAAGTTTCCAAAATGTCTATTACTGGGAGGTTCCAAGAACGTGGTTTAGAGAAAAACCCTGCAAGGATCATCCGACCAAAAGTTCTGTTTATGTAACACATGGGCATCCAATCCTATTCCTGGAAGGCCACTTTCCAGCAGAGTTTTGCTCAATCACACCTGCCTGAAAGGTTCTACTGATCCTGAAGACCTTTATTAGCTGGTTCAGGTGTGTTTAATTAGTGCTGGTGCTAAACTCTGCTGGAAAGTGTCCCTCCAGATTTAGGATTGGACACACTGTAACGCAATTGGATGACATGAAATGACCAGTGACTTCAAAATGTCCAGGGGTCCAACAGTTCTAGTTATATGGAATCCATTTTATTTTTTCCCCAATTTGCCCAATTTTTTTGTATAAATTTTTATACACTATGTTTTTATGATAAAATAAAATTGTATTAATCAAAAAGCATGTCTAATAAACTGAAATCATGAAACATACAAAACATAAATTTCTACTTCAACAAAAAAATAAAACCATCACATATTCAACCCAAACTCAACCCATCCTATGTTTAACATATGACTTTCTTCTTTCAGGCAAAACCAGTCTGAGTTATATTAAAATTTGTCCTTGTTCTTTCAAGCTTCATAATGGCAGTGGACAGGTGTTTTTTTTAACAGTTCAAAAGAAGTCAAATAAAGTGCATCCATCCATAAAAAAACAAAAAACAAAAAAAACGTGCCTCACACAGCTCCGGGGGGTGAATAAAGCCCTCCTTTAGTTAATCGATGCGTTTTTGTAAGAAAAATATCCAAATATTTATTTTTACAATGTTATCATGAAACATTTTCTCTCACTTCTACTAACTGTCAACAATTTTTGTCCCAAAAATTCTGTCACAGTTAACTGAAGTTAAACTGAACTTTATTTTGACTGGTTGCTGTGAAGACCTTTAGGTTTCTGTTTATATATGATATAATGATTGTTTTTCTCAAAAGAAATGGTAAATGCTCATGAAGTGACCTACTTTTGATTTATTAATCCAAAATTTGGCAAATTCTGCATTGCAGAAATCAAAGGGCCCTATAGTTGTGTTTTCTAAAATCCAACTTGCCATATTCCTTCTCCATTTAAAACTAATCCAGCTCTTTCTACACGCTCAAAGCTGATCTTTGTACATTCTTATCTGTCTAATGCTTCAAGCTTTCTAAATATGCTTCAGTGTCTGTCACAAGTGCAGACAGGCCCTCACCATTAAAAAGGTTAGAAACACAAGCATAACTTTTAAATAATAGCAGGACAATCCCCGTAAAATCCACTGCATCCGGAGATCAGCTTTGATTCTGATCGTGAGTGACGAGAGCGAAGCACATTCCCCCCACCCTATGCATTGTGATTAATGGGATTATCCTCCATTAAACAGCCCACCATGATACTAAGTGGCTTGTCTCTGTTTATCTATTACTTTGCAATAAGCTAGTTGAGCATGGTCTTCCCTCAAACAGGTTAATATAAGGAAATATTTCCCCAAGTGGGTGAGGATTGGTTTTGGACCGAATCCCAACAAGTGATGAAAAAAGTAAACAACAGAACCATGGCTTAGTACCAACTGTGCACATTGAGATTTGGTGATGATGCAGATTATTTGAGTTTTAGGCTACCATATTGTGCCCTGATCCATTTCTACTTTTTTATGTTTTTGGACTTTTTATTTTGAGAGGAAATATAGGAAGCAATGCAGGAGGAGAAAGGGGATGGGGTCAGGAAATGACCATGATTGAAGACTCAAACTCAGGTCACCTGAAGCACTGTGCACTGTAGGCTATGGCTCCTACTGGATCCAATCTACTTTGTACATCAATCAAATGGTCCCCCAAAATAGCACAGAAAAGTAAATGTAAGTGCCTCTGTCATGTGCAAACTTTTGTTTTAATTTTTATTTTTTTTTTTGCTGGCAGGTCATCTTTTCAATGTTGCCCCATGAGACTGGGGAGAAGCCCAGATGGCAGAGATGGGCATTGGGCCACTTTTGTTACTGATACAACACAGGTGTTGGAAGGGGATGATCTGCTATAAAAACTGGAAACTTCTACCATCCCTCCATCTCTGCTGAGTAGCTCGGGCATTCTGCTCCAAGGGCAGGGGGTGCTTACGTTTTGGAAAATGGCATTGCTATCATCGTCATCTTCACTGGCCAAAGCCGAGACACCGTGGTGCGTCCTGGCTTGAGGCACCTCTTGGTTTTAGAGGCCAAAGTGTCTATATATAGTGCATGTGTAAACGATTCTGGGAGGGGTCGGGTACTCAGAGACCAGAGCACTGAAGCAGAAGGGAACTCCACCATGAGGAAGTCTGGATTTTTCTGTCCATGATAAAGTCAAGAGTGTTCACTTTCAAAGAGACAGTGAGACACACAGGGGAGGTGTGGAGGAGTGACAGACATGTCATTTCAAGCAAAGAGAGTGAAAGAGAGACAAGGACAGTGGGAAGAGCCTAAAAACAGTTAGTGAACCTGAAACGTGAACAACAAAAATAAAGGTTAGATAAATTATAAATTGACCAACAGCACCAAATAAAGGAAAAGAGTTTCCTGCTACTTTAAAAAAAAAAAATCTGACTGTGGTAATTGACACAAACAGTAAACTCACATTAGGTGGAAAAAAAACCCAGAATATTCCCTTTCAGAATGAGGCAAATCAGCTGACTTGATGGCCATCTTGGTAACTCCCTGGGACAGCTATTTCTAATTGTTGCAAGTACTAGATGAAAGAAGAAAGATTCCAAAACTTATTTTTAAACATTTGTCAAATCAATCAAATCTGACCACAAAACAGTCCTGAATGTTATCTCTTTAGTACAAATCAGGTATTTACATACAATGTACATTATTTTTGCAACTATTTTCAATGCTGTTCAAATTAATGCACAAAATACAATCAAAGATAGGATTTCGTAACCGAACGGAAAATCTTAATGTCCTACAGATGCTATATTAAGTGTTGTGATTTCTCTCAGTGGTCACACTTTATTTTAAGGTCCAATTCTTGCTATTAGCAAACTATTAACTAGAACTTTTGCCTCAATAAACTCCTAATTTGCTGCTTATTAATAGTTAGTAAGTTATTTGTTAAGTTTAGACTGGTAGGTTTAGCGATTTAGAATATGGTCATGCAGAATATGTGCTATATAAGTACTAATAAACAGCCAATATGTCAATAATAGGCATGCTAATAAGCAAGTAGTTAATAGTGAGAATTGGTCACTATACTAAAGTGTTACCCTTTCACTCCTTTTATCTGTACATAAACTAACCTTTAAAGATTCTATACACTGACCAATTAATACCTAATTATCTGGCCCGGTTCACCTTATTGTAGTTGAAGAGACTTGTTGTAGTAAGGGAGGAACAGAGGGAGCCTGAAGAGAGAGGCGAGAGAATGGCATAGAGCGAGGCAGAACACAAGAACTCTGTCTGACAGTCCGACATGACGCCTTACCCCAGAACAAACAAGCATTCAGCTACATTGAGGGGCAAACCAGAATGCCATGGGGAAGACAGAGGGAGAGAGAAAGAAACAGAGAAATGAGAAAGAAAGAGAGAGAAGATAACTGTGAAGGTCATCTGGTGGGGTGGTGAGTCTCAATCAAAAGAAAATAGGGAGGCACATCGGATGAGGGACAGAGAGGGAGGGAAAAGGAACAGATGAGGGACGGAGTGTGTGATGAAAAAAGTAAAAGTTTAACTTGTGAATTATGAAATCTATTTTGGTTTTAATGGAGAGGAAGGAAATATTAAAGCAGATTATTAAACTGGGAGAAAGCGACTAGGGAGGGGAAAAATCCAGAGGTGTTCAGGGTGGGAGGGTTGAGATCTGTTCACTATGTTTTAAATATTAAAACTATTTCAGGTTTAATGAGGTGTAAATACTATGGGGAGAGTGGTAAGAGGATGGGGGTTAAAGGGGCCTCACTCTCATTATTTCAAGCGCACACCTTTTGACTATAGAGACCCAGAGAGAGAGAAGTGAAAGCAAGTGTAAAAACAGTGAGATAGAGCTGATGAGCTAGGAAAGACACAGGGCGGAGAGAAGGAGGACAACACAATCGGAAGGACATTACGTGAATAATAAACGAATAAACAAAATACTGAGTGACTGAGTGAATCAGTCAGTTAGTCAGTGAATGAATGAATGAATGAATTACTGAATTAATGAATGAAAGAAAGATTGAGTAAATGAAAGAGTGAGTGAATAATGAATGGAGGGAGCATGAATGGATGAACAAGTGAGTGAGCGAGTAAGATAGAGAAAATGAGGATGAATTATGGTCATTAAGTGAACAAATGAATGAAGGAAGGAAGGAGGGAAGAAAGGAAGGAAGGAATACGTGAGTGAATGAATGAATGAATGATACAGTGAATTAATCAGTAAGCCAGAGAGTGAGTGAATAAATGAATCAGGAAGAATGAATAAATGAATCAGCAAGAGAACAAATGAAGGAGGCATGAGTGAATGAGTCAGTGAGTGAATAAATACATTTGTGAATGAATGAAAGAGTAAGGGAGCAAATTAATGAGTAAGCCAGTGAGTGAGTGATCAAATGAGTCGGAAAGAATGAATGAGTTAAAGAGTGAATAAAAAAATTAGTGACTGAATAAATTTGTGAGTGAGTGAATGACTGAATGAATGCGTCAGAATGGATGAATGAGTGAGTCAGTGAATTAATAAATTTGTGAGTGACTGAGTGAAAGACGAATGAACAGGTCAAAATGAATGAGTGAGTGAATGAGTGAATGAATGAATGAGTCAGTAAGAGAATGAATAAATCAGTTAGTGAGAGAATAAATAAATGAATTATTTGGAGTTAGTAAAGGACTGATTGAGCAGTGAAGGCATGAATAAGTGAATGAATTAATGAATGAGCGAGTGTTTGTAGAACAGTGGGTGAGAGGCCAAAGGTTAAACTCTCAGAGGAGAGAAAATAGATGTGATGTGTTGAGGTTGAGCTGAAGTTCATTTGTATGTGTGTTTGCTAAAATGAACCGGATTAGATTAGATGAGCTCTGCTGTGAACGTCAACCCCTCACTGAGACAAGTGCAAAGTTACGCCATAGACTGGTCTATTAAACACACAACACTTGCTAAATATTTCAACACTGTTTATACATGTCAGGCGCTTCACTATCATCTGTGTGCATGTGTGTGTGTGTGTTTGTTTTTCTTCACATACACACTCTGAAATCACATACAAGCACTCAGTCGCCACATATACATTTCTGCATCTGTACACAAATAAATACAGATACCTAAGAAAGCACACAGTTCCCTTTTAATAACAATTTTAAAACAGAATAACACGTCAACAGCACAACAACCCATATGCATGGGTGAATGATCTAAATGTGGGATTTTTGTCTTGTCTTGTGCTGTGGAAAGGGGAAGGCCACAATGATCTTCTTATTTTCCTAGTCTCTTTCTGATCAAGCGATAGCTGTGCTCTTGAACAGATAATCTAAAATAAAATATCAGTGACCATTTCCTGACCAGGTTAAAAAAATCCCCCTGATGACAGCGTGAAGTTCACAGCCACAGCCAACCACAGAAACCCCCTCTTCATCAGGGAGTAAACCTAAAACACAAACAACACTCAAACTAACAAGCCACTTTCACACACAGATACCATGGCATCGCATCAGAGATGCTGGGTAAATTTCCTTTTGAAATGTCACTCTTTGGTGGTAATTTTCTGACCTAACAAACGAGTGTCAATGCTAATGCTAATGCTAACTGTAGGGGCCTCTAGCATGGCTGTAGAAAAAATACTGATAAAATAACTAGTGTTGTTTTAAGGGTCTATGAAACATGGAGCTGTGACTCAGGTCTGTATTACAGACATTGTGGGTTTGTTTGTAAGCGAAGAGTGTGGCTGCTTGCTCAAAAGAGGTCTGGCTTTAGGAAGAGCACTGAGCTTCTACATTCAAATGTACACACACTCCTGATGATGAGTAATGCAATCATAGCACATGTAAATGGGTGGGGACACACTGATATAGCTACTTTTAAAAACAACAAAAAAGTGTAGGATGATGGGAAGAAAGATGAGCACTATATGACAACAAATGAACAAACACAGGCATTGTTGATAGCAGTGCTGCTTCTCTCACAAACGTTGCTGTAGGTTGATTAAATATACTTTACACATGAAAAAAAATAAATCTATCTACTCATACTTTATTTCATGCTCCATTTACAACCTGGTCTCAAGAGAAAACATGACTATTTTACATTTTGTATGAATTTATACGATGTGATTTTTACGGAAAACTACGACATAAGCAGATCATATGAAAGCTTACACATTAATTCGTACAAGTTTATACAAATACGCCACCAATTTGCCAATATGTAAAATAGTTGTAAATTGCCATGAGAGTGTGTTCCACTTGAGTCCACTTAATTCACAAAGCAATATATAAGACAATACAAGCATGTTGCATTCTTAGTGTTGCCACAAGGGGGGCACTATTAGCAGATATGAGCGTAAACTCTTCTTCTATGGTCACCTTTATCTTTCAAATCAACAACTGTCAGAGAAAATGTGTGAAGAGACTTTTCTATTGTACTAGCTATACTAACTTGCTAGCTATGTAAATAACAAAACATAAATTTTTATGCCACAGACAACTGAGGGTAACTCTACTGCCCCCTTGTTCCCGCCACAGTAATACAAGAACATTATAAAACAGCATTGTATATTTGTACATTGCTAATGTATGCTTCTAATGTGCTGGCTAAACATTGGCATCACTCTTTGCGCACTTGCATCAAATATGTTTCTAGTACACCTAAGTTATCTAAAATATTATCTAATGATTTCACAAAAAACTTGAATGGAATCACAAAATGTAATTTTCTGTACAACGTGGAATGTTTTGGAATTTGGGAAAATACTGATGAATAAACCAATAGTAGGGCTGTATACTTAATCAAATCACAACATGGAATAGTGTCCAGCAAAAATGCATTGAAAATAAATGTAAATAAATATAATCCAGAAAACACGTAATTTGGGAAAAACTACTTTAACCTTAGCAAAATGCAACAAACAAAAACGTAAACCATTTAAACCATACTGACTGTAATATTGTGATGTTTCCCCAAAGTTTGGGAATCTGTATTCCAGGACACATGCCCATTATAACGTCTGCATATTCTGCAACCAGTTTCAACACCTGCAAACATCTGCTAAACATCCAGTGTGACTTCACATCCCCTCTCTAGAACTGTGATGGCTTGATGCCTCATGTTTGTCAGTGGTCAGTAAGACACTCTGAAAGGGAATGTCCATTTAACAGGGGCCTGAGCAAGGGCACGGTGAAACTTAAGGACATGTGCAAAGAATAACTGGTATGCAAACAGTCCCTATAGCATGATCTGACTCTTATCTTATAACATGCATGAAGAAAACCGTATCAATAAGGTGATTAGGATAATATTGTAGGAGACAAGAAAAGCAGCCAGAAGCTTTAGACAGTAGCCTGACTGTCTTCTTGGTCTTGGCTGCCTAATCATGTTAAAAACCATATCCTCTCTCTCTCTCTCACACACACACACACACACACACACACACACACACACTTCACAAAGTGCAGGTTGAGAAATATCCTGTTGCTCGCCAGAACGTCATACCAGAAGCATGGTAATTTAGATATACAGTTCTATAAACATGCCAACCACCAATTACAAGCTTCTTAAAACCATTAGTCTGTGCACAATGCATCTTGGACATCAGCATCCTGAGATCCCATTTACTGCTGTCAGCAAACGGCACCCTTAACCGTGCAAACCATTACTCCTGCAACTAGACACTTCCTGTGCCCTTTAACCAAATCTGAGAAAACTCTAGCTGCTGACTGGACCTTAGCATGGACAGAAATCACTTATGAGGAAATTTATAGAGTCCCTCTAATTACTAAAGCTGTCATGTTGTTTAAATGAGATTTAAACATGTTCATGTTACATATAACTGGTGGGTGATAAAATACACTCACACACACACACACACACAAAAATAATCCTTGTTTTTTTAAACAAAGCAAACCATCCTGGCCACAGTAGCTGCTCGCATAGGTTTTGGACAAACCTGTCTGCCTCAACTCCTCAAGAATCCACCAATTCAGTAGGAAAATTACAGCCGAATCCAAAACCCAAAGCAGGGCATGAGGGCTTTCACAACATGCCATCTTTCTCTCACCCTGATCCAACTCGTCCAAGCCTGAGCCTGTTTTGTGTACCAAGCAATATTCTCATCTTCACTGAGCATCGGCCCATATTATCAAATGACATCCAAAGCAATTTGCCGTTTTGTAAGTCCTCTGTTCCTTAGCGGACTGAGATTTACACACGGTTAATGATTTTAGATTTGAAAATGTTTCGATTCCATTTAGAACGAAATTAAATTGACCTCAAAAGCTTGACTAGCATATTAGTTTGGCTTATAGGGGCCAGTGCGTGAGGAATATAAATGTGTACTATTTGTGTCGCACACAAAGGAACGGGTGTGACTTTTGTAAGCATGTGTGTACGCAGTACAGTGAGCCAGTGTGTACTTAGATGTGTGGAGTCTTGCACTTGATATTTGATCTGTGGGGTTGGGTCAGTGAGTGCAGTTATTTCTGTTGGAGCCGCAGGTAGCAGGGCTGGCAAACAGAGAGGATGAGAGAGTGCCTCAAGAGTTAAGTAGGTAAACTCACGCTAAGCTGATGCAGATCTCCGTGTATTCCCCTCCCTCTCTCCTTCACTTTATCCCTTCTTCTCCACACTTTAGAAGACCTTGGGGCACCCCCCGTCCCAACACTCTCGCACACACACATACAATTTAATCCTCATACCGCCACCAAGGTCAATTCAATTATCCTGTTTTCTTAAAGTGTGTGTGTGTGCCCATTTCAGAGTCGGCCTGCACAAATTCACCAGAGATTAGAGCTGCCACACTTTTAATGATCTACATACCTATAAGCAACAGTATCCGAGACAGGTAGGGCCTCATCCCCGCTTGCTGGTGTGATCTGTTCGGATTTTGTTTTTAGGTTGATGAGGCTGCCTCGCGTCCCATGTGTCTTTCCGATGTTAATGAGGAAATGAGTTTTTTTCAACCCCAAATTCCCCACCTCAATCTGTAGTTTGTCATGCTGCTATACTATTAGTGCTACAACAATAATTTTCAACTTCATCAGAGTTCTATTTCTATCTGGGTTCAAATTATACAATCAAACACGGTGGCAAAGTATTACAGAAGACCTGACTCTCACGGGATCCACGAGGCAGTGCTCGCAACAATGAGAAACAAACTTTGTGGCTGTTAAAAAGTCTGGTCCACATAGTATGAACAAGTGTAGTACGAATGTAATCCGGACACTCTACATCCAACACCTACGACGTCAGCTGTATCGCTACACTGCCATTCACAACTCCTCTCCTGAAGCCTCATGGGATAGGAAAGTGTTCATTGGATGTGTACTGTTTCATGAATACCAGGATACAGAAATACTACTTATTTCATGAACTTTGCACCTACTATTTCAAGGAGGGGCAACTCCGGTCCTGGAGGGACTCTGTCCTACAGAGTTTAGCTCCATTCTTAATCAAGAACACTTAATTTTCTAGTAATCATGAAGGCTTTGGTTAGATATTTTAGCTATGTTCAATTCAATAAAGTCTGCAGGACAGAGTCCCTCCATAACCAGAGTTGCCCATCCCTGTAATATATAGTAGGCATATTCAGTCTCTTCTGCAAGACCAAACATTCTCTGATGAAAGGTCAACAATCGGCTTGATGATGTTTTCACAATGTGATATCATGACAGCAATAAAGGAAGCAATAAAGCAAACAGTACACAGTAATCCTACCTGGAATGTCCTGGTTGCCGTAGCTCCAGCCTGGATTGGAGAGCATGGATGGCAGCGGCGACGCTGTCCGACTGTCCCCTTCATTCTGTTGGGTTATGTGCCTGACCGTGTCCTTGTTTTTCCGGTTCTTCCTGCGGCCTGAGCCAGGGGGTTGCCAGCCCCCCTCTCCTCGTCCACCTTGCTCCCCAGGTGTGCCTTGTGCCCCTCGACCAGCCCCATCTTGCAGATTGGAGGGGGAGACCTGCTCCTCTTTGACCTGGACAGAACGGTAATCAGCAGGCCACAAGGGCTGCAAACAAGCATCCTCCTGGCTCTCATGGCTTTTGGGTTCCTGGTCTTCTTTGCCGTAGTTGCTACCACCTTCATGGCAGCTAGCGATGGCTGAGTCTCCAGATGAGTTTGCCGGGCTGGTGCGTCTGGCCAACCACGGCGAGGAACTGCGGGCCGAGATCATGGACGCCAGTGCTTCCGAGGCTCCACCCACACCGGGCCCAGCCCCGCCTCCCATAGAGCTCACCACATTGCCCATCTCAATATCCGCAAGTTCGTCTGCAAGCTCGGAGCGAATGCTGATGTCTAGCGCTGCCTTGATGAAGCCGTGACACGCTTGCACTATGTCGGTCATCTGCAGGTAGCTGGCGGCCGACATCACTTCGATCACATTCTTGCTTGTGAGCGCCAAGTGGGCGGAGTACATGAAGTCAAGGATGGTCTTGAAGCCTTGGGCTGTGACGATGTCCAGGTGCGTGATGGTGGCCTGCTGCTCTGAACCCTTCTTCACCTGGCAGTAAAGCGTCTTGAAGTAGCGGCTGCTGCCCAGCAACACATTCTTGTGCGCTTTGAAGATCTTGCCCTCCACGATCACACACACGTCGCACAGGATACCATGCTGCCGCTGTTCGTTCAGCTCCCGCAGGAGCTGCCGGTAGTGCGACGCGATCTCCATATCTTCCTTCCGGTTATTCATTGGACTAACGGGTGGCTGCTTCTCCTGAATAGATTCTAGAGGAGGACAACATACAATACAAAAACCCTGGTTAGTACAGTTGTAGTAGATGCAAGAAACAGACCACAAGTTTTTGCATAAAGAGACAATAGCAATGTCTGGAATGAAATACTACTGTAGCTCACACTAATAGTAGGCTACTGTGAAACAGTTGGCATTATTTAACAAAAAACATTTTAAAAAGTAGTATGCCACACTGTTGTCATACATTAAGTATGACCACATTAAGTTCCATGTGAGTGCCTTCCAGATATTATTATCAATAAAAACTGTTATTTTGCATTTTGCAATTTAAAATGTGCTGCAAAAGTTAAGCTTAACAGAACATTATTTTCAGCATAAAGTTGATTACCAGAGAAAGTCATTTTGACTTAAAGCAGAAATACATACAGTAACTTGTAATGGAAGTTCCAGTCTCTGGAGGGTTTAAGGGACAAAATATGAAGGTCTTATTTTTGTTAAGGCAATTACAATCAATAATAATAAAAAATAATAATATTTGAGGTGTACCGTTGTTTAAATTGGACCATGTTTAAATTATTTTATGCTGTAATCAACATTATACAGCAAATTCTGTTTTGATTGAGCTTGTATTGATTGATCCTAGAATGTTCCCTTATTTTTGCTGATCCAATCAAATAACAAGACAATAAAAAAGAGATGATAAATAACTGTCAAATTAAATGCATCACATTGTGGGAGGGATACAGTACTGTGCAAAGTGTGCTCTGTTGTTTGTCGCACATTTTTCAATCCTGGTATACTATAAATATAGGCAATTCACATACTATGCACAGTTTACAAACTACATACTGCAGAAATATAACAATGATGGTATTATGTCAATCCAAACACAGCCAACAACTGAACAGGAGGCTCAGATTAATACAGTAAATGTAAATCATCCTGTCTGGACACAATGATTAAAATCATCTTAAAGCAACAAATACAATACCATGTATACACACAAATATACTTTACAGTTTTAATTAGGTTTTTATTGCATTGCAATAATGAGAATGGGATTCCTTTATTTGCATTACTGAAGGCTACTGAGAATTGTAAGTTAATGTGCTTAACTGTCATGAAAATAATATCATGATGCAATTTCAGTCCTAAAATGGGCTTTTTTAAATTGTTTTTTAATTTTATTTTTAATTTTGGGGTGAAATGCAACCCAGTTAATATTTGACAGTTTTTGTGAGATTTACCCCATGCTTCCCCCCTCCTCCCAGCTGAGTGTGTCTTGTGTTTCTCTCTCTCCTCTGTGCACATTCAAGAACAATACATTGCCTCATCTAGCTCTCCTCCCCCATCTCTCTATCTTAATGATTATAGCAGAGATGCTCAGGTGTTCACTGTTCAACCCTTTAATCTCTATGTTTTTTCTCTGTTCGTTTTATTAGCTGCCAAATAAAATCACCCAGTGAGTGTGTAAAGCACTTTAACACAATCATCGTCTCTCCTCTTCTCACTTTTCTCTCTTTTGTTACTAAATTGTTTCATTTAATTACCATTTTGTGAGTTAGTTGAATAATAAAGTGGAAAATGGAGCTGCCAAACAGATAATTCTTTTTTTTTTTTTTTTTGCGAGGAAAGGTGATGGCTGTAGCCCAGCAGACAATCAGCCTCAAGCCATCAGAGCTGGCCAATGCATGTCACCTGCTTCAGAATGGCATTTTAGTGACATTTAGTGCTTAAATGACTTTTCACAGAGATAGAAGACCTCAGTAATAACAACTCAAAGCTATGGTCAATTTCTTCTGTTAGGGTTTGTGCTGGTAGGCGTCTTTTATGAAGTTAGGTTTTCCGTGATGAGTGAGAATTTCTACATTTTGATGCTGCGCTCCATGAAAATGCAATTCTTCACTTGATTTAATATCAATCTTAAGACTCTTCAAAATGCATAAGAGGTTACCAGCAATGTCAGGGATTGTTAATAGTCACACTACTTAAACAATTTAAAGTTGTTTTTCACACAAAATTGAAAACCTTAAAATTAAGCATCTAGTTCCTGATTGTGAGGCCCAAGTGCAATCTGTGCCTGCAGGTTTCCACAGAATTGTGTTTTTTGTTTATTAAATATTTGGGACAATTTGATTATGATGTTGGCTATCATAACAGTCAAATAGTGCATTTTCATTTTAAAACGAAAACGATCCTCGTCTACACTGGTGTTTTCACTGCGTTTCAGAAACGATCTTCGTCTACACTACACAACGCAAAACGCATGTTCCACCATTCATGCAGGTACAACCATAGATATGTATCGGTAGATTCCCTTTTATTTAGATGGTGGACGCATCTACATGCTTGGAGCAATCGAATGAGGCATCTACCTATACATATCTATGGGTAAAACAATAAGCATGATGTTATTATTTACACAGTCATCAAGGATACGCAGTGCGAATGTGGGCAGCCATGCCATCATTTTCATAAGTCTCTGTTTTGGTCTGTTTACACTGAAATGCAAAACTAAAACAGGGTCTGCAGCGTTTTCAAAAGTCTCCGTTTTCTAAGGTGGAAAACGCCGGAGTAGTGTAAACGATAGGCGCGTAACCATAACCAAAGTTTTGCTTTTGAAAATGCACTTGTGTAAACTGGGCCTCAGCTCCATTTAACCATTTTTATTTTTTACAATCTATTTCACACAATTTGACAGATTTCCCCACAAAGTACTGCAAAAAATCTGCAGATTCCTGGGCCTTTAAGGGGTTAAAAGGGTTGGGAATAAATTGGAAGAAAAACTATATTAAAAAAAAACTATATATATATATAATTTTACAATTATTCTCATAGTTATTTTGTTATAAATATTTGTTATTAAAGCAACAATAGCAAGAGTGCATAATAGCCGTAGCCTGCAATGTGTCTAAGTCACTGTTACCAATTAAAAAAAAAAAATCACATATTCAAACTAGCAACGACTGAGTTCAATACAGAAAAATGTAATATTGAGCAACTTACATTTTAGACACTATATTATATGTTACTTTGTTTTTTCTTTACAATCAGCTGAGTAAATGATTCAGTGACTCATACTGTACATGAAGGCAGCAACTTGTTTTGTTCCTGAATGGATCAGTGGTTTTGATTGATTTGGTTGAGTAAATGATTCAGTGACTTACTCATCAAGACTTGTTGCAACCTACTAGCATATCGATGTAAGTGAATGGGTGCCATCAAAATGAGAGTCCAAATAGACCTCCTTGATGGATTTGTTTCTTACAAACATGCAACTTTTCACTTCATGAGATGTTAAATGATGGACTGGAGTGGTGTGGATTATTGTGATGTTTTAATCAGTTGTTTTTTTACTCTCATTCTAATGGCACCCATTCACTGCAGAGGATCCACTGATGAGCAAGTGATGTAATGCTACATTACTCCATATGTGTTCTGATAAAGAAACAAACTCATATACATCTTGGAGGGTCTGAGGGTGAGTAAATGTTCAGCAAATGTTAACTATTTCTTTAATGGTCATAAAAAATGCTTTAAAATTCTTTACGAAAAATTTAATTTCTTGTTTTGCTTTTCCTTTAGATTTTAGCATAAAAATTATCTAGTCTTTGTAAGGTTCTCCCATAGACCAATTCATGAGTAGATGAACTAAGATCTCTCACTAACCATGATTTCACTGACACTCACTCAGACGCAACTTCTTTCATGCACATGCACCTACATATTCACACATACACACACACAGATATCCCCAATAGTCTAGACTTCCCCACTAGCATCCTCTATGAGCAGCACAGAAGCCGTCCCGGTTGGGGCTAAATCGCAGGGACGTGGAGTGTTACCAAATGGGGCCATGATTTGTTTTGTGAGCGTTCAGGCTGTCAGTTCGCATCGGCCCGACCACAGCGTGACAGCTCCCGTTCACTATAGTGACAGCAGCGTTTGCTGCGGGGCCGGCACACTTCAGGTCATGTTTAGGAAAGTTCCTCTAAACCTGATGGCTTGTAAGATCAAATCAATCCTCTGCCTCTCCCATGTCCACTTGTACAAATACACCTTACTTGGAAGACTGAAAGAAGAAGAAACTGACATTGACAAGTGACTTTTTTTTTTCTTTTTAATAGTTTTAAGTTAGCCTCCAACTGCTTCGCTTGAGGCTTTTTGATTTGATTGCCTGTAATGCAGTCATTCAATTTATTCTAACGAACAAAAACTGAACAATGTTAGTGATTTAAAGGGATAGTTCACCTAAAATGATGCACTTTTACTCACACAAAGCTATCGTATGGCTTCAGAAGACTACTTAGAATATGAGTCATATAAACCAATTTTTGATACTTTTATGGTGCTTTTTGTCCTTTCTATTAATATTTCCTTTTGTGTTCCACTTAAGAAAGAAAATTCAAGCTTTTTTGGAACAACATACCCTCTCAGAAAAAAAGGTCCAAAAACTGACATGGGTTGGAACCTTTTCAAATATCTTTGTACCTTGTAAAGGATGCATATTACTACCTTGAAGGTACATATCAGCACCTAAATGGTAACATCGATCTTAGCACGTAAACACTGCAATTTAGCACCTTTTGAAAGGATACCTCCCTAGTGGCTTTTGTATCTTTTTTTCTGAGAGTGTAAATGTGACAGAATTTTTGTATGGACTATCCCTTTAACATCAGAGAATCTTTTCATCTATTCCCTTTTAACCCCTAAGACCATTTTATTTTTCTCTGACAATGAGTAGTAACGGCTCAGTAAATAACAGCACTTTGCACCCCAGACTCCCCAAATTAGTCAGTTCTTTTCATGTGACTGTTCAGAACTACTTCAACTGTGCAACCAACAATGAATATTAATATCTCTTCGTTGGCCGACCGAGTTACATGACAATCTGGGCAATCAAGTGCAAAACAACAATAAACATAAACAACACAATTGACAGACGTGTAACACGGCTAAACACTGAATGAGACAGAATGCAGTCAGACTAATCAGATTTTCTGCTTCACTGGAACTAGAAGCATCTGAAGCTTGTTAGACAAAAAGGAAGAGAAACGCATAACAGACAGCAGGTTCACATAACCTTAGTGAACCATTCAGAGTGCAAGTGCAGGTGCAAATATTTCATATTTTGGGAAAGGCTTCACGCAAGAGCAATATTTTGAGATATTTAAAATGGCCATTAAAGTTCATTGCAATAGCTAACAAATGAAAGAGTTAATTTTAATACATGCTTTTGTTTGACAAGTGAAACAGGACATTTAAAGTGTAGGGCGTATCTTGATTTTATACTTCTGAAATTGATCGGACAGTGAAAAGTGGATGTGAATGATGAAATACTGTGCACCGATTTGTCGTTCACAACATGACCAGAAACTTAATAGGGTCAATTTTGATGTTGACTTTAAAAAAGGATTTTCATGCTCTCCAAAAGTAGGCTGATGGCTTTAAATGAAGCTCTCGGACTGCATTCAATTACAGTGAAATTGTCAGCAAAAAAATCCTTGTAAAACTACATCATCTAACAGATGATTATACATGATTGGAAGCAATTGCTTTAATAAGGCTTTATAACCACCATCCATCAATGTTTCAGCATCAGAAGCACAACATCATGATATTATCTACCCTGTCTTACATCGCAGCTACTGAGTTCACAGTTTACAGCCTAACTGCAGCCCAGCTTTTGTCCGCACCAAAATAGAAGGTGTAAGAAGTGGTAGTAGTAAGGTTAAGGTTAGGGTTAGGCCTGTAATGGGATTGGAGGGAAGAAATGTGCAAAGAATGGAGGCCAGAGCAGCCAAAGTCTCCGAGGATAGAGTGTTAAAGAGTGCCACCACCGCTTACAGTTCCTGTCACCCGCAAACACTCATATCTGGAGTGACTGGGTTCCTCCGGCCAAGTAAACACACACACTTGCACGAAAACACCCATGCATATATGTCTATGTATGCTCTTCCTTATTTTTGTAGAGGTGGTTCTGGTATTCTTGGAGGGGACGGGGGAAACAAGGCCATCTTTCTTTTTCTTTTCGTTTCTGTGCATGATGGTGGGAAGGACAGTCATGACATATGAGGAGGTGGCGGAAATAGGAAGGGTGGGAGGAAGAAGAAGGCGACAGCGAGCGCTCAGAGGGTGTAAGTCATGTATGCTTCAGTGTGTTTCTCAGGCAGCCAGTCATTTTAAACCACTCAACTGGACATCAGGGCCATTATCCGAGGGGTTAATCCCCAATTTCACAGAGCTGGCAACAGGCAAAGTGGAACAAAAAAAATAGCAGAAATGTATTCTACAACAGCAGCCAACATACAAAAACATTAAATAGAAAGGCAAGTTTAAAACTTTATTTCAAAGTTCATGAAAGTTTTATGATGGCTTCATGAAGCTCAGCTGCAGCATTTTAAGTCATAAAACAGCTCAATTTAATTAGGGAAAGGCTACAAGCGTACCCTCAAATTGGCTTTCCAGCTGGTGGTAAAATCATTAATTGACTGAACCAACAGCTGTATAAATGTGGTCTGACCGAGACAAAAAATAAGTAAATGACTCGCTAAACGAGGAGTGTTGGTATTAAAAGATTAGCCAAATAAAACAAAATAAGCAGAAAATTAGAATTAAGCACAACTAAATATGGTTACGGGCGCTAAGCTGGGAAGAAATTCACAAAGAATGCAAGTGTTACGACAAATACAGAGAGAAATGAGCTGAGGATAAAAGGTGGATACATTTAGTCTCACTATTTATAACTATTAGGGTAGCAATATAAATAGACTCAAGCAAATGAGGAGGAAAAAAGGTGTTTTGGCTTTGATACACTGCATCGACATACTAGATGGTTAAAGCTATTTATAATATACATTAATGAGATATCAGCACATGTAAAGCTTAACATAAAGTGTTCATATATGTTAAAATATAAATTTGTATTAAGATTCATAAACTGCATTAGTATTATTCTGTTTAATGCAAGAAAATGTATTAATATTAATGAAAACTTTAAATCATGATAGCAAATGTAATGATAACAGTAAGTACCAAAATTGATTAATTCACTCTCAAAGCTAGCTAAATGGAAATGAGTTACGAAATGTTCTCTGGCACAATCTGTTCTAGGTACAGTATGATTAATAGATAAATAGCATTGGGGACATTGGTGAAATATATTTGACTGCAGCAAGAGCGACTTAAAATCTCAGATACTTTATGTGCTACCATTTTGCTGGTGTTTTCAGTATTTAAATGCTTTAATCGGGACTAGCAGTCAATTAAAAAGGTAATTAAATTCTATATTATGCTGATCAAATAATCAGCGTTATTGCAGCTGCTTGCACACATGAATATTTGCTAAGAAAATACGTTGAAAAGACAAAAATGAAAAAGTCTTTATATAGGCCTACACTACTGTTTAAAAAGTTAGTTTTTTGTTTTTTTAAAGAAATTTAAACTTTTATTCAACAGTGATAATAATCAGAAATGTTTCCTTAGCAGCAAATCAGCATATTAGAATGATTTCTGAAGGATCATAAAACAAGGAGAAGAAGAACACACAAAATCTGACCAAAAAGACCCTATATCTCTGCATAGACTGAGCAGCACTCAGTGTCTCAGTGTCTGTCTTTAGGCCAAACTCCAGCTGGCCCAGGTGACAAGAGCCTGTCACACCACCGAGAATGTGACAAGAGCGGATCTAAAAGGCTTTGAGAGTCTTAACCCCTCCGCTCAGCTCCACCCGGCTCAGCACCACCCCACCCCCCCACCCACATCCTCCTTTACCTCCTCTTGTGCATTAAGCCGGAGCAGTGAAGGTGAGTCCGTGCTGAAAAGCTGGATAGGTCAGAGTGTCAGGAGAAGGGTGTGAAACAGGGACAGAGAGACTGGAGTGTTTACCGGTTCACATCAAGGCCTTGTCCCGCAGTGCTCTCTGCTAAACTGAGGTCCTCCAAGGCCCTATCCCAGACTTCTCAATGAGACTTTGCCCTGAGTTCGCTTGCTAAAACTTAGCAGAGAGTTTCAGGTAATCTCTCTCACGCTAGTTTTGTCCTTGTGTCTTCTCCATGTTCACACAGGACTCAACAGCTTTTTCATCATCATTTCATCATCTAGAATAATTGATGATTTCAAAATAACAGTAATAATAGAGACTTTTTACAACTGCCACATGAACATTAACACAACTTTTTTTTCCCGAAATGCCTTACTTTACATTCAAGTAAACATATTTGAGCAGTTAGTGTTTGTTGCTAGTGCCATGCTTTACTGTTTGAGCTACAGTAATGAATTCAACAACCGTGGCAAAACCTGAAATAGCATTAATCAAATTCTTTATATAAGACAGATCTTTTTTGGATGTTAGATAATGGCAGTGTGACAACATTAATACATCATATTCTTAAAATATGACATATAATTTTTTTTGGCACCAAATTCAGTTCACACTACTGCTAGAACACTACTTTTGTCACTAGGTGTATAATGGTAAACGTATTCATTCCGAAATTTTAAGTACAGGTTTTTCGATTCGGTTTGCATATGTACCAAACAAATAAACCATTGTTTTAACCACTGCAGGAATGGAACTTTTTTTTAGGAAATTCAAACAATAAATGGCTCTTGGACGTGGTAAGATGGCATTGTCAATCAACTATCGTGGGAGGGGCCTGGGTCTGTGTGACGTTACTGCTTGATTTGAGAAAGGGGTAATGATTTTAGTAGATAAAAAAAAAAAACACTGGGTGGATTTTTATCATTATAGGGTGGTTGTGTACACACATTGCCAACACACATTTCGCATCCGATGACCCCTTTAAAAATAAATAGTAATTACATTTAGGTTTGGGCTCTGTTGTAACCTTATAGTTTAGAGCATAAGCTGAGGTAGATTTTTATAAAATTAATTTAATTATAATTTAATTTATTTCAAGAAAGAGCTATTTGTTCAGTAAACTACCGTTTAATAAAAAAATATATTTTTATTTAGTTTTTCCCCCTGCTGTACAGAAATCATACCAAACTGTGACATTTAACCAAGGTACATACGTTAAACCTTCAGAACTGAGATGCTTTCTTCCTTTCCAGCAGAAAAAGTTAATCAGTGCCATCAAGAAACACCCTTAATAAGAAAGTTTGCATTTGTCAGCATGACTAATTAATATTCATGAGCAAAGCTGCTTTAACATAATTAATATTTTTGCTATAATTCATATGACTCACTGCTACATTTACAGCAGAAGATCCAGTATGATTACAATCTGACAATTTGGCAATTTGCACACTCTTAATATAAATTTTGGCTGTGACTGGACATTCCAGGAAGGTTACAAAGTTAACATGGCAAACTAGAAACTCTAGAGGTGTTGTTACATTTTTTCCATTTTGGTATCAACTGAAGTACAGGTACTTTTGACATCTGTACTCCCATGCAAACTCAAAGGCACACAATGGCCTTATCTCTACTCTTTAGTAATGCTCTGGCACACTTTCCCCAAACGCCTTGTGAAATTTTCCATTCATCTGCATCTCGAAGGACTGCGACAAACTCCCTCACCGGAAAGTTTGCTGGCACTTCCTGCTCGTGGGTTATAGAAACACTGCACTTGATTACTGAATCACAGCCCAAAACACATCACCTTAAATAATGCCTTTCCCCCTTAAAACCAGCCTCTTTTTCCTCTAACTAGTAGAAACGCAGTGGAAAATATTAATGCCAGGCAAAAAGTAGTTAACGTGTTAACCCTTAAAGCGATACCTGGCAGAGGCACTTCTTGAAGCGTGATGCTATCTGGCCTTTGTCCTCCATCTTTCTCTCACTCCTTCCCTCCCTTTTTCCCTCTGTCCTAGTGTATTTCTGGGCTATTCACTGCCTCAGAGGCCCTGAAGCCAGCCGTGTCTCCAGTGGAGGCTCCCTCTCCGACAAACCGGGGCTTAGCCTAAATTCTCTCGCTATTAAAAGCTGTGAAATGCAAATAATGAAACATCTCATTACCACTGTAGGAAAATGAAAAGAGAAAATGGTAGTGGGGAAGATAGAGAGAGTGAGAGGGGAGGTTAGCGGGAGATAACCTGACAGAGTGGCTTTTGTTTCATGAGAGTTGGCGTTACAGAGGGAGTCAAGATTGGATTTGCCAGTAAAATAAACAGGGGTGGATCCAGGAGAAATGTTCTAGAGTGACTTACAGTCGTGGCATGAGGACACACACAAGAGAGCTGGGAACTTACTGTCCATACAGGGTTACACTTTAAATACTATATATATTCAGTGTTCAAAGAATGAGTTTGGGGATATGGGTGGGAGAGTTCATAAGGGGTCCTAAAACCTCTGTGTGGGGTCGTGGTTGTCACATATCTTCTCTCATTACTGGCAACAAGCCCATGGATGGGGAGATTCACACCTGCCAAGAACATGTCCAGGTCACATTTCACCCCTTGATCGAAAGAAAAGGGCCATTAATACTGTTTAAACTGCATTTGCACATTATTCTAATGAAAATTAAGCACATCCCCTACAAATAGTAATCAAATTTTTTCCCCCACTTTTTTTTTTTTTACTCTTTTACTGTTGTGTTGTTTTATTTCTCAGTATTTTCATTGGTGATTCCCATTATGTTGTTATGAACAAATACTGTAGTAAAATGTTTTACTTATAAATGACTTAATAGGATAAAGGCAGTAAAACAAATAGTATTATAATTAATTATGTCCAATAAGACAATATATCATTTTTGCATTACAGTAATGGAAATTATTTTGCACAGTAATTTGGTTTAAAGTGCTTAATTTTAATTAGAATAATGTCACAATGCATTTTTTTTAAACTAAATAGGCTTACATTTTTGTTATGCAGAAGTAGAATTTATTATTTCTTTGTATTTTGGGGTGAAATATGACCCAGACATGTTCTTGACTGTTTTTTGTGTGATCCATATCAATGTGACTACAGTGGTCATTCATATGATTGGAAAAATCATTTTCCTAATTAGCATTTTTGCCCTATTTTCCAGCAAAGATCTTTAAAACAAGATACATTAACTTGTAAAGCTAAACTGCATATGGTATTAAGATTTTATCTTAATAGAAAAGAGAATATCTTAATATATCTTACTATATTAAGAGAAGATATCTTTAAACCTCCCGAACAAAGCATAACAATTTAGATTCTCAGTGCAATGAAATTTCCAGTTTTAAACAAAACCAATTAGATACCTTTAATTAAGGTACAAAATAATTCACATGTTAACATCCCACACTATTTTGCTTCTCAAGTAAATTAATCTTGTTTTAAGGGTGTTTTATACTGGAAAACAAGACAAAACACTGATTACAAGAAAACTAATTTTGGCGGTGTAGTCTTGACATAAACAGCTGCTTTGGATGTGCTGTGTCTTGTAATACTGCAAACAGGAGAACTGCGAGGATAGTTTAAATTGAATGAATGAGTCTGTGTATCTTCATCTGACCATCCTCTCTTAAGCGCTGGGTTGAGAGGTTGATGATAAGCCTCGTTACTGAGTGGGAGTCAAATTCCAGCACGATCTCCACCTCTTCCTTCTCTTTCGCTGTCTTTCTTTCTCCCACTTATTTCTCTCTTCTTTTTTTTATGAGTGTACACTCGCATTACCACACACACACACACACAGAGTCATCGTTTCAAATCCACCAAATGGTGCGCCGATGACTCCCTAAAGCTCGGCTGCCGCTACTCACGAATCGACGACTCATCCTTAACACCTTCCTGGAGCTCGCGCCGTAAGAGGTGTCACAACAAACCCGCGTCGTCACGCTGCACTGAGGCATAGCGTTCCTGTAAGCACACACTCCTGTGCACACACACACACCAACACACAACCTCACACACCATGCTGTGACAAGCCATTATCACAACAGGAAGGCCCATCACTGCCAGATAAGGTCCACGAATGCAAACTTCACAGAATGATGTTCGCTAAATGTTGCTTTTCATTTTTAAACTTAATAGAATATTTTTTGTGTTGTACTTTTTTTCTGAAGTTCACTAATAGAGATTTTGTGCAGTCGTAATTTAGTTTTCATCACCACGGTCCACCCTTAGCCACTTATTAAGTAGGCACACATACACACTCATACTGTAGAAAGACTTAATACCATGAAAAATATTATACTAATTTTTTTAAGCTATGTGGTTGCAAACAATTTATTTTAGCTACATTTAAAAAATATATATATATGTGTATATATATATATATATATATATATATATATATATATATATATATATATATATATATATAAAGTTTGTCAGCTAAATAAATTTGTTTATTAAAATGCTAATTAATTGCAACCACTTACTTTTACACTTACTTTTTTTAGTAAATTCAATAATTTTTTTTCAGTGTAGATAAAATAATACACAGAATGATAGACAGATAGTCAGACAGACAGAAGGACAGAACACTAGATAGATAGATAGATAAAGTGCTAACTCTCAAATTTTCTTTCTCTAAGGATCTCTTTAAAAGATGTGATTTTCAAAATTCAGATTAAAACTACTACATACACCACACACACACACACACACACACACACAAACAAACAAACGTGTCCTGGCATGAGGTGTCTGTCAGGAAGCTAATTGTCATAATCAGGAACACTGGCTGCTGTCAATGACTCAGAGAGAGAAAGAGAGAAAGAGAAAGAGAAAGAGAAAGAGAGAGAGAGAGAGGTGCAGGTGGACAGAAAGGAGGGGGTGTCTGTAGCGTGACTGCTGGGCTGTCAACAAAACATGGGCATCCTTCTGAAAATCATCCGCACCGGATAACCCCTAACTAACAGCTCGCCAAATACTAAACTGACGAGGAGAGAACAGGAGGGGGTGGCAGAGAACAGAGACAGATAGACGGTGAAAGAAAGAAACTGCAGAGAGGAAAACTGCATGACCTCACATATTATTAATGAACTGTTGCCCCTCTTCAAATCGCTGATCATGACATTGAAAAAGTAGCATTTTTGATCTTTCTATGTCTTTATACAGCAGGTGTGTGACTTTTCTGCAACTAACATCATGAAACAAAACATTGAATGTAATTACACTTCAAACCCATCTGCCATTGGTCGGACAAACACATAGCCCCGCCCCCAACCCATGTCATTGGTCAAGTCGCTGTTGCTGTATTAAGAAAAGTTATTTCAACATCCAAAAGATAACATAGTTCTCAAATCCTTCACAACTATTGTGAGCAGCAGACGAGGAAAAAACAGTGGGAAAACTTCATAAAGTATTTGCAGAAACTGCTGCTTCATCTGAATGGTTGCTGCATTGGCTGGTTAGGAACAAACAGGTTGTACTAACTATAGATTTGTCTAGATGCCCTGTAAGCATCTGTTTCTATGGGCTGCTATACATAAGCTGGCCACCATATTGGAATGGTCAACGCAGGTCTGTAAGCACTTGAGAGCAAGCTGCCTGTATGTGTGCAACCCTAGATATACACATGTATGAATATCTATACCTGCAATAGACTTCAGCAGATGATTTTGCTAAATTCATTCAACACATTCATATCTGTGAAAGTTTATCCAATTTCTTTAGGAATTTTTATTTCGGCGGTTTTTATATCCAGAGGCTGTGCAATGTTGTGGCACCTTAAAACTAAGTAATGACACATTGACCGTTCCAAGATGGAAGACACATCAACATGTCTGGAGCGGTCAGGCATCTACCACATATGTATATATATATATATATATATATATATATAGAGAGAGAGAGAGAGAGAGAGAGAGAGAGAGTATATATATGGTGCTAACCTGCCAAACTTGACTCATTCTGCACATCCATTGGTAGTTAATAGAGCTCAACATCAATTTTATTTTTAGCTTCATGTTTTATGTGCCAGAATTTAGGAATAATTTACATTCTTTGTTTGAACTCACAAAAAATTGGTATACAAAAAGAAAAAGGATGACATATTAAAATTTAGGATTACATATTTAAGAGTATAATTTGATGTTTAACAAAGTACACAAAACCAAAAAGTTTTCAAGCAAAACAAACACATTCGCATTGTTGAAAGATGTAAAACAGTCCTTTTCTTAATCAGTATTTAAAATATAAAAAAATTTAAAGTATAAAAAAACCTAAACAAAAAACAAAAAATCTAAAAAAAATAAAGATATTTTAAAAAACAAATCTTAAACATATATATATATATATATACATATATATATATATATATATATATATATATATAACATAATATATATATTATGTTTTTACATCTCTAGTTAATTTTTCTTGTTTTAAAAATAAAGTTCACTAAATGTTATCCAATTTATGATTTAAACTAGAAAATAAAATTTTAATTCAATCTTAGGTTTATTTTCTTTTAAAGTAAACACGTCTTGTTTTAGAGGTATGTTCTGACATTTATGCTGAAAAAAAGGTAAAAATATTGATGCAAGCGGCAGTACCGTCAACCGGCCATAAACTCTCTCACTCTGTCACTGTGTCATCTTTATCACTGAGCCCTATATTGAGTCCAGTGATCATTGTTTCTGTCACACAGGGGCATTTTCACACCTTTGTCTTCTGTCTGCTGAGGACTGGTGGGAGAAAATAAAGAGAAACTCAACTGTGGCTATACTTAGTTGGTTTGACAATTAGTAATCACAACATGAGAAAAGAAAGAGAAGCGAGCGACTGAGCGAGAAAGGAAAGAGAGAGAGAATGAGAGTCCAGGAGATTAGCGGGTCGTACAAGTCTTATAACAGATTTTAATGCATTTTATATTAACCCATAAAACATTACGTATCAACTTCCTCAAGGCTGATATGACCCTACTAAATAATTCATTATCTCTAAGAGCTTCCTTTGTTTCATATTTGATAATCAAGTATAGCTTAACAATAGCCAGTGTTTTTACCCAGGCTTGTGTTGCCATGGTAACCACGAGTGTGGCCAAGAGTCAACCCTGTCACCAGACGCTTCGCTCCTGTCCCATACTGTCTGTTTTTCCTTCTTTTGTACATTTCACTACACAATGCTTTGAATCGCAACGAACGGCTCAGGTGTCACCTGCAGAGGCTAACGTCGCTCGATTAAAGACGGGCGAAATATGCAAGCGATGTATAAGCTGCAGCATGCTGCGTGGAGTAGGAATAGCAGGGCTAACGTGTTGCTCTGGTGATCACGATCATTCTGCGAAACCACCCACCTCACAAACCTAATTTTAAAGAAAGTCACACATTCCCACGTTGTGAGGTGGCGGTTTCGAGTGTCCAACCAACACTTTCTCTGATCAACCCCTTGGGTGGGATGGGAGGGGGAGAGGACCTTCATTGCTTTCCTTTCCTCGTATTTCATTTTAAGAAAGCAAGAAGGCCCATAAAATACAGTGGTGGCACCTTGTGTTTTGAACCATGAATAAATAAAAAACCCACACTTTTTGCAAATGATGAAGTCGGTGGGGGCTGCCAAAGGGTGAGGAGGTCTAAAAAGATCAGAAAAATAAATAGATTAAAAAAAATAATGCAAACTAATCAAATAAAAATAAAATAAAATGAATAAAGCTCACTAAATATTAATAGATTTATAATTAAAATTAGAAGATAAAATTAAAAATTAAAAACCTTAATTCAGTGTTACATCATTTTTCTTCTAAAGAAAACCCTATAAGTCGGTGGGGGCTGCCAGAGGGTGCTAGGAGGTCCGAAAAGTAAAAATAAAATTAAAATAAATAACTTAAACTAAACCAAACTAAACTAAAATAAAGCTCACTAGAAAATTCCCAAGAATAAAACTCTTAGATGTATGATTAAAACTGAATGTTTTAGGTATGTTCAGATATTTATACTGAAAAACTAATTAAAAAATATAAATTAAGAAGGGGCAGTACCTTAACTCACCCTAAACCTTCTCACTTTGTTATACAAAAATAAAAAAATCCACAAAAAAAACCAATAAAAAAAAAACAACCAACAAAAAAAACAACAAAAAAAACACCTTTTTTTTTTGCAAATGATGAAGTCGGTGGGGGCTGCCAGAGGGTGCTATGGGGTCTGGTAAGTTCAGAATAAAATGGAATAGAATAGTAAAGTATTTGATTTGTAATTAAAACTAGATAATAAACGTAAAAATTAAAACCTTAATTCAGTCTTGCATATTTTTTCATCTAACGTAAACTGATCTTGTTTCCGGGGTGTTCAGATAAAACCAGACAAAAATATTGATTAAGAATGGTATCATCTTAACTAACCCTAAACTTTCTCATGTCATTTAAGAATAATAAAAAGGGCCATAAAAATACTGTGATGGTACCTTGTGTTTTTAACCACGGATAAATAGATAAGTAAGCAAGTAAATAAATAAATAAACAAACAAAAATTTTTTCAAATGATGATGTCAATGAAAGCTGCTAGAGGGTGCTAGGAGGTCGGACAATTTCAGAAAACAATAAAATAAAATAAAATAAAATAAAATAAAATAAAATAAAATAAAATAAAATAGTAAAGTAAAATAAAATAAAATAAACACAAATTGTGTCACAGTGTTCACAGCTAACCCATTCCTCCGTAACATAATTGCAGCAAACACTTTCCCATGCAGCTTGGCACTGCTGCACGCTCACCTGGCAGAGGGGGTGTTCAGACTCGGAGAGCAGGGCGTGGAAGCTGGAACCAGAGTGAGATCAGGGCTTTTATTTAATCTAGGTAGAAAAGAGAAATGGGGCCACGGAGGGCACACCTGTACCACTTCCAACACCACTTTTCCAGAACTAACAATCAAGAACACACTGGATTGGGGAGAGCTGGATGTGGATCTGGCGATCAAGGAGTCAAGCATGAAGGACACGGTCCATAACTGACTGACATTGTCCATCAAAGTGACAACACGGGTTTTGCTGTACATTATTCAGACTGCAATTTTTGTGTATTGTCACAGCGTGCAAATCCAAGTTGTTATTGAAGCACTCTGACAACTGACAAGACAGAGGAAAATTACAGCAAAAGCGGCAGTCCCAGGTTTCTGCCCGCGCAATCGCTTCCATCATGTTTGAGAGTTTCCCATACGAGACACTTATCCATCCGCCACAAATGTACCTCTTCACCGTGATGAATATTTCATGTTCTGATGGCACTTTTAAGACAGAACTAATTAACGAAAGTTGATCTGGCATACGTTAAATCAGTTCAATTAAAAGCACGCAGTCAAACGCTACATAATAATAGCAAGAGCAGAGGAATAATTGTAAGTTGAGGGGGAAGTGCTGAATGTTAAACAGGCCCTGTTAATGGCACTTTAGCACTTGGCGATGAACTCCTCTCAGGATTACACCGACCCTTGATAATGGACTAATGCAGATCGGCACATCACACAATACATTTGGAAAAACAGAGGCCTTCCAATGTCCGTGACATATCTACTGCCTGCTAAGCAATGAGGCAGTGTGGATCTGATAGACTGCTTTGGGAACATGAGCCAAGTGCACCACAAACTTAAACCAACTTTGACTTTTGGTTTGGGAATTTTCAAAGCTTGCATTTAGACACAGATCTAGACGGTCTTGAAGAATGGAAACCTTCGCCCTAACAATGACTGCAATGGCTTTCTGAAATTCACAGCGAGGAGGAAAAGCGTTCTGTGGTATTGTGGGGTAAATGTGTTAGCGTTGGGAGTGTCTCCACCCTCCCTTAATGGTTAGCTCTTGGCAGACAAGATGGGATGAAAAGTATAGAGACAGACTAAACCATCTTCTGAAAAATAAACAGCTTTTAAGAGACAGACAAAAGTGCTATGGAAAGTGGACAACCGACTGTCCTCCGAATTCACCTGAGAACGTTTTTAAATGGTAATAGTCTTCCTGTCCAAAACTGAGCGCTAAAATAAACCCGTTTTCTTTGTTTGCTCTATTATTTTTGTCATATCTCAATTGCTACTCCTTGACAGAAACGGTTTTCGTTGAAGAGCACATGGAGCTTTTTAACAAAAATTTTTAAAATACTTCTGTATCCAAGCTTAGTATTCAGAGACGGCTGGAAGTCATTCATTTTTAGGTTGATTTCCTTGAAAAGTATAACAGTGTCTCTGTGGTGCTTTGAAAACACTGCTCTATTTGTTTGAACTTCTCAACCAGACTGACACAGCAACATTGGCTCAACCAATTGCATGGGTTTAGGGCGGGACTATCTGTTTGTCCAAACAATGGAACATTAATGTGTATGAAAATAATTAGAAAATTAGTTTTGCAGTTCTGGTTGGCGCAGAAATTACACACTTCAGCTGCTCCTCAGGCGTTTCTCCTGAGAAAAGACCCCAGTAATCTCACATATGTCTCCTCAAATGATCCTCAAGACAATTTCAAAAGCTGAGATTTCAAGCTGTTTTGCCGTGTAAAAACCATGTTGCCAGCCAGGGTGTCTCTAGGTAGGATTCAATGGCTCGATTAAATATAGGGGTTTGATAAAATCTATTTGGGAACTGTAGCAATTGTGATGTCCAAATTAGCAACTAAGTCTATGGGTTATTATTAAGCTACATTGGTCAATGCAGATCTGGCAACCCTGATCATACTTGTGATCAATTATTTTGATGTATTAAAATAACTAAAACTGAAATGAAAAATGAAAAACTTGAATAGCAGTTTGTGTAAATATGAATGAGCGTGTCTCTCTGGGTCACCCGATTTGAATCTCTCGGTTTGAGTGTGACGTCACACTGTCCACTGTCACACACGTCACAAATGTGTGACATTACTGCTAGAGATAAGTTAGTAACCGTCACAAACACATGCCATATTTACAATATGTGACATTTCATTTAACACTCGCATTTGAAGCTGAGCAGAGATGTACATTAGATAAAGTCTACTTACTCTAAACCCATAATCACCACGTTAAAGGGGCTAAAGAGGATGAAGACAAGTATGGTTTTAACTGGTGAGGGTTAGCATACCTCCCCATGTGTAAACATCCTGCATTTAAGACCACGTGTGGTCAGAAAGTAAGCCAGAAACGACCGAGTGTGACAGGGGCGGGGGTGTTGTAAACGAGTTTGTGTGTGCGTTGTGTTCAAACCCAAAAGCAGGAATACACGATGATTTACGAACCACCAAGCTGGACTGAATTTCACCAGCAGACAGAGATAGAGAGAGAGAATTACCGATTATACAAGACTGACAATCCGAGAGAGCGCAAGGAGAAAAAGAAGAGGAAAAAACAGAAACAAAAACCTCACAACCACATCCTCTTTTTCAGCCTAGGAGTGTAAAGCCCACTGCTAAGCGCTTGCCCAGGGTATGCTAGCTCATTTCTAGGGGCTTTTTTCACTCGGTTTCTCCCCCAGGGCTTTCCATACAGCCTGAGAGCCCCCACTGAAATATTCACAAGGCACCTGAGGACACAGGTCTTTGTGGGGCGGTTCCAGGGAGGTCGGCTCCGGTTTAACCCACACACCAAGCGCCTAATCTAGGGGGATGAACACATCTAAGTGGCTGATGAGCACAGCTGTCACTCCATACACACACACACACACACATGCACAGGCCCCCAAACAGCTCTAGGGAGTGAAGCGCACCTGTATATATCTCCGCTCACACAAAAGAACTCCTAGTTTTTTGGTTAGGGACAAGTTTGATTGCACATCTGGTGTGAGAGTGTAAAAATAAAATAAAAAATTTAAACACAACAAAAGTCTTGTTTGTGTTTAGCTTTAAATATTGATGCGAGGCTTCATACGAGACACATACTGTACAGATGTTTAATGTACAGCGTGTTTCCAAGCTGATAAAGAGAATATCGGGCTTTGTGTGGTCTTTAAAGTGAGGGGGAGAAGCAGGTCTCCAGTGTTGCAGCAGGTTCATGCTTTCTAACCTGTTACCCACACAACACAGCCCACAGCCCGGGGAGAGCAGCCATCTTCCACACACTCCACCCACACACACATACATACACACTCAGCTGTGTGTCGTGTCACCCCCACCCCCCCACATCAGCACCCGTTCTCCATGAACACACACACACAGCCAGTTGAACTACCCCTCTTTATCTGTATCTCTATCCCTCTGCACCAGCAACCACCTCCTCCCCCATATCGTGCCTTTCTGTGCAAATGTTCAGATTAACAACCGCAACCACCCTGAATAAACACCACACTCTACTTTCTAGTTCAACTAACTGCTCAAACCTCCCTCAAGATACACTTGCTCATCCACAGATATGTTAAATATGTGTGCTTAAACATTATAGCAGTACAAACTATTAAAACAAACTCCAACATGGTGGACTCCCTCATATAAAGTGGGGAAATATAAAATAAGGCAACTTGATCTTCAGGCGCTGACATGCATAATTCAGCACATGAAAAGAATATCCAGGGTTAAATACAAGTTCAGTTCTTTTGGAAACTTCTATGCTGTCAATTTCAATAGAAACTTGTGGAAGTCTATAGGGCATTCATTTGCTGTTTTGTTTGTTTGTTTTAAGCATGGACTCATGGTTAGTTCAACTCAGGATCACTAGAAAAATATGTCTGTGTTAATATTTCAGCAAAATTATATTATATGTTTCACGACACCTTTAAAGTTAAATGTCCAGTGAGTGCATCTGGCAACATGAATATGAGAAACTTAAATTTAACAATGTTCTATTATGCTGGTTGTTGTATGTATCACAGCAGATTAGGAATTATATGTCCAGTGAGAGGCCTTAAACGTTTAATGTCAATTCACCTTTCGTTACATAGCACTTTATACAATACAGGTTGTTTCAAAGCAACTTATTGTTCTATCGCTCTTGAATATATGACACCATCTACACTAAACCAGCCCCTAAACCTACTCAGTAGTGTGAACAAAAGCAAATGTGAGATAAAAGGGCATTTGCTGAAGCATAAAACATGCCATTTTAGTATGCTTCTGAGTCTTTGAGCTCTTTTATCAGTTCTCATTTTCTCATGGGACTCAATGTAATGCTGTACCAGGTGCACTACAGAGTACGTTTACTCCATCTAAAAAGTCAAACATATAGAGCTTATGAGTTATGTGATGCGAATGTCACAATTATTGTTTTGTGACATTTGTGTTTTGAGTTCATAACATAGTATTGTGCCATATCACCGTATGCTATGTATGCTCTTCTGTGTCATCCGCGCCACAAGGATGCGCTGTTTCTATGTGTATTTAGCTTTTATTTAAAATAAAACAGCGCATCCTTGTGGTGTGGATGACAAAGAAGAGCATACACAGCATAGGGTGATATGGAGAGACACAGAGGAGACCACTGACAAAGGAATTGTTGAATAAAGTCGTTATTTTTGTTTTCTTCGCTTAAAAAAAGTGTTCCCATCGCTTCATATAACCCAGACTGCATGTTTGATGGCAGATGGAGTATTCTGACGACGACTTTCATACCTTTTATGGACCTTGACACTGTTATTTACTTGGCAGTCTATGAGACAGTCTCAAGCCTCCCGGTTTTCAATAAAAATATCTTAAATTGTGTTCCGAAGACGAAATGAGCTTTTACGGGTTTGGAACGACATGGGGGTAAGTGATTAATGACAAAATTTTCATTTTGGGGTGGAGTATCCTTTTAAGTGCTGAGTAAAGACAGGTATGATATTTTGGCTTCATTAAAGCAGTTTCTAGAACACAATGCTGTTTTTAACTCTTATTTCAGCCCCTCTCTTCCCTTTACCCCATGCAGTAAGAACCAGTTCCCCTCCCCTGCTTTCTGTTGACACAATACAGCCACACCTGTGAGGAAGTCAATATGCATAGGGGACCAGAGCCCCCCTCCTGCCTAAAATGTTCTCCCACTTACACACAACCACACGGATTCACCATTAAACAGAAACACCTGGACATGACCCTGACACGCAACACCAACACTGCCCTCTAGAATGAGAGCTCTTGCTATAAAGAATACACAAATACAGTGTGTGTGTATCTAAGAACTATCATTTATACATTCGGCAGATGTTTTTATCTAAAGTGCCTTAAAAAGTATATTTATGAAGGTATAATTTTATGAGTTTGTGTGCTCAATGGGAATCAAACCCATGGAGCTGTTAGCACCACGCTTTACCAGACGAGCTGCAGTTACTGTACATAGTGCTTTTCATTATAATTCTGTGGAGTATCTACACACTTTATATTCAAGTAAAAGAAGAAATCAAATAAAATACCACATTTTAGTGCTTAATAACAGTTTGAAACTATTGTAGTATATAACAGATGAAAAGGCCATATGAGAATCTATTGCCCTGGTTTGGTCAGTAACAAGTCCAGCACATGGTGTCATTAAATGATTCTAGGCTACCTTAAAATTACTGTTTTCCATCCCAGGAGAGAGATAGGGGTGGACGGGCTGTTCTGCTACGACAGACACCTGCCAGCATCGTCAGGCACACACACACACACCACTAAAATCAAGACGCATTACAATCTGTACATCTACAATAGTATAAATAATGCCACTGGTATGCTCATTAACTCATTTTTCAGTTTAAATGGAGGTCATGAGTGTCAGGTAGGTGGAGAAAACCTAAAAAGGAAGTTGTCATGTTTCCACTGGCTTCATTCTGTGTAGATGGGCATGAGGACAGTTCCTTACATAACCAGTTCTTCTGCTCAACTGACTCATTTTTGCACTGCAGACAGTTACAATGCCATAAATACATGAATGTAATTTTAAAAAGCGTGACGGTTCCAATTATTTACCTTCTTATATGTCGTAGTATAAGTTATACTAGCGCGGTTAATTTCACACATAAATGCGCTGATAAGTAAAAATTTATTGTTTTTAACAGTCTGAATTCGACATTTTCGCCTGAACAGTTACAAATATTTCCAACTAACCAATCAGAATCGGGTGCACCTGTAGCAAACACGAGCCGACACGCCGCGAACAAGCGTCATAATAATCAATACAGAGTGTCACATTCTTTTGACAGACTCGCTGAATGATACATTGTTGCGCGTAACGCTCGATTCAAATGTATCAATTCAGAGACGCGCGTTCGAATTCATTGTTGACGTTTATCTGTAAACCCTCTGATGTTCCGCCGTCGGCGAGTCAAACAAGTGGGGTCGCTCCCCTTAAAAGCAACCCGTCAGCGAGGAGAAAATGGAGGAAGACGGAACTGACCAGCTTTAAGGGGGCAGACGGGGGAAAAAGAGACAATAACCCGAAGAGCAGCGCCTGTCACCTAACGCTTCCCTCAGCGAACACTCGAATATACTCCGCTCTCATCAAGTTGAGGGAAGTATTAGGCGCCGAGTCCATGGATTCAATTATGCAGGACATAAAATAATAGTAAAGTGAGTCCAAAAAAAATAAAAGAAAAAAGATCCCCTTCCCTTTTCTGGTAGTAGGTTTAGGGTGTTGACGCAGCAGAAATTTCCAGCTGGAGAAATTCCCCTTTTTGGAGGTTAAATGAGGGGAGGAGAGAGTGGGGTTAAGCCATTGCCTGCCAAAGCTGAGCTTTTCATTTAAATACCACGACCACATGCACTGACCCCCAAAGGATATGATTTTAGGATTAAAACTTAGGGCAAATGTTATAATATAAATAGTAGGCTATGAAGTTCCTGCTTAAATGTGAAGTAAAGCGTAATCAGCGCGTTCAGAAGGTTGACAAGACAAAAAAGAAAGTCTCCCATCACTCCAATAAAACTCTATCCCGAATGAATGACTGCACATCTGACAGCTGTTCGCAGCGCGTGCATCATCTGTCATGAACATGTTCTCACCTGTAGACGTCAAACAGGTTGCTGTCACGCAGTCTACTTCAGTGACGTGAAAAAAAAAAAAAACGCAAACGCACCGGCCTCGGGGAAACTCGCAACTTGAACTTACCTGAATGCCTGTGTTGAGGCGCGAGCTCATGTCTCTGCCACACATCCAGATGACAAGTCAAGTATGATCGTAAAAGCGCTGAGAGTGAAGCCTGTGCGGTGGTCAGGAGGGAGGAAGTGCTGTTAGAGATAGAGTGGAAAGGTGAGAGAGGCTTACCTGTTAACCCATGAGTTCTGGGGGAGCGCGATGTCAATGCTTTGGAGCTCCAGTATTTCGCTCGTGACAGGTTTGGGAGAGTGAGCACGTCAACAATGTCAGCAGTCAGCTGGGAGACGCGTGTGTGTCGGTCAGTGTAATTCCCCTGCTCGCTGTCTCCCTCTCTCCACGCTCGTCTTTTTCTGTAATTCTCCCTCCCCTGCTTTTCCGTGTCTCGGTATCAGGAACCAGCCTCCCCCTCTGTGTGTGTGTCTCTAGCTCTCTCTCTCTCTCTCGACTGAGAGTCAAATACAGGAAATGAGGCAACATAAACGCTCGCATTCACCATCAAACCCTGGACAGCTCCAGCTGAACTCATGCAGCCATCAAGCCTCCAGGTCAATTATGAATGTACAGAGAGCAACGTGCCCACCTTATTAGTGTAAAGATGCTTAGCGTACTGATAAGACAGGTGGAATACGAGTGAATTTAATTTCGACTCAACCTCAAACAAATAAAAGCAAAATTAATTGTATAAAAAATTGAAAAGAACAAAATACAATAAAAATAAATCAATTTTATGTCAATTTTATTTATAACCTGTACATGACCTGTACATATATATATATATATATATATATATATATATATATATATATATATATATATATATATATGCTGTTATGTTGCTATTTTTAATGTACTGTATGCTATCTAAGCAATTTGTGTCAGTTCTATTTAAATTTATATACATGACTTGTAAATATAAAACTGTAACTGTTTTTCCTTACACAAACACAGAGAGAGATAAAGAGAGAGAATTCATATAATCATAATTAATTTTTCATATTAAACATATGTTGTAAAATACATTTTAAATGTATCATCAGAGTGTCAATTTAAGTACATGACATTTAAATATAAAACTGTGACTGATCATTTGTTTTGTTTTATTTTTTGTCAACTTTTTTATTCACTTAAAAAGTCTGCTGGTATGCTTATATCATTTCATATTATATTATTAGAATTATATAAGAATCAGCAAAATATATGATTTATACAAACACACACATATACATATTTCATTATATAATACATAATATATTTTATAATAGGCTACATGTTGAAATGTTATTTTAGGTGTTGCAACTTTTAGTGTCTTTACTAATTTTCTATATTTTTCTCTGATTGTTTTAGCTAATAGCTCGTTTAAAAATCGTTTTGTCTACCAGAGCTGTGTTTAAACGGAGTGTCCAGTTCATATAGAGGATGTGCTGGTTTTTCCCGTGGGCACTGCTGAATTTGCATGAGGGAGCGTCTGTGCGTATAGGCGCGTGTAGGCGTGAGTGCGCGGCTGCTACACGCTTCTGTCCACTGTTTGCGTGAGAGTGACACGCGCCCCCTAGTGGAATGCTATCACTCTCTCAGTGTTCTCAATCTGTGTGGAAGGTGTCACAGGAGGCCTGATTACTTTTGCTCATTTTGCATATTCTTAGAGATGCATTAAAATCTGAATGGCTCCAGTTTCTGTTATTTTAATGCTGTGTCTCACCGCTTAATCTGAGATGCAACAGTCAGGCCATTTTGTATTGCACATGTGCACGTTTCAGAGCTTTGGCCGGATCGGAACGTGTGGCAGGCAGGGTTTGTGTGGGTGTGGATTGAGTGGATTAAACCCATTGACCTGTGGCAGGGCTCCTGTCTTAGGCTTCTGTGCATGCGTGTAATACTGATGTTCTTTAGCCATTTTCTGCGTCCGCAATCCGTGTCAGAATCAAGCTGCTTTTCTCCCTTGCTCTATCCGTCTGCCTGTCCATGTACGCCAACGGCGGTCTGCCAATCTGCCTGACTCAACACAGTCTGCCTGATTACGCCCCCTTTTATCCTGCCACCTCTTAAACACCATCCCCCTCCATCCAGCATGGGGCTCAAACTTCATTAGCCCTCTTACGTATTTATTCATTCATATCATGAACACTCATCAAAGCCAGGCCAGAGGGACAAGGGCCAAAGAAGGCCTTGCACACACATAAACATAGGGAAGTGACCACACAACATATTATTTTCAAAACCTTTCAACAAATATGCTCAGACAGTCCTGCTAGCACTAGAAACTCTCTGCTAGAAAAAAAACTGTTTTATTTGAAAAATTACCTTGTGAAAAAGAAGTACACTTTAACACACACACACACACACATATATATAAAGGAGTACTAATACAAAACAAATAAACTTTAAAAATATATACTTGAAAACTGAATGTAATGTTTTCAGGCACCTAACTGCATTTTAATTGGAAATAAATTTAAATGTATTACAGATTAAATTTAAATTAATGCACTTGAATTTGACATTATAACAGTGCACTTAAAAAAAGGGTACCTAAATGTCTTAAGAAAAATAGTCATGATAGTGTAAGTACACTTAAGTGTTTGCATATATATATATATATATATATATATATATATATATATATATATATATATATATATATATATGCTTATATGTGTGTGTGTGTTCATGCATACTGTATATATAGGTACTACAAAATATATTTTGGTTTAAAATTATAATATTTAAATTATAATTTATTTGTTGAAGTAAATAATATAGTTTATATTAAACTCTCTAATATTTAATTTAGCTGTTGGGATTATTGTCTTACCTAATTTTCTATATAAGATTTTTTTTTTCACTTATTGTTCTCTTTAAGAATCAGTAGCTAATTTACATGTGCTTTAGTATGTTATTTAAAAATACTCTTAAGATTTGAAGTACACAACACGTGTAAATTCAGTGCCATTAAGCACACTTCTTTTTCACAAGAGTAGGTATCTTGTTGCAGCCCTAAACCTTGGTTATTTAGGCCACTACAAACATATTTCAACTCATCAATGCATTCAAACACATGTACAAACAGACCGTAGATGCGTAATTAAAAGAAAACACTGCCCTAAACGTCAGCACAGGAAATGAGAATGAAGTCCAAGTGCTGACACATGTTTGAACCATGACAACAGGAGGAGAAACATAAATAGCATCCCTAAAAACTTTCTGAAGTCTGAAATTAATTACGTCTTTACTCTGGCCCCCCTGCCGTGAAGCACAATAATCGCTCACATCATACAAACGGGCGAAAAATATATATAAACACAAACTGTCATAAAAATAGCACGGATGGATTTCAAAGCACCGTCCCCCCCACCTTTCACTATCAATTTGCCAGCGAGCCGAATAGTGCTCTGTTTCTGCCAGTCTGTCAGTGGATGCGAAGGGAGACCAGGTGTGTGTCTGTTCTATTCAGCGACGCTGCAGATTTCTATGGGGAGCTCAGAGAAGAGGTGTCCATCTAAAGGTGCAATGTGACGATATGTGGCAGCTGACAAAAACCAAAACCGACTTCTACACTAGCACCCGCTCTAAAAACACCTCTCAAAACATACAAACAAACAAAAAAACAGCACAACGGAATGACAGCAAAACAATGACACCTTCACAGACATTAATGGGTGAACGGAAAAGAGGGTGGATAGACTGAGGAAAGGGAAGTGAGAGTGAGATGTTTTGTACTGTAGACTAGATACATGACAGACTATCAAACAACACAACAGCTCTTAGGTGTCTGCGTGTCCATCATCATCTAGTCTGGTCAAGTCTAATCTTGTCAACACGAAGCAGTGTTCAACACAGGGCACTTTCACATCAGAGCTTTTGCTGCAGACTCCGCTTCACGTCAGAGCTCAGTTTGTTTGATTGGTAGGTTGTATGTGTGTGAATAAGTAAACCACACCTGAGTCTGCTTTGAAACATTAAGCTAATGTACGATTCATTTGTACTCACAATTGGTACGAAAACAATCTGGCCTAATTTGGTGAACCACTATTGATTATCTTTTAGTCTGTTAGACCCAAAACACTTCACTCACAAATATTGTCATTTTTAAAGAATTTCAAACAATAAATAAAATTATGTGGCTCTTAAATGTGTCATGATGGATCACTGTAGCGCCTCAGATCCAGTGGCATGTGAACTGATCATCTCTTCCTCTTTACTAGCAATAGCATGAAATAAACATCAGATGAACATCAGAAGGTATCTATACACAATACACGTCAATACACAAAATTTTCAAGTTCAAAATTTTCAAGTTCAAGTCCACTGACATTAATCTACTGTCTTGTCTGGTTTTTTATTCGGATAAAAATGGCAGATTTGGCGTTATGATTGGTCAGATTGCCTGTCAATCAAATTCCTGGCGAAGGCTCAATTGTGCAAATATGACCACTCCTGAAATGGCTCGGGAAGATGATGCAGAAATACATTCCAATCACACTGCAGAAGTAGTAGATACTTTTTGCCTACGACATACTGCTGTATTAATATACTGTTTTTCATATACTGTAGACCCTATGTAGCCCCACCACTTTTCTCGTTGCACTGCACTCGTTGTCTTTTATCTTCCAATTTGCAATTCCACAGTATGAAGGTTGAACGAAAGCACTCATTTAAAATCTTTCTGGTCTACTGACATTTGTTATGACATTCGCTTCGAACATTATAATGCACTATTATATTATGATAAGTAAATCCACTTCACCAGCTAATTAGTCTTCAACAGTGATGCTACTGAACCTCTTTTTTGTGGTAGCTCTAAGATAGAAGTTTTATAAAGATGGCTGCACAATTGATTCTCTGGTATAAAGTCTGTATCAGGGATGTGCATCTCAATAACTGAAGCCAATGTGATACGCATTTCAGTGCATAGCCAACAATATGATACATTATACATATGAACCAGCTACCGATTTGATGCGATGCAATATGATATGATTCACCCCTATTACGGTACAGTGCGATCCGATTTCGATTTTATACAATACAATGCGATTCAATGCAATTCAGTGGAATAAAATGCAATGGAAAATTGTCTCTCAGGACACGCCTCTATGGAAGCATATAGGTAGCGAAATTCAATTTAAAATGCAATATGCAAAATGGCAACGCAATATTCAAAATGGCCATGTATTTCTGTATTTAAAGGGTTACTCCACCCAAAATGAACATTTTGTCATTAATCACTTACCCCCATGTTGTTCCAAACCTGTAAAATCTTCGGAACACAATTTAAGATATTTTGGATGAAAACAGGGAGGCTTGTGACTGTCCCATAGACTGTCAAATTAATAACAGTGTCAAGGTCCAGAAATGTATGAAAAGCATCGCCAGAATACTTCATCTGCCATCAGTGATTCAACTGTAACATTATGAAGCGACGAGAATACTTTTTGTATGCGAATAAAACAAAAATAACAACTTTATTCAACAATTTCTCTCCTCTGTGTCTCTTCACATCACCGTAGCGCCATTTGGGAGAATATGAGCCAAATGCAGGCAGCGTACACTCTTCTGTGTCAGCCGCGACACAAGGATACGTTTTCTATGTGTATTTATGCTTTGATTGGAAAGAAAACAGCGCATCCTTGTGGTGCATCTAAATGCATTCACGACAAATAGCATTTAAATGATAATTTTGCTTCCATTTCTGCTTGGACATGTTACACATATCAAATCAATTTGTGTCATACATTTTCATTTAAATTTTGCAACTTATAAAGCGTTAAAATTTGTATGCAATTTACACATTAAAACTACTGTTGGGAATGGCAAATGTAAATTATATAATTTAATATTCATTTTCCTTTTGCACTTTGCATGTAAGGGGTAATGGAACATGTAAATTTAAATACAGAAATACATGGCCATTTTGAATACTGCGGTGATATTTTGAATATTGCATTGCCATTTTGCATATTGCATTTTATATTGAATTTTGCTTCATATATGCTTCCATATCCTTCAGTCTCCATAGTTTTGTGATGTCACATTCACGTAGCAGCAGTGGTGATGAGAGAGCACGCTTGAGAAACAGTTTAGATAGGAGAAATCAAATTGCATATAAAATATTGGTCACAAATTATTTG
The DNA here is from genome assembly GCF_018340385.1 of Cyprinus carpio. NCBI lineage: Eukaryota > Metazoa > Chordata > Actinopteri > Cypriniformes > Cyprinidae > Cyprinus > Cyprinus carpio. Next base: position 7,741,998 of record NC_056619.1, on the reverse strand, counting down.
TCACTTTCTAAATAATAAAAGTATAGCGCATCTACTAATAATTATACATAAATAAGTAGATTTTGCCAATCCAAATATGTAAGAAACAATGCATAGCGGTACAAATGCCAACTTGTATCCGATACACTCTTTTTTTAAATCAATGCATCGCATCGTTACCTTTTATGCCAATGCCCTTATGCGCATTGGTGAATCTTACCATCCCGAGTCTATATAATATGGAAGTAGGCATATTTGGACACAGAAGTTCTCTGCAAAAGTATGCCGGCATATACTTGCAGCTGATCAGTTTTAGATGATTATTATTTGTTTTTGTGTTATTGAAAGCGATAACAAATAGTGTTGCCAAGTTCGTAGTTTTCCCATATCCCCCGATATGGGAAGTGCCCCGGATAACGTGATATTTTATATAATATATAAATATATATAATATATAAATATGATATAAAATGTGTATTTTACCCACCAGAACACAATTTTTACTGGGGAACCCGACTGAGCTAGTTTTGCAATTGGCAACCCTGATAACAAACCTCAGTACTCAAAGGGATGATAGCGTTACCTTCAAATGTATGTGGAATTAAACAGTAGGCCATCTGTTTTCATTTAACTTTCAGTGGACACTTTAATATCCCATGAGGTCACGGAACAGGAGTTGTTTTGAATGGCACTGAAGAGACAAACTGACCCTTGTAGGTCACATTACCTTAACAACAAGGCGGATATAGTGCATCCAAATTCCATTCATGCTACCCATATTCATACTATATAGAATATACTTTTTTAATGGTCCCAAAGTAAATTTCAAACCAAATGTGGCACCTAGGACTCCATAGAAATTCCCCTTAGCAACATTACTGCATTTTAACCAGTCCACATGAATAGACAAGTCTTAATCTGTGCATGTTTTGGTTGTAAAACAACAAGAATCACAAGTAAAATAAGCTGGCACCCTCTTGTCTAGAGTTGGTTTAATAAACAGTTGTCGCTAAAACTCACAGTGGTGCTCACGTTGAAGACACAAAGGTATCCTAGGGGTATGAAACCGAACACTAAAAATTGAAATAAGCCCCATAGGGGGAAGGGGGTGGAACCGAACTGTTCAGACCAAACAACTGAACCAAGTATGCAAACTGCCCTAGACTTGCTGAGTTAAAACAAGGCTTTTACTGCAGTTAGAGCCCTTCATGTTAGAGACGGACTGTGCTGTGAGTTGGGCTGAACTCGGGCTTCTCTCCTCTTTCTTCCCACTCCGCCCACTCCATTTCCTCTTCTTCTCTCATTTCTTTTGTAGCACCAAATGGCCTTGGCTGACCATCACTAACCACCCCCCTCGCTGCCCACCTCCTCTGCCCCTGCCCGCCTCAGAAATCACTCAAGGCCCTCTCTCTCCTTCTCCCTTGCTTCTTTTCTGCTCGGTTCTTTGCAGCCAGAGGTGACCTTCCCCAGCTTACAAGCACAGAGACTGAAGGCTCGCCTCCTGTTTAGCTTTAACAAGCTCCTATCTTTTCTTTCCATTTCTCTCGTTCAGTGTCAGTGTTTTTGAAACAGAAAAACGAAAGCTAGCCAGACCACTGTTCCCTAACTCTTGTCTCTCTCCCCGCCTGATATCTCATTTACTCGCTTTGTGCTTGTAGGGGGGAGTATTAGAGTACAAAACGACCTTCTCTTGCCCCGAAGCAAAAACATCATCTTATTGCAGAGGTCACCCTCCTGATACAGCTCTCCAGGTTGGAACACTATACTGCTTGTTTTAATGATGTCAGGCAACACACAAAGCTTCCAGGACATCTCTCCCCCTATTTTCTTTTGAAATACTGAAACCCTTCCTTCAGTCTTTCATAGTAAGAGAGAAAGCCTTTCCAATTCCTTAATATATATTTACATTTACATTTAGTCATTTAGCAGACGCTTTTATCCAAAGCGACTTACAAATGAGGACAAATAAATATATAATTAAAATAGTAATATTAGGAAATATTATTCGTTTTCTATTTTATGATGTAAATTTATTCCTGAGATGGTGGATCCTGAATCACAATTTTCACAAGAATATTAGATATATAATAATATTAGAAAGATTTCTGAATGGAGTAATGGCTGCTGACAATTCAACTTTGTCATTACAAGACTAAAATACATTTTAAAAAATAGTAAAGGACAAAACAATTATTTTAATTTGTATTAAGATTTCACAATATTACTATTTTTACTATTTTTTAAATTTTTTTATATATATATATTTTTAAATGCAGCATCGGTGATCTTTTTTCAAAAACATAAAAAAAAAAAAAATTGTTAAGAGCTATTGACCTGCAGTGTATATAATAAAAAATATAAATGTTTTTAAAATAATTATAATAATATAAAACTTCTAATAACTGAATAATCACATAAAATATATAAATATTAGAATGATTTCTAAAAGGAGTAATGGCTGCTGAAAATTCAGCTTTGTCATCCCAAGAATAAAATACATATGAAAATATAATCAAGTAGAATACAACACAATGTTACAGTTTTTACTGTATTTTTAATATTTACCTCAATTACTTCCCCCAAATATTTCTAAAATGCAGCCTTGGTGAGCTTCTTGCAACAACAACAACAACAACAACAACAACAATAATATTCAAAATTTTAATTTTAATTTATAAAATCTATAAAAAAAAAATTTCACAGAGAAATGTCTAAAATATAAGTATATAAGTATTTTTGAGCTCTGTGTTGCTCTTCACAGCTATCTCAACCTTTACACCCTCACGAGTGGTTTAAAGATCCAGTGAGAGCTGCGTGTGTTGAGCGAGGGAGAGGAAAGGGTTAAACCTCAGCATTGCTTCCTGCTTTAACAGAGCAACAAGCCATTTAATGTGACCTTCCCTGACCTTTAGGGGCCGTGACACACTCCCACACCAGAACAAATTACTCCTGACCTCGCAGGGAACGGGCAGCGCTTGGTCACGAGGGTGCTCGGGTCACGGGAACTACAATACATTATACACCAATCTATGTGTGCAGGAAATCAATGCATTGTGTATTCTTTCATTAGACAATGCAAATGCATTCCAGGATCTACACAGCGCAGTTTCATGTATTACTTCTTTGTTGCCAAAGAATTTTCCAGGAGTTTTTGAAGATTTTACAGTGTGGTTTCATGTAGAAAACATTTAGGGGTAAAACACAAGAGGAACTGATGTCCGTAAAAGCCCAGAAATACTTTTAGACATGGCCTTTTTTTTTCCCCACATGAATGTTCAATTGACAGGGAATCACCTTTGTGACATAATGTAGCTGTTATAAGCTTCCTCCAAACAAATGTCAACATCCACTGCCACCCCCGTCATGTCCAGCTTTCTTTATAATTCCCCACTCGCTTTCTTCCTCATCGCTTCACTCATTTCCTGTATGGGTGAGTCTCACTAATAAATCAAGTCTAGATCATGTTTCACCTTAAATTTGAATGTGTCTGGACGTAATCCACGTTTGTATCTCAAATCATGTGACTTGATGAGAAGTGTTGTGTTATTATATTTCTAAGCAATTGGAATCACAATTTTTGCCACAATGGAAATCAATGGCTTCCATCAACTGTTTGGTTGCCAATATTCTTTAAAATATCTTCTTTTGTGTCTAACAGAAAAGAAACTTATTCAGGTTTTGAAACAACATAAAGGTGAGTAAAATATTACAGAACTATCCCTTCAACAGCTGAATAGCATTAATGTTTTACACAATTATAAAAAAAAAATAAATAAATAATAATAATAATAATAATAGTATCAAATAAAAAAAAAAAAAGTTAAATTATTCAAAAAAGAAGTATAATATATTAAGTATAACATATACAATTAATTTAATACAATTATAATTAGTTAATTTAAAACTATGTATTTTAGTTTGTGGCTGTTTGTGAAGAGAAATTAATAAAGGAAGGATCCAAAAATGGATTGTGTTTGTATGTTTACAGTGTTTTACTCTCAGTGCTTCTCAGTGATGTTCTTATTACTGTAATGGCATGAGAGAAAAAGACTTTACATGTCAATTAATTCTTTTAATATTTTTGGCATTACAGTAATGAACATATCACAGGGTTCTTATTTAGCTGTTATAAAAATGTCACCTAAAATAATAGTTTCAACAGGATTTTCTATATACAGCACAATATACGTCATAATCATATTTCTGTATATTTAAGGGTGAATATGACTTTTCTTTCTTTCTTCCTCCACTTCCACTTGCTCACAGCCTACTCCTCCTCTTCTCAAGCTGTTCATCTGTTGGGGAGCATTGGTTTTTTACATTTCTCTGTCATAATCATCTCAGAGTCTGAAGACCCGTTTCCACACTAGCGAGGTGGAGGCCTGTATGTGTCTGAGCAGCGGTTAATGTGAGAGGACAGGCCTCCAGCCTCTGCCGTGAGAGAAGAAAACACACGAGTGCAGAAAGAACCGATAACCACTCTCGCTTTTTGTATCTTGGTCCTTTTCTTCCTCCCTCCCGCATGGGATATGTATTGGAAAGTATCTGGCACCAGAGCCTGTGATGTCACTGCTGGTAGGTGTTTAAGCAGCTTACTAACATGAGAGGAAGAAAGAGAAAAAGAGAGAGCACACAGCGTGGGTTGAAAGGGTTGGGGCATGTGCAGATGCTGTATGTGGGTATGTGCTCGGTGGAGGATGATGTGTGTCAGAAGGGCAGATACATGGAGCCGGGAGTGACCGTTCTTAGGTCGTAAATGCATGCGAGAGTTTTTACTTACAGTACGGCTGCTGATCAGAGATCTGAACAAACCTCTAAAGTCCTTTACACACCAAGGCCAAAACTATAACGATAACTAGAAAGTATAAACATATAAACTGTTCTATTTCTATGAGAATAAGGAAGTCCACACTTTCTGAATGACTGTTTTCCAGCTAATGAGAGATAAAAACATTGACGGCCAATCAGAAACCACCCGACTTTAAAGAGCTTGAGCATTTAAAAGAGCAGATGACAAAAGCAAAGAGCACACTTAAAACCAATGTTATTGCAATGCGTTGGTGTGTAAGGTACGATGCCATTTTAGTGCCATGTAAAAAAAAAAATAAAAAAAAAAAAAAAATTAGAGAATACAGTCATTTTTTTTAAGAATAAAGTAATATTTTGAGAATAAAGTCATAGCATTATGAGATTAAAGTCAGAATTTTGAGAATAAAGTCACAGCAATACAAGATTAATTAACCGGTGTAATATTTTGAGAAAAAAGTAGTATATTGCAGGAATAATTAATGTGAAAATTTCACCACCTAGTCCACACATAATGTCTGTGGTGTCCAATTTTTCAATTCCTCACGTTTTAACGTTAAAAACAGCAATAAAAACTTTCTAAAGGTTTTATACATGGGAAATGATTAGAAATAAAAGTCTATTCCGTATTTGTATTCAGTTAATGTGAATTTTCACATTAATTGGTTCTTAATGCAATATACTACTTTATCCTCAAAATATTAAGATGATTCATTTCATATTTCTGTGACTTTCTTATCAAAATACTGACTTCATTTCTCAAAATATAACAACCTATGACTATTCTTGTAATTTTGACTTAATTCTCAAAATATTGTGATTTTATTCTCACATGACTTTAATTTCATACTGCTACAACTTTATTCTCAAAATATTACAACCTCAAAATAATAAAAATAACATCATACAAATAAACAACTTTAATCTTGTCATTTTGACTTTATTTAATATCATAATGCTATGACTTTATTCTCATAATTATGACTTTATTTTCAAAACATCATGAATTTTATTTCGTAATGTTACTGAACTAGAACCCCGTATTAATAAAGGGATAGTTCACCTAAATGTGAAAACGATGGCATCATTTACTCACCATCAAAGTGTTTCAAATCTGTACAAAGTTCATTCTTCTGTAGAGCACAAAGGAAAATATTTTGTAGAATGTTGGTAACCAAAGAGTTGCTGGTAGCCATTGACTTCCATAGAGATAGCATGCACTGTAAAAAATAAATAGTTGAGGAAACATAAAAAAATAAGGCAACTTGATGCAGTAAGACTTTTGAGTTCTCTCAACAATAGTATTTTAGTTCTTCTCAGTAAAGATACTTTGTTCAGCCAATGTACTCTAAATTTGCTTGTTCATGCAATTTTGATTATCTCATTTTGCTAATAGAAAAATTATTGTCACAGCAACTGAAACAACAATTAATGTTGTTGAGGTAAAAAAAAAATTTGTTTCCTGATAGAAAAAAATAATGCGTAAAATATCACCACATTATCAAATTTATGTTTCTTTACGAATGACAAACGTTAACGCCACAAGCGTAGCCAGGAATTACAAAGTGGGTGGGCCCAGAGAAAATTGGATGGGCCTAGCCTAAAATACATCTGTTATCAAAAGAGGCCAACACAACTAACAGTTACACCTTACATCACCATTTAATCAGAGCATAAGCCTGTATGTCATCATAAGCAGTGTTAAGAAAATAAAGATAAGTGAGCACAGCGGCAACACCACACACACGCGCATCTGACAGACGCAACACAACACCATCATCAAATCAGCAGGAGAGTAGTAATGGACAGAATGTAAAACCCATACTTGGCCATAGTCTGGCTCAGTGACCACATAAACCACATGAAATAAACAACAGTGACTAGGCAACTAATGTTAGGAAAATGTAGATTTACGTAACTGTACACTGACGTGTAGGGGAGGTATCCTTTAGAGAATGGAGCGCTGCTGGTGATGGAGAAATAGGGGAATTAATGTTAGCACTAGCAGAGCTGTTCAGCTGCTTGAGTGTGGAATATGCAGGGACATTCATTCATACTCGAAGCCGGAGGGCGCTCTCGCACAGAAAGCACAAAATGGACTCATAGAAGTAACGTGACGTGCCAGAAAAACCCTAATATGAACAAAAGCATGTATAACAGCATCCAGCGATCTCTGCTGTAGGGGCTGTTTGCAAACTTATCTTCATCATTATATGGCAAACAAGAAAAAGCAACAACACAATTTACTTTTAAAGATAACGTATTGTGATTATTGCAACAAAATTCACAATGATTAGGCTACCCTCTGAAGCAACTGACTGGGTGGGTGGGTCTGACTGAGAGGTGGGTGGGTCCAGGCCCCCCGTAACTACTCCATAGACTTACATATAGGGATCAGAAAATTATAGAAACACATGATTCTTGGTTGTGGATGGGCTGTTTGGACTTGGGCTAGTAAGCAACCACTTAGCAACCACCCAGAATACTATAGCAACCACTTTAGTAACGTTCTAAAAATCTCACATATGCAATGCCCTGGCAACCATCCATAACAACAGCGGTGTTTTAGCACAGGCAACCATCACATAAAGAGAAAACAAAATCAACAATAATTCAAATAAAATATAAAATAATTATAATAAATACAGAAATATAAATTATAAACAATTTAATTATATTAATTTAAAGTAATATTTGTTAATTTGGGAATATATGTCTTTATGTCTGGCAGTTTGTTTGAGTTTAGGCGTCAGAGTGGCAGATTACACACTTTAGGGGGTCAAACAGAGAATGCAGCTGGGATGTGTGTGTGTGTGTGTGTGTGTGTGTGTTTGTAACAATGAGAGATTTAAGCCCCATGTCTTGTGCAAGAAGACCCACCCTAATAATTTTCACACTCCCACCGGATGGAATGGGTTAAAGGACTTGAAGGGAGAGGCATCATGGGAAGGCGTGGGATTCTCTATCCATCCGGCCTGGTTAGAAAGAAAAGTGAGGTCAGAAAAGTAGGAGTTAAAGGGGAACAGTGATAGAGAGAAACAGAGGGAGGGAAAGAACATAATCGAAGGGTAGGGCCCTTCTAGACACACAAGAGGAGTTTCGGGATCATCTACACAAAATCTGCACGCATGCCTAAATAAAGACAGCACTAGAGACCATGTTCTTGTACTGATTCTGAGGGAAACTGTGTGGAATTCCATTGAATGCACTGAAACATAAACGTTCTAAATGGAGCCCAGTGTACAACACTCCTATTGATGACTGAAAGGACATTTAAATTAGCCAAAATATTGAATAAACAAGCTCAGAATGGATAGGGAATGTGAGGAATATTATAAATGGCAGGCATTTTAGTTACATGGAAATGTGTGATGCTTTCAGTGGAATTCCGTGGGTGAAACTTCCACATAAGTCTGGGAAAAGTGCCGCGAGTATTATTAACGGCAGATGCGTCTGAAATATCTTTTCTTTCAAAAGGAAAACAGAACAAGTTTCTATGAAGTAACAAACATTTTAGGTACTCAAATTTTGATGACATACCCTTCTGAAATTAATGTGCTCTATGCAAGACTGCCCAAGTGTAAATTCAAGTGTATAGAACTGTACATAACTTGGGATGCAGGATGTTTCACACATTGTATCATACGTCAGGTGAAAAGGTCACAGAAGCAGCATGATTTGAGGTATTATTCATGTCTGTAGCACCTAGTGAGGGACCAGTTACACAACAAAGACTTAATACAGAACGCAGTGTTTATTGGGTTTTTTGTTCAATTCCATAACCTGAGTATATGAACCAGGCACACCAGTGATCTGATACACCCTCACAGAAACATAAACAGGCACACACACACACACAAACAGAAGAACATGTCTTTGTCTTGTCCTCTCAGCAAACTCGTGCTGATGAAGACGCAAACACTCCCTCATTAGGTCACTCCTCCCCCATCTCTCCATTTCTCAGTTCCTCTATCCATCCCTCCCTTTCTCGCCTGACCAACTCCTCTAATTTAGTTTTTCATTTCTTCTCTCACCTCTACTCATCCCCCCTCCTTCCTCTCTCTCCCAAGAACTCAGAAAAACTACCATGAATGTGTTAAAAGATAACATAGTGTACAACAAAAGGGGAGAATTATATAGGAATATAACAATTGCTCACCAAGGCAGCATTTATTTGCTCAGAAATACAGTAAAAAAACAGTAAAATTGTGAAATAATATTACAATTTAAAATAATGTTTTCTAATTTAATATATATATATATATATATATATACTGTGTGTGTGTATATATATATGATATATATGACAAGATTTCTTCATATATATATATATATATAGAGAGAGAGAGAGAGAGAGAAATCATTTCATATATGATGAAATCAAACACATAAAAACCAATTATACACATGATACACAATATAACAACTTCTGATCCTCACTTTCTCAACTTATCACAGTTTACACGCGTAGACTAGATTACTCATGCCCAGCAAATTCTTCAAAAAGAAGAAAGACTAAGAGCAATGTTAAATGGAGGAGTTGCAAGGAACTGAGGGCAACACTTAAGGAGAAAAGAGAGAAAGAGATAGACCCCGCTGTCTCATCCCATCATACATAAAAAAAAAAAAAACTTCAGAAATGAGCACCATATCTCACAGGGGAGCAAGAAAGAAACCGAGAGAAAGAATGCTGAGAGGGAGAAGCAAATAGAAATCCCAATCAATACAGTCTCTATAAGAGCAGTCAGCTTAGACACAGAGAAAGTGGGTCAAACAATGGAAGAAGAACAGGAGTGAGCGAGGGAGGGACTGAGAGGGAGAGAGGAGGTTGGGACCCTTGTTGACTACCTATCCAAGCCCCACAACCACCAATGGCTTAATCTTAGACTTTTGGGAGATTCTAGGCAATGCATTGTGGGATGCATCCTGCCTCTAGTCAGCTCAGTGACTGTAAGACACAGTGTGTTTATGTCTTAATGGCTTAGCCAAGCACAACTGTTCTAACACACTGCAAAACTGAGTCAAAAATGGATTTCATGAGAGCAGAAGATGTTTAGTGTAATTTAGTTATGTAAACACAGATTTAACTCCCACTTGGCTTATGTGAGATTGATAATGTTGTGTTATGTGTGTGTGCTTGTGACACTTTCAATATTGTTTAAGGGTCTACTCCAGCAACAATGCAGAAAATATAATTAGGAAAAATTATTGCTGCTTTCCTTTGTAAAAACATATATTTTTAATTATTATTATTATTATTTTATTATTATTTATTTTATTTTTTACTACAAAACCACAATTTTTTTGTTTGTTGTTGCTGTCTTTTGTGTCATGGCCTACAGCAAATTTTGGTTATTGGCTGTAAACAAAAGGCTGCACATTTCAAGGTACATACAGAAACATTTTGTACATTCTTGTTCCTTAGAGAATTTTAAGTGCAAACGTAATGATTACGTTTCCTCAGGATTCCTCTTTTAGGGTCAGTTCATAATTCAATTCCTAAATCTTTTTAGATGGTGTCTAAGTATAGTTCACATTCAGAACACTGAGACTGAAATTACTATTAAGATTATTTAAAATGAATGTTTAAATGGTGTAAATGCCCCCTTCTCTCCAAAACAATACTCAAAGCCCTGTACAGTAGATATGTTTTTTTTTAAGCCAAATGCTACCATAGAGGACTAGTCTCTGTAACAAAATTGCAGCTTCCTATCTGGTCCCCCACCAAATATAATCAACCTGAAAATTAGGTTTTTTCTTAATACCCTATAAATCTAAAACCTGAAATAATCTGCATATGTGCCTAGGAATGAGTTTTAGGACTGTCTGAGACTCAAATCCTCCCCATTATAAACTATAAACTTAAAAGTACAATTTTGTGCAAACTTTATTACATTTGTACTCAAGTCTAAAGAACAGATGCAAATAAGTGCAAAATGTTTTACATGCTCTACAAATCAGCTTTTGTTAGTGAGCTGAGAAACTAAGTTTTCCATAAATGCCTGTATAACCAATATCTACTGTGTACCACAACACAAAAATGGCTGCTGCATTTTACAATACCAATACAAAGAGGAAATCACTAAAACAGAAATTCAAGCAACCAATTTTACAATTTTTGTACCACTGGAGAGTGGAGATGGACTAACTTAAGTTCTGATGGATTTTTATTTCTTACTGCTAAAAACTCAAACTGTCAACAGATTATTTTATTACAATTTTACAGACCTAATTTTTTTTTACAGACCCCAGTTTGGTTTAGGCAATATTGAGAGGGCCTAATTTTCCACCATATGCAAATGCTTCTGATATATGAAGAATTTTACAGAACATTCCAGCACATTAATTGCATTAATACTTAAGGCCTGAATTTCTGTGTTATTCTGCTAGCTAAAATATTAATACAGGTATATTTCACAAATCAGACTCTATTGGAGGAGTCAAAATCCAATTTTGCACATCTATTAAAACTTATTGCTGTTCAAGAATTCACACTTACACATTTACACTGTTTAATCATCTTTAACAAAACTGAAAATATTTGACTGTACATGCACTATTCAAAAGTTTGAGGCCTGTAATTGTTTATTTCTATTTAAATATTGATTTTAAAATGTAAT